>NC_064633.1:198582998-199207998 GCF_023864275.1 Schistocerca cancellata
AAACTTCACAATTTCAGACTCAGCTTAATAAAGCAGGCAGTGATAAAGTTTCATTTTACTCTGTACATTTTCTTATATTTCACTGCTTATCAAGTGCTGTTACTATAAAAAACTGCCAATTTTGTATGTTCAAACAAATTATAACATCTCTTTATTTTAGATTAATCATAGATCAGCTGGAAACATTTACATAAGAACATTACCAAACTCACTGAATGTCCTCTCCTTAATACTCTAAATAGAGATCCACTGCGCAATACAGCTTAACAGTTCGAAACATGCAAAGGATGAGAGGGAGCAATAAGGGTTTCCAGTTGCATGTTCCCTATTTAAGAAACAAAGCGGACAAAGGAAAGCTGTAGAAAACTGGCACAAGTTGTTCTGATTGAAATATGTTACCACATGTTCTGAGTCAAGGGACATCACATGACTATAAATAGGAAATGGTGTAGAAACTTAAAAAATTAAAAATTCTTTGAAACAGATCACTTGAAATTAGTTATAACAGAACATAAAGAAGTTCTACATAAAAAAAGAAATATGATGACACTGATGGAGACATTATAATGGGATGGGGGGAAGAGCAAGCTTCAGAAGGAATACTCATACCAATGCAAGTATCAGTGCCCACAGAGGCTTTCAAAGTGACGTACATCAATAAAATCTTCTCAGTTTACAATCCGCATCACTTCAAATAAAACACTAAAGCTTTGGATAGCTGTCTGCGCCATCATCATCAGGAGTTTCATCAGGAGTTAAAATCAACGATTGCTGCAGCTGGCACGGTGTTCTTCAGATACAGGGTTGTTAGGGAGCTGCCTGCCTGCCCTGAGGGACCATTGCGGGCTTTTCAGACAATTTCTGTTTATGTTGAACACCACGCCACCCCCTGCAGTCAGTGATTTTAACTCCTGATGTCGTTGGTGGAGACAACTATCAAAAGTTCCAAGTGTTTTATTCAAAGTGACGCCGCTTGGAAACCAGGAAGATTTTACTGAATGAAAGTATGGAAAGGTGCAATATTTGCACCTCCTACTGTAGTTGTCAGTCTGTTGGATGAACCTTGAACACAAAGATCTATTTAAAGTTAAATCTGGCAATGGCTGTCTGGAAACAACTTGTTTAAACAGATACAGAAAGGAAAGAAAGAAAGGATAAACACACACAGAAAACAAAGCAAGAATAGAACACAATCTGTCATCTTGTTTCTCAAACAGACCCAGACACTTTGTACAGTATTTTAGACTGGTCACTGGTCATAGTATTGGCTAACAAGTCACAGGAAGTCACATACTATCTTGGCATCAAAAGGTGGTAAGTCTAGACAAGGCAGAAAATAAGAAAGATCTGGATGGATGTACGGGAAAGTCAAATAAACTATAAAAAATGAGTAATAAATCTAGTGGTGCATAGAATGACAATTTTTCATGCTGGTTAGGACCTGCACCAGGAAAACCACACTAATCAGAGCAGACAGCTACCCCTGGAGTTACAATTTCACAAGGAAATGAAGTTTACATTTTCAGTTGTTCTCTTAACCCTAATACGAGAGGTAACAAGAATGGCAGTGTGTGTGTGAATGTCATGTTGTAAGATCAATATGCAAGAAGTTTCTGCCAGGTGAAGCTGATGTTCTATGTGACTGTGGAAAGGTGCAATGTTAGGGCCTCCTGCTGCAGTCAGTCTGCTGGATGAATCTCGAACACAGAAAAAACTTGTTAAAGTTAGGAACAAGCAGAATATAAGTTTGAAATTTCTCCAAAAAATTGATTTCAAATGAATTCAAAAGCCAATAACTTTGGCCATCAAACAGTAAAAGTGATCTGTCACTAACAATAAAAATAAAAGAATCCATATGAAGAATAGCAGCAAATGAAAGCATGTTACCTTGCAGAATTGTGTTCAATTTCAGATACCAAGCCTTTATAAATTTATTGTTATTCTGTCTACTTTCTATATCAAATGTTTAATCTCTGATATTTTCGTTATCAGCATCTGCTTACCTGAAAATTATGGAAAAAAACTATGTATATGAACTATGTAGTGCAAACAGAATCATATAAAACTGATTACAAGGGAAGAAAATCTTAGAGATGTGAGGCTCAACATAAAAATAATGTGCAAATAAACACCAGTATTCTTAAGTTCTCTAAAGCTAATCACTAAGATACTTGAATAAAATTTCAACAAATGTCCATCTGAAATTATTTTAAGGGCTACTTAGTGGATGTGTTCTGGCTCCATATAAGTGAAATTACAGTGCCCAGATCATGGAAACAAATGAGAACACGGGGCTATGAGCTTTTGAAATGACACAGAAAATTGGCCTGAGATACTACGGCTAAAATATATCACGAGAAAATCCTCGGCAAAGGAAACCACAGGAATTTTAATATGAAATGACATGGCAATTAAAATTCCAAACCGTGCAAGCTATTAATCTAAAAGAAAAAATTAACAGGCTAGGAGCAGTGAAATTTTTAAGAGGAAAAATGGGGGCACCATGAGTGAGAAGGATTATTTTGAGTTAAAATCATAATTTTTTACCAAAATTTGCAGCTTTCAGGGGAAATAGGGAGCATGGCAATACGAAAACTGAATTCAAATGCAAACAAATAGGATCAGGTTATGTTTCGACAAATGCCTATCTGATTGACCGATCATGATCTGGCTTAACAGCACTCAACATAATTTTTCTGGACTCCATAGTCCAGCCCAGAATGTAGTGCATTTATACACCACATACATAAACATTGCAACCCAAATGGCTTAAATTAGAGAAAAGGTGTTTTATACCAGAGATTTAATTAGTTAAAATTCCTCATGCTTCATACTCTTTAGAAATTTTACATAGTGACAAGATGTATGTAGCACGAGCAGTGAGTTTTTGTATGTATTTACTAGGGCACTCCTTAGGAGAAGAATGCTGCCATAATTAGCACTCCTGTTGTTGCTACTACTTGACTAGTACTCTTATTATTTTTAAGTAGTCATAATGTTACTCATATCAGTGAGCTCCACGATTGCCTGTGAACACTAGCAACAGCAGAAAAACAACATCTTTGTATGGAAAAGAGAGATGTATGAAGCCATTCAAATAAAATTTCAGAGCTAGATGAACAATGTGAGCAATGTAAGCACATGGCAGCACAGCAGTCTTTTCATTTATTTATTTTAAAATGAATTTGACATAGCACAGACAGTTCATCAGTTTTCCTCTGCAGTTGATTATTCACAAAAGAGGCACACCTTATGTGCAACAATGAGACAGTGTTTTATAGTAGTAAGAGTACAAGTTGACAAAGAAGTAAACAATGACATCCACATACCATAATATAACTTTTAGTTTAGCTGAAAAATCTCCCAAAAATATAAAAATACAAAATTAGTAATAAATTACTTTATGGTAACAGATGTTGCGAGTGAAGTCACAATAGGGCAAGAAAATAACATTAATTACAGCATATGGAGGCCAATAACAGCTGAATAAAATTCCAACAGTGGCAGAACTGCGGAATTGTTGCAGTGCACATCTGAAAGCTTGATGTGTCATTACTTATTTGACAGATGATAGTACAATTCAAAATTAAGGAAAACCAAAGAAATAATGAAAGAACACCCTTTCACTATATTGTTGTATTTTAGTTTTCCCTGGTTTCTGCTTTATTTGTTTAATGCGGACACACTCCTAAAAGCTTTCAATTATGTGGAGCTGCAGAATTAATAAACTTTGATGTTTCTTATCTTCTCTAATTTCAATGCCCGTCTTAGTCTTCATCTATTCACTGTACATCTTGTTAAGCATCACCAAATGGATGTGAACTTTTTTTCATCCACAGTGGATGTAGGGAGTCCTGTGATCGAAGCGGATTTGTGCAACTTTATACCTATACACAAGCTGTGAATATGGATTATCACATATAATTTACATGGCACATTTAACTCTTAAGTGATGTGCATTTTTCTGGTCTTTCATATTTTCTGCAACAACCAAAACTTACAAAAATGATCTTAAGTCAATATAATTACTGAATTGCACAACAAACGTAACTGCAATATCATGTCCCTTCCTTGTTGTTCATTCCATAACAATGGAAGAGATGGGGTCATAACTTGCCAAAGCTGTGGTACTGCAGTCTATTAATTGCAATCATTTTAATAGCCACAACACTTAATCCTCAGGCATAATGTAGGAATTAATGGATTACATATCTGCACGTGTATCATGTCACTACCATGTAGTACCTCCCCATCAATGGGTATGGCTACACTTTAACCAATACAGCCTACATATCGACGCGTAATACACTGACTCCCATGCTATATGAGGATGGCCATGAGGCAGCATGTATCCATCTGTGGCTATGGCTGCAACTGAGTTGAGGTGTAGTTGTATCCACTACTGATGCTGTCTCATGGTAGCAAGATATACTTGTCGATGTGTAATTCAATGATTCCAGATTATCACTATAGTCGACATATTCATCACAAGAGAACACCAACTGTATTGATATTTAAAACAATTCTAATACATTGCCTATTTTTCAGTCACAGTTGCACGTTCTTTTAATACATGAATGTTTCGATCCCTCTGGATCATCTTTAGATTTCTGTAGTTGCGTCAGCAGTCTATCATGTCTACGACGCAACCACCTTGAAGCGTGGTTCTGACACAGACGTGACAGGTTGCCAATACGACGACATAGATCTGCAAATGATCTATGAAGCCTTGTAACCTCTGAAACAATTGAAACTAGTGGTAAGTAAATAAATACAGCTATTTGGACATAGGGAATAAATAGTATGTATTTCCCATAGTAAAATTATTTTTTCATGACACCCGCTGGGTTGCACCGGACTAAACATTTCAATCAGCTACCAGTGATGGAAAACAGCCTTTAAAGTGTATTTGATTTTTCATTATTTTAATGCTTTGCTTATCTTTACTGGTATTTGGGGCTATTACCCTTTTAATATTACTTGGACAGCAAAGATATAACTTCCTGCACAATGAACGACGATAGAGACGTCATTCAGTAAATTGCAAAAATACAAAAGATTTTAAAATGACATAAATAAAACGCAATATTAATGCTACTACATGTTTGAAATACTTTGATACCATACATGGCAATATAAAATCCGGCAGCCATTGTTCAACAGTTCATACAAAATCCGTTCCCAATACATAGGCACGTTTATCGACGTAGAAGCACTGAGTTGAAACACAGTACACTATCAACAATTCAACACGCTATATTCTAAGCTTTGAATGCAGTCTTTGGCATTTGTGTGTTTCCTGTGCTGTAGGCCATTCATGATGGAAAGCAGGCAAGTGTCTCGATTTTGTTTTCACTTTATTCATAAAATTACCAACCTGACGAGTTCTTTATATACAGACTAATATTGTGTATGTAGAGAATATGTTTGTGTGTATATTATTGTAATAGTTACAAATTATGTGTATGGATAATTTAAATGACGTAGTTTCCAACTGGGTAATTTCAGTAACCATTGCTTATCTGATAAAAATGACAAACTCGTAGCATTATTCAAATATGAATAGCACAGTTAGGCCTGAAACAGCTTCAGTAACATGTGAGCTCACTATTTCACATTTCATAATGCAATATGTCATAAGAATTATACCTTTATCCGACAATAACATGCCTGAATCGCCTGTGAATATGTATCATAATCTTGAATTAAAAATATTCTTGAACCCACGACTTTTATCATATTTCAGATACATGTGCCTCATGACCTGCCAAGGCAGGCCTACATGTCACCTATCTTCATAAAAAGAAACACGAGTATATATGTATTTATATTACCAATCTTAATCAAACGAGTTAATAAATAGCTTCCAATATTGCTAGTAAAGTTTCCAAATGCAGTATCAAATGTATTAAATTTCCAAAAATATCGTACTTCTACTTTAAGATACTTCCACAACTCGTCCTCAAAACTGTACGAATACTGCAAAAGCGGAGAACTGTACTGCATTGTATAATATTATTGCGTTTTTCACAATAATGTGATCAACAACTCATCGCTGCCATCTTTAAAGTTGGTTCGTTACAATTGTCAGACCATTGTTGCATACGCTGCACATTTCATACCAACTTCATAGACCTAACAACAAAACACTGCCGCTAGCACCTCAACAATCTTCATCATAATTACTGACGTATTCTCACAATCAATTCCTTCTGCATCTATTGAAGAATAAAATTTTACTCCAACGATTTCAAATGAAGGCCAAAGGTACAAGCTGACGCCTACCTGACGAGACAGTTTGTTTTGAAGTTATTACTGACTTACCTGTAGTGTATATGACGCAATCGATACTAGTTCCTGTTTTCGTGTAATTATAAATGAACACAGTCGTTGTATTAATGCAAATGCAAGCTTTCTTCCGTAAGAACACAACCTTGCATCTCGTCATCCGCTCGCACACGTACTACACGCCGACATGTTTACCCACAGTGCTGAGCGGCCAGCAAGTACTGGCGCGTAGCAGGAACTCAACCAACGCAACGTCAAAATGGCGGACGGATGTAAAACACGAAAGTAAGTATTCATATTTAGCTCGTAATGCTTTGTTACGCCATAAAGCTCGTAACAACAATAAAATAGCACTTAGTATTGCTTCATTACATAGGAAGAGACTATTCACTACACCTTTAATTAAAGTTATCGGAAATCCTTGATAATCTAGTCTCCTCACTATGTAACGCTTGTTACAGAGAAATGGCTTCCGATAGCCTGGGGAAACACGGGAAAGGACGTTGTTGTAATCGTTGGTGTGTTATATTTGCTTTCAACTACGACTATGCTTTTAGCTTCCTTAGTCCCGTTTGTTGACATAATATGGCATATTATGAAAAACGCACTCTGGTAACCTTCAAATGGAGGCTGCCAAGAATGCTTTTTTGAGTTACGTGTGTATCAGATGGCGTGAACGTACTGTATTCTACTTGGAAAAAGAATTTCTAAGTAAAATGCTTTCTAAGTGCTTTCTTACGAGTTTCCAGAGGCCGTGAGTTTATGATCGTTTTCAAGAAATATTAACAATGAACTTCAACAGAAACAACCAGTTAACGGGCAACCATTGCTATATTTTTTATATATATTGCAGTAAAATGAATTCGTTAGTAACGGTTATTGATATCATACATTAAATCTTTCCTAAATTTAAAGTGATTTCATCGTACCCAGTGGTCATACAGTACCCTCAAAAGTAGAAGCAAATACGAAAATGCACTCACTTGATATCGTTAATCAGTTTCAGGCAAAGTCCGTTAAAAGTCGAAATCTCTAAAGTCTCTGGTAATGAAACAAAGTTGAATGGCTACTAACAGCATTGATTCACCTTCCATTTTCTATCAGTCAAATGTGCTGAGTCAAAATGACAGTCCAGGCTGTGAAAGAAAATATTTTTAATGTTTCAAAGCAGGTTCAAACTTACATGTATCTCCATAAAAGCGAAAATAAGATCACAAAGAGCACACGAGGGAAATAATCCATCCTGAACGATACAAATGTAGGAGAAATAATGCTAACACTTATTTCATTTGAAATATATATGTATTTGTGTTTGTTCTGAGATACATGCAAGATATAGCAGTTATATAAGGGTACTTCCAGATTATTTCCTGTTAAAAGGTCTCAGTGAAAATATTCGAAGTAACAGGTAACTGAATCACATTTATCGAGGGAATCTTCACAATAATCGACTAAAAAAATTCATGCTGTGTTATTGACTCGGTCTGTCTTTATGTTACCGGCGCTGTATTTATGTTATTACTTCAGAGCACAACTTTGCTTACCAAAATAAAGAGGTTCACAAAAAGTGATCTACAAATGACTATGTCATTGACGTCCATCTGTTATAGAATCCTAGAACATATTCTGCAGTTAAATGCGATTAGGTAAATCGAACAGAATGACTTCGTTTACAGCAACCACCACATACTTCGAAAAACCTGTCAATCATATGTATGAAACTCGTGGTTTGAGAGACCAGTCACTGTATAAATTGTGGATTGTATGCTGAAAACATGCCCTACGTGTGATGTGGCTGCTGTGAAACAAAAATTAGAGGTACAGTATCGAAATGCCTACATTAACTAATACATTAATGTTCTAAAAATCTTATTTATATGCCAGTTGTTGGTTGATTTGCCGTAGCAGAAAGCATTTTCGTCTTCCATTGTTAGTTCTTTTATATAGTGATATGTGTCTCTTTCCCCTGTTTTATTTCTGTGTGAAATCTATTTTCGGATCTAACATCTGCGTTTCGTTTTCCTCGTCACAGGTCTCATGCCATAGCCTGCACTGCAGCATCTGTCCAGAATCATTTGTACGATGACACAGATGCAAAATAAATAAATACGATTTCATTTGACGCCATATTGGAAACTGTACAAGTACGTAGGGTTTATTGCGTCTTGTGTGAACGGTAGCTCATGGTGGCAGCACAGAATGCCACGAGGTGTGGCGCCATTTTAGTTGCATGTGTGAATTTTATTACTTTATTACTACATCCGCGTCGTTTACTAGCCATGACTGGAGAGGCTGCGTCAGGATTACATATGCATATGTATTATATACAATTTTTCATATGTGTAGAGAAACACTAACCAAAACAGCCTTGCTGTGCTGGTACTGCAAACGGCTGAAAGCAAGGGAAAACTACAGCTGTAATTTTTCCCGAGGGCATGCAGCTTTACTGTGTGGATATTCACCATACATATATAAAAAATGAAACAATAGTACTTTGTCCTTTCATTTTCGTCGCTATTGAAGACTTCTCTAATGGGTACTCTTTCAGGTCCTGTGCAGTTTTCCTTCTGAATGGTCCTGGTAACAGAGACCTCACTTCTTGGGTCAGTGAGGTCAACATGTTTAAAGCAACCATTGGAACCTGGCTTAATGAAGTAATATCCGAGCAAAGTTGCGGAAATATTACATCAGATCTTAATACTATTCAAAGTGATGCAGGGATTTTAAATATAGACGAAATGTAATATGTGGAACACAAAACAAAACAAAAAAGGCCTAGTAACCTGTGACTGCAATATCAGTAATTCTCGGTTGTAACCATCAACACATACAAATACCTGGGCGAAACTATTTAAAGGGATATGAAATGGAATGATCACAAAGGCTCAGATGTAGGTAGGGCTGGTGGCAGTTTTTGGTTAACTGGCAGGAAACTGGGGAAATCAGTCAGCGTACAAAGAAGATTGCTTACAAATCACTTGTATGCCTAATCTTGAAATACTGTTCAAGAGTGTGAGACCCATATCAAGAAGGATTAGTAGGGGATATTGAACTATGCAAATGAGGGCGGCACGAATGGTCACAGGTTTGTTTGATACAAGGTAGAGTGTCATGGAAATGTTAAAAAAACTGAATTGCAGGCTCTTGTAATTAAAAGAAAAAAAACGCGTAAATTGCCTAGATGTAAACTTATAGTAAACCTGGATCAGTTAACCAAGTTTCATTGTCTCGACTGTGACATTGGACGAAATTTCGACAGTGAAATTGAAAACAAGATTCTGGAAGAAGTTGTTTAATGGAGCAACCAAAAGGGTTTGTTTTAGAGGACTCAAATATTGTTTGCAAATTGGAGTTGAACTATCATCACCCTATGGAATCAAAAGCGTACGCCGTTTCTGACAGTGTGTGAATCTGAGCAACCGAATGCTGACAAGTTTTCCGTGCTTTGACAGATGGCGCTGACGTCTACCTGTCTCATTATGTGGATGACGGCTGGGCTGTCTGTATGTATCCAGAAATATTGGGAAACATTTTGACCGTACTGGGAAATTTCAAGCGGAAATATTACATCAGATCTTAATAAGATTCAAAGTGGTGTAGGGATTTTAAATATAGACAAAATGTAATATTATCTGCCACACAAAACAAAACAAAAAAAGCCTAGAATGCTGTGACTACAATATCAGTAATTCTCGGTTGCAACCACTCAACACATACAAATATCTGGGCGAAACAGTTAAATGGGATATGAAATGGAATGATCACAAAGGCTCAGATGTAGGTAGGGATGGTGGCAGTTTTTGGTTAACTGGCAGGAAACTAGGGAAATTACTGTGGGCAATGGGAAATACTTCTGTGGACTGAAAATAAAAACACAACCGCTCTGAAAAAGAAATCTGATAGTTTATCAAGGGTACATCAATCTGCTACAGCCAATCATTTTACCACATACTACTTTTGTTTCAAATGGCTGCTGCTCCCCTGCTAGGAATATTTTGTACTAAAAGTAACCCCTTTATTACGTCTGTGGCTTCTAGTTAGTATTTCAGTTGTCTTTCCACATTTTTACAAGTTCCCAGGCTTATGATTATCCTTTAATTGCAGTAGTTTGAAGAGAGCTTCTGGTGACAGTGATTTAGGTTGAACAATGCCAGGTCTATACAAATATCTTCATATTTCAAAGTAAACCTGAAATACAGAAGTGACACTGTTGTTCTTATTTCTCAGAAAGAATCTGATTTACTTCTGGCATGATCTAAATCTACCCATGGCATCAGATGTAGGAAAAATATTATGTTTTTGGAAATGGTCTAAAGCTATCCTAAATGACAGTTGTATCAGTATTAAAATAGAAATTTTACTCTAATACAATATAGCTAGTTCATATTTTCACTTTTCCAAGCAGTCAGTAACTATAGATGTAAAATGTTACAATTTCTGTTGTGATGAGTGACTTATTTTGTGTCCAGTATTTTCAAAAAAAAAAAAAAAAAATGAAAAAAAGTCATACGAATTTATCCCGATTGACTGTACTTCAAAAGTTCAGCATGGACGAGACAAAAAGAAATTCCACTACTTTTGATCCTCGAACCATTAGCACAGTAGACAATCTTCTACATAATAATATGAGGTAATGGAGATAGTCAACAAGTTCTATCGACAGGCGTTGGCAACTTAACAACTGTCTCGCTGCCAGAAGTCGTTTTTTCGGTGAGCATGGTGAATAGTTTTCCACGTAACTCAGGTCTTCATCATTGGCACGCTTTTAAAAGGACTGTGAAGTATCTACTGGGGACCAAGCACGTGACCATAAAGCTGGGTTCATTTATGCAAGTACTGTGGCGCCACAGCTTGTGCCTTTCTGTGGTTGCATCGTGAGCTACCGTTCACACAGGACACAACAAATTCTACACAGTTGCACAACTTTCAGTATGGCGTCAATTGAATTCATATTGTTATGAACGTTATACTGCAGGTTGTGCCATCAGAGCTGTGACAGGAGTTAAATACGAGGAAGAGAAACCCAAACACTGGATCCAAAAATAGATTTCTCACAGGGATAAATTAGCGCCCACAAACACATTTATAAAGGAAATAACACTCGGAGACGAAAATGCTATGTGCAATGGCCAACTAAAGATTCTTACTGTATTCGTTTATATAGGCAATTTGAATACCTAATTTTTAGATTAACAGCTGCCACATCACGCTCAGGATTTATTTCCTGCATATAATACACAATTCATACAATGTTTCGTCTCATATGACTCGCTTCTTTGGTTACATATATTTAGTTTATTTATTTCTTCATCCGAAAATCTTTTAAAGTTGTGGAATAAGTCTCTGGTTTGCACACACACACACACACACACACACACACACACACACGCACACACACACACACACATACACACACACACATATAGGGCTGCAGAAAATCAACCATAGTTTGCTGTTCTTGTAGTCCCAGAAGCCGCGAAAATGTACCTGTCGACCACTGTTATTACTTTTTTCAGTAATAAAAAAAAGTATTGAAATCGAATGGACTACAACAGCAGTTACTGCTCGATAACTGCGACAGAATACTTGTGTTTCGAAATACTGCCACCATGGGGCAGTGGTGGGAGGAAAAGTGGCGCCACAAAGTACAACCAATTTGAATTTTTTGCGGCATGACAAAAAAGGGGCATCTCTTAAGTTGCTCCACTAAAAACTGGGAGTTCACACGCGCAGCTGCAGTAAGCCACTAGTCGTGGCGGCACTCTTGTTTCGTGTGTGAACCTGACTTAAGGTACAAAGCCGACTGTACTGGACTGGTGGCCTACTCCGATGTCAATTTTACCGGTTACTGTGAAACTCGTCGTCAACAACAGACTATGTGAGCTTGCTAGCGGGTGGGCCTATGTTTTGGTGTCACGTCAGCAGAAACGTGTAATCAGATTAACAACGGGGCCGAATATATAGCGCCAGACGCTGTTAAGCTGTTTGGTTGCTTGTTTATCTCAGTGAACATGGTTTTTAGTTAGAAACACCAACCACACTATATGTCAATAATCAGGTTCTATTCGCTTGATTAAAAATGCAGAAAATTTACAAACGTACCAAACACACAGGCATTAAATACCATTATACACATGGACATACTGAAAGCAATGAGACCGAAGTTTGTTACGTTTTTATCCTGGTACATAGTTGGCAGATTTGTTTACAGAACCATTATCAAGAAACAAATTCATATCAAATAGGGAATCTGCGATATGGAAATCAGATTGTATGAAGTTAAGAGCGCATTTCTCAACGGGGATTTGAAAGGAGAAGTTTACATGCATCAACCAAAAGCGTTTGTTTTAGAAGACACACACACAGACGCACGCAGGAACGCACGAAAGAAGGGTCGGAACGATTAAGATACATGCTACAACACGCTACAAAAACAAAGCAGACACAGATGAAGTTTTATAAGTAATGGCAATTCCTACTATGCTCAATGGACCTGAAACCTTGTTCCCACGTTGAAACGGTATGAGCGGGACTCGAGCTGCGGAAATGGGATTTCTCTGTAGTGTTTAACGGCCAACCAGAGAAGATTGCTTCACAAATGAATCACAAGATGATTCAAAGTAAAATAAAATAGATCTAAACAGCTAGAATGCATGGAAATAGACGTCTAAAACAAACCTAGAGGGACAAGACAGAGGCGAAGACCACGGAAGAGATGGCTGGACTCTGTTGACAGGAACAGGTGAAGTACCTAATCCATGAAGGGAGGAGAAGTCTACTTACAAAATTTCAAGGACCAGAATTAAGTAAAAATCTGGAGATATTTTTCACTCCCCTTTGTACACTACTGGCCATTAAAATTGCTACACCAAGAAGAAATGTAGATGATAAACGGGTATTCATTGGACAAATATATTATACTAGAACTGACATGTGATTACATTTTCACGCAATTTGGGTGTATAGATCCTGAGAAATCAGTACCCAGAACAACCACTTCTGGCCGTAATAGCGGCCTTGATACGCCTGGGCATTGAGTCAAACAGCGCTTGGATGGCGTGTACAGGTACAGTTGCCCATGCAGCTTCAACACGGTACCACAGTTCATCAAGAGTAGTGACTGGCGTATTGTGACGAGCCAGTTGCTCGGCCACCATTGACCAGACGTTTTCAATTGGTGAGAGATCTGGAGAATGTGCTGGTCAGGGTAGTAGTCGAACATTTTCTGTATCCAGAAAGGTCCCTACAGGACCTGCAACATGCGGTCGTGCATTATCCTGTTGAAATGTAGGGCTTCGCAGGGATCGAATGAAGGGTAGAGCCACGGATCGTAATACATCTGAAATGTAACGTCCACTGTTCAAAGTGTCATCAGTGCGAACAAGAGGTGACCGAGACGTGTAACCATCACGCCGGGTGATACGCCAGTACGGCGATGACGAATACACGCTTCCAATGTGCGTTCACCGCGATGTCGCCAAACACGGATGCGACCATCACGATGCTGTAAACAGAACCTGGATTCATCAAAAAAAAAAAAAAAATGAAGTTTTGCCATTCGTGCACCCAGGTTCGTCGTCGAGTACACCATCGCAGGCGCTCCTGTCTGTGATGCGGCATCAAGGGTAACTGCAGCCATGGTCTCCGAACTGATAGTCCATGCTGCTGCAAACGTCGTCGAACTGTTGGTGCAGATGGTTGTTGTCTTGCAAACGTCCCCATCCGTTGACCCAGGGATCGAGACGTGGCTGCACGATCCGTTACAGCTATGCGGATAAGATGCCGGTCATCTCGACTGCTAGTGATACGAGGCCGTTGGGATCCAGCACGGCGTTCCGTATTACCCTTCTGAACCCACCGATTCCATAATCTGCTAACAGTCATTGGATCTCGACCAACGCGAGCAGCAATGTCGCAATACGATAAACCGCAATCGCGATAGGCTACAATCTGACCTTTATCAAATTCGGAAACGTGATGGTACGCATTTCTCCTCCTTACACGAGGCATCACAACGTTTCACCAGGCAACGCCGGTCAACTGCTGTTTGTGTATGAGAAATCGGTTGGAAACTTTCCTCATGTCAGCACGTTGTAGGTGTCGCCACCGGCGCCAAGCTTGTGTGAATGCTCTGAAAAGCTAATCATTTGCATATCACAGTATCTTCTTCCTGTCGCTTAAATTTCGCGACTGTAGCACGTCATCTTCGTGGTGTAGCAATTTTAATGGCCAGTAGTGTATGTTTCATAACTTCCGGAAGGCATTCGGTAAAGTTCTGCACTGCCGCCTAGTGAACAAAATATGAGCGTGCGGAATGTCAGTTGTGTGATTGGATTTAAGAGTTTCTAGCAAAGAACCTCTTCTTTTCACAATAAATAGGATGATTCAGAAGTCATATCTAGCAGGACCAAATCGACAGTGGTAATTCAATGGCGTTGGCCCACAGGACAAAGTCGTATTCAGGGATACAAGAACGATCATTCGAAGCTAAAAAGTGTGATAAACATGGGCTCCAAATTGCATACCTTGAGAGCTGTGACTACTTGTTGATCTTCGATACTGTGAAAAACACATCGCTTCTTCCGAACAAATGCTCATAGCTCTAAGGTATGTACAGTATTTTACGAGGGTAATCCCAAATGTAAGATCTCCTATTTTTTTATAAGTACATAGACCTGTTTATTTCTACAATGGTTAACATCAGTTTACAAAATGGTTCAAATGGTTCTGAGCACTATGGGACTCAACATCTGAGGTTATCAGTCCACTAGAACTTAGAACTACTTAAACCTAACTAACCTAAGGACATCACACACATCCATGCCCGAGGCAGGATTCGAACCTGCGACCGTTGCGGTCACGCGGTTCCAAACTGAAGCGCTTAGAACCGCACGGCCACACCGGCCGACCATCAGTTTACAGCTTGAACATTTAGCTATTTAGCTCTATTTTTCGACATAATCACCATTTTCGATGCATTTTTGTAGGCGCTGTGGCAGTTTTTGTTTGCCCATGTCATACCATGTCGCCGCCATGCTGTTAAGAAAGTTATGGACCACTTCTTTCACCTCGTCGTCGGAGCTGTATCGTTTTCCGGGCAAATGTTCTTTTAACCTAGGAACAGGTGATAGTCACTGGGCGTTAAGTCAGGACTATAGGGTGGGTGGGTGATCATGTTCCGCTGAAACTGTTGCAGGAGAGCAACTGTTTGCCGAGCGATGTGTGGGCGAGCGTTGCCATGGAGAATGTGTACGCCCTTGCTCAACATTCCTCTTCTCCGGTTCTGAATTGCCCGTTTGAGTTTTTCAGAGTCTCACAGTACCTGTCAGCGTTAACTGTGGTCCCAGCGATTCAGCTTCGACGACGAGGTGAAAGAAGAGGTTCATAACTTTATGAACAGCATGGCGGCGAGCTGGTATGACACGGGCATACAAAAACTGCCACAGCGCCTACAAAATTGCATCGACAGAAATGGTGATTATGTCGAAAAATAGCTAAATGTTCAAGCTGTAAACTGGTGTAAACCATTGTAGAAATAAACAGGTCTATGTACTTCTAAAAAAATAGGAGACCTTACCCTCGTAGAGCCCATGTTTACTGGTCATTTTTTACTTGTTTTGGTCTATACTGCGCCTTCTCAAAACATGAAAAGCAAAGAGCCTGCAAAAGAAGAGATGCGTTTCACAGTGTCTAAGATGAAGAAGTGCTTATAGCTCTAAGGTATGAATTTTAGAGCCCATGTTTACTCACCATTTTGTTTCGAACGATCGTTCCTGCCATATCCTTGAACATGACTTTGTCCTGGAGCAACACTATTGAATCACCAATGTACGCTTTGTCCTAACGGACGTAACTTTTGAATCGCCCTGTATTTAAATGAACCCGTAAATGACGTCGGAGGTTCCATGAGGCGTTACTCTGATGATGCTGTAGTATACGGAGAAGCTGCAAGACTAGAATACTGTAGCGAAATGCAGGAAGATCTGCAGAGGATCAGTGCTCGGTGCAGGCTGTTAAGCGTCAAGTCAAACGCCGCACGCCAGTGGGGAACAATAGCCAAGAGGTGGTTGTGAGAAGACAACGCGGCAGTGGCGGCCCCTATATGAAGCGCCGCGACCGAATGGCGACGCCCCAGTTGTATAGCAGCTTCAAGATTAAGCACTTGCATAGCAGCATGAACGCTAGTTACTTCGCTTGTACTGTCTATGTATTGCGAGTGTTTATATTGATAAGACTTCATTTTGTGTGTCGCCCTTCCCTTGCGACACTTCTGTGTCGACAATTTGTCGACCTGGAAGAAGTGTACGACATTGTAAATGGTGCAACATGTTCCAAATCCTGAGAACAATAGGGATCAGCTATAGGGAAAAAAATGGCTCTGAGCACTATGGGACTCAACTGCCGAGGTCATTAGTCCCCTAGAACTTAGAACTAGTTAAACCTAACTAACCTAAGGACATCACACACATCCATGCCCCAGGCAGGATTCGAACCTGCGACCGTAGCGGTCTCGCGGTTCCAGACTGCAGCGCCTAGAACCGCACGGCCACTTCGGCCGGCAGCTATAGGGAAAGACGGGTAAAATGCAAATGTACAAGAACCAAGAGGGAACAATAAGAGTGGAACACCAAGAACGGAGTGCTCGGATTAAAAACAAAGAGAGACTACGTAAATAAAAGAAAGGTTCAAAAGTGGAATTAAAATCAAATGTGAAAGAAAAAAATGGTTCAAATGGCTCTGAGCACTATGGGACTTAACATCCGTGGTCATCAGTCCCCTAGAACTTAGAACTACTTAAACATAACTAACCTAAGGACACCACACACATCCATGCCCGAGGCAGGATTCGAACCTGCGACCGTAGCAGTCGCGCGGCTCCGGACTGAGCGCCTAGAACAGCTAGACCACCGCGGCCGGCAAATGTGAAAGAATATCAATAACGTTCGCTGATGACATTGCTATCCCCAGTGGAAGTGAAGAAGAATTACAGGATCTGCCGTATGGAATGAATAAAATAACTTATGACGGACACAGCAAATACGACATAAAAAAAAAACAGACTAGCAATGGCAAAAAGGCATTCTCGGTCAACAGAAGTCTACTAGTGTCAAACATAGGTGTTAATTTGAGGAAGAGACTTTTGAGAATGTACGTTTGGAGCGCAGTATTGTATGGTAGTAAACGTGGAGTGCGGGAAATCCGGAAAAGAAAAGAATCGGAGCGTTTAAGATGTGGTGCTACAGAGAACCTTGAAAATTAGGTGGACTGATCAGGTAAGGAATGAGGAGGTTCTCTAAAGAATCGGCGAGGAAAGGTATACGTGGATAACATTAACAAGGACAGCATGGCAGGGCACCTGTTAAGGCGCCACGGAACAACTTCTATGGTATTACAGGGATCTGTAGAGGATAAAAATTGTAGAGGGAAGCAGAGATTGGAATACAGCCAGAAAACAACTGAGGGTAGGTTGCAAACGCATTTCTGAGAAGAGGAGGCTGGCACAGGAGAGGAATTCGTAGTGGGCCGCATCAAACCAGTCAGCAGACCAATGACTCAAAAAAAAAAAAAGTTTCATTGTGTTAAATTACTGAAATTTCTGTCTGTCCCATACTGCCCCATATGAATATATCTTTCCGAATATAATGGACATTAGAAAAAATATTCATCTGTGTACCTCAAAGGACTCAATGCATGACCATGGAAGCAGATCAAGTCACTTTTTACATCCAAACAGGAATGACAACTTTAAAATACGAGACAGTGTGTTATAGCGTGCATTAAAACTGTACAACAACCTGCCATAGGAAATTAAAGATGTAAATTATACCAGCACCTTTAGCCAAACAAGTAAACCATTTATGAAATTGTATTTATTCAGTCTGGTTATATATTAGGATGGCACTCATAACTGCCTCACCATGTAAAATAACAAATAATTTTTTTACATATTTCCAATAAGACCTAGCGAGTTGCTATTTTGTAACATTTGTTGCAGCACATTTTTAAATGATATGCCATGCACATTTTAAAGTGTGTAATTCAGCTGTGAGAGACTTTACATGGCAAACATGTGATATTGATTTGTAGGCCCAGTGGCAGGAAAAACTAAACTAATATACACTCCTGGAAATGGAAAAAAGAACACATTGACACCGGTGTGTCAGACCCACCATACTTGCTCCGGACACTGCGAGAGGGCTGTACAAGTAATGATCACACGCACGGCACAGCGGACACACCAGGAACCGCGGTGTTGGCCGTCGAATGGCGCTAGCTGCGCAGCATTTGTGCACCGCCGCCGTCAGTGTCAGCCAGTTTGCCGTGGCATACGGAGCTCCATCGCAGTCTTTAACACTGGTAGCATGCCGCGACAGCGTGGACGTGAACCGTATGTGCAGTTGACGGACTTTGAGCGAGGGCGTATAGTGGGCATGCGGGAGGCCGGGTGGACGTACCGTCGAATTGCTCAACACGTGGGGCGTGAGGTCTCCACAGTACATCGATGTTGTCGCCAGTGGTCGGCGGAAGGTGCACGTGCCCGTTGACCTGGGACCGGACCGCAGCGACGCACGGATGCACGCCAAGACCGTAGGATCCTACGCAGTGCCGTAGGGGACCGCACCGCCACTTCCCAGCAAATTAGGGACACTGTTGCTCCGTCTCCATGAAGCTGGGCTACGGTCCCGCACACCGTTAGGCCGTCTTCCGCTCACGCCCCAACATCGTGCAGCCCGCCTCCAGTGGTGTCGCGACAGGCGTGAATGGAGGGACGAATGGAGACGTGTCGTCTTCAGCGATGAGAGTCGCTTCTGCCTTGGTGCCAATGATGGTCGTATGCGTGTTTGGCGCCGTGCAGGTGAGCGCCACAATCAGGACTGCATACGACCGAGGCACACAGGGCCAACACCCGGCATCATGGTGTGGGGAGCGATCTCATACACTGGCCGTACACCACTGGTGATCGTCGAAGGGACACTGAATAGTGCACGGTACATCCAAACCGTCATCGAACCCATCGTTCTACCATTCCTAGACCGGCAAGGGAACTTGCTGTTCCAACACGACAATGCACGTCCGCATGTATCCCGTGCCACCCAACGTGCTCTAGAAGGTGTAAGTCAACTACCCTGGCCAGCAAGATCTCCGGATCTGTCCCCCATTGAGCATGTTTGGGACTGGATGAAGCGTCGTCTCACGCGGTCTGCACGTCCAGCACGAACGCTGGTCCAACTGAGGCGCCAGGTGGAAATGGGATGGCAAGCCGTTCCACAGGACTACATCCAGCATCTCTACGATCGTCTCCATGGGAGAATAGCAGCCTGCATTGCTGCGAAAGGTGGATATACACTGTACTAGTGCCGACATTGTGCATGCTCTGTTGCCTGTGTATATGTGCCTGTGGTTCTGTCAGTGTGATCATGTGATGTATCTGACCCCAGGAATGTGTCAATAAAGTTTCCCCTTCCTGGTACAATGAATTCACGGTGTTCTTATTTCAATTTCCAGGAGTGTATATACACTAATGAACTGAAAGCAGTTTATTCCCATTTCGTGTGCAAAACTGCATAAATACTGTGCAAGGTAAGTTTATAATCACATAGCGTGAAAAACATGAGTCTCACACACAGTATTCAGTTCGAGCACTGGATATATATTAGGATGGCATCTCATAACTGCCTCACCATGTAAAACAACAAATAATTTTTTTTTACATATTTCCAATAAGACCTAGTGAGTTGCTATTTTGTAACATTTGTTGCAGCACATTTTTAAATGATATGCCATGCACATTTTAAAGTGTGTAATTCAGCTGTGAGAGACTTTACATGGCAAACATGTGATCTTGATTTGTAGGCCCAGTGGCAGGAAAAACTAAACTAATATATATACACTAATGAATTGAAAGCAGTTTATTCCCATTTCGTGTGCAAAACTACATAAATACTGTGCAAAAAGTAAGTTTATAACCACATAAAGTGAAAAACATGAGTCTCAAACACAGTATTCAGTTCGAGCACACAAAATGTGCGAAACATATAGCCTGACGAGAAAAGTGGAGCATCCAGAAAACATGGCAGGTGTGAATGTAAGTCCACAAATGTACACACCGTCGGTGGGTATGTAACCGATTAGAGATGCAACTTTCTATGATAGGTTGAATGTCTACCAGAATGCATTACTGTAGTTCGCATTTAGTGTTGTTTACCAGGCCTGGTAGGTACATAAGGGACGTGAACATTGTTGGATGTTGATGGATTACCGTGCAGTTCACAGAGATGCTTTGTACTTACGTGACACAGCGATATCAGCACCTGACAGAGTTTGAAATGAAATTAGTATTATATATTAATATCTTCAGCTACTGAAGGGCGTTCCACCTGCCCCATTGATATATATCATAGTTCTGGCAATACCAGCCATGACCTTCTTCTTCTGTGCGGATGCACACATATTACGCGAACTCTTATGGGACTTGGTAAGAATGTCTTCCACTAGTAATGAGTGTGTTGGGTAGGGACACTACAAATGTAGTGTGTGGACGTATAAGGTGAGAATGTGGGTCTCGCGGGAGGCGTGCGCGAGATAGTCCCTGCAGTTGCACTATTCTCTGTGGCCTCACGTCTGCCTTGTAAACAGGAGATCCCAGGTTCCAGTCCCGGTCGGGGCACACATTTTCACCTGTCCCCATTGATATATATCAACACCCGTCAGCAACTGAAGATATTAATATATAATTCTAATTTCGTTCTAGACGGCTGCAGGTCATCAATGATGTCTGTTCTTTCGGACATGTCCGAAAGAATAGACACCATATTCATGTAAGTATAGCGTTTGAAATGGGCTCCATTTGGCTGACTGGTCGAACCGTGCAATATTCATATTTGTGGGGCATTCAGATGTGACAGTGACCCAATGCTGGACTGCAAGGTAATGTGAGGGCAGGCATACTTCTCATCAAGTTTCCAGGCGACCAGTTCTAATCACCACGAGAGAGGATCGCCGTATTCTGCATCCACCATATCTTAACCCCTTCACATATTTGCCTGCCATCTGAGAACAAGTAATGGACTGCAATATTCTGTCATCTCACACCATTGGTCAGAGTCTAGCAACAATTGGACTAGGGAATTATCATCCCAAGTGCAGGCTGCCGTTAACACCACAAGACGAACATTTGCATTCGAAGTGCCATAATCAGGATGCATGGACTTCTGATGAATGGTGTCGCATTGCATTCAGTAAAGAATCAAAGTTCTGAACTACCGTGGATGACTATTACTGGTGAGTATCGCGACGACCTCTGGACAGGTCCCACTCTTCCAATGTTGTGGAGCGTCACAGCAGTATTACTGCCGGCGTCATGGGGTGGGGAACCATCATTCAGTTCATGGCTCGTAGTGACTGAGAGATCTCTGATGGCATAACAGTACTTGTTCAGACATGACATGTATCACTATGAAATGTCTGGGTAATGTCGAGGTACTTTTGTGGCTAGCCATATTCCAAATCTGTCCCTGACAGAACATAATTGGTTCCAGCTTGGACATCAAATCTGTCCCAGTGCCTGTATACCGGATGTCGAAGACCAGATACGACAATTATGGGCCACTTTTCCTCAAAAGAGGATACAACGGTTTTATAACGCCCTTGCTGACTGAATCAGTGCATGCATGCAGGATAGAGGGAGTGCAATGTCATGCTAATAAGCAGTCGCATATTGCCAAGTTCTTTCTAAATTTGAATTGATTTTGTATTCACAGCATTAACATCACATACTCTCTCAGACTCATGAAGTTTCATTTCATTTCCAACTCCCTTTCCATGTACTTCACTGCTTTGGTCAGTCAGTGTAAATACACTCCTGGAAATGGAAAAAAGAACACATTGACACCGGTGTGTCAGACCCACCATACTTGCTCCGGACACTGCGAGAGGGCCGTACAAGCAATGATCACACGCACGGCACAGCGGAAACACCAGGAACCGCGGTGTTGGCCGTCGAATGGCGCTAGCTGCGCAGCATTTGTGCACCGCCGCCGTCAAAGTCAGCCAGTTTGCCGTGGCATACGGAGCTCCATCGCAGTCTTTAACACTGGTAGCATGCCGCGACAGCGTGGACGTGAACCGTATGTGCAGCTGACGGACTTTGAGCGAGGGCGTATAGTGGGCATGCGGGAGGCCGGGTGGACGTACCGCCGAATTGCTCAACACGTGGGGCGTGAGGTCTCCACAGTACATCGATGTTGTCGCCAGTGGTCGGCGGAAGGTGCACGTGCCCGTTGACCTGGGACCAGACCGCAGCGACGCACGGATGCACGCCAAGACCGTAGGATCCTACGCAGTGCCGTAGGGGACCGCACCGCCACTTCCCAGCAAATTAGGGACACTGTTGCTCCTGGGGTATCGGCGAGGACCATTCGCAACCGTCTCCATGAAGCTGGGCTACGGTCCCGCACACCGTTAGGCCGTCTTCCGCTCACGCCCCAACATCGTGCAGCCCGCCTCCAGTGGTGTCGCGACAGGCGTGAATGGAGGGACGAATGGAGACGTGTCGTCTTCAGCGATGAGAGTCGCTTCTGCCTTGGTGCCAATGATGGTCGTATGCGTGTTTGGCGCCGTGCAGGTGAGCGCCACAATCAGGACTGCATACGACCGAGGCACACAGGGCCAACACCCGGCATCATGGTGTGGGGAGCGATCTCCTACACTGGCCGTACACCACTGGCGATCGTCTAGGGGACACTGAATAGTGCACGGTACATCCAAACCGTCATCGAACCCATCGTTCTACCATTCCTAGACAGGCAAGGGAACTTGCTGTTCCAACAGGACAATGCACGTCCGCATGTATCCCGTGCCACCCAACGTGCTCTAGAAGGTGTAAGTCAACTACCCTGGCCAGCAAGATCTCCGGATCTGTCCCCCATTGAGCATGTTTGGGACTGGATGAAGCGTCGTCTCACGCGGTCTGCACGTCCAGCACGAACGCTGGTCCAACTGAGGCGCCAGGTGGAAATGTCATGGCAAGCCGTTCCACAGGACTACATCCAGCATCTCTACGATCGTCTCCATGGGAGAATAGCAGCCTGCATTGCTGCGAAAGGTGGATATACACTGTACTAGTGCCGACATTGTGCATGCTCTGTTGCCTGTGTCTATGTGCCTGTGGTTCTGTCAGTGTGATCATGTGATGTATCTGACCCCAAGAATGTGTCAATAAAGTTTCCACTTCCTGGGACAATGAATTCACGGTGTTCTTATTTCAATTTCCAGGAGTGTACATCTAACACCTACACTGGTCAGCCAGAACATTATGACCACCAATCTAATAGCCAGTGTGTTCACATTTGGCACAGATGACAGCTGCGACGTGTCATGGCATGGAAGCAATAAGGCTGTGGTAGGTCACTGGAGGGAGTTGGCACCACATCTGCTCTCAGAAGTCACCTAATCCCCGTTAATTCCAACGTTTGGCGCAACGTTCAATCATATCCCAGA
Source organism: Schistocerca cancellata (assembly GCF_023864275.1). Taxonomy (NCBI): domain Eukaryota; kingdom Metazoa; phylum Arthropoda; class Insecta; order Orthoptera; family Acrididae; genus Schistocerca; species Schistocerca cancellata. The sequence goes on from NC_064633.1 coordinate 198,606,786, forward strand.
TCTGGCAGACTGGGGAGGCAGGTCATCAAGTGGATCTCGCTACTGTGTTCCTGCGACAACTCCATCACATTTCTGGCCTTATGACGTGGCGCAGTATCTTGATGAAAAATGCCACTGCCATCAGGAAACATGATCGCCATGAAGGGGTGTACGTGGTCTGCAACCACCGTATGATACTCCTTGGCCATCAAGGTGCCTTGCATGTGCTCCACTGGACCCATGGATGCCCATGTGAATGTTTCCCAGAGCATAATGAAGCCGGCGCCAGCTTGTCTCTGTCCTGCACTGCAGGTGTCGAGGAGCTGTTGCCCTGGAAGACGATGGATTTGCGCCCTATCATCCCTCCCTTCGGCATGACGGGGAAGGTATCAGGATTCATCATCTCATGCAATGCTCTGCCTCCGAGCCAACGTCCAGTGCCAGTGGTCATGTGCCCATCTCAGTTGTGTTTGCTGATGCGGTCTTAACATTGGCTCGTGCATGAGTCATCAGCTGCGGAGGCCCAGCATTAGGAGTATTCGGCGCACTGTTTGTTCTCTGCCCAGCATTAAATTCAGATGTTAGTTCCACCACAGTTTGCCTCCTGTTCTGTTTGACTAGTCCGCCCAGCCTACCACGTCCGGCATCAGTAATGAGGTATGGCACCCAACTCCACAACGTCTGGACGTGGTTTCACCTTTGTTTCATCACGTGGTGAAGACACTCACCACAGCACTCCTTTAACATCTGACAAGTCGTGCAATTTCCGAACTACTTCCCCCGAGCCTCAGGGTCATCACAATCTTCCCTGGATCAGACTGAGATAGATTGCGCATCTTCCCCATTCTACGCACAGAGAGCATGCTCACTGATACTAGATGCACGATGAGTGTGTCTGACTAGTAGTCACTCATTGCCAGGTGACGCTGCTATCATATGGACAAGGTTATATCTGTAGTGTGTCGGTGGTCATAATGTTCCGGCTGATCAGTGTATACAAGGACTGTGACAAATGAATCATACCATTCAACATACACTGTGTGATAGGTCTAATACAAACAGGTTTGTGAACTGTATTGCAACCTTTCCCATCTCCAGAGGCATAAATTCTTCGCTGAAAATAGTAGCCCATTTAAAGTTAGAATTGATGATCAATTGTCTCCGACGACAACGCCCTTTACAATGATGGATTAATTTAATATCCTGATGGTTCCCAATACAGGGTGCAGCAGTGAATTGGACGATTTGAAATGTCTTATCACGAGTGAATGATTAGCTTTGTTTATTTGAAATAGATGAGTACACATAGTTAACACAAAAACATTTAGTTCTGAAACTGAAAAAGTTTTTATTTTGCAAAAATAGCGTATTGTAGGTGCCCAGCATCCCGCTGGATTTCTTGCTGAATTCGACATTTAAACTCTTGAATTGTGTGTGGTGCTGGAGAACTAAACGATTGTGATTCCAAGTAGCTGGATGGAAAAACAATCACATGCTTTAAATGTCGGGGGCATCTGGCCAGCCATCCAGTATTCACATGTCTTGAGCTAATATCATTGGAAAGCAGATTCCTCACAATCACCATGGAATTTCGTTAAGTGTGACCAGAAGCCCCATCTTGTTTGAAGAACGTTTGTTTGTTCGTAGGCTGATGAGCAATTGCATGACCTAAGAAGTTCTGCTGTGTCTCAGTCACAGTCCTTTTCCTATCGTCTTCAAAGAAGTATGGTCCAGTAATTGCAAAAGAAGATGTTGCGCACCATAGAGTTATTGTCAAGCCATGGAGTGATTTCTCACGGTTTACTTGCGGGTTTGTGTTAGACTAGTAACAAAAATTTTGCTTCGAACGTCCCCGGATAAATGGAAATGACCTTCGTCACTCATTAGCAATGCTGCAGGGGCGTCAATGGTCGAACCTTGGACGGCCGAGCTGAAGCCAGAGCCCACCGTGCTGCTTCTCGTCAGGAGGCAGAGCAAGTTCAATAGCGTCAAGGAGCAGTGCAGAGTGATACAGTGGTATTGTGAAACATTGCTTTATTCACATAATTTATAGTACTACGATGGGTGCAGTGTAGTGTCAGCGTGCTGCCCGCAACGTTGCCCTGCGAGTCCAGCCGGCTCATCAACTCCTGATATGCCAACGCTGTTGCTCCATCATCAAGGCCACTCAGCTGGGGGTCGGCCGCGCTCTGCCCGGTCGCTGCCCACTGACTTTTACAGTCCCTGGTCCCTGCCACCCTCTGCCCCATTTGGCCTGCTCTGTCTGACCATGGGATGAAGGTGGTTGTACTGGTCACCCGTGGCCCTCAGCCCTCAGCCGTTGCTGCTCCCAGGACAGGACCGGACTCGAACCCGCGCCCACCTGGATGTGGTGCCGCAATTTGCCGCTAGTAGTGCTTGCCGGATGGAGCCGCTGCAGCGCTGCCATGCCCGCCATAGTGTATGCCTTTCCTGGACCCCGGTATGCCAGGTGGGAAGCAAACGTGGCCCGTCCTGGACGCACTGCAGACCGCTGTCTCTGCCCACCTTCAGGCAGACCGTGCAATCTCCAAGCACCCGGCTGCCGTTCCATCCCGACCCGGTGTTCTGTTCCCGGAGGCGGAATACATTGAAATAAAGTACAGATTTACACAGAATGTTTACAACATCGCTGCCAGACTGGCCGCTACGAGTGTAGACCAGCACAGGTCCGACCTGACTCTTGTATGACCTGGCACACCCCTCAAGCTAAAAGTGCCTGACTATTTGTACTGCTTTTCCCCTCGCTTCTGATATAGTGTCAGAGAGAGACAGAAACTATGGCAGGGGTAAATTCCCATACGTGAGCCACTTAACACATCGCCCTCCTGGCTCTGGCCTAGTGCCCCCGCCTCATACATCGCAATAACTTCAAGCAACACTGCAGTTCCCTGGCTCGGTGTTGCTTCACACCAAACAAATCGTACGTGCAATACGCTGCTATAGCTCCATGCCATGTTTACCCTGTCTGGCCTACTGGCTGCTGATTATTACCACACACTGCCAGCGACCCAGACTTCATCGCCCAACCTCGCCTTTACTGAATTTTTAACAAACTTCCCCCTTTACTACGACTAAGACTAATACGAGCGCAGCAGCAAGTTATTAACAAAATTCTGGTTTCCATTAATTGACTGCAGAAGTGACGAAACTGAAGTTTGTTTCCATAGTCCTATTCCTGTAGTGTATGAACTGTTTACATCCTGCATGCATAAAAATGGAAATCTTTCTGTAAGAGTCATTGAACATTGCGATCTGAAAACCAAAGTGCCAGAGAATGACAATGTTCAGCGCGATGTGAATTCTGTTCAATGGCCTTTTTTATTGCCACATTGATTTTCCACTACCGCCACTGTTATGAACAAGTGGTCTCAAAATTTCGTACCCACATCTTGATGGCATGGGCTGATGAAACATCATTATTATGATGAATCTTTAACTCTCTTCGCAATACACGTTGAGTGATCACGTAGCCATTGTCGTTTTATAATATACCTGTATAGCATAAGCACTTTGCGCATGTGTCCACTGCTCCATTGGAAACATTGGCAAAGACCTCCACGAATCCCACATTCAAAAAACAACAGCATGTTGACATCAGTTGAGAGTCCAAGTTGGACACTTGTATGTTTGTGCACAGCATCCCACAATAGCCATGGTGCAGTTTAGTATTTATGTTTCCATGCATACACTCCAGAATTGCTCTGAAACGTCTACAAGTAAGTGTATGTCAGTGCACATATAACGTCTTGTGCACTCTCTTAAGCTGGAGATATTGAACTCCTGCGAAACACGCACCATGTCCTCATATTCTGCATCCATTACGGGACCACCTGTAAGCTTAGTGGAGAATGTGCAAACGCCAGGTAACATGGTTCATCGAAATTATCCATCGAATTCAGATATTTGTATAGGAAGATCCCTTTCTTTGTTGCAAGCTGAAACTTAGCATCATTAGTTTGTGCAGCTCGAGTGGGATGCATGTCTTCCTGACATATGGTTTCAGCAAGCTTAATGAGTCTAGGGAGCGCAGCGTAATTTTCGTGATGGCTCTCTTTGAAAAGGAAATATATTTCCCTGTGCTCCCAGCTAGGGTGCTAACGTAATCATTGCGCGGACTGCAATCAGCCAAACGCTCAACAAGGAAATGAGCAACATACGCAATCAAACTGGGAAACAAAATGGGTAAGTGTCGTGAGAGTTTATAATTCAGGTTATGTGAATTGTGTGCTGCGCCATGGAATTTTCCGATTAGGTGGTATTGATTCATACACAGTGACAGTGTTGGTTAATGGTGGTCCACAAATACTTTATAATGAACTGCTTTATCGTACAGTGACTGAACTTGGTTATTATAGAAAAATTTTCGTGTGATACATCTCATCAACCTTCCCGACAACTTTTTGAAGTCCAAAGGACAATCATTTTATGTGAGACGGTATGGTGATACCCATATTCCGCCACAGGAGCAAGAAGGCATTCAGTGTCAGGTATCTGCTCCCCATGTAGAAAATTCTGAAACTTTCACCTCAGTACGCATCTCCACACCTAATGGGTGCTGGGTAGAGGAGTCCCGCTGGTCTCTGTTAACCTCTCCCTTGAATAAAAGGATTCAGCCACTTCAGACAGCCATGCCGTGCTTGACTGTGTGCTTTCACTTGGGAGGAAATTGTGGAGGCCATGATCTTGATCCAGAGTAGTGTTGCTTAACCTCTGAGAGATGATCAACAAATCTGCACGTTTCTAGAACTGGCCTGCGAACTGGGAAAAGTGGAGAGGCCCAAGAACCTTATGCTCAATTTTCTTCTTCTGCATATCATCATCATTCATATCAGGCTGTATATGAGAATCGGTTTTTGGATATTGTGCTTCTCAAATTTTGCGATATTTGGAGTTTGGTGAGGAATTCAATATCTTCATATTTAGAACACCAACAAATATCATCCATGTGGTATTTAATCATATACAATACTGTGCAAGTCAGAAGGACAAAGCAAGAGCTGTCGGAAATATGGACATTAATAATGCCTCATTTTCTAGGTACAGCCCCTGAAAAAGGGATCACAAATGTGCGTGTGAATGACCAAGTGCAGGACCCTATTCATGGGTTTCCCAGAAAAAGTACCTGAAATTCAGAGAATCAGCTCTGTATACAGGTTGGACAGATCTTTCGTAACACTGAGCAAGCAAGGTGCCTCATGATATCACACCATTTTGCCCCCAGAGATATATGGGAGCCATGCAGGCAACACCATTTCCTGTGACTTAAAACTTGAAACAAGGCGCTACATTACATTTTATGATAGGTTATCACTTATCATCTAAGATACTGAAAAACTCCCGTGCAGGAATCGGACTGCATCATGATACCCAATCCAATTCTTGATCTGGGCAAGTGATATCCTATTCCCAAGTGCACCCTGAATCACTGAACATGTCGTACTGAGGCACAAAGTGTAAGTAGGCTGTTTAGGTTTTTATGTTGGTAACGTCACGTAGCGCTCTGTATGAAAATCACTGACTGTGCTGTGTGCAGTCTGTGGCTGGTTTGCATTGTTGGAATATTCGCTATTGTAGTGTTGGGCAGTTGGCTGTTAACAGCGCATAGCGTTGCGCAGTTGGAGATGAGCCGCCAGCAACGGTGGATGTGGGGAGAGAGATGGCAGAATTTTAAGAGCGGACGATCTGGACGTGTGTCCGCCAGAAAGAGTAAATTCGTAATACTGGAACACTATTAAGGTATATACATTGTTTGTTCTCTATTAAAATCTTTCATTTGCTAACTATGCCTATCAGCAGTTAGTGCTTTCAGCAGTTAGAATCTTTTATTTAGCTGGCAGTATTGGCGCTCGCTGTATTGCAGTAGTTCGAGGAACGAAGATTTTTGTGAGGTAAGTGATTCACGAAAGGTATAGGTTATTGTTAGTCAGGGTCATTCTTTTATAGGAATTATTGAAAGTCAGATTGCGTTGCGCTGAAAATATTGTGTGCCAGTTTAGTGTTGATCAGAATAAATAAAGAGAGAAATGTCTGAATACGTTCAGTTTTGCTCAGCTGTTTGAAAATCAACGTAAGAGGTTTATCAGCACAGTAATTCATTAATTTTTCTAAGGGGAGTTTTCAAAAGTACGTGATGTTTGTTGCTAATAAGATAGGCCGAAAAGCTGCTGCTTGCTGACAGATCATTATTATTATTTATTACTATTTATTTACTGCCTCTGGACGTTCAGGATCCAGATAGATGTAGGTACCTGCAGGGTTGATGGTATTGGAGTACGTGCCGCCTGCGATACTGGAAGAGCAGTTGCAAATGTTGATATTGTAGCTTCCTCCCAGTGTTGATGCCGGTGTTTAGGCGCAGGTTTTGCGATGCTGATTCTGTCGCACTGGGCAATGTTCTGCAATCGTTCCACATTTCTAAGGAAAAACAATACACAGCATAGAAGTGTTCTGTATGTATCTACAACTGAAAACACTTTTCAGAGAGACTGGTGCTTTAATCAAATGAAAGTGTATAGTTCCACAGACCTTTTCAAGTCTCAAACATTTATGATGTATATATTCAGACTGACGCGATGAAAAAAAATTGGTACCAAGGCCGGGATTTGAACCCAGGTGTAATGCTCACTAGACAGGTGTGCTAATCACTACACCATCCCGGCACAGTGGCTTTGCATAACTGCATGGACTACCCTAGCACCCCTCCCTCCTCAATCCAAATGCCCTTTCACGCCTAAAGACATTTGGTATTCGTCATGAACACGTACAGCATTGAAGAGCTCTCCAACTGTATTGGAATAAAGCCTCAGCGTCAGACGAAATGGGAGATCCTGCCTGAAACCCAGGAATAGGTGCTTTAATCAAATGAAACTACATGGTTCCACAGGCGTTTTCAAGCCTCAAGTATCTGTGATGCATACTGTCGTGTCTAGACAAGACAGCCTAGACACAATGAGAGGAAGCCGAAAGGCACGCGCTTAAACTCACGCAGGCTGGCGTGAGGTCTGAAACAGGATACGTAATGAATGCTATAAAGAAAAGTACGTAGCTTCTGGAATACTTAACTTTAATCCACATTTGTAGAACATCGCTCTTGATGGTACATTAATAGAATCTCAATATCAATTGAATACGGCGCCTTGCTAGGTCGTAGCAAAAGTAGCTGAAGGCTATGCTAACTATCGTCTCGGCAAATGAGAGCGTAGTTGTCAGTGAACCGTTCCTTGCAAAGTCGGCTGTACAACTGGGGCGAGTGCTAGTACGTCTCACTAGACCGGCCGTGTGGCGGCGCTCGGTCTGCCATCACTGACAGTGGCGACACGCGGGTCCGTCGTATACTAGTGGACCGCGGTCGATTTAAAAGCTACCACCTAGCAAGTGTGGTGTCTGGCGGTGACACCACACATACATGCAGATTGGAGCGCTGAATGAAAATTTAACCGAAGACTAGATTCCAAAACTGATTCTCCTGCTTATCAGGCAGAGGTGCTAACCACTATGCCACAGCATTGCAGAGGATCTCCAGCTGTATTGGAACAGCACCTCAATATCGAATGAAATGGGGGATATTGCCTCGATGGGAATTTGGAATGAGGAGGGAGGCATTCTGGGAGGCATTCTATGGTACTCGTGCAGTTGTGCAAAGTCCCTGTGCCAGGGTGGCGTAGCGGTTAGCATATTTGCCTAGTGAGCAGGATACCCGCCTTGGTACAAATTTTCATTTGTCGATTCAGTCTCCATATATACATAATAGGTGTTTGAGACTTAAAAAGGTCTCTGGAACCATGTAGTTTCATGTGAGTATTACTTTGCTTTGAAACGTTACAGATGCTGTACATGTTATAGGGGTAGGCTGTCGGGGAGTGTTTATATGTAGAATGAGCAGTTTGTTAAGGACCAGCGATGTTAGTGTCAGCGTTACGCAGTAGTAGTTGGTCAGTTTTACTGTACGCCTATCACCGCTAGATTGTATCGTTTTCGTATCGGCAGGAGACTTCACTTCATCGTAACTCAGTCAATTAGCACGAAATATTAGTAAATAATCCCTGCTGCAATTCCAAGGATTCTAGACAGATTGCGAATACAACGTAAGTTTTTGATATAACGACAAATTAACGGTATTCCAATTTTGTCCTTTACTTATACTGTGAAACGTTGCTTCTTGCCAAATTTCGTGATTCTACGTCAAAGGAAAGTACTTGAAGGATTTTGATGAGTGAGTTTTCAAGTACCAAAAAATGACCGTATCTTTTGACTGCACTGACTTAGGAGCGTAAACGTTTTACACGACCAAGGGACATAAATTTCAACTAGACAAGTCTACGTAGCCATTCCTGAGAAAAAGGGGTCTTAACAATCAGATAGACAGACGGCGAGCTCCGCTTTTAACGACTGAAGTATAGAACCATAAAAACATAAAATAGATGTCCCCTACAGGAATCGAGATTTCCTCGATCTCTGACATAGAATCATTAAATTATGAGTCAATCCTCAGTCCTGTTGGCATGGTTCCATTATATTGTTTCAGTCTGAGGAGATGAAAATCTTCTCAGCTCAAACCTACTCTGTTAAAATTCGATTCCCTCGACCAATTTCAGAGTGGTTTTGGGACATTTACTGTATTAGTATAGCCGAATGTTGACCCTAGGTTACAGTTTACCTAAACTTGCCAAAAATGTACGTTTCAAACACATTTTGTTTAACTTAAATTACGCTAATCAATATTGAATAATAAAAGGCATGAAACTAACGCAATAAATATATATTTACACGTGAAGTTTGGTAAGAAAAATTGTCAAGTTGGCATCACTGTTGAAAAAGCGTTTTTATTTCCCTTTTCTCCATTTTTAGAACAATTAATGTGACATCTCTTGCTGAATAACAAATAGGATCTTATCAATAAATTTTGATTTTTTATCTCTCAAATTTTTAATTTCCATTGTAAACCTAATATTATTAGTATATGAATTAAAATTTTTTATATTTAAGTTATTGGATATCATGAATTTAATCATATGAAGGATGTATAATTACAGATCATTGAATGAAAACGTTCCATTTATTTCACATTAAATGTATGAAAAGATGAATTTAATATATACTAATGAAATATGCTTATCTCGATATCAAAGTAATCTATCTTAGAAATGCTGAGTGGACAACTATCAATAGTTTGAGATACAGTAAGTTTTCAGAACTCCCTGTAAGGTGTCTGCCCTACGTGATTAAATACTCTGATATAATACATATAGGTCGATGAGTGCCATAAGGCCCTGAAGCACATCGTCATCGATTTTGAGATTGTAGCATGTATGCATCCTCCTGACATCTGTTTATCTTATGGTGAATCAGCTTTATCTATATCTGTAGGCCCACACTGAATGTACGTACATTCACAAAAAGCTGTCTCACCGATTTCTCGGATATCATTTCCATTTGGGCCCAAAGCAGAAAGCATAATATTATTGCTCTGCCTTGCTCACTTGTTATCCAGGTTTGGCATCGTAATATAGTATCTACGTCATATACGTTTCGCAATCGGAGGTATATCAGCAGTTTTATCTGAACCTTAAGACACAATATGTACTTAATGACAATTACGGTAATGAGGACACACAATCGTGTGTCTGGTGCAGTTAATATCTGTTCTTTACGTTCTCATTCTAGTTTCACAACTGTCAAAAGGCACTAAGTTAGTAGCCTATGTGTAGAAATTTTATGAATTGCAGTTAATCAATATGAACAATGTGCATGCCGCTAAAACTCAGAAGCGAGTCCCGGTAGTATCAAGGGAATTATATGGTGTGATGGCCGTCTATCCTACATCCATGTTGAAGGTTCCCGTTTTTATCTACAGGGCGTGCTTTTGAAGACATAAGGGCTGGGAAGTTTCACCCTCTATAAAAATCTAGAACATTCGTGAGTAACCGTGAACGTTCCAGAACACCCGAGAGCATTCAGCAACATTCCAGAATGTTCGGTAATGATCCGGGGTGCTCTAGAATGTTCGAGAATAGTCCGAAACACTCAGGAAGATTCCAGAATGTTCGGGAACATCCCAGATCATTATGGAACATTCCAGAACACTCGAATGTTGTGGAATGTTCTGGAACATTGTGGACCTTTTTGGTATGGTCTGGAATTCACCACTGGTGAGGCTACACATTGGTAAGGGTATATAATGCAAGACCTGTCGTGGGTTCGAACGTCAGTTTCTTATCAGTGACGAATGGAGGAACCGAAAAAGTAGTGCAGTGAGTGAATAGAAGCAAACAGTGAAGTGCGGGTAGTCAAAGTGATACAGTGACTGAACGTAAATCGAAGATGAAACGTGAAAAGTGTGTAAAGTGTACTTAATGTATTTGTTAATACAAAGTTGATTTGATTTATATTTTAGACAAAGCCCAAACTTAAAATAGGAGGAGATCTTGCCACTTCTGTAGTAAAACGGCGAAAACAAAGAGAACAGCGAAAAAACGAAACAGACGAAGAGCAAGAAGCACGTTTTAGTTCCCAACGAACGACAAGGAGCACCGTGAGAAGTAGAGAAACAGAAGAACAACGAAATAGATGGATTGAAGAGTCAAGAATTGCGTCACAATCTTATAATAAAAGATTACGAACTCAAGCCAGCCACGAAAATATCACTCTATGAGAAGTGCGGACGAGGACAAGTAAGGAGTACAACATAACAACTGAAGCATTCCACTGCGACCCGAAGAAAGAATATAACAACCACAAACACGTCTTAGTCGAAAAAACGGATAACATCTGGCAATTTGGCAACGCGAAAAAATTCAAGAGCGAGCACGAGGATTCAGTTGCATGAACGAAAAAATTCGATTACTAACTCCCTGAGCGCAGCCAGGTACCCCAGATAGTAATAAATATGATCATAAATATTAATCTATATTTCATAACATGAAGTGGGTATATCATATTTTTCATAGGAAATATAGGATGTCAAAATTTTGATAAAAAACAAGTCAGTCCTATGAGACCAGTGGCATGTCTACAAATTTGATTTTTACGAACATCTGTTTTCCACAAAACCGGTCTATGGTTTGGGCACTTATGGTTTTCAGAGTGTCAGTTATATCGAAAGGACAGTTTTTAAATGTTGTCCTGTCTTCATTTAAATGCTGTGGACGCCCATGGTAAAGTCGCATCCACAGTCATTGTTAGATCCTGGGCGTGTCGTCCAGTGATAGGGTAAAAAGTCACCACCCACACTAAAGAGAGACTATATGTGTCACTGAATGTCGTCGAGAAGTTAGAAGAAAGAAGCAGAAGCCCCTGCATATCGAACAAGTACTGTATTGTTCAACGATGCCTATAGTGCTGGAGTCCGCAGCTCGCGGTCTCGTTCTCGCTTCCCGAGCACGGGGTCCCGGGTTCGATTCCCGGCGGGGTCAGGGATTTTCACATGCCTCGAGATGGTGTTTGTGTTGTCCTCATCATTTCATCATCATTCATCAATGTGGCGAGTTTGGACTTAGCAAAGGTTGGGAATTTGTACGGGCACTGATAACTGCGCAGTTGAGCGCCCCACAAACCAAACATCATCATAATCATATAGTGCTGGAACAAAATAAAATGTACTTGTCACTTGTCTTCTGTTACTGGCCATTTGTCGTTAGCTGTCAGTGGGTCCCAGTACCTAGACTGGATGCCGAAGTGCAGCTCTTTGAAGATGCTGACTAATGGTCTTCTAACTTAGCTTCTTGACTAGCTCCAATAAGGCAAACATGAAGGGGCACTAGCTCGTAAAACAAAATACGCAGTCCAATCACATTAAAGTGACCACCTGTCAAAAGCCTGAATATTCACCTTTTGCAACATGGACCACAGCGAGACGTGCAGAAAGAGTATCACTGTGGCTCTGTAAGGTACCGACAGAAATGTGGACCAAACTGACTGCCGGCCGATGTGACCGAGCGGTTCTAGGCGCTTCAGTCCGGAGCTACGCTGCTGCTACGGTCGTAGGTTCGAATCCTGCCTCGGGCATGGCTGTGTGTGATGTCCTTAGGTTAGTTAGGTTTAAGTAGTTCGAAGTCTAGGGGACTGATGGCCTCAGATGTTAAGTCCCATAGTGCCTAGAGCCATTTGAACCATTTTTTGAACCATACTGACTCCAGTACCGTGGCCAGCTGTGCTATGTTTATGGGTTGAGGTTCCATGGCATGAACAGCCCGACCGAGATGTTCCCGCAGCTTCTATACTGGATTTAAATCTAGGGAGTTTGGTGACCAGAGGAGTACGGTAAACTCACCCTGGTGCTCTTAAAACCACATACGTACACTGAAAGCTGTGCAGCATAGTGGTAAACTCATCCTGATGCTCTTCAAACCACTTACGTACAGTGCAAACTGTGTAACATAGTACATTGTAATGCTGGTAGATGCCATCGTGCTGATGAAACACAAACTGTATGTAGGGGTGGTCATGGCCCCCAAGGACAGATGCAAACTTTTGTTCATCCACTGTGCCTTCCAGAATGAGGAGATTCCCAGGGAGTGGAACTAAAACATTCCTCAGACCATACTTGTTCATTATGCATTTATTTGGGGTGGTCTGTAGCCAGTTAAGACAGACCACCGGAAATAAATCCATAATGAATAGACATATCGAGGTGCAACTTTCGCGCGGGCGTGTGTGTTTGTGTGTGTGTGTGTGTGAGAGAAAGAGAGAGAGGGGGGGGGGGGGATTGTAGAGGATGAAATTCGGAAAATTTTGATATCAGGAACCTATAGCAGGAAATGTGAAAGAAGTTTCTGCTGCACCGTGCAGTGTCTGCGCATTGAGTGGCTGAATGAGACTCCAGAATACTGTAGTTTGTAAAAATTTTATTGCCGAAATAGTAGAATACAATCAAATAATGAAAATCGGCCGGCGGCGGTGACAGAATGATTCTAGGCGCTTCAGTCCGGAACCGCGCGACTGTTACGGTCGCAGGTTCGAATCCTGCCTCGGGCATGGTTGTGTGTGATGTTCTTAGGTTAGGTTTAAGTAGTTCGAAGTCTAGGGGACTGATGGCCTCAGATGTATGTCCCATAGTGCCTCGAAGTCTAGGGGACTGATGGCCTCAGATGTATGTCCCATAGTGCCTAGAGCCACTTGAACCATTTTTTGAACCATACTGACTCCAGCACCGTGGCCAGCTGTGCTATGTTTATGGGTTGAGGTTCCATGGCATGAACAGCCCGACCGAGATGTTCCCGCAGCTTCTATACTGGATTTAAATCTAGGGAGTTTGGTGGCCAGAGGAGTACGGTAAACTCACCCTGGTGCTCTTAAAACCACATACGTACACTGAAAGCTGCGCAGCATAGTGGTAAACTCATCCTGATGCTCTTCAAACCACTTACGTACAGTGCAAACTGTGTAACATAGTACATTGTAATGCTGGTAGATGCCATCGTGCTGACGAAACACAAACTGCATGTAGGGGTGGTCATGGCCCCCAAGGACAGATGCAAACTTTTGTTCATCCACTGTGCCTTCCAGAATGAGGAGATTCCCAGGGAGTGGAACTAAAACATTCCTCAGACCATATTTGTTCATTATGGATTTATTTGGGGTGGTCAGGAGGCAGTTAAGACAGACCACCGGAAATAAATCCATAATGAATAAACATATCGAGGTGCAACTTTCGCACGAGCGTGTGTATGTGTGTATGTATGTGTGTGTGTGTGTGTGTGTGTGTGTGTGTGTGAGAGAGAGAGAGGGGGGGGGATTGTAGAGGATGAAATTCGGAACATTTTGATATCAGGAACCTATAGCAGGAAATGTGAAAGAAGTTTCTGCAGCACCGTGCAGTTTCTGCGCATTGAGTGGCTGAATGAGACTCCAGAATACTGTGCCCGCATCTCGTGGTCGTGCGGTAGCGTTCTCGCTTCCCACGCCCGGGTTCCCGGGTTCGATTCCCGGCGGGGTCAGGGATTTTCTCTGCCTCGTGATGGCTGGGTGTTGTGTGATGTCCTTAGGTTAGTTAGGTTTAAGTAGTTCTAAGTTCTAGGGGACTGATGACCTAAGCTGTTAAGTCCCATAGTGCTCAGAGCCATTTGACGTTCCATTCAGAATACTGTAGTTTGTAAAAATTTTATTGCCGAAATAGTAGAATACAATCAAATAATGAAAATCGGCCGGCGGCGGTGACAGAATGATTCTAGGCGCTTCAGTCCGGAACCGCGCGACTGTTACGATCGCAGGTTCGAATCCTGCCTCGGGCATGGATGTGTGTGATGTCCTTAGGTTAGATAGGTTTAAGTAGTTCTAAGTTCTAGGGTACTGATGACCTCAGATGTTAAGTCCCATAGTGCTCAGAGCCATTTGAACCATTTGAACTGAAAATTGAATAGAATAAATGTTAAATGTGACGACCGCCCTACTTCATTACATAATGTGCAGGGACGAATCATGTTTTGCCTGATTCTCTGTGAGATTCTACGCTCCCCTCTGATGGTATCAAATGTTATCAAGATGTGCCCAATAAGCTCAGGTACTGTTCCTATTGGTGCAAGGGTCTTTATAACAACAGGGGAAAAAGTAGAGCGGGGTGCGATCAGGGCAGCACACAGGCCGAGGGACTGGGTATCCCCTTCCAATTGATCTCTGCCTGAAGTAGTATGTGAGATATGCCTGGACTCTGCGATGAAAAAACTCTAGAGCACCATCGTTCTGAATCCACAAACTAGCGAACCACTGCAAGATAACTTCCTTCAGAAGTTCAGGGAAGGCGTTCTTCAGAAAGTTCAAACACCATGCACCATTCAAACGATCTCATAAGATGTGTGTTCCAGTAATATCATCGCCATGAATTCCAGCCCTAAATATTCACTGAGAATCTGACGTGGTAACTTACAGTACATGAAATGCGTTGATTTCCTACAGCCCATTGGTGGCTGCAGAAACTTCAAAGTGGTTCAAATGGCTCTGAGCACTATGGGACTTAACATCTGAAGTCATCAGTTTCCTAGAACATAGAACTACTTAAACCTAACTAACCTAAGGACATCACACACATCCATGCCCGAGGCAGGATTCGAATCTGCGACCGTAGCGGTCGCGCGGTTCTAGACTGAAGCGCCTAGAACCGCTCGGCCACATAGGCCGGCCAGAAACTTCATTTCACATGTCCGACTATAGGTTCATAACATGAAAACGCTCAAAATTTTATTCTGTACAGTCTCTCAGATTTTTAAAATGCCATTCTGTTACACACTGCACGTACGCAATTGAGCTGAATACTTCTACAAAACAATGAGGTGGCAAAAGTTCATGGGATAGCGATATGCACATACACAGACGCCGGTAATATGGCGT
Source organism: Schistocerca cancellata (assembly GCF_023864275.1). Classification (NCBI taxonomy): domain Eukaryota; kingdom Metazoa; phylum Arthropoda; class Insecta; order Orthoptera; family Acrididae; genus Schistocerca; species Schistocerca cancellata. Next base: position 198,622,107 of record NC_064633.1, read on the forward strand.
GGGCGAGGTATAAAAGGGCGGTGAATTGGTGGAGCTGTTATTTCTGCTCAAGTGATTCATGTGAAACCGTTTCCGACTTGATTACGGTCGCACGACAGTAATTAACGCGGAATGGTAGTTGGAGCCAAGACGCATGGGACATTCTATTCCGGAAATCATTCTTCTTCTACTTTCTTGGCTCTACAGCTCTTGATCAGCCATGGCCTCCTCTACAATTTCCTTCCATTTCTCTCGGTCCTTTGCCAATACTCTCCAGTTTGCATAGCCCATCTTCCTAAGATCTTCGATTACTCCATCTTCCTATCTAGTTCTTGGTCGACCACGTCCTCTCTGCCCTCCTGGCTTTCCTTGTACTATTCATTTTGGTGCTTCTGTATCATTCATGCGAGCCACATGTCCCGCCCACCTCAGTCTGGATGATTTCACTATCCTTCTGATGGGTTGGCCTTTATATATGATATACAGCTCATGGTTGTATCTCCTCCTCCATCTTCCTCTTTTACAGATTGATCCGATAATTCGTCTGAGTACCTTTCTTTCAAATGCATCCAGTATTTCAATATCTTTAGTTGTTAATGTCCAGTTTTCAGAGGCATATGTAAGAACTGGTCGTAAAAGTGATTTATTCATAGTTAATTTCGTGGTACGAGTCAGGAGCCTTGAGGATAGAAGTCTTTTTAGGGCAAAATGGGCTCTGTTGGCTAGTATTAATCTCTGCTTAATTTCATAGGAGGTATCATTTAGATGCGTAACTGTCGAGCCCAGGTACTTGAAATGTTCAACTCTCTCAAACGTATAATTGCCCATTGTTATTGCATTTGGCATATTCTCGCTATGTGCTTTTCCAGCTGCCATATGTTTTGTTTTTTGTTCATTAATAATTAACCCCATGTTCCTACTAGCCTGTTCAAGAGCTGTAAATGTCTGCCGGCCAGCGTGGCCGAGCGGTTCTAGGCGCTTCAGTCTGGAACCGCGCGACCGCTGCGGTCGCGGGTTCGAATCCTGCTCGGGCATGGATGTGTGTGATGCCCTTAGGTTAGTTAGGTTTAAGTAGTTCTAAGTTCTAGGGGACTGATGACCACAGTCCCATAGTGCTCAGAGCCATTTTTTGTAAATGTCTCTCCCAGAGCTTTTTGGGTTCTTGCTATTATTTCTATGTCATCTGCGTAGGCCAGTATCTGCACTGATTTATAGAAGATCGTTCCCCTATTCAGAAGGTTTGCGTTTCTCACCACCTTCTCCAGGGCGGCGTTAAAGAGAAGACATGTCAATGCATCCCCTTGTAGCAATCCGTTTTTAATATTCAATGTATTGGACATCATTCCTCCTATTCTTACACTACCTTGTGTTTCGCTCATTGTCATTCTCACCAGCCTTACCAACTTTCCCGAGATTCCCTGTTCATCTAGAGCTTGATATAACTGCTCTCTATTTATGCTATCATAAGCTGCTTTGGAATCTATAAAGAGGTGATGCATGCCAACCCCGTATTCGCTTGTTTTTTCCAGGATTTGTCTTAAGGTGAATATTTGATCTATAGTTGACTTCCCGGGAAGGAATCCTCATTGGTACGGCCCCGTCTCCCTCTGTATGATCGGGAGTATTCTGTTGAATAGTACACTCCTGGAAATTGAAATAAGAACACAATGAATTCATTGTCCCAGGAAGGGGAAACTTTATTGACACATTCCTGGGGTCAGATACATCACATGATCACACTGACAGAACCACAGGCACATAGACACAGGCAACAGAGCATGCACAATGTCGGCACTAGTACAGTGTATATCCACCTTTCGCAGCAATGCAGGCTGCTATTCTCCCATGGAGACGATCGTAGAGATGCTGGATGTAGTCCTGTGGAACGGCTTGCCATGCCATTTCCACCTGGCGCCTCAGTTGGACCGGCGTTCGTGCTGGACGTGCAGACCGCGTGAGACGACGCTTCATCCAGTCCCAAACATGCTCAATGGGGGACAGATCCGGAGATCTTGCTGGCCAGGGTAGTTGACTTACACCTTCTAGAGCACGTTGGGTGGCACGGGATACATGCGGACGTGCATTGTCCTGTTGGAACAGCAAGTTCCCTTGCCGGTCTAGGAATGGTAGAACGATGGGTTCGATGACGGTTTGGATGTACCGTGCACTATTCAGTGTCCCCTCGACGATCACCAGTGGTGTACGGCCAGTGTAGGAGATCGCTCCCCACACCATGATGCCGGGTGTTGGCCCTGTGTGCCTCGGTCGTATGCAGTCCTGATTGTGGCGCTCACCTGCACGGCGCCAAACACGCATACGACCATCATTGGCACCAAGGCAGAAGCGACTCTCATCGCTGAAGACGACACGTCTCCATTCGTCCCTCCATTCACGCCTGTCGCGACACCACTGGAGGCGGGCTGCACGATGTTGGGGCGTGAGCGGAAGACGGCCTAACGGTGTGCGGGACCGTAGCCCAGCTTCATGGAGACGGTTGCGAATGGTCCTCGCCGATACCCCAGGAGCAACGGTGTCCCTAATTTGCTGGGAAGTGGCGGTGCGGTCCCCTACGGCACTGCGTAGGATCCTACGGTCTTGACGTGCATCCGTGCGTCGCTACGGTCCGGTCCCAGGTCGACGGGCACGTGCACCTTCCGCCGACCACTGGCGACAACATCGATGTACTGTGGAGACCTCACGCCCCACGTGTTGAGCAATTCGGCGGTACGTCCACCCGGCCTCCCGCATGCCCACTATACGCCCTCGCGCAAAGTCCGTCAACTGCACATACGGTTCACGTCCACGCTGTCGCGGCATGCTACCAGTGTTAAAGACTGCAATGGAGCTCGTATGCCACGGCAAACTGGCTGACACTGACGGCGGCGGTGCACAAATGCTGCACAGCTAGCGCCATTCGACGGCCAACACCGCGGTTCCTGGTGTGTCCGCTGTGCCGTGCGTGTGATCATTGCTTGTACAGCCCTCTCGCAGTGTCCGGAGCAAGTATGGTGGGTCTGACACACCGGTGTCAATGTGTTCTTTTTTCCATTTCCAGGAGTGTATATTAGAGAATATTTTATATCTCAAATTAAATAGTGTGATCCCTCTGTAATTGCCACACTCCATGTTATCTCCTTTCTAGTATATGGGAAATCATTAGGGAGTTCAATATTCCGATATCCACAGTGTCAAGAGTGTGCCGAGGAACCACACTCAGGCATTACCTCTCACCAGGGACAGTACAGTGCCCGACGGCCTTCACTTAACGACCGGGAGCAGCGGCGCTTACGCAGTCGTCATTGCTAACAGACAAGCAACAATACACGAAATAATCGCAGATATCAAAGTGCGATGTACGACAAACGTATCCGTTAGGACAGTGCGGCGAAATTTGGCATTGATGGGCTATGGCAGCAGGTTACCGACGAGATGCCTTTGCTAACAGCACGACTCGCTTGCTTCGCCTCTTCTGGTCTCGTGACCATAACAGTTGCACCGTAGGCGACTCGAAAACCGTGGGCTGGTCATACAAGCCCCGATTTCAGTTGGTAAGACATGACGGTAGGATGCAAACTTCATGTTCCCAAACAGCGATGGAATGTTTGTGGATGGCCATGCGCCGTGTGACCTGCTCACAATTGTTTAATTGTTTGTGACTGGTTTGAAGAACATTCTGGATAATTCGAGCGAATAATTTGGTCACCCAGATCAATCCCACCGTTCTTTTTTTTTTTTTTTTTGTTTTTTTTTTTCTACCGTTTCGGCCCGCTATGGACCACGAAGATTTTTATCTCTTCCCTGATTGTGTTTACTTCTTTTGCCAGTAGATTTTCATTTTGGCTGACTGTGCTTTTTTTCTCTGTTTTGACTATTTGCAGGCAGGACGTGGAACTGGCGTAGAAAGCGAAATAAGGGTTTCAGTAATTTTGACTTTTTCTCTGAAAACTTCCCGATCCTGAATGTCATCAAATGAAATTTCAGCTTCCTGTAAATCCTTTTCAACTCGGCTTGTCCATTTTGAATGCGATTTTGTTTTTGAAACTGATGAATGTATGCGATGAGTAAGTCTTTGCGGGTTCATTCTTTCCAGATGACCAAAAAACATCATTCTCCTCTTCCTCATGCTGGTAACAATGTCTTCTGTATGTTCGTATAATTCACAGTTGTGTCTTCGGCGGAAATCTCCGTTTTCTTTGATAGGGCCAAGGACTTTCCTCAAAATTTTCTAACTGCTGAGTCACCGAAGCACTAATTTCTTCATAGGAAAGTGTATCGCTTGGAAACGGGCTTATGGGACATAATCGAGAGTCGGTTCGTGCCCAAAATCCAGCACCGACAGCACTTTCGCAATTATGGACGACTGTAGAGGCGGAATGGTTCAATATTTCTGCAGGGAACTTCCAACGACATGTTGAGTCCACGCCACATCGAGCTGCTACACTACGCCGAGAAAAAAGAGATCCGACATGATATTAGAAGGTATCCCATGACCTTCGTCGCCTCAGTGTATTTCACAGACGATTCAATATATCGAATGAAAGGTTTCGCCAAGTTATGGTATGCAAGGGATCAAATATTTTGCTGCAGAGTCAATACGCATAATTTTTTGACCACAGAGGCACTAAAACAACTATGATTAAAAAATAGTGCGATGGCTTTTCTAACAACGTTCGAGAGCGACTGGAAATAAACGTACACCCATTTAATGGTTAAAGATTAGATTAGATTAGATTAATTATTCATCCCATAGATCCACAAAAGAGGGGATCCTCCTGGGTTGAAACATGTCAGATAAACACATTACAAAAATGTAATTAGAAAAACTTGAGTTTCATTAATTTTAATGATCCTCAATCAATAAACAGTAAACTTACGTACATGAATTAAAATTAAACTTCTAATATTTACAGGTTTAATACTTACATCTGCTTTCATTAGATACATCATTCACACAGTAGCTAGTTAGTTGGTTATTACAATCAAGTATTGTCAAAAATTAAAGTAAATTATTCATTGCAATGATCCTCAGTTAAGAACAGTCAAATTATGTACAAGATTTAAAATTAAACTTCCACTGTTTACAAACTTAAGACTTACATCTGCTTTCCATACATCCATCATCCACACAGTAGGTAGTTACTTGGCTGTTACAACCAAGTATTGTCAAAAATTAAAGTATAATAAATTTTCATTAAAATGGTCTATTGCACTTGCTGAGAAATTCATGGATGAAATAGAAGGAGTTGGCCACCAAAAATTCTTTTAAATTATATTTAAATTGTGCCTTGTCTAAAACTAATGGTTGCTGGTAACTTATTGAAAATATGCGCTGCTGAATACTGGACTCCTTTCTGGGCAAAGGTAAGTGATTTTAAATCTTTATGTGTATCGTTCTTATTCCTAGTATTGATACTATGTGCTAAGCAGTTAGCTGGAAAAAGAGACGTATTATTTACAACAAACTTCATTAAGGAATAAATATACTGAGAAGCTGTGGTTAGTATGCCCAGTTCGTTGAATAGGTTTCGACATGATGTTCTTGGATTTACGCTACACATTACTCTTATTATACACTTCTGTACTCTAAAACTTTTTTTCTCAGTTTGTGAGCCGGCCGGAGTGGCCGAGCGGTTAAAGGCGCTACAGTCTCGAACCGCACGACCGCTACGGTCGCAAGTTCGAATCCTGCCTCGGGCATGGATGTGTGTGATGTCCTTAGGTTAGTTAGGTTTAAGTAGTTCTAAGTTCTAGGGGACTTATGACCACAGCAGTTGAGTCCCATAGTGCTCAGAGCCATTTGAACCATTTGAACTCAGTTTGTGAAGTTACCCCAAAATACGATACCATATGACATAATGGAGTGAAAATAAGGAAAATATGCCAGTTTTTTTATATTTATATCTCCTATGTCTGACATCATTCGCATTGCAAACACAGACTTGTTTAGGCGCTTTAGCAGTTCGTTAGTATATCGCTCCCAACTGACTTTATTATCAAGTTGTAATCCCAAGAATTTTACACTCTCAATTTATCCTATTTCCATGTCATCATGTTATACACAATCTAGAAGGAAACCTCTTGGAAGTTCTGAACCGCATATAGTGGGTCTTTTCAAAGTTTAATGACAGTGAATTGGCTATGAACCACCTATTAATGTCAGTAAAAATTTGATTAGCTGCCCTTTCTAAATTTATATTTGATTTACTATGTATTGCAATGTTTGTATCATTTGCAAAGATGTGTCCAACGAAATGCATTGCATAAATTAAACCGTAAGCGAGGAACGTGTTAGCCCTGTACGTTATCAGATGTTTACGGGGCTTTTGATATAAAACACAACAGTCCCAGTAGTCTTGGCTTCATTTATAGCAAATCGCAGAGTCATTTATGCGAAAAGTTTCGCTAGAGACGGCGTAAATCTTTATATCACTATACTCCTGTTTCCAACGTTTATCGAATACGGTAAAAAGCGATACACTTTCCTGTGAAGAAATTACTGCGTCAGTGACTCAACAGTTGAAAAACATTATGAGGGCAATACAAAAGACCTTTTCGTGCTATCATTCACCGAAAAATTATTTTCGCTAAATCGAACAATTTATTAGATACTAAAGGTATGTGTTTGTCATGTTGAGTATATTTGCATGTGTTAATACTATGTAGGTAGTTATGTAATTCGATTAGGATACCCGTTTGTTATATACTTATAGACCGACGTATTCATGCCACACATTTACGTCCTTGCGTATAAATAAATGTATGTATCTGTACTCTTATTGGAATTTTCACTTCTTAATAATGTGACGCATCCCGTGCCGTGGCCCAAATGATCCAAGGACATGTAAGAATAATAACAATTTTACTAAATTACAGAATCCTGGTACTAGTCTTTTCAAAACTGTGCTAAGACCTTCGGAACGAAAGACGGACTTACAATGCAGACGCAGTGTAGAAACATGGCTCGTAAGTTTTATTGAATTTCTCGCTTGTTATCTAACGTTTAATATCCTTCTAGCTCCGGTGTGAGCCTTTGTACTATTAAGTGTTACACACTTTGATAGCCTGCAAAGTTCCAGGTAACCTCCGTGTGAGCCGTTAGCTTCAGTGCTGCTCGGCTGTTACGATAAGACGACATTGCCACGCCAGCAAGAGTGAAACACTCTGCGGTGCCTTGGCAGTGTATGTGCGGCCAAGGTGAGATCGATAACGGCTCCCACCTGTAGAGGCGCAGCGATCAACGGCCACACTGCACTGAATGGCCAGCCGACACAGGAAACAAAACAAAAGTCAATAAGGTGCACTTGACCCCGCTTGTCGCAGAATACGATTTCGACACGTGGCATGTTATCTTAGGTGTTCAAGCGTGCCTAATCGGAATAAACAACAAGCTTTTAAATATGAGGGTGTTTCAAGCGAAGCTTTCTACAGAGCAAAAAGACCCGAACGGATGAATGCCAATTGCTGTTTGTTCACGTGGCTGATTAGGTATGCGGACGAGCATGCTTGTTATAAATATTAGCGAAATCCGTAGTTTCAGATTACGAGAGTGGAAATAAACGACTAACAGGAATAACAGGTATCGGTAGACTACTAAGAGTCAGTTGTACAGTTCCCGGTTAGCAGCTGTTTAAATTCTATTCTCGAAATAGCGCGGAAAACGTGTTGTGCGAACACGTACCCTGAAGCGCCACGCGTATTCAAATGCAGAGATATGTAAACGGGCACAATACGGCGCTGCGGTCGGCAACTCCTACATAAGACAACAAGCGTCCGGCGCAGTTGTTGGATCGGTTAGTGCTGCTACAATGGCAGGTTATCGAGATTTAAGTGAGTTTGAACGTGGTGTTGGCGCTCGAGCGATGGGACACAGTATCTCCGATGTAGCAATGAAGTGGGGATTTTCCCGTACGACCATTCCAAGTGTGTACCGTGAATATACAACCACCTCCGCACATTCTCTCCCCCCCCCCCCCCCCCCCCCCCCATGAACCATGCACCTTGCCGTTGGCGTGGAGGCTTGCGAGCCTCAGCGATACAGATAGCCGTACCGTAGGTGCAACCACAACGGAGGGGTATCTGTTGAGAGGCCAGACAAACGTGTGGTTCCTGAAGAAGGGGCAGCAGCCCTTTCAGTAGTTGCAGGGGCAACAGTCTGGATGATTGACTGATCTGGCCTTGTAACACTAATCAAAACGACCTTGCTGTACTGGTACTGCGAACGGCTGAAAGCAAGGGGAAACTACTGCCGTAATTTTTCCCGAGGGCATGCAGCTTTACTGTATGGTTAAATGATGATGGCGTCCTCTTGGGTAAAATATTCCGGAGGTAAAATAGTGCCCCACTCGGATCTCCGGGCGGGGACTACTCGAGAGGACGTCGCTATCAGCAGAAAGAAAACTGGCGTTCTACGGATCGGAGCGTGGAATGTCAGATCCCTTAATCGGGCAGGTAGGTTTGAAAATTTAAAAAGGGAAATGGATAGGTTAAAGTTAGATATAGTGGGAATTAGTGAAGTTCGGTGGCAGGAGGAACAAGACTTCTGGTCAGGTGAATACAGGGTCATAAATACAAAATCAAATAAGGGTAATGCAGGAGTAGGTATAATAATGAATAAAAAATAGGAGTACGGGTAAGCTATTACGAACAGCATAATGAACGCATTATTGTGGCCAAGATAGACACGAAGCCCACGCCTACTACAGTAGTACAAGTTTATATGCCAACTAGCTCTGAAGATGATGAAGAGATTGAAGAAATGTATGATGAGATAAAAGAAATTATTCAGCTAGGAAGGGAGACGAAGATTTAATAGTCATGGGTGACTGGAATTCGATAACAGGAAAAGGAAGAGAAGGAAAAGTAGTAGGTGAATATGGAATGGGGGTAAAAAATGAAGGAGGAAGCCGCCTGGTAGAATTTTCAATCGAGCATAACTTAATCATAGCTAACACTTGGTTTAACAATCATGAAAGAAGGTTGTATACATGGAAGAGGGATGGAGATGTTGGAAGGTTTCAGATTGATTATATAATGGTAAGACAGAGATTTAAGAAGCAGGTTTTAAATTGTAAGACATTTCCAGGGGCAGATGTGTACTTTGACCACAATCTATTGGTTATGAACTGTAGATTACAACTGGAGAAACTGCAAAAAGGTAGGAATTTAAGGAGATGGGACCAGGATAAACTGACAGAACGAGAGGTTGTAGAGAGTTTCAGGGAGCATTAGGGAACGATTGACAGGAATGAGGGAAAAAATTACGGTAGAAGAAGAAGAGGTAGCTTTGAGGGATGAAATAGTGAAGGCAGCACAGGACCAAGTAGGTAAAAAGACGAGGACTAGTAGAAATCCTTGGGTAATAGAAGATATACTGAATTTAATTGGTGAAAGGAGAAAATATAAAAATGTAGTAAATAAAGCAGGCAAAAAGGAATACAAACGTCTCAAAAATGAAATCGACAGGAAGTGCAAAATGGCTAAGCAGGGAAGGCTAGAGGACAAATGTAAGGATGTAGAGGCATATCTCACTAGGGGTAAGATAGACACTGCCTACAGGAAAATTAAAGAGACCTTTGGAGAAAAGAGAACCACTTGTATGAATAATATAGAGGGCCTATACAAGGGAGATGTACTTGAGGACAATATTATGGAAATGGAAGAGGAGGTAGATAGAGATGAAATGGGAGATACGATACTGCGTGGAGAGTTTGACAGAGCACTGAAAGACCTAAGTCAAAACAAGGCCCCGGGAGTAGACAACATTTCATTAGAGCTACTGACAGCCTTGGGAGAGCCAGCCCTGACAAAACTCTACCATCTGGTGAGCAAGATGTACGAGACAGGCGAAATACCCTCAGACTTCAAGAAGAATATAATAATTCCAATCCCAAAGAAAGCAGGCTTTGATAGAAGTCAAAATTACCGAACTATCAGTTTAATAAGTCACGGCTGCAAAATACTAACGCGAATTCTTTACAGACGAATGGAAAAACTGGTAGAAGCCGACCTCGGGGAAGATCAGTTTGGATTCCGTAGAAATATTGGAACACGTGAGGCAAAACTGACCCTAAGACGTACCTTAGAAGCTAGATTAAGAAAAGGCAAACCTACATTTATAGCATTTGTAGACATAGAGAAAACTTTTGACGATGTTGACTGGAATACCCTCTTTCACATTCTAAAGGTGGCAGGGATAAAATACAGGGAGTGAAAGGCTATTTACAATTTGTACAGAAACCAGATGGCAGTTATAAGAGTCGAGGGACATGAAAGGGAAGCAGTGGTTGGGAAGGGAGTGAGACAGGGTTGTAGCCTATCCCAGATGTTATTCACTCTGTATATTGAGCAAGCAGTAAAAGAAACAAAATAAATATTCGGAGTAGGAATTAAAATTCATGGAGAAGAAATAAAAACTTTGAGGTTCGCCGATGACATTGTAATTCTGTCAGAGACAGCAAAGGACGTGGAAGAGCAGTTGAACGGAATGGACAGTGTCTTGAAAGGAGGACTTAAGATGAACATCAACAAAAGCAAAACGAGCATAATGGAATGTAGTCGAATTAAGTCGGGTGATGCTGAGGGAATTAGATTAGGAAATGAGACACTTAAAGTAGTAAAGGAGTTTTGCTATTTGGGGAGCAAAATAACTGATGATGGTCGAAGTAGAGAGGATATAAAATGTAGACTGGCAATGGCAAGGAAAGCGTTTCTGAAGAAGAGAAATTTGTTAACATCGAGTATAGATTCAAGTGTCAGGAAGTCGTTTCTGAAAGTATTTGTGTGGAGTGTAGCCATGTATGAAAGTGAAACATGGACGATAAATAGTTTGGACAAGAAGAGAATAGTGGCTTTCGAAATGTGGTGCTACAGAAGAATGCTGAAGATTAGATGGGTAGATCACATAACTAATGAGGAGGAATTGGATAGAATTGGGGAGAAGAGAAATTTGTGGCGCAACTTGACTAGATTAAGGGATCGGTTGGCAGGGCATGTTCTGAGGCATCAAGGGATCACCAGTTTAGTATTGGAGGGCAGCGTGGAAGGTAAAAATCGTAGAGGGAGACCAAGAGATGAATACAGTAAGCAGATTCAGAAGGATGTAGGTTGCAGTAGGCACTGGGAGATGAAGAAGCTTGCACAGGACGGAGTAGCATGGAGAGCTGCATCAAACCAGTCTCTGGACTGAAGATCACAACTACAAACGGCCGCAGCTCGTGGTCGTGCGGTTGCGTTCTCGCTTCCCGCGCCCGGGTTTCCGGATTCGATTCCCGGCGGGGTCAGGGATTTTCTCTGCCTCGTGATGTCTGGGTGTTGTGTGATGTCCTTAGGTTAGTTAGGTTTAAGTAGTTCTAAGTTCTAGGGGACTGATGACCATAGATGTTAAGTCCCATAGTGCTCAGAGCCACATGAACCACAGCCACAACTACAAACGACAACCGTGAATATCAGGAATCCGGTATAAAATCAAATCTCCTACATCGCTGCGGCCGGAGAAAGATGCTGCAAGAACGGGACCAACGACAACTGAAGAGAATAGTTCAACGTGACAGAAGTGCAACCCTTCCCCAAATTGCTGCAGTTTTCAATGCTGGGCTATCAACGAGTGTTAGCGTGTGAACCATTCAACGAAACATCATCGATATGGGCTTTCGAAGTCCAATACCCCCCCGTGCACCCTTGATGACTGCACGAGATGGATTGCCTGGGCCGGTCAACACCGACATTGGACTGTTGATGACTGAAACATGTTGCCTAGTCGGACGAGTTTCGTTTCAAACTTTATCGCACGCCCAGAATAGCTACAGAGTGGCTCCAGGAACACTCTTCTGAGTTAAAACACACCAGCTGCCCATCGAAGTCCCCGGAAGGTAACATTACTGAGCATATCTGGGGTGCCTTGCAACATGCTGTTCAGAAGAGATCTCGATCACCAAGTACTCTTACGGATTTATGGACAGCCCTGCAGGGTACATGGTGTAAATTCCCTCCAGCACTACTTCAGATATTAATCGAATCCATGCCACGTCGTGTTGCGGCACTTCTGCGTGCTCGCGGGGACCCTACACGATATTAGGCAGGTATACCAGTTTCTTTGGCTCTACAGTGTTTAACGCCTCACCGGAGAATAAACGCGGGATAATTAAACTGATGGTTCTGGCACGGTTAGAGAAGTTAACCGGAGAATAAGTTTTGATAATGGCAGGAATAGTTACGGAATTAGTGATGACAAAATTGTTTGTTAGAACGAGAACGAGATGAATCTGGGACATTACACAAATTATATGGATGAATATGACGATTACAAATATGTATAAAAATTTCCTACTACAACTTTACGATTTCATGCCTGAGAGATTGGTGCGTATGAATCAAATGTGAAATTATTTCCTAACATAAAACGTTTTGCATATAGTTGGCCAAATAGACATTTGATATCGGAACTTCGTGAATTATATTCTGTCGTGTTATTTATGTAAATGAGGCAGATAAAAATGACCATTTGTGCCGAAACAGTCTCACTTATTTGACACAATTTACAACTGCTGCAGTATGAGAAAGGCGTATTTCGTTTTATCTAGCAGACAGCGACAAAACAGATGTAATCAAGTCTAGAAACAATACCAGTCTTGGGTACTATTCGTATTAACAGTTTTTTTTCAGTATTAGACAGTGATATTTTGATTTTTCATGTAGCAAAACGTTTGACGAACTTTGAGGAGGTAATGGATTATTTCGCAGAAAGTAAAGCACGCCGTGTAAAGCTGCAGCAAGATTAGAGAGAAAAAAATGCTGGGAACCAAGGATTCAAGAAAAGTGTGATGTCTTGCTTGTCTCTTGTCTTCACTGGTTTTATGTTCCTATATTTAATTTTATGTCACACGAAAGAGAAAGTTACTAGCTAATAGACAACAAAGAGTGCAAACTATCTGAAGAGTTCTTATCCTATGGTTACAAATAATCCTACCCAGTGTTAATTGTGAGTTTTTTTTTAAGGGGGTAGGATGTCAAACTGGCCGACTGGGAGCAGGTGAGTCACCACAGGACATTTTAATTTCCGCTGTCCTGAATATAGGCTTGATGGCTTCCATTACAAAATATACACGCTTTGATTCCACAGAGCGAAATACAGTGACGTGTGATAGAAGAATACTGTGTGAAGAGGTGTGGCACTGCACTTTGGCACACTTGAGACCAAATAACATGTGTTACACTTCCTCGAACATATATGTTTTATATATCAAACTCTTCAGAAACAAAATGGACAAATGTTTGAAAAAATCAATTTTTCTTTTAAATTTTTGTGACGTCCTATCTCGAGCGTTCGAGGGGGGTCGGGGGGGGGGGGGGGCTGTCGGCGCTATCACGTTTTTGCCACGGTTCGTAAATATCGTAGATTCGGGACTGCCTGTGTGGTTCAGTAGCGCCCTGCAGACGTTGCCAGGGCAGAGTGACTAGTCAATCACTTGCAACGCGTTGCCAACTAGTTGCCAGCGACTGCGCGCCCGCGTTGCAAAGCGATCTCAGTTGCGTCATTAGGGTGACCAGACGTCCTGATAAATCCGGACATGTCCTCCTTTCTACCTCTTTGTCCGCGGTCCTTTTTCGCAGAGTTATCCGTAATGAAATTATATTTGCAATTATTGCCATTCTATTGCTCTTTTCTTAAATATCTTATCTACAGATGGCAGCAAGTGCGTCGATTTATCGATTTTCACTACTGATATATGATCGATCCGTAAACGAGTGCAAATATCTTGAAAGTCTCTTCGGGTTTGCTGCCGGATCCTAAAATCAACTTGACTCGATATTTCGGCGCTCCAACTGTTCGCCATCTTCAGGAAAATGCTGCTTATGCTGATCAGTCCGTCTGAGAACTAACGCCAGAACTGAAGATGGCGAACAGTTGGATCGCCGAAATATCGAGTCAAGTTGATTTTAGGGTCCGGCAGCAAACCCGAAGAGGCTTTCAAGACTTATTACGCCGGGAAAGCCTACGTAATCACATCGAGTGCAAATATCGATTATTTGAAATTTCCGTTCCGTGTTTTCAGTTCCGCATTCATATTGTCTTGGCTTAGTATGATGAGTTTCATGTCATCTACTCAGTACCTATGTGTGCTTGTGATTTGTTGATTCTTGTGACTGAACGGGTTTTAAAAAATACCTGGCATTGTGAAAATTCGTAATTACTCTACGATTAACACTGTTAGAAAGGAACAGCAGTGTGAAAACTAGGTAGGTGCCTCCTTCCCCAGCAACTGAAAGGTTACTGGAAATATATCCTACCCCGAAATCTTACTTTCTGTCTGAAAGCAAGAAACTAAAGCCTACTTATGGCATTTTCCATTGTTGATGTCTGTGTTCGTTTCAAATATTCAACGAATAGGAAAGAAGGACAATTCTGTGCTTGAAGTGATTGAAATTTTAAATTCCGTGTGTACGGTGCTTGAGAATTGAATAAATGGAAAATTTATTTGCCGAAAGGTTAAACAGAAGCTGGAAATTGCAACTGAAGAAAGTTTTGATAAAGAAGTTAAATTTTTTGTGAAGGAAGCATATGTTGCTGAATCAATCGTGCCATGAACATTTAAAACGATGGCTCTGTTTGTTTGCCGACTTTACCTGTTTCAAATCGATGTCTCTTAAAAAAGATGTTAACTACAGTGATGTTGAAAAAATCCTTTTGTATTCACAAGATAAATGTAAAGCTTTCGAAATTGAAGATGTAAAATGTTTTGACCAATTCGGTAATTTTATGCAATTTCTGAAACAGAATAGTAAAGATCACGCAATTTAATGGTTTATCCTGTAGTAAAAAATAGGCCAAGTATTTTTTATGAAAGTAAGTATGTTGACTGTCATTCAGAATCGTTAAAACTTGCCGAATATTTTTTCAGTATATCAGGGCACAATGCAAATACAGAACGAGAATTTTCGCTAACTACAATACGGTGGTTCAAATGGGTCTAAGCACTATGGGACTTAACATCTGAGGTAGAACTACTTAAACGTAACTAACCTAAGGACATGACACACATCCATGCCCGAGGCAGGATTCGAACCTGCGACCGTAGCAGCCGCGTGATTCCGGACTGAAGCGCCTAGAAACGCTCGGCCACCGCGGCCGGCACAATACGGTGGACTGATAACAGGAAGAAGTTGAACCTTGAATCTGTTAAAGGTATTCTGATGGCCCAGTATAATTTAAAAGAATTTTCCTGTGTATCTTTTTACAATTATCTGCTAAGTAAGCCTACACTTCGACGGAAAATTCAATCTTCAGAGAAGAACCAATAAAAGATAAGGAATGTATGTCATGTCTAGTAGTTAATTCATTTATTAAATCTGAACGTATGTTTCCGTGCGTCCTCTTTTCTCTGACTTTGCTCCCCTTCTGAAGATGTTTGTCCTGCTTTTTTATACGTCTGTATCTCGTACCCTATGCATAATGTTCTTGAACACAGCTCCGTATTGCTTTAATTTGAAGGTGAACCTGCAAGTTGTACGAGAAGGCGGAAAACATCCCAATTTATACAACCACAATGCCCAGGCAGCTGCAGTAGAGATTTGACAGAGAAAGCAGGACGTGAAGTGGGAAAAGAATTTCATATTACATGTGCAATGTAATGTAAGTCTACCGTTTAAATTAAAATTACCGGTACGTCAATGGAAGCAAGTATACAAAAAAATTGTAAATCATACCGATAGCATTCTTTTGTGTGATTAAGCAGCATTTATCATTCTGTAAAATTACGCTGTTGAGTGAAAACGAACAGCGAAAAGCCACAAATCTCCGGTGTGTGTAAATAGAATGGCATTTTCATACAAATTATTTAACGAACACAAACCACCACCGCAACATTTCTGTGTATATAAATCTCAAGATATTTAGGTTTTTAAAATAAAAGTAGTGATGTGTTATGCCGAAAGAAGTCAACTGCGCCAAATCACTATAGCACTGTTTAGTCGTTCTATAAAAAGCTACGAATTTCGAATCTGTCTGTCACAACTAATTGGCTGCTACATACAGGATGCAGTTTATATTTCTTTGGAGGTACGGATGAATCCAGAATTTTCTTCATCTTCTTATTTTTATATAATAATAAAAGAGAACCGCATCTTCCTCTGAGCTTGAATCTGTGCTCGACATGCCGAGTGGAACTAAATGATAATCGGGTACGACAAACAATACTCCATTTCCTCCATATTCGTACAGGGCAACTACAGTTCCTCATTTCTGATTTGTCCCATGCCCGGTAGTCGGTCTGCTCGTTGCGTTCCCTTTCAATCGCTTCGTGAGCGAACGGCCTTGAGCAAAGGCAAATAATTAAGTTCAAAGTTGATTTTCATAAAGTCCACCTCCGACTTCAATGAACTTTCGAATTCTATTGCGAAAACCACGTCTGGCTCTTATGAGATCGTCTAGGAGTTTTCTCATGAGTGCAAGACGATCGATATGTCTTGTGTTTACTGTACGTTTGCAGACTCTGCCTTTCAAGCACACCCACAGGCTGGGGACCTCGGTGACCATGAAAAGTGACCATTTCCGCCGAAACGTCTCCCGCGGAATGTTAGGTTTAAATCTACATCAACAGCTACTTCTACATCATACTCCGCAAACCAGCTAATGGCTTGTGTCGGTGGGTGCTACTGGTATCATTAACTGACCCCCCCCCCCTCACCGAGCGAGGTGGCGCAGTGGTTAGCACACTGGACTCGCATTCGGGAGGAAGACGGTTCAATCCCGTCTCCAACCATCCTGATTTAGGTTTTCCGTGATTTCCCTAAATCGTTTCAGGCAAATGCCGGGATGGTTCCTTTGAAAGGGCACGGCCGATTTCCTTCCCGATACTTCCCGAACCCCAGCTTGCGCTCCGTCTCTAATGACCTCGTTGTCGACGGTACGTTAAACACTAACCGCCGCCGACGACCCCCCCCCCTCCCCCTGATATTCTTCACGGGTTTGCAGCCGGATCATGTCGTCGTCCATACACAATATTTCGGTAGACCAGCTGGCCGCCATCTTCAGGTGAGTTAATGCTAGTGCACTGCCCCGCCGGAACTGAATTCAGGCCACAACGACGGAAACCCTTATACACCACGGACAGAGCACCGCGCGTGCGCGAAGACGATGGGCAGCGCCTCCTGGCGGCAAGTAGACACGCAGCGCGCCGGTGGGAGAAGACGGCAGAAACGATAAATCGCAACAGCACTAGTTGCAAGAATCCAATGATCGAAAAGAAGACCATTGTTGTTTAATGTCGGATTCCATATCTAACTTAGAGGAAAACCTTTATCCCAGTTAATAATATTACTTGATAATCTAATTTCAATGGATTGTTTAAGAACACATTCCCAATAGCGAGAAGCAGGAGAGATCAGTTGTGTCTTGTCATACATCATCCTGTGTCCGTCGTTAAGGCAATGTTCCGCCACTGCCGACTTCTCAGGATGGAACAACCGAGTGTGCCGATGATGTTCCACGCACCGGTCCTGAATAGTTCGAATAGTTTGACCAATATACTTCTTTCCACAGTGACACGGAATTTCATAAACCCCGGGCCTCCTCAAGCCCAAATTATCTTTAACTGAGCCAAGAAGGGCTCTAGTCTTGGCCACCGGCTTAAAAACACTTATAATATTATATTTTCTTAAAATTCTTGAAATTTTGGATATTTCCCGCAAAGGGTACATAAGCAACAGCTTCAAAAGTATCCTCTATTGGCTCGCGTGTGGCTGGAATTCAGTTCCGGCGAGGCAGTGCACTAGCATTACCTCACCTGAAGATGGTGGCCAGCTGGTCCGCCGAAATATTGTGTCTGGACGACGACATAATCCGGCTGCAAACCCGTGAAGAATATCAGCAGTTATTACGCCGGGAAAGTCTACGAAATAACACCCCCCCTGCTGGCCGCTGTGACCGAGCGGTTCTGGGCGCTTCAGTCTCGAACCGGGCGACCGCTACGGACGCAGGTTCGAATCATGCCTCGGGCATGGATGTGTGTGATGTCCTTAGGTTAGTTAGGTTTAAGTAGTTCTAAGTTCTAGGGGACTGATGACCTCAGATGTTAAGTCCCATAGTGCTCAGAGCCATTTAAACTAATCCCCCCTATCCTGTTCCATTTGAGAACGACGCGTGGGAAGAATGATTGTCGGTAAGCCTCTGCATTAGTTCTGATTTCTCGAATTTCCTCGTTGTGGTCATTACGCGATATGTATGTGGGAGGAAGTAATACGTTGTCCGACTCTTCCCGGAAAGTGCTCTCTCGAAATTTCAATAGTAAATCTCTCCGTAATGCAGAACACCTATTTTGTAGCGTCTGCCAATGAAGTTTGTTGAGCATCTCGTTAACGCTCTGGGGCCGACTAAAAATGATTTGTGACTTGACGACTGGACTGTGCATTCGCACTGAAGAAAGAGGATGCATTCCCCAGCCACGCTTATCAATTATTTGAATTGGCAGTTCCTGTTCCTTCGAAAGAACAGACACTACGCAGTTCTAGCAACCGTGAAACACTATATAAAAACTGAAGGGGGGTTACTGCTATCAGCTGCAGCAGGACATTAAGCGGAATCAGTGGCCACGAGTGAAAATGTGTACCGGACCGAGATTCGAACCCGGGACTCCTGCTTACTAGGCAGGTGTGGTAACCACTGCGCCATCCGGGACACAGCGTTATCACAACTGCACGGAATATCTCGCTACGCCTCACGGCCGACCCAAACTCCAACCGAGCACCACCTACCTGCAGTCCCTGTCCATCATACTGCTGTTCGCTGCTTAGAGATTCCCACAGGAGATCGTACGTATTAGTTCATTCGGACTGAAGAAAGAGGATCCATTGCCCAGCCAGGCTTATCAATTATTTGAATGCATGAGGCGTACCGCGGTAATCCGTGCAGCTGCGATAACGCTGTGTCCCGGATGGGGAAGTAGTTTCCGCACCTGCCTAGTAAACAGGAGATTCCAGGTTCGAATCCCGGTCCGATACATATTTTTGCATGTCGCTACTGATCCGCTAAATGTCCCGCTGCAGTTGATAGCAGTAACCTCCATTCAATTTACATATAGAATTCAATTTGTTTCAAAGTAGACCATAATGCATAAAAACCGGGTGAAAATAGCATGGATGACGACAACCATGTCAAAAACATTGTTTTGAGAAAAACGCGTTTGAAGTTTGACAAGTATTTGTCATATAAAAAAAGGGACAAGGTTTGAAACTTACGGGATATCATCGATGCCTGGTCCATAATACACTACTGGCCTTTAAAATTGCTACACCACGAAGATGACGTGCTAGAGACGCGAAATTTAAACGACAGGAAGAAGATGCTGTGATATGCAAATGATCAGAGCATTCACACAAGCTTGGCGCCGGTGGCGACACCTACAACGTGCTGACATGAGGAAAGTTTCCAACCGATTTATCATACACAAACAGCAGTTGACCGGCGTTGCCTGGTGAAACGTTGTTGTGATGCCTCGTGTAAGGAGGAGCAATGCGTACCATCATGTTTCCGACTTTGATAAAGCTCGGATTGTAGCCATTCGCGATTGCGGTTTATCGTATCGCGACATTGCTGCTCCCGTTGGTCGAGATCCAATGACTGTTAGCAGAATATGGAATCGGTTGGTTCAGGAGGGTAATACGGAACGCCGTGCTGGATCCCAACGGCCTCGTATCACTAGCAGTCGAGATGACAGGCATCTTATCTGCATGGCTGTAACGGATCGTGCAGCCACGTCTCGATCCCTGAGTCAACAGATGCGGACGTTTGTAAGACAACAACCATCTGCACGAACAGTTCGACGACGTTTGCAGCAGCATGGACTATCAGCTCGGAGACCATGGCTGCGGTTACCCTTGACGCTGCATCACAGACTGGAGCGCCTGCGATGGTGTACTCAACGACGACCCTGGGTGCACGAATGGCAAAACGTCATATTTCGGATGAATCCAGGTTCTCTTTACAGCATCATGATGGTCGCATCCGTGTTTGGCGACATCGCGGTAAACGCACATTGGAAGCGTGTATTCGTCATGGCCATACTGGCGTATCACCCGGCGTGATGGTATGGGGTGCCATTGGTTACACGTCTCGGTCACGTCTTGTTCGCATTGACGGCACTTTGAGCAGTGGACGTTACATTCAGATGTATTGCGACCCGTGGTTCTACCCTTCATTCGATCCCTGCGAAACCCTACATTTCAACAGGATAATGCACGACCGCATGTTGCAGGTCCTGTACGGGCCTTTCTGGATACAGAAAATTTCGACTACTGCCATGGCCAGCACATTCTCCAGATCTCTCATCAACTGAAAAGTCTGGTCAATGGTGGCCGAGCAACTGGCTCGTCTCCATACGCCAGTCACTACTCTTGGTGAACTGTGGTATCGTGTTGAAGCTGCATGGGCAGCTGTGCCTGTACACGCCATCCAAGCTCAATACCCAGGCGTATCAAGGCAGTTATTACGGCCAGAGGTGGTTGTTCTGGGTAGTGATTTCTCAGGATCTATGCACCCAAATTGCATGAAAATGTAATCACATGTCAGTTGTCCAATGAATACCCGTTTATCATCTGCATTTCTTCTTGGTGTAGCAGTTTTAATGGCCAGTAGTGTAACTATCGCCTCGTCTAGGGGATGGCCGCTTTCTGCTACTTTGCCCTATTCATTCCTCATTTTCGTCCTCAAAGCCCTTTTCGTCGCTAAGCACATTGCCGCTGGCGTCTCTGTCTTCACAGAATCGGCGCATTTCTACGCCGATTTTGATTTTAATGGCATTTGTCACGTGCACTGATGCAGTATCACCTATATTGAATAGACATACGGCCAAATTTGAAGCAATATTGCCAATTTCGCTCTTTGGAGCGTATCTCCAAATGAGACTATTGAAACTTTCGTTCGCATTTTGAGTAAAAAGGCCCAAACAAAGCTCCAGCTAATCAGGTTTACTCAAATCAGTATAAATAGGGAGCGTTAGCGCGGAACCAGTTCTCTAACGCCGAGGCGTGCTGCGCACGGTCGGCTTCAAATGCTCACAGAATCGTTACTTTTTGGAGTTCACTCATAATATATGTGGGGGTAATTCTTCAATGAACATACATTCAAATTCCGCAATAAAAAAGTTTCGAGCTTTTTCGACCGTCGCCCTGTCGTTCCCCCTTAATGAAAACACGAGCAAACACTCTTCAACCTGGTACTCTCCGGCTAGGAAAGCTGTATACAGCAGATGCTGTATTCTCTACAATCAGCAGCAGAGTTTCCATTACAGAACCCACCCACCCACCCACACACACACACACACAAATATCATGTCGCCGTACTTAACAGCTTTCAAGCTCACCTTCACAACGTGAGTTTTAAAACAAAAATGACAATCTATAAATAAACCCTTGGCAACTGGAGTACGAACATATCCCTATAACCAGCTGTATCACTGCAACCAGTACAAATTGAGCACATGTTAAACGGGATGTTTTAATTGGATTTTAAATACGACCACCTCCTAAATTATTACATACCCATCTTAAACATCCTGTATTCCACTCCAAGATGCTACTCCAGGCGGTTGTAAAATGAATGTGCGCAACAGAAATACTGAACGCGAAAATGAAGATTTGGCCCTGTCTGACAACCCCCTGAAGCAGAGCCTAGGATCTCTTAATGGTGATATTATTTCGTCGCTTTTGCTCTTAACATATAAATTACAACATAAACATAAATGAATGATTAAGGGAACTAGTAACTACTAAATGATCAATGTTGTTTCTGCTTATACATTTATTGTAGATTAAAAGCTCTTTATACAATATAAATGTTTATATATCAATGACCAACGGACATAAAGAGATACAAATGGATTCCCTAACTAAGAGCCCGCATCTCGTGGTCGTGCGGTAGCGTTCTCGCTTCCCACGCCCGGGTTCCCGGGTTCGATTCCCGGCGGGGTCAGGGATTTTCTCTGCCTCGTGATGGCTGGGTGTTGTGTGCTGTCCTTAGGTTAGTTAGGTTTAAGTAGTTCTAAGTTCTAGGGGACTGATGACCATAGATGTTAAGTCCCAACACAAGATGACTGACATCACCTACGTACCAAATACTAAAAGACACTACTTTGAAAGATGATCTGCAGTGATGTGGAACCCCAGTGGAAATAAAATTTACGTGATCACAGCTGTTTAGCTTTATAGCCCTAATAAGCCGAAGCAGTTAGCAAAATCACCGTATGTACTGCGTCCGGTGCGTCGGAGTGATGGTTCTCGTACACGTCTGCGACGACGGAAGAACTCCAGCCACAAAATATATATATAAAAAAAACACCTCATTCAAACACTAGGACGGCAGAAGACGGTCATCTGACTAGTATAATCTAATACTGTCTTCTCCTCTCTGTGTTCTACAGACGAGAAACGTGAACTCCCAGGCACAAGGATGGAGTTCAGATAACGTCTCAACGTGAGTATAGGCAGAAGAAGTGCTCTCAATCACTGAACACTGCGTACTCAACGACGACTCCCAACCCGGAGGCGAAGTCCAGAATCGTATAAGTTCGTAACAGTGCAGTGGCTAACTTTTCTAGCTATAAACTCTCCTGAGAGCAAAGACAGCAAGTCTGTCTGTACCAACAAGAGCTGATACTGAGTGACCGTCAAACCTGGGCGCTCAAAACAGAAGACCTGTTCTCTCCACCACTGGCTTCCCAGCAAAGCTCGGCTCCCCTCCCTCGAAACTCAGAAGGTGAATCATATTCTTCAAACCATAGAATATTCTCCCTCTCTAAAGATTCTTCGGAACACCGACGAACCATATTTTAGTCTTTTTTCGTCCAGTGCGGAAAGTTTGCGAGGAAATACCTATACTCATACAATGGTGCGCTTCTCAGAGTGGAAATCCTCGGAAATAAACCAGCCTGCGTGATTTCCGAGGTAACGCTCGCTTGTT
This sequence comes from Schistocerca cancellata, assembly GCF_023864275.1. Taxonomy (NCBI): domain Eukaryota; kingdom Metazoa; phylum Arthropoda; class Insecta; order Orthoptera; family Acrididae; genus Schistocerca; species Schistocerca cancellata. Next base: position 198,645,034 of record NC_064633.1, read on the forward strand.
GCTCTCTACTGTGTCCAAGATTTTCAGAGTTTCCGAAGTATCTAAATCTACATTTATACTCCGCAAGCCACCCAACGGTGTGTGGCGGAGGGCACTTTACGTGCCACTGTCATTACCTCCATTTTCTGTTCCAGTCGCGTATGATTCGCGGGAAGAACGTCTGTCTGAAAGCCCCCGCGCGCGCTCGAATCTCTCTAATTTTACATTCGTGATCTCCTCGGGAGGTATAAGTAGGGGGAAGCAATATATTCGATACCTCATCCAGAAACGCACCCTCTCGAAACCTGGCGAGCAAGCTACACCGCGATGCAGAGCGCCTCTCTTGCAGAGTCTGCCACTTAAGTTTGCTATACATCTCCGTAACGCTATCACGGTTACCAAATAACCCTGTGACGAAACGCGCCGCTCTTCTTTGGATCGTCTCTATCTCTTCCGTCAACCCGATCTGGTATGGATCCCACACTGATGAGCAATACTCAAGTATAGGTCGAACGAATGTTTTGTAAGCCACCTCCTTTGTTGATGGACTACATTTTCTAAGGACTCTCCCAATGAATCTCAACCTGGTACCCGCCTTACCAACAATTAATTTTATATGATCATTCCACTTCAAATCGTTCCGCACGCATACTCCCAGATATTTTACAGAAGTAACTGCTACCAGTGTTTGTTCCGCTATCATGTAATCATACAATAAAGGATCTTTCTTTCTATGTATTCGCAATACATTACATTTGTCTATGTTAAGGGTCAGTTTCCACTCCCTGCACCAGGTGCCTATCCGCTGCAGATCTTCCTGCATTTCGCTACAATTTTCTAATGCTGCAACTTCTCTGTATATTACAGCATCATCCGCGAAAAGCCGCATGGAACTTCCGACACTATCTAGTAGGTCATCTACATATATTGTGAAAAGTAATGGTTCCATAACACTCCCCTGTGGCAAGCCAGAGGTTACTTTAACGTCTGTAGACGTCTCTCCATTGAGAACAACACGCTGTGTTCTGTTTGCTAAAAATTCTTCAATCCAGCCACACAGCTGGTCTGATATTCCGTAGGCTCTTACTTTGTTTATCAGGCGACAGTGCGGAACTGTATCGAACGCCTTCCGGAAGTCAAGGAAAATGGCATCTACCTGGGAGCCTGTATCTAATATTTTCTGGGTCTCATGAACAAATAAAGCGAGTTGGGTCTCACACGATCGCTGTTTCCGGAATCCATGTTGATTCCTACAGAGTAGATTCTGGGTTTCAAAAAACGACATGATACTCGAGCAAAAAACATGTTCCAAAATTCTACAACAGATCGATGTCAGATATATGGGTCTATAGTTTTGCGCATCTGCTCGACGACCCTTCTTGAAGACTGGGACTACCTGTGCTCTTTTCCAATCATTTGGAACCTTCCGCTCCTCTAGAGACTTGCGGTACACGGCTGTTAGAAGGGGGGCAAGTTCTTTCGCGTACTCTGTGTAGAATCTAATTGGTATCCCGTCAGGTCCAGTGGACTTTCCTCTGTCGAGTGAATCCAGTTGCTTTTCTATTCCTTGGACACTTATTTCGATGTCAGCCATGTTTTCGTTTGTGCGAGGAATAGAGAAGGAACTGCAGTGCGGTCTTCCTCTGTGAAACAGCTTTGGAAAAAGTGTTTAGTATTTCAGCTTTACGCGTGTCATCCTCTGTTTCAATGCCATCATCATCCCGGAGTGTCTGGATATGCTGTTTCGAGCCACTTACTGATTTAACGTATTATCCGGTTATCCTTCCGGCCCCCGCTACAACACTGGCCGGCTGCCGCTATATTGTGCTTGAGGGCTCAGGTGCCCCGGCCGTCCCGTCCATCTTGGCTACTTCCTATGACAAGCAGGACCAGCACACCTGTGTGGGCTTTTCCACCCAGGGCTTGAGTTACCCCTGCCATTTCATTTCCACTGGCGTTCCAACCTCTACTAGTATAGGCAATCATTCATTATGCCGTTTTGATAAGGTCTTTCCGTCACCTTTCATGCAATAAGCGTTAACAACTATTTACAAGGTGTATGTGACAATGTCAGTCTTAAATATTCCTTTATACGATGTACCACCTACCAACTGATATCTAATTCCGGTTGTAAATCATGACAAAGTATGTAAATGAGTGCTTGTAAGGCGCGAAATTATAGCCACCTTACACCACCTTATAATTTATGGCCCTCCAGAATGACGATATCACCCAGGAAATGTCATGGAAACATTCCTCAGACTACAACGCTCCCTCCTCCAACCTGGATCCTTCGACGACTGTTACAGGGTGTTTGCTTCCAAACGTTTCACGCCATCTGTCGCTATCTGTCCGATGGAGCATAAAACGTGATTCATCTGAAGAGGCTACTTGTCGCCATACAGTGAACGTCCAGTTATGCTACTGGCGTACAAATTCCAGCCTTCGACGCCGAAGGACAGCAGTCAGCATATGTGTCGAGGCCTATAGGTTGCAAAGTTCGATTAGCTGTCGTCGAGGAGACACCGTTGGTAGCCTGTTGGTTCATCTGAGCGATCAGTTGCTGAACTGTTGCACTTTTGTTCGCCCATGCACATCTCTGGAGCCGTCATTTGCTCCTGTTACCTATGGCCCGCGTGTGCCACAGATGTCTCGGTGCCGGTTTTGAGTAGCGCCATTTTGCCAAGAACGGTATACTTTAATCACGGCTGCACGTGAAAATGCTTCGAGAATGGTTCCATCCCTGGTCCGAGAGCCAATGATAATGCCCATTTGGACTTTAGATAAATAGCTTCCTGTCCGCATTAAATCAACGACCGCACTGTTTTCCGCGTCCCACGGACATGCTTTATGCAGGGTGAAGCGAAATAGGCGCACTCGGGCTTCACAGTGCGACTCCTCACATGCTAGCGATAAAAAAATGTCTCTCACAAAATTTCGTCCGGCGAGTACATCCGGCAGAAAAAGGAAGTTAAAGGGTGGCAATCTGGCAACACTGTAACCACATGTATGGTAACTATCTGTCTGCACACATTAGTAGTGCTGTACAGTTGGTGCAGTGGATAGAGTTTTCGGTTAGCATGCAGGAAGTTGATGGTTCGATACTGGGTTGAGGCATATGTTTTGTACTTGGTAAATGTAGTCCAGGTGGTATGGTATCTGGCATCTTAACCGTCAACAGCGATTGCAGCAGGTTCTCTAGAAAACATCTGCACTTACATATTACAATTGTAGAAATGGAAGATTGATCAGCTTTGAAAGAAGCCCTTTCCACGTCGTGGGCGTGAATTTATTCGCACCACTTCATCTAGTAGATACGAAACTTGTTTTATTTGTACCCTCCTCCAATGGTCCCATATTTTAGTACCAACTATTATTCTTGCCTCTTTCAGGTCCATTACATTTCATTATGACCTTACCTTACCATTAGGACTGGCAACGTGCTTTGGAAATAATGTCCAAACTCGATAACTATTTGTTTATATACTCACCATGGCCCCACTAATTATGCCTTTCAACACTGAGTCTGGTAACCACATGCTGTTTAGTACATATGTGAATGCATTATTATTATATCAATGCGATTGTGGAGACATCACGTCTTTTACCATTAGGGAAACAGTGCAATTCGAAAGCGAACATTTCACAATTAGTGGTGACGGGATGAATCATGCAGCCATCACGAGGCAGAGAAAATCCCTGACCCCACCGAGCGAGGTGGCGCAGTGGTTAGCACACTGGACTCGCATTCGGGAGGACGACGGTTCAATCCCGTCTCCGGCCGTCCTGATTTAGGTTTTCCGTGATTTCCCTAAATCGCTTCAGGCAAATGCCGGGATGGTTCCTTTGAAAAGGGCACGGCCGATTTCCTTCCCCAACCTTCCCTCACCCGAGCTTGCGCTCCGTCTCTAATGACCTCGTTGTCGACGGGACGTTAAACACTAATCTCTTCCTCCCTGACCCCGCCGGGAATCGAACCCGGGAACCCGGGCGTGGGAAGCGAGAACGCTACCGCACGACCACGAGATGCGGGCTACACACGGGTCTGATGGCGTGTTTATACTGTGTGCACTGTCCACCAGACAGAGGCTAATTGCGAGCCCATAACGGATTCTAATGTACATGCGTACATGTATCAAATTTTCTCATTGTAAATCTCTAAACCAGTGTGGCAGACGTATGGCATACGCAAATAATGAATATGCGGGTATGCTTCTGGTGATTGGTGTACCTGATAACTGGGCTTGTGTTGCCACATGTAGATATGCTGCTAGATATCCTCGTCGATGCCATCCAGATAAAAATGTGTTTTGTCACCTGAAGCCTCCTTCCAACATCGCATGATGGAGGTCGTCCATGGACTCGCTGTACTCCAGCTACTGACGAAGCTATTCTGGAGATCATACACCAAGAACCTCGGCAAAGTACACGTAGCATAGCAAGGCAGCTGCGTGTCTTGCAATGCATGGTCATTACATGCTGCACGAGCATCCGTTGCATCATTATGCTTTCACGCAACATCTGCATCCTGCAGATCTCCATCAGCGGATGCAATTCTGTGAATGGTTCCAACAACAACAGGAAGCCAACAATGACTTCGTGAACACTGTAATGTGGTCAGTGTAAGCACAATGCCTACCATTGGTGTGAGATTGAACAGCACATCACTTGCGACCGTGGATATCAGGTTCACTTTGGGCCGGAATGTTGGGTGACAGGTGTTATGGTCCTGACATGTTGTCTAACCAGTAGACTGCACGAAGGTATTATGCATTCCTCTAAAACTATCTGCCTGACATGCTGGAAGATGTTCAATTACATGTTCAGCAGAGGATATGGTTCCAACATGATGGTGCTCCTCCGCATTCTGGAATTAATGTGCGGCAGTATTTGAACAGAACTTTTCTAGGGAAATAGCTCTCAGATGTGGAGGTCCAGTTGTACGGCCACCACGTTCACCTGAGCTAAACCCCCTGGATTTCTTCCTGTGGGGACACCTGAAGGAGCATGTATACTCTACTCCAGCGACGAATGTGGAAGAACTGGTAGCACATGTTCATGCTGCTCTTGTTACTGTGTATGCAGCTTTGCTGCTAAGGGTGCAGAGCTGTATGATCGCGTATTGTGCATTGTTTGGACATGCAGGGAAGTTGCTTTGAGCATCTGTTGTTCTGAGGACAACGTACTCTATAATGAAGATCTCTCAGTCATTAATATGGACATTAGTTATTATTACTGTCACTGGTTGCTAATTTGCGACATCTGAGCGCTCATATTACATGTAGAGTAAATGAGAAGTAGATGTTTTGTTATTGTGCTGTGCTGTCATCTTTAGCATCTTGAAACTGATATTGATTTTTGTAGTTATTCTGTCCTATGACAGGTCATTTGCTTCAACTGTCTACTTCTTACATGTCTAACCATGAATTTCTTAGGTTCGCAGAGTGGCTGCATGGTTTAAGGCGCCATGCTACGGACTGCACATCCCCTCTAGCTGGAGGTTCAAGTCCTCCCTTGGGCATGGGTATGTGTGTTGTTAGTAGTTTAAGTAGTGTGTAAGTCTGGGAACCGATGACCTCAGCAGTTTGATCCCTTAAGAATTCACACACATTTGAACATTTTTTGTTATTTACAACTTTACAAAATGTTGTAAATTTAGGATACATATGACCTAAGAAGCGGTGTATATAACAGCATTAAATGTCAGAATGAAATTAGCAAATAAAAAATGTGCCCCAACTGAGGATCGAACCATCGACTTCCTGTATGCTAACCCAAAATTCTATCCACTGCACCAACTGTACAGTACAACTATGTGCTACCAGAGGTAGTTATCATACATGTGGTTACACTGTTGCCAGATTGCCACTCTCTAATGTCCTTTTTCTGCCGGATGTACTCGCCGGAGGAAATTTTGTGAGAGACATTTTTTTTATCCCTGGCATGTGAGGAGTCGCACAGCGAAGCCCGAGTGAGCGAATTTCGCTTCACCCTGTATACCATCCACTGCTAGTGCTGCCACCTGCCACGTGTGAATGATTGTTGCACTGTGACATCGAACATAGGCAGTGGTCACGTTAATATCACTAGACCGCGTACTACCAACTCCCAATGTGTTCAGTATTCCTCTTAAACACCCTGTACTTCGCCTCACAATTAATGACATAAAGAAGCAAAAACAAGAAGTATAGTAAATATCGTGTGGCTTACACCCTGACGCGTGCCGTCCGGCATGTCTTACCCTATGGCGGATCTGTATTTGAAACAATAGCTAGACAGTTCCGCAACATTAGAATACAAATGGGCTTCTGTATTCATAACACATTACGTAATACCATACAAAAACAGCATGCAACATATCAGACCACACATACGTTCAAGGGTTTGTAAAATTAACGGTACAGAATGGAAAAATTTATACAGGACAAATAGGTAGAAGTTTTGCTATCAGATTTAGTACACAGATTAACATTAGTGACAGTTGTAGATCTTTGTTTGAGAATCATCTTCGGACGACCGAACACAAGTTGAATGACGTCGATAACACCTTAGAAATTCTTCGTAGTACCTAGAAAGGAAGACAGCTTGATTAGTTAGAAGAAATCGAAATTTACTTTGCGTTTAGAGAGCGGATGGAATATATACTAAATGAACAGAGTTACCTAAAAATGAGTTTTTATATTTTTCCGAAATATATGAGGGTGTTTTTGGATACAGATGGACTTGTGTTCTATTGGTCTTGCCAACTGTTGTACGCCATGATACACTTGTTCTGACTCTAATCTGACTGAATTCTTCCCCAAGTAAGTTCACATTAGTATATCACTTGCTTGGTTTCACAGTCACATGCGATTATATGCGCATGCTATAAGTGTGTGTGGAACTTCTAAGAATCCTGTTGCCTCACTTAAACAATCAAGGTGATAATTAAATGAAGCTAATTACGCTTGAACACTTCTGTCAGCATCAGGTAACACAGAAATGTATAATATTGTAAGTAGGAAAACGGCATTGTAGATTGGCTGATTCTGAGTTGACTGTAGCAGTAATTAGCAGTCAATAAATATACTCACCTCAATATCTCGTGTAATTGGTGGCTCAGTTTTTTGTCCAGTAAAATTCGGAGTATGATTCCTTCGGAGGCTCCGGGATTGACACGTTTACTAAAAGAACACTAACCCGTTACCGTTAGATGATTATAGTATAAAGGTTTTCAGAAATTACTGCAACCAGTCGCCTTTTATGTAGATGTATTTTATTTAACCATGACCGGTTTCGAGCTGCCTAGCAACTCATCATCAGATGGTATATACATTTAGTGCTTTTTTGTACCCATTGTGTGGGTGATGAGTTGCTAGGCAGCTCGAAACCAGTCATGGTTAAATAAAATACATCTACATAAAAGGCGACTGGTTGCAGTAATTTCTGAAAACCTTTTCACACCACAGTCGCAGTGTTCCACATCCACAATGGATAAAAGTCTGATTATAGTATATTCTTGAATTCAGCTTGAACAATAATATACTTTTCTTCATTGACGTAATAAGTGGCAACTGGTTAAAAACGCTGATTTTTCAATTAAAAAATGTTTTTAAGATTCACTGGTTTTATATTTTCTGCTTTCACTGACATAGAGCAAATACAAACGTCCTTGTTACAGTCTGAATTTACTGAACATTTTTCATAATAATGATCCCCGAACTACAGAACGATCACGAAAACTCCTAAATGAAAATGAGATATATAATTTTCAAAGGGACATCAACAAAATATGAATGACATTGAACTGTTCTTTAAAACGGAGAAGTATCGTCAATTACTATTCATCAGATGACGCAATGGTACAGATTTGTTTCAACCTGTACCTTTAATTTAAATCTAAGATGCGTGAGCCTTTTAGACTGTTATTTTATAGTGTTGTTTACAATCATTAGGCAAGTCACTACACTTTTCCAATAGGATTTGTCAATTGTGATTAGATGTAGGACCATTTACATATGTAGCTATCACTTGCTTTGAATTACAGCGTTCACATTAACAAATAATATGCATGACATGATGCATTATGCGTGTCTGTATGCGCGTACTTTACGTATGAGGAACTCTATCTTTAATTTATATGTAGGATTATTGACCCTTTTAGAGTCGTGTTTTAAAGTGGCTTTTCCTATGACAGGCGAAGATACTTCAGTTTCACCATATGAAATGTCAGTTACGATTACACGTATATTAGATGCATGCTGCTCTCCGGCCATTGTTGTTTAGCAGACATTGTAGCCGCTAATTCTTGCATGTATTGTATTGTATGTTAACTGGGGACCTAGAAACGACGGAGAGGCTCCGTCCCCGCCGCAGCCGCAGTGGTCCACAACCCCACGACGACTACCGCAGTGCACTTCACCCCTCCGCCGCCCCACACCGAACCGGTTCGACACCCGGTGCCCCCCGCCCCCAGGGAACGTCTCACACCAGACGAGGGTGATCCCTATGTTTGCGTGGTAGAGTAATGGTGGTGTATGCGTACGTGGAGAACTTGTTTGCACAGCAATCGCTGACATTGTGTAACTTAGGCGGAATAAGGGGAACCAGCCCGCATTCGTCGAGGCAGATGGAAAACCGCCTAAAAACCATCCACAGACTGGCCGGCTCACCGGACCTCGACACAAGTCCGCCGGGTGGATTCGTGCCGGCGACCAGGCGCTCCTTCCCAATCCGGAAAGCCGCGCGTTAGACCGCTCGGCTAGTCAGGCCAGTGCCGCTACTTCTTACTCAGGTACCTCCTCGACTGACCTCACCACGCCGGGTGGACACCATTCCGTTGCTCACACCAAGAAAAAAATCCCGGTTGTACCGGGAATTAAACACAGGTCTTCCGCATCACAGTCATTTGCACTGACCCCTCTGGTGTAGAGGCGGACTATTAGCAATTCATGACCAATAACTTATGGTCAGTCCTCGCCTACCCCTGAGGATGTTTTGCAGAAATCTGGTTTCGCAAACTGTCTTAGCATTATACAAGGTGAACATTAATAAAACAGATAAACTGCAGAGACGACTTCCTGACTGGAAATGGGTGAAAAAAGATCCTATGAACATGTGTCCAGAAAGGCATCATAGACGGTGCTGGTGAGTGAAAGTTCCTCTGACCAGTGCCGTGCGTTTCTGGTGTGTTGCAGGCTGTCTGATTGTCGCAGCGTACTGTAAGCAGCAGAACTGTCCGGTATTCATGTCGGGAACAAGCCATCCGGTGTTTGTGTATGGCCAAGTAGACGGAAACGATCGAGCGGCAGGACAACTATACCAAAAAAAGTACCCTCACAGTCACCTTCCACATCGCACAACATCTCAAGCCCTTTTTTTGGGCAGATGTACATGTACATGTAACACGTCAGCCTCAGTTGCAAATAGAAACCAACCTTTACCCAGGTTTTAACCAAAATAATTTGGCGTTCTTCAGAAGCCAGTGACACTAAACTATTGCATGCCAAAGTATGGCCAAGTCAAGTATAAAACTGTAGCACCGTAGCAACCAGTCATAAATGTACATTACCTGGGCTGAAGAGAAACAGTAGGCCCCACTGAGCGGACGAGGTCGGTAGGACGCGAGAGCTGTGCTGGAACTCTTTTGGGCGTTTATGTGATCATGCGTCCTTTCAGACAGCTGAACGCGCAGGGAGGTGGTGAACTGTGCGTACATCACATTTAGAGGACCGGCTTCTATAGGATACTGAGATGATCCTTAATACAAGCTCCAGGAAAGTGGCCTGCCAACAAGGCCTAAGCCAAAGTCCGATTACGTGTATCCTGCATGACAACCGCTACTATCTCTATCACCTGCAATGACTGTAAAATTATCAGCAGCAGATTTCCCTCTACAGGAAAACGATCAGGTTAGCCGAGAGCGCTAATGCGCTGCTTCCTGGACTCAGGTAGGCGCGCCGGCCCCAGATCGAATCCGCCCGGCACCTTAATGATGGAGGCCGGTGTGCCGGCCAGCCTGGGTGTGGTTTTTAGGCGGTTTTCCACATCCCACTAAGTGAATACCAGGCTAGTTGCCACGTCCCGCCTCAGTTACACGGCTCACAGACTTCTGACCACATTTGCACTATTCAATGGATTACATTTGACACAGACATTTGGGGTACACTAATTCCGTCCCGGGAGAGGGGGGGGGGGGGCACGGGGTGGCGACAAGAACGGCATCCAGCCACCCCTTCAATTAACCTTGCCAAATCCGATTAACCATGCTGACCCTGCGTCATTGCGGGAAAAAGGCACAAGCAAACGAAAGAAAGATTTCTCTCTACAGGATGGATTTTGTCGATGGTTTTTGCATCAGTCCATTACAGTTATGGGATTTCTGTCATCAGCAATCCATGACGCGACGTGTGAACGCGTGCATTCATGATTTTCAGGCCAAGTGTTGGCAATGATTAAAGTATGCTCTGCATAAACTTCCACCAGACAGCTTCCTTATTGATTCCTTTCCTCTAGACAGTGTGAAAGGTTACAATCCGTCTTGCTTGCCTCCTTTCATTTAGACACTGAATTGGTCTGTCCCTTGCCAGGACACTTTAGATTCATCATGCTGGGGGATGTATTTTATAAACTGCAGTGGTTGTCGGTCTGGGCTTGTAGTTCTATTCTAAGAATGTGTGAGAAACGCTCAGTTCGCACAGAACTCTGAAAGCGACAGGAGACACCACACGGCATTCAGACGCTTTGTTCCTGCTTACGCTCACCAAACTCCCCTGTCCATCAAGATATGTCGGGGTTCGAGGTATTCGGCGCGGTTCGTCTCCGTAGAAGGCTGAGAGCGCTAGTCTCAAGTGCCTGCTGCCACCTAATAATTTATGGTGAGAAATCACATGTCTTGGAATGCCTTGGCCTCCTTGGTGACAAGCGCGGCGTCGCAGAGTTCCCGTCACGTTGGTCAATCTTCTGGAAATTCAGTAGTGTATAAATAACACTCTGATTCGCCCATTGTCTACTGACATCAAACGTGACTTTCTAGAGCAAACTGCGAGGGAGATGTGCTCTGATTGGTCCGCGCCTGGAGACATCCTTTGGTCGGAATTTATTAAACGTGGCAGTTTCCGCGCTATTGGAGGAAACTAGTAACATTTTTCCTGATTGCTAGTAACATTTTTCCTGATTGGCGGTTGTGGCCGGAACAGCATGAACAGCAGAGTCGGGGGCAGGGACGTGTCAGGAAGGATTGGATGTGGAAGGTGAAAGGTAGCTGGTTTGAGAAGTGGAGCTCAGACGGTTGTTGGGACTTCATGGTGTTCGAGTCCTGACGAGCGAGTTTCTGGTTCTTCACATACGACCACAGCACATTGGTGAGAATATGCATCAGCACTGGCGATAGATTAGATTAGATTAGTACTTGTCCCATAGATCATGAATAAGACACTTCATAATGATGTGGGACGTGTCAGGTTAATAAAAGATGTCTATACAAGATATTACATTACACAAAATATTACTTGACACTTAACACTTTTAATTTTTTTGTGGGGGTTGGGGAAATTACCCACTTACTATATCCAAAAATTCATCTAATAAGTAGAAGGAGTTGCCATTAAGAAATTCTTTTAATTTCCTTTTAAATGTTATATGGCTATCTGTCAGACGTTTGATGCTATTAGGTAAGTGACCAGAGATTTTTGTGGCAGCATAATTTACCCCCTTCTGAGCCAAAGTTAGATTTAACCTTGAGTAGTGAAGATCATTCTTTCTCCTAGTGCTGTAGTCGTGTACACTGCTATTACTTTTGAATTCGTTCGGATTGTTAATAACAAATTTCGTAAGTTCAAATGGTTTAAAATGGCTCTGAGCACTATGGGACTTAGCTTCTGAGGTCATCAGTCCCCTAGAACTTAGAACTACTTAAACCTAACTAACCTAAGGACATCACACACATCCATGCCCGAGGCAGGATTCGAACCTGCGACCGTAGCGGTCGCGCGGTTCAGACTGTAGCGCCTAGAGCCGCTCGGCCACTCTGGCCGGCAATTTCGTAAGTGAATATATATATTGTGAGGCTACAGTGAAGATCCCTAGCTCTTTAAATAAGTGTCTGCAGGATGATATTGGATGAGCTCCAGCAATTATTCTGATTACACGCTTTTGTGCAATGAACACTCTTTTACTCAATGATGAGATACCCCAGAATATGATGCCATACGAAAGCAGAGAATGAAAATAGGCGTGGTAAGCTAATTTACTCAGATGTATATCGCCAAAATTTGCAATGACCCTAATAGCATAAGTAGGTGAACTCAAACGTTTCAGCAGATCCTCAGTGTATTTTTTCCAGTTCAACCCCTCATCAATGCATACACCTAGAAATTTTGAATATTCTACCTTAGCTACCGATTTCTGATCGAAGTCTATATTTATTAATGGTGTCATTCCATTTACTGTGTGTAACTGTATATACTGTGTTTTGTCGAAGTTTAATGAGAGCCCATTTGCAGAGAACCACTTAATGATTTTCTGAAAATATCGTTTACCATTTCATCAGTTAATTCTTATCTGTTGGGTGTGATAGCTATACTTGTATCATCGGCAAAAAGTACCAGTTTTGTATCTTCGTGAATATAGAATGGCAAGTCATTAATATATATTAAGAACAGCAGAGAACCCAAGACCGAACCTTGCCGGCACCCTATACTTGATTGTTCCCCAGTTTGAGAAATCATCAGTTTTTTGCATATTACGTGAACTGCTTATTTCAACTTTCTGCACTCTTCCAGTTAGGTATGATGTAAACCATGTGAGCACTGTCCCATTCATACCACAGTACTTGGGCATTGATGTTCGCAGAGGAGACGTACTGTTGGCACACTATCGTTAATCCCGGTTCCAGTCGTAGTATCGTTTTCATTTATTATTCGATCAACCATTGGAGTAACTAATACATTTGGTGACTTGCATTCGTATTAGTGGTTGAATATGCAGCTAGGAGACCGCAGCGCTCTCCCAATTTCTTCATACCTTTTGAATCACGTTTTTAACAAAGATGTCACTAAGTCTTTTGCTATGTTAGTGCTTTTAATATAGCGCAGTATGTATTTAATTTTATTTGTATTTCATTTGAAGTAAGTTATAGTTTCCTTTAAATTCCTTATTATCATTATTATTTGTCAGCTGATTAAAAACACACATTCAGTAGGATTTTATAGCATTTCCCCACCATAAGATTCCATGTTAGGGTCATTTTTGAGATAAAGATACCAGTGTGTAATTAAAATTTAACATCGGATCTTAAGGGTTGTGTGATGGGGACTTGGCAGTTCCATCATTGCGGTACGAATTCACATCCACACACTGCAGGGGTTTGCAAACGTTCTGTTATTCCTTCTCTTCCTTTTCCTGCTATCGAATTCCAGTCCTCTATCATAATTATAATTTCATCTCCCTTAACTATTTGATTAATTTCTTTTATCTTATAAATCCTTTCCGACTCTTCATCTGCATATTTAGTAGGCATGTAAAGGTGTGATATTGTAGTGAGAGTTAGTTTTGTCTCTATCCTGGCAACGGTAGTGTGTTTACTGTGTTGTACAAATTTTCGTTAATCATCACATATTTAACTGCAGGTTCAGAATTTCTAAACGGTCTGCACTGGTATCATTTCGTGTTTTTGCGTATTCGGCAATTACAAAGCCATCGATCCATTCATTTAATTTCGGTGCTTTTAATTAATTTCACAAGAATGTGCTTTCAGTAATTCATCGCAGTCACAGTAGCACGTTGAAAATGTGGAATAGTGTGTGTGAGAGAGAGAGAGTAAGAGAGGGAGAGGGAGGTAGGGAGAGAGAGAGGGAGAGAGAGAGAGAGAGAGAGAGAGAGAGAGAGAGAGAGAGAGCATGCGTGTTTACCTACCACCCCATACACATTGGCATCCTCAAGGGGAGCCAGAGGCGGCACATTTCCACCTCCTGGGATCTGGAACACAAAATTTTTACTAACTGTAGAATTCTCATTTCTAGAAATCATTATTTGTGATTTTCTCATCTGCGATTTAAACTATTCTGGCAATATGTTGCTGAGCGTGGTCGTAAATACTGCGGTTATGCAATCACTACACAATACAGATTTATTCAATCAAATGAAGCTACATGGTTCGAGAGATCTTTTCAAACCTCAAACATCTATGATGTACATATGCAGACTGAAGTGAGGAATTAAAAATTGTACCAATGCTACGATTCGAACACGGGACTCCTGGTAATTAGGCAGATGTGCTGACTACTACACCACACTGGCACACTCGCTTTGCACAACTACACAGACTCCCTCCTCAATCCAAATTACCATTCGAGCCTCAGCCCAATTAGTATTCTAACTAAGCTCGATTGTACTGGAATAGCACCTAAGCGTTGAACAGTACAAGAGGTCCTGCCTGAAACCCAAGCATAGGTGCTTTAATCAAATGAAACTATATCGTTCCGGACCCTGTTACAAATTTTCATTCGTCCGTTCCAGTCTGTGTGTATACAAATTTGTTTGATTGTTACGCAGTCTGCAGGAAGTTATGTCGTTTCCCTTCGCTCTTCTGTGGTTTCAGCTGCAGAACAGTGACAAACGTCGCCTCTGCGCTTTCGATAACAGTCTGCGGCGACGACGACGACAGCAGCGTCACCGTAACATGTCGGGCAGTGGTTTGCCCTGTAGCACCTGAAGGGCCAGTGGACTTTGCCAGTTTGCCTTCTGTCATGAGCTATGGTGTTCTGAAATAATGGTTTGATCACATGTGTTACTTGTGTTTGAGTGTGTGTTATGTTGTGAACGTATTATATTCTGAAGTGCAGAGGTATTGTGTTTTTCGGGTGTTTTTAATTTACATGAAAGGGATCTGATCCAAGAGAAAATGTGGGATGATATGGAGAATTTTCAGATGATTTGTAGAAAGACTGAGTTTTGTGTTGAATGAGTGTGGTGATTGTTGGCATGCTGGTATCATTGTGGATCGTGACGTTTGTGACGAACCAGGACGCGTCTGCCTTATTTTGGAGGACCTGAACTTTTTTTAAGATGGCAGTCTGCTGCCATTCCCCAGTCGTCGCACCCATAAAGTAGCGCTGGAAGGACCATCATCTTCCATATCTTTAGTTTAGTCCTGGTGGTCAGCGCTATATAGCTAGAGAAGGCCGAAATGCACGCGTTTAACTCTAGCGGCTGGCGTGAGGTCTGAAACAGGATACGGAATGAATGCTATAAAGAAAAGTACGTAGCTTCTGGAATACTTAACTTTAATCCATCATTTGTATACAGCATTCTTGATGATACAAATGAGACTCTCTCTAGAAATGGTTAATGGCGCCTTGCTAGGTCGTAGCCATGGACTTAGCTGAAGGCTATTCTAACTGTCTCTCGGCAAATGAGAGAAAGGCTTCGTCAGTGTAGTCGCTAGCAAAGTCGTCCGTACAACTGGGGCGAGTGCTAGTACGTCTCTCTAGACCTGCCGTGTGGTGGCGCTCGGTCTGCAATTACTGACAGTGGCGACACGCGGGTCCGACATGTACTAATGGACCGCGGCCGATTTAAAGCTACCACCTAGCAAGTGTGGTGTCTGGCGGTGACACCACAGTCAGACCATTGCCTTCTAGCACTGCATATAGATTGTAAATGCTGCCTGAACCTCTATTACGTGCCTCAGTGATGTGGCAGTTCCACAGCAATTTGGAATTTATCCTTAGGCCTAAGTACTTTACTTCCTTACACCAGGGGGATGGTGGGGGGTCCCTACCATCAATAGGTACCTGACGGTTGGGAGGCCGCCGTCTGATAGTAAACATGATTGCATTACATTTCTCAGAATTATTTTTATTTCCCAACTATTACATTGTTGTAAACGTAGGCTTCCGCGGCCGTTGTCACAAGCAATAACATTCTTCTGGGTTTGAGGCCGCATTGTCATCTATAAAATTCCGACGTTTCGGCGACTGTTGCTAGGCGTCTTGCTAGGCGTATTGCAGTTAGCAATGCACCCTGAGGAAGGCGCCTAGCAACAGTCGCCGAAACGTCGGAATTTTATAGATGACAATGCGGTCTCAAACCCAGAAGAATTTTATTGACTATTACACTACTGGTTAATTACATCTAGATGTTTCTGGAGGTACTGTGCTGTGTAATTTAAGTTCGGGTGACTTACGTAGATGGCTGTATCGTCCGCAAACAGTGCAATGAGTGTGTTGGGACGCTTTGGAATGTCGTTTGTGTACAGACTGTAAAGGAATGGCGCCAACGCCTGCTTCAGTGACCTTAAGATTCCTTTTACTACGGTCTAACATAACAAAGAATTCCCCATCCTCTAAAAACGAAGCCAGGATCTTAACTATATGTACAGGGGATTAGCATTGGTGGAGCTTGCAGATTAGGTCGTCGTGCTAGACACGGTCGAATGCGTTTTCAACGTCTAGGAAGACCGCGCCTGTGCTGTGCCCGTCAGGCCTGGCCTTACATATCTGTTCGATCACACGAGTGGCTTGGAAAATGGTGCCATGCCCGGCTCGAAAACCAAATTGTTCAGTGATGGTGATATTGTTTTCTGTGCGGATGGATTGAAATGCTGCTACGTTCAGGTGCTCAAGGAGTTTTCCGAGGAAACTGACGTATGACATATGGCAGTAGTTCTGTTGGAATAGGGGACTTTTATTGGATTTAGGTAGACTAATTACTTTAGCTATTTTCCAAGGAGGATGCGGAGGTTGAGTTATAGATCGAGGTAAGACAGAGAAGTGCTGAGGGATGTAAATTTTTGAGTTGTAGGGTCCGTATACCTTCTGGACCGGGAGACTTGGAGTTACCGAGCCTTTTAATAATCGAACAGACAGTATGGCAGGTGACGGACTCGAAGGACGTTGGCCATGCGCGTCGTAGGATACTGGGAACTTCTTTCATTACTCGTGCACCTTGGAGTTCCAGCGAGTTAGTCATGGGCTCCGTCCTCTCAGAGGGGTCATAGGCAAGGCCGTTCTCTGCGTGCAGCGGCTGGATATTTCTGGGTTTTTCCCTTCGTGCTTTAACCACCCTCCTGAATTTCTTGGGATTGTTTTCTGCTTCTCGTAGTGCGTTTGCCCATCGAGCGCTCCTGTACTCGGGCAGTCGCACTCGAAGTTGTTGGGTAAGACTGCTTGTGATCTGCCTATCGAGATTCCGAAATCTGCCTACCCCTCCCCTTGCTAGCCGGCCGCACGTCTGCATGTTACCGATTACCAATAATGGTGTTACTAAAGCGGATTTACTAAATACAGTTTTCCGTAATTCCGTCACGAAAGAAGATGAAGTAAATATTCCAGAATTCGAAACCAGAACAGCTGTTAGCATGAGCGACATAAAAGTAGATATCTTAGGAGTTGCGAAACAACTAAAATCACTTAAGAAAGGCAAGTCTTCCGGTCCAGATGGTATACCAATCAGGTTCCTTTCAGAGTATGCAGACACAATAGAGCCTTTCTTAGCAATCATATACAACCGCTCACTTGACGATAGGACTGTTCCTAAAGACTGGAAAGTAGCACAGGTCACACCAATATTCAAAAAGGGAAATAGGAGAAATGAATTGAATTACATACCCATATCACTCACCTCAATTTGCTGTAGGATTTTGGAGCATATACTATACTCGAACATTATGTATCACCTTGAAGAAAATGACTTATTGAAACATAACGAACACGGATTCAGAAAATATCGTTCTTGTGCAACACAGCTAGCTCTCGATTCCCATGAAGTAATGAGTGCTGTCGACAAGGGATCTCAGATCGATTCCATATTCCTAGATTTCCCGAAGGCTTTTGATACCGTTCCTCACAAGCGACTATTAATCAAATTGCATGCATATGGAGTATCGCCTCAGTTGTGTGACTGGATTCGTGATTTCCTCTGAGAGGTCACAGTTCGTAGTGACAGACGGTAAATCATAGAGTAGAACAGAAGTGATATCTGGCGTTCCGCAAGGTAATGTCATAGGCCCTCTGCTGTTCCTGATTTACATAAATGATTTAGGTGATAATCTGAGCAGCCCCCTTAAATTGTTTGCAGATGATGCTGTAATTTACCGTCTAGTAAAATCATCAGACGATAAATTCCATTTACAAAATGATAAAGAGAGAATTTCTGTATGGTGCCAAAAGTGGCAAATGGCACTAAACAAAGAAAAGTGCGAGGTCTATCAGCAGGGAACTAAAAGAAATCCGATAAATTTTGGGTATACGATAAATCGCACAAATCTAAGGGCTGTCAATTCGACTAAATACCTAGGAATTACAATTACGAGCAACTTAAATTGGAAAGACCACACAGATAATATTGTGGGGAATGCGAAACAAAGACTGCGCTTTGTTGGCAGAACACTTAGAAGATGCGACAAGCCGGCTTAAGAGACAGGCTTCATTACACTTGTCCGTCCTCTGCTGGAATATTGCTGCGCGGTGTGGGATCCTTACCAGGTAGGATTGACGGAGGACATCGAAAAAGTGGAGAGAAGGGCAGCTCGTTTCGTGTTATCGCGCAATATGGGTGAGAGTGTCACTGATATGATACGCGAGTTGGGGTGGCAGTCACTGAAACAAAGGCGGTTTTCTTTACGGCGAGGTCTATTTACGAAATTTCAATCACCAACTTTCTCTTCCGACTGCGAAAATATTTTGTTGGCACCCACCTACGTAGGGAGAAATGATCATCATAATGAAATAAGAGAAGTCAGAGCTCGAACGGAAAGATTTAGGTGTTCCTCTTTCCCATGCGCCATTCGAGAGTGGAATGGTAGAGAAGTAGTATGAAAATGGTTCGATGAACCCTCCGCTAGGCGCTTAAGTGTGAATTGCAGAGTAGTCATGTAGATGTAGATGGATGGGAGAGTGGTAGGGGGACGCTATCACAGAATGCTAGGGGGCAAACTCCGGTTCCTCAGCGCTTCTGTCGCCCCCGTCGAGCGCGGAAGTCGTTCTCGGACGACGTTGTGACTTTAGTTGGCTGAGCGTTGGGTCCCAGGATTTACTGAGAATAAAGCCACTGCCTCTGCTGAGCAGGCGGTAGGCAATTCGTGTTCCAACAGCCTCCTTCAGTATATTTCCGAAATTGAAGGGATTACGTGGGAGTGAAAGACTTCGGGAGTTTCTCCAACATAGGAACTCCCTGCACCCCATCACCAAATTCACTATAGGGTGAAAGAGAACAGTGAACGTTTCTTTTTGAACGTCCTAGTCGAGTGCAAAGCGGAAGCGCTGTGGGACACCGTGCGGAAAGTCAGCCACACTACTTTGTATCTCCATGTCTCCAGACATCGTCCTTCACAGCGTGAAGTTGTGCTGCATACACAGGTCCTGTGCAATGACGTTCGAAGAAAGCCTACTAACGGAGCTCAACCACCTCAAGGACATAATGAAGAAGTATAGATACGTGGGAGACAAATCCAACGTGCTTTCAGGCAGAAGGTATAGGCCCTGCACATAGAACACGACGAGAACGCTAAAAGGCTCACTGTACACTGGAAGAGTATCTAACGACATCGGCAGAATAATGGCTCGACCTAAAATTAAATGCTTGTTTTCCTCTACTTCCGAAAACAAAAAATTGCATGAACTATTAGTCTAATACCCAATGCTGTATTTTAGTCGCATCGAAAGAAGAACTGGGGTTCCGTAAACTAGGTGTGTACCACATTCCACGCAGATGTGGATGTCAGGCTGAATGTGCAGACATTCAAAGGATGATTCCAGGAAGACGGAGGCACTCCGAACTCAAACAACAGACCAAATCTGCTGTCACGGATCACAGTGCAGCTAAAAGGGGCTCGGTGAGACTGGGGCGCATGGATTGTGATCTAAAGGAGGTTGTTGAAATAATAACAGCCGGCGACGTGATCGGTGAAGACAACAGCTTCACTTTCAGTAAAGTATGGGACCTAGCGCTCAACCTACTGAAGTCACAACGCCGGCAGGGAGTAATTTCCGCGCCCAGTGGCTGCAGCTGGTCGCTTATCCGTCGAACATTCCTCGCTCGGCATGCGTGCAAGTTAAATTGGTTCAAATGGCTCTGAGCGCTATGGGACTTAACTTCTGATGTCGTCAGTCCCCTATAACTTAGAACTACTTAAACCTGACTAACCTAAGGACATCACACACATCCAGGCCCGAGGCAGGATTCGAACCTGCGACCGTAGCGGTCGCGCGGTTCCAGACTGTAGCGCCTAGAACCGCTAGACCACATCGACCGGCTGTAAGTTAAACATTAAAATGTTGCTCCTGCTGAACCTTTCTGTGTGGTGTTATATTTTACATGTCCTGCTGGATTGGCCTCTTATAATATGGATATGATATTCCTCAAGCTGTTGTTGTTGTTGTTGTTGTTGTTGTTGTTGCGGTCTTTAGTCCTCAGACTGGTTTGATGCAGCTCTCCATGCTACCCTATCCTGTGCAAGCTTCTTCATCTCCCAGTATCTACTGCAACCTACATCGTTCTGAATCTGCTTAGTGTATTCATCTCCCTCTACGATTTTTACCCTCCACGCTGCCCTCCAATGCTAAATTTGTGATTCCTTGATGCCTCAGAACATGTCCTACTAACCGGTCCCTCCTTTTTGTCAAGTTGTGCCACAGACTCCTCTTCTCGCCAATTCCATTCAATACCTCCTCATTAGTTATGTGATCTACCCATCTAATCTTCAACATTCTTCTGTAGCACCACATTTCGAAATCTTCTATTCTCTTCTTGTCCAAACTATTTATTGTCCATGTTTCACTTCCATAAATGGCTACACTTCACACAAATACTTTCAGAAACGACTTCCTGACACTTAAATCTATACTCGATGTTAGCAAATTTCTCTTCTTCAGAAACGCTTTCCTTGCCATTGCCAGTCTACATTTTATATCCTCTCTACTTCGACCATCATCAGTTATTTTGCTCCCCAAATAGCAAAACTCCTTTACTACTTTAAGTGTCCCATTTCCTAATCTAATTCCCTCAGCATCACCCGACTTAATTCGACTACATTCCAGTATCCTCGTTTTGCTTTTGTTGATGTCCATCTTATATCCTCCTTTCAAGACACTGTCCATTCCGTTCAACTGCTCTTACAAGTCCTTTGCTGTCTCTGATAGAATTACGATGTCATCGGCGAACCTCAAAATTTTTATTTCTTCTCCCTGGATTTTAATACCTACTCCGAATTTTTCTTTTGTTTCCTTTACCGTTTGCTCAATATACAGATTGAATAACATCGGGGAGAGGCTACAACCCTGTCTCACTCCCTTCCCAACCACTGCTTCCCTTTCATGCCCCTTGACTCTTATAACTGCCATCTGGTTTCTGTACAAGTTGTAAATAGCCTTTCGCTCCCTGTATTTTATCCCTGCCACCTTTAGAATTTGAAAGAGAGTATTCCAGTCAACATTGTCAAAAGCTTTCTCTAAGTCTACGAATGCTAGAAGCGTAGGTTTGCCTTTCCTTAATCTAGCTTCTAAGATAAGTCGTAGGGTCAGTATTGCCTCACGTGTTCCAATATTTCTACGGAATCCAAACTGATCTTCCCCGAGGTCGGCTTCTACCAGTTTTCCCATTCGTCTGTAAAGAATTCGTGTTAGTATTTTGCAGCTGTGACTTATTAAACTGATAGTTCGGTAATTTCACATCTGTCAACACCTGCTTTCTTTGGGATTGGAATTATTATATTCTTCTTGAAGTCTGAGGGTATTTCGCAGCAGGCAGGCCAACGCGTCGTCGGCTGGTGGTTTAGTTAGTGCCCCACTTCCGTGATGAGCCGATTGCGCGATTGGGGCTAGTTTTCGTAGAAAGCGCGTGGACTCAGCAGAATTCTGTCCCGCTAAAGCGGAATTCCAGTGCCTTTGCGCAGCAGACGAGTTGAATACCGCCTCAGAAAAGGCAGAGCGCGTTCCAGAGCTCTATTCTCGGTACACCCTCTGCAGCGCTGCGATGTGAGTCAGCGGCCGTCCCCCCGAATCACGGCCACGAACTGTAGCAACTGCCTGACCGTGTTAGGTTGAACACTATGCCGTGATGCGGCAACAGCGACGACTGTAGATTAAGCAGCGGATACAGGGCGCGGACACGGCCCACTGCTCTGCTTCTGATGTCGCGCATATCTACATCTACATCTACATTTATACTCCTCAAGCCACCCAACGGTGTGTAGTGGAGGGCACTTTACGTGTCACTGTCAATTACCTCCCTTTCCTGTTCCACTCGCGTATGGTTCGCGGGAAGAACGACTGCCGGAAAGCCTCCGTGCGCGCTCGAATCCCGAGCGCCTCTCTTGCAGAGTCTGCCACTTGAGTTTGCTATACACCTCCGTAACGCTATCACGCTTACCAAATAACCCTGTGACGAAACGCGCCGCTCTTCTTTGGATCTTCTCCATCTCCTCTGTCAACCCGACCTAGTACGGCTCCCACACTGATGAGCAGTACTCAAGTATAGGTCGAACTAGTGTTTTGTAAGCCACCTCATTTGTTGATGGACTATATTTTCTAAGGACTCTCCCAATGAATCTCAACCTGGCACCCGCCTTACCAACAAATAATTTTATATGATCATTCCACTTCAAATCGTTCCGTACGTATACTCCCAGATATTTTACAGAAGTAACTGCTACCAGTGTTTGTTCCGCTGTCATATAATCATACAATAAAGGATCCTTCTTTATATGTATTCGCAATACATTACATTTGTCTGTGTTAAGGGTCAGTTGCCACTCCCTGCACCAAGTGCCTATCCGCTTCAGATCTTCCTGCATTTCGCTGTAATTTTCTAATGTTGCAACTTCTCTGTATACTACAGCATCATCCGCAAAAAGCCGCATGGAACTTCCGACACTATCTACTAGGTCATTTATATATATTGTGAAAAGCAATGGTCCCATAACACTCCCCTGTGGTACGCCAGAGGTTACTTTAACGTCTGTAGACGTCTCTCCATTGAGAACAACATGCTGTGTTCTGTTTGCTAAAAACTCTTCAATCCAGCCTCATATTCCGTAGGCTCTTACTTTGTTTATCAGGCGACAGTGCGGAACTGTATCGAACGCCTTCCGGAAGTCAAGGATAATGGCATCTACCAGGGAGCCTGTATCTAATATTTTCTGGGTCTCATAAACAAATAAAGCGAGTTGGGTCTCACATGATCGCTGTTTCCAGAATCCATGTTGATTCCTACAAAGTAGATTGTGGGTTTCCAGAAATGACATGATACGCGAGCAAAAAACATGTTCTAAAATTCTACAACAGATCGATGTCAGAGATATAGGCCTATAGTTCTGTGCATGTGGGGCCCAGGTGAGCCCTTGGTCGAGGATCACCCCGAGTACTTCGTTATCTTCGTCCATGGGATGGGGTCTCCCATGATGTTTACCGGTGGCAGATTAAGAGGCAGCTTCCGTTGGGTGAAGACTACTGCCTGGCTCTTGGCCACATGGAATTGATACGATATTTCAGTGCCTGTACTATTCTGATTACGACCCAAAGTTCCTTTGGACAGACTTCCATATGCTGTCAACCATTTTCATTGTCATCATTCCATTCTACAGCTGTGGTAGTCCTTATTCGCAATTACGAATTCATTTCATGTGTTTCATAACGCCGCAGTGCCTGTTCCTATGGAAATGCATGCATGTCCAAAGGAACTTTGCATCGTAATCAGAATAACACAGGCATTGGTATATCGTATTTATCTGCTGATTCCAGGCAAGCGACTTCGAGTACAACGTCCGACCTGTACGGGAATATCCATAATCGATGTACGAGTGAAGATCGTAGGCGCGTGGTTGACAGCATATAGGGCTTATTTCAGTAGTGGTACAAGTCCATTTTTGTTCATTCTGAGATACAGAGTCCTAACGTTAAATTAGCGCTGAAATATATACAAAAAGGTACGGCCAAACTTTCAGGAAACATTCCTCACACACAAATAAAGAAAAGATGTTATGTGGACATGTGTCCGGAAACGCTTAATTTCCATGTTAGCGCTCATTTTAGTTTCGTCAGTATGTACTGTAAGTCCTCGATTCACCGCCAGTTGGCCCAATTGAAGGAAGGTAATGTTGACTTCGGTGCTTGTGTTGACATGCGACTCATTGCTCTACAGTACTAGCATCAAGCACATCAGTACGTAGCATCAACAGGTTAGTGTTCGTCACGAACGTGGTTTTGCAGTCAGTGCAATGTTCACAAATGCGGAGTTGGCAGATGCCCATTTGATGTATGGATTAGCACGGGGCAATAGCCGTGGCGCGGTACGTTTGTATCGAGACAGATTTCCAGAACGAAGGTGTCCCGACGGGAAGACGTTCGAAGCAATTGATCGCCGTCTTAGGGAGCACGGAACATTCCAGCCTATAACTCGCGACTGGGGAAGACCTAGAACGACGAGGACACCTGCAATGGACGAGGCAATTCTTCGTGCGGTTGACGACAACCCTAATGTCAGCGTCAGAGAAGTTGTATGGAGAGTGCTACGGGAGAACCAGTTGTTTCCGTATCGTGTACAGCGTGTGCAGGCACTAGCAGCAGCTGATTGGCCTCCACGGGTACACTTCTGCAAATGGTTTATCCAACAATGTGTCAATCCTCATTTCAGTGCAAATGTTCTCTTTACGGATGAGGCTTCATTCCAACGTGATCAAATTGTAAATTTCCACAATCAACATGTGTGGGCTAACGAGAATCCGAACGCAATTGTGCAATCATGTCATGAACACAGATTTTCTGTGAACGTTTGGGCAGGCATTGTTGGTGATGTCTTGATTGGACCCCATGTTCTTCCACCTACACTCAATGGAGCACGTTATATGATTTCATACGGGATACTCTACCTGTGCTGCTAGAACATGTGCCTTTACAAGTACGACACAACATGTGGTTCATGCACGATGGAGCTCCTGCACATTTCAGTCCAAGTGTTCGTACGCTTCTCAACAACAGATTCGGTGACCGATGGATTGGTAGAGGCGGACCAATTCCATGGCCTCCACGCTCTCCTGACCTCAACCCTCTTGACTTTCATTTATGGGGGCATTTGAAAGCTCTTGTCTACGCAACCCCGGTACCAAATGTAGAGACTCTTCGTGCTCGTACTGTGGACGGCTGTGATACAATACGCCATTCTTCAGGGCTGCATCATCGCAACAGGGATTCCATGTGACGGAGGGTGGCTGCATGTATCCTCGCTAACGGAGGATATTTTGAACATTTCCTGTGACAAAGTGTTTGAAGTCACGCTGGTACGTTCTGTTGCTGTGTGTTTCCATTTCATGATTAATGTGATTTGAAGAGAAGTAATAAAATGAGCTCTAACATGGAAAGTAAGCGTTTCCGGACGCATGTCCACATAACATATTTTCTTTCTTTGTGTGTGAGGAATGTTTCCTGAAAGTTTGGCCGTACCCTTTGTAACACCCTATATATATATATATATATATATATATATATATATATATATATATATATATGTGTGTGTGTGTGTGTGTGTGTGTGTGTACACTTGAATATTTCCGGTATCTCAACTGCAGATTTTTCAGCACTCATTTAACTTTAGGATTCTGCATCTCAGAATGAACAAATATGGATTTGTACCACTATTGAAATAAACCCTTCATATGGAAGTTGGATCTGGCCGTGAGTCGTGCACGGGTAGCCAAATCGTTGCTGGCACGGTAGCTCAACATGTACGGTCAGAGGGCTTAGCTACCTTCTGTAACACAAAACTGAGTGAATGGATCAACGAACAACCTGAACGAATGTCATCCGCCACGAACAGATTCAACGAACAATATAAAACAAAACGAGATCAACAAAAAAAAAAAAAAAGATGGTAAGGCGACCGCTCGCGATAAACGGGAAATCCGGGTTCGTGTCCCGGTCTGGTATAAATTTTCCCTGTCATCATTCCATTTTACACCTGATTGAATTGAAGTCGCCACTTCTTCGGCCATGCTTCTATTGCATCGGACCCGGATTGTAGGCGGCATCTCATTATCTGGACGTTCATACTACGGATGAACAGTGCTGTAACGTCGGCCTAAAGAGCCGACTCTATGCGTGCCACCCTTGGTGCGTCGGCAGTGAACAGGGAATACAGCAAGGGGCTGAGTACCACTCTCTGCGGTACCAAATGGTTCAAATGGCTCTGAGCACTATGGGACTTAACATCTGAGGTCATCAGTCCCCTAGACTTAGAACTTCATGAACCTAATTAACCTAAGGACAGTACACACATCCATGCCCGAGGCAGGATTCGAACCTGCGTCCGTAGCAGCAGCGCGGTTCCGGAATGAAGCACCCAGAACCGCTCGGCCACCCAGGCCAGCGCCCCTGCGGTACCAGTATACTGGATGATCCGTCGTCTGCCCTCACATGGAAGGTTCTCTCAGCAAGGTAGGACCCAAGCAGAGCCACGTGTGACGTCGGTATCCCATGTATAAAGAGTTTGTCTCTCCTCAATTGAGAACGTTTGGAGTATTATGCTCAGGGCCCTCCAACCAGCTCGTAATTTTGATGATCTAACTCGCCAATTGGACAGAATTTTGCACGTTATCCCTCTAGAGAACATCCAGCAACTCTACCAATCCATGTCAAGCCGAATAACTGCTTGCATAAGGGCCGGAAGTGACGTTACTGGCTTGCTCAGTTTGTGAAGTTCGTTCTCTTGAATAAAAAAAATTCAAAAGCCAAGGGACTTAACACCTGAGGTCCTCAGTCCCCTAGAACTTAGAACTACTTAAACCTAACTAACCTAAGGACATCACACACGTCCATGCCCGAGGCAGGATTCCAACCTGCGACCGTAGCGTAGCGGTCGCGCGGTTCCGAACTGAAGCGCCTAGAACCTCTCGGCCACTCCGGCCGGCTTAACCGGTTTCAACACACTAAAGGTGCCATCATCGGATCTGAATGTAGCTTAACATTTATAAACCATTTGGGTATAACGTTACATCAGGCAGACCAGCTGATATAAAATCATTGTCACACGTTCTCTTGAATAAATGGTCCAATTTTTCTGAAACGGAAATCGTTTGTTTGCTCCGTCCCTTTCGAATAATTTCCTAGTGGTGCGTCGTTTTTTGTTTTTTAGAATGTAGAACGACAACAACTGAACAGATGTCTCTTGCTACCATATTTTTTGGCCGGCCCCGGGAGATGAATGGTCAGCGTGACGTATTGTCAATCATCTGGGCCCGGGTTCGATTCCCGGCTGGGTCGGGGAATTTTCTCCACCCAGGGACTGGGTGTCGTGCCGTCCTCATCATCATTCTATCATCCTCATCGACTGCAGGTCGCCGAAGTGGCGTCAAATTGAAAGACCGGCACCCGGCGGACTGCCTGCCCGTCGGGGGGCCCTAGCCATACGATTAAATAAGTAAAACCATATTTTGTTTGGCGAAAGTGCGCTTGGTTCACACAGGTGGTGCTCACAAAGCGCTTACTCTTGCCGCTACGTCGCTATAGTATTGAAGGACGTCAAAGGCCAGGGAGTGGGTAATGTAGCAAATATGCTATTTCACCTGAGGTTACCGATCTTTCCCCATTGATGCCGACTGAGAACTGGAGCGAAATGCGCCCATGGAAGAAGTAAGTAAGAAAGTAGGAGGGAATATATAACTGAATTGACCCACCAGACAGCTCAATTACTGCTGTATAGTTTCTCTTGGTATGATCTGCTTTGTAATTAAAAAAGAATTCAAGAATAAACATTCTGTCACGGATTAACAATATTAAGGTGTTGTGTCTATAGTGGCCGAGCGGTTCTAGGCGCTACAGTCTGGAACCGCGAGACCGCTACGGTCGCAGGTTCGAATACTGCCTCGGGCATGGATGTGTGTGATGTCCTTAGGTTAGTTAGGTTTAAGTAGTTCTAAGTTCTAGGGGACTGATGACCACAGCAGTTAAGTCTCATAGTACTCAGAACCATTTGAACCATTTTTTTGTTGTTGTTGTGTCTATAGACAGCTATCTCTGTTCATCTAATTAGAGTCTCGTGTAAACAAGTATACTCTTTGCAACAGTATCGGCTACAGTGCTCAACAATCTGGTGCCTAAAGATCAGCGAAAACAAAAGAAAAAAATGGCTCTGAGCACTATGAGACTTAACATCTCAGGTCATCAGTCCCCTAGAACTTAGAACTACTTAAACCTAACTAACCTAAGGACATCACACACATCCATGCGCGAGGCAGGATTCGAACCTGCGACCGTAGCGGTCGCGCGGTTCCAGATTGAAGCGCCTAGAACCGCTCGGCCTACCGGCCGGCAAAGATCAGCGAAAGAAGGCCTTACTTATGTATCACGTACTTTGTTGTTGATCCAGCACGAGTGAAACTCTGATACACGTTAAAGCATCGAGAGTCTTAAGATTCTTCGCTGAACACTATACTGAACGTTTAACCCGTGTAGTGTTTGTATCAAATCTCAATGGATAGGTGTATTTCAATAATGCTTCATTTTTAACTAAACCTACTTACAGTATCTATGAAATTACAAATTTTGTAAGATCTCCGTAAAATAATTAGGGGATGGAAGTGGTTTTACGGAAGGAGTCGGCGCTGTGGTAGTTATGCCAGGGGCGCAAGTTCACCTCGGTACGGCTCTGCTTCTCACTTCAGAAACTGATAGCATATGCCCAAAACATTCTTCGCATCCATATACGCGCGCACATACTCGTCGGACCATAGACTTACACAGACTTCCGATTCCCCTGTATTGTTTCAGATGATTTGCAGGATTCCGTAAAAAATGGTTAAAATGGCTCTAAGCACTATGGGACTTAACATCTGAGGTCAGCAGTCCCCTAGACTTTGAACTACGTAAACGTAACTAACCTAAGGACATCACACACATCCATGCCCGAGGATTCCGTAACACTTCAATGAAATGTTTCTCTGTTAGGGTTGAATGTGGCATGAACAGGTTCGCTTCGGCGCTCCCACAGCTAATGATACAAAAGAGCGAAGTCGGTGGGACATACAGACCATAGAACTGGTTCTCCCCTCCTTATGGTTCCCTCATTGCAGATGCTGGCCAACGAATCTTCAACAACGTGACTGACATATGGTCTGCATAAACTACTTGCTTCCTCTTATTTTCAGAGACTCGTATAAAGTGTGCAAAAAAACTGTGAATAAAACGCTTGTAGAAGGCATCTATAAGACGTGCTGACCAGTAAGTTACAAAAGATTACGTAGTAATATTACACTCATGTTCAGATAAAACAGAATACCTTGAGCGACTAGAGAGAGGACGTCATATTCACAGCAAAGTACATTAGTATGTTCTGCAGAAATGGATAACATTTGAACCATGTCGGCCCGCGGGTTCAAGGCCAATATCGATATCGCGGTGCAACATCACCCAGCGATAAAATGCGGCTGCGGCTCTCGTTGTCGCTGTAAACCGAAGGTAATGTATCAGTGAGCGGATGTACAGGATGCCTCGCAGACGTATGCGAGAACCCTACCGTCAAATCAGTGAGTTTGAAAGACGGCGCATTATTGGCACGAGAGAATGCTCCTCATGTGGGGCACGGTGTTTCGGCAATGCAACGGGTGTGTGCGGAATGGTTCATTGAAGGCTGTAGAACTCGACGAGATGGGTCAGGTCGTACCACCTAGAACCCCCCCCCCCTGCCCACGAGAAGATCGACACTTTATTCTAATGTCATTGTAGGACTGATCAGCGTCCCCTCGGCTCTGGCGCAACAGTGGAACAGTGTAACATATCGTACACTATCAGGGGTGACAGTCCGTCGATGCTTACTAAGGTACGGGTTATGTGCACGTCGTTCAATTCTCTGGCTAACTTAGACGAATGTGCAGGACCATGCCAGACGGGAGTAGTGTATGGAACGACATTACTGGGGCAGGAATGGCATCAGATAGTGTTTCTGTTTCCAGAATGAGATTTTCACTCTGCAGCGGAGTGTGCGCTGATATGAAACTTCCTGGCAGATTAAAACTGTGTGCCCGACCGAGACTCGAACTCGGGACCTTTGCCTTTCGCGGGCAAGCGCTCTACCATCTGAGCTACCGAAGCACGACTCACGCCCGGTACTCACAGCTTTACTTCTACCAGTACCTCGTCTCCTACCTTCCAAACTTTACAGAAGCTCTCCTGCGAACCTTGCAGAACTAGCACTCCTGAAAAAAAGGATATTGCGGAGACATGGCTTAGCCACAGCCAGGGGGATGTTTCCAGAATGAGATTTTCACTCTGCAGCGGAGTGTGCGCTGATATGAAACTTCCTGGCAGATTAAAACTGTGTGCCCGACCGAGACTCGAACTCGGGACCTTTGCCATTCGCGGGCAAGCGCTCTACCAACTGAGCTACCGAAGCACGACTCACGCCCGGTACTCACAGCTTTACTTCTACCACTACCTCGTCTCCTACCTTCCAAACTTTACAGAAGCTCTCCTGCGAACCTTGCAGAACTAGCACTCCTGAAAGAAAGGATATTGCGGAGACATGGCTTAGCCACAGCCGGGGGGATGTTTCCAGAATGAGATTTTCACTCTGCAGCGGAGTGTGCGTTGATATGAAACTTCCTGGCAGATTAAAACTGTGTGCCCGACCGAGACTCGAACTCGGGACCTTTGCCTTTCGCTTGCCCGCGAAAGGCAAAGGTCCCGAGTTAGAGTCTCGGTCGGGCACACAGTTTTAATCTGCCAGGAAGTTTCAGTGTTTCTGTTTGTTTGAAAGTGATGGCCGCATTTTGGTTCGTCGAAGACAGGGGGAGCCACCTCACAGTGACTGCATTCGCGCAAGACATGCAGCGCCAAATCGAGGCCTTGTAGTGTGTGGTGCTATTGAGTACAACCACAAATCACGGTTGGTACTGTCCATGGCAGTGTGACCTACGCCAATGACATCCTGCAACTCGTAGCCACATTCATTCTGCACAATACCCCAGACGCCATTTTTCAGCAATGACAATGCACGACCACGTTTTGCTGTACAAACACGTTCCGTGTTTTTTTCTTACACTCGTTCATCCATGAACCCCTCCACAGAATATTGAAACGAAAAGTCAAAACAGCTGCCACCAAAGTTTACAGCCACTCGCTAACAGCTACTACACCCGAAACCCCTCCCCCTCCCCCCCCCCCCCCAAAATCGGCTCTATCCCCCTCTCTCCCCTTCTCATTCACACACACACACGGTATAAACATCATAAATAGTAGTATCCAACATATACTTCGTTAGGTTCAAAAATGTTCAAATGTGTGTGAAATTTTATGGGACTTAACTGCTAAGGTCATCAGTCCCTAAGCTTACACACTATTTAACCTAAATTAGCCTAAGGACAAACACACACACCCATGCCCGAGGGAGGGCTCGAACCTCCGCCGGGACCAGCCGCACAGTCCATGACTGCAGCGCCTAGACCGCTCGGCTAATCCCGCGCGGCATTTCGTTAGGTTGGCCACAAATAGGTAAAAATACCAAAGAAGATGAAACACGCAATGGAGTCGCAATATTTACGCTGTGAAAATCAGTGTACGACGAAATAGTTGTATCGAGTGACAAAAGAACAATAGTCCACCATAACAAAGAGTGAGAAACATGGTGAACAGTGTGTAGAAGGCGAGAACACAAAGATGTGATTATATGGCAGTGATAAAAGTGGTAGTGCGACCTCCAGACCAGATGTGAGGAAACGCAGATCAGCAAATCATAAGTAATTACGTTTTTTTTACAAAAAGTGAACTGTTTGATACTCTATAACTAACAAAACTGTATCTTTATAGATCTCACTGGCGATGCCTTAGAACAGGAGAAGGCGAAACGCGTATGGGATAAATAAAGTAACTAACAGCAGGAAAAGGCTGTTTGATTTACAAAACAAATATTTATATGCTTGCTGCGGAGGTTGGCCACACAAACAAACTTGTTGACATTCCGTCTTGGTGTCACAGGATGTCAGTGTTTCGCCCTGGGCCCAGACTTGTCGCCCATAGAAATGTGTGGGACATGATGAAACGACGGGTGCAGCGCTGTGACCCAATGCCGACCGCCACAGATGAACTTTGGAACCAAGTGAATGCAGTGTGGATGACTATACCACAGGACGCCATTCGCACCTTACACGCGACTATGCCGCCGGCCGATGTGGCCGAGCTGTTCTGGGTGCTACAGTCTGGAACCGCGCGACCGCTACGGTCGCAGGTTCGAATCCTGCTTCGGGCATGGATGTGTGTGATGTCCTTAGGTTAGTTAGGTTTAAGTAATTCTAAGTTCTAGGTGACAGATGACCTCAGACGTTAAGTCCCATAGTGCTCAGAGCCATTTGAACCATTTTTGCGACTATGCCATCACGCTTGGAGCAAGTTGTCAGGGCCCGTGGCGGACCCTGCGCCTACTAGACAACAGGACAAGAGCTGAACCGAGGTGACTGAAATGCTAAGGATTCCTGTAGAACTTACTAATGTACATGTCCTGTGAATATGAATGTTCTATCCCTAATTGTTCAAGGTGTTCTGTTTCTTCTGAACAGGAGTGTAATATTATAAAAAATTATACTCACAATGATTCATGTGTACCTTTTAGATATCACCAATAACCCCCCCCCCCCACATCCAATTCTTTAACGAATCGAAGTTCTATGTTAGTAGTAAAGAAGTAATAAATTAATATGTCATGGCTGATGCTGAGGTTTTAATGCATTTATTTATTTAATCGTATGGTGATTTTATACAATATACAGTTGATATAAGACAAGTGATTTTATACAATACCATATTATATCAGACAAGATTAAACCTTAAAGTCCGTGTTTTTCAACCAATTACTTAAACTGGGTGTGAGAGTGAACAAGTCATCGGGAATTGCAGGGTATGAATGAAGTAGACAGCGTTGGACTAGATGTTCAATTGTCTGCTCGTCTTGATTACATTCACACATTGGTGAACTGATCCAGCCCCGATTGTACCTGAAGTAGCTACAACAACCATGTCCAGTCCTTAGCCTATCGAGGCGGCACCAGAGGTTCCTCAGTAGGTCAAAATCTTTTAGCTTCTTTGTGGGATCAAGGTGATGGGCTCTTGTTCCCAATTTTTTTGTTGACCATTCATGCTTCCAGCTTTCATTTAGATCAAAACCATCCGCGTTGAGTTGTCCTGCAATAACGCTTGCTGGTCTTCTTGATCGCAATCGTTGCTGTGACGGATGACAGAATTCCTGATGCAGTGGTAGAGAGGGTGATGCAGAGATTTTCTTGGCCACCCTCAGTAGAGCTTGTTTCCGCCATAAGTGAGGTGGAGGGATGTGACTCAGTACAGGTAACCAGTGGCATGGGCTTGGTTTGATGGTACCAGTAATGCAGCGCATTGTGTCGTTCAGTTTTGTGACTACCTTCTTCACATGTACACTTTCCAACCAGACAGGTGCACAGTACTCGGCAGCAGAGTACACAAGACTGATGCCAATTAAACGCAGACAGTCAGCAGAGGTTCCCCAGGTGGTACCACTGAGCTTATGTAGTATGTTGTTCCTTGCAGCAACTTTATGAGAAAGCTTGGTGATGTACTCTTTGTAGCTCAGGGTTCTACCTAGAGTGATTCCGAGATATTTTGGAAAAGGATTGTACCTCAACGTTTGTCCATTGAGCAGAACTCTTGGTTTGTAGTTCGCAGCACGATTTGCTAGATGGAAACAAGAGACTTCAGTTTTTGATGTGCTTGGGATCAATCTCCAGGTCTTAAAGAAAGTTGACATCTTCTCCAGATCCTCATTAAGAATTCGTTCACCACCTTCGAAATTACTGCTCAGTGCTACCAGTGCGACGTCATCAGCTTAGGTGAATTTAGTTGATGTGGTTAGTAAATCATTAATGTATAAATTGAATAGTGATGGGGTAAAACAGATCCCTGTGATAGTCCATTATTTAGTTTCCGTTTTTGGCTTTTAGAGCTGCCTAGAAACACTTCAAATTGCCTTTCACTAAGCATGCTGGATATTAGATCCACAATTTCTCGACTTGGTACAACTTGCAGTAGCTTGTAGACCAGTCCCTGTCGCCAGACAGTGTCATACGCGGCTGTCAGGTCGATGAAGACAGCTGTTGATTTCAGATGGTCTTGCTTCAATATGGGTAGTTAGCGCAAGAACTTGAATCGTTACAGCTGCGTCCTTGTCTGAAGCCAGCTTGTTCAGGAGGGGTAGCAGCCTCGATGAACGGCGCTATTCTGGTTAGGAGGACTCGTTCCAAAAGTTTGAACGTACAACTGAGCAGTGCTATAGGACGGTAGCTTTCAGGCTTGCCAGGTTTGAGAGTGGCTATAACTTTCGACAGTCTGAATTGTCTGGGAAGTTTGTTCTCTTTGAGTATGTAAGTGAAGAGCGAGGTGAGCCAGCGTATGCAGTGTGGGCCCATGTTCTTAATAAATTCATTATAGATTTTGTCGGAGCCCGCAGCCTTACCGACTTTCAGTTGTTTGACAGCACTTTGTATTTCCGCTATGGAGAAGGGCCTGGAAAGCGGCTCGTTTCTTGGGGCACTGCGCACATCAACTAAATTCACCTAAGCTGATGACGTCGCACTGGTAGCACTGAGCAGTAATTTCGAAGGTGGTGAACGAATTCTTAATGAGGATCTGGAGAAGATGTCAACTTTCTTTAAGACCTGGAGATTGATCTCAAGCACATCAAAAACTGAAGTCTCTTGTTTCCATCTAGCAAATCGTGCTGCGAACTACAAACCAAGAGTTCTGCTTAATGGAGAAACGTTGAGGTACAATCCTTTTCCAAAATATCTCGGAATCACTCTAGGTAGAGAGGTTACCTTTTACTGCTCTGGTGTGATTCTTGTCTATCTCTGCCTTTGTGAGGTCTGCGATCCGGTTGGCAATGAGGTCGGGATTCAATTTAGGATATGGCTTTGTGAGGTGTTGGGGGTCGATCGTTGCTCACGTCCCTAGGTATAACCTAAATTACCCTACACGTGACCCCTGGGTGGTGCTAAACGAGCAACAGTGTCATAGGTGATATACAATTTTAATGCATGAACAGCGAAGATGCAGTAAGCGATAACCTTTATTTCTCACATTATTCTATGGGTTGTCTCAGCGAGATAATGTATGAAATTGTGTATAAAGGTTGTTGGAAAACGCTAAGAGCTCTCATTCCCAAATTCTGGATGAGTATATCGTGGGTACACTGCCGCAATGCATATGCACGGGTTCTAACTTTAATACCTGACTTATTGTGTTAAGCCTTTAACGTAAGATTATACCTCTTACCGAGCTTATAGATAAAACGGATGATGGATAGCAAGGAGCATTACATAAGTAGCACCTGTGCTCAACTCGGCGCAGTCTGAATATTTCTATGAAGAAACGAAGGCCATGACTTTCAGAGGAAAAAGCCCCTTAAGAGCTAAAATAATGATAAATAACCAAATAACTGAAAAAATGGCTCAACTGGCTCTGAGCACTATGGGACTTAACATCTATGGTCATCAGTCCCCTTGAACTTAGAACTACTTAAACCTAACTAACCTAAGGACATCACACAACACCCAGTCATCACGAGGCAGAGAAAATCCCTGACCCCGCCGGGAATCGAACCCGGGAACCCGGGCGCAGGAAGCGAGAACGCTACCGCACGACCACGAGCTGCGGCCAAATAACTGAAAAAGTCTCCAATTTTAGGTACCTTGTATATGACATATCTTTTGACAACAACACAGACATAGATATTAAATTTAATATTCAAATGATATGCGGCACCCACCATGAGAAGAACATCAAAAAACAAACCCTGATGGAGACCCAGCTCAATTTCTAGAATGTAATGGCTGTTCATAAGCTGCCTTATGGTAGTGTCATGGATAACGAGAGAGAGAGAGAGAGAGAGAGAGAGAGAGAGAGAGAGTGAGTGAGAGAGAGCCGCATGGTTTGAGGCATCATGTCACGGACTGCGCGGCCTCTCCCGTCGGAAGTTCGAGTCTTCCCTCGGGCATGGGTGTGTGTGTTGTTGTTAGCATAAGTTAGTTCGAGTTAGTCTAATTAGTTTGTAAGTCTAGGGACCGATGACCTTAGCAGTTTGGTCCCTTAGGAATTGACACACATTTGAACATTTAGAGAGAGAGAGAGAGAGAG
Source organism: Schistocerca cancellata (assembly GCF_023864275.1). Lineage (NCBI taxonomy): Eukaryota > Metazoa > Arthropoda > Insecta > Orthoptera > Acrididae > Schistocerca > Schistocerca cancellata. Next base: position 198,681,132 of record NC_064633.1, read on the forward strand.
AGAGAGAAAGAAAGAGATAAAAGCCGCGCACAAACAGCAGAAATGACATTTTTAAGGTCTGTAAAAGGATGTTCAAAACGAGATCGATTGAAAAGGGAGAGATTAGAAAAGAGTTGCAAATATATAAGCTAAATAATAAAATACAACACCATAAAAATTGGAAAGACCATTTAGAACGGGATTAATCAACCTTTTTTTACCTACAGCCGGTTGGGTATCACTGATAGTAGTAAAATTTCCTAACGGCTCACTGGTTCCACAGTAACACAGATTTATAACGTAGGGAAGCAACTTTATAAAATTTATAAAGCAGAGTTACGGCAAGTTAAAGCATATAATAATAATTACTCACCAAATACTTTATGCCAAAATGTTATGAAAATGTAATGAAGATGTTTTTAAAACCCCTACCGCCAATGTGCACCATGAAAGTTGGATCGCCTATTAGTGGGCGCTGGAGACCAGGTTGACTATCACTGATCTAAAATGTGAGTAAAAAAAAGACTGCGAAAAGATGCTAGTAGATACTGTACAAGCCAGTCGGAAGAAGAAGTGTGGGAAGACCAAAGAAAACATGGGAACAAATCGTATGAGGACAGCACCTGAACCTTGTCGGGAAGAAGAAGAAGAGGAGGAGGAGGAAGACTGCATAGATTATGACAACATGTTAAATGTTTAAATTCGATCAATAATGCTATGAAATACACTCCTGGAAATTGAAATAAGAACACCGTGAATTCATTGTCCCAGGAAGGGGAAACTTTATTGACACATTCCTGGGGTCAGATACATCACATGATCACACTGACAGAACCACAGGCACATAGACACAGGCAACAGAGCATGCACAATGTCGGCACTAGTACAGTGTATATCCACCTTTCGCAGCAATGCAGGCTGCTATTCTCCCATGGAGACGATCGTAGAGATGCTGGATGTAGTCCTGTGGAACGGCTTGCCATGCCATTTCCACCTGGCGCCTCAGTTGGACCAGCGTTCGTGTTGGACGTGCAGACCGCGTGAGACGACGCTTCATCCAGTCCCAAACATGCTCAATGGGGGACAGATCCGGAGATCTTGCTGGCCAGGGTAGTTGACTTACACCTTCCAGAGCACGTTGGGTGGCACGGGATACATGCGGACGTGCATTGTCCTGTTGGAACAGCAAGTTCCCTTGCCGGTCTAGGAATGGTAGAACGATGGGTTCGATGACGGTTTGGATGTACCGTGCACTATTCAGTGTCCCCTCGACGATCACCAGTGGTGTACGGCCAGTGTAGGAGATCGCTCCCCACACCATGATGCCGGGTGTTGGCCCTGTGTGCCTCGATCGTATGCAGTCCTGATTGTGGCGCTCACCTGCACGGCGCCAAACACGCATACGACCATCATTGGCACCAAGGCAGAAGCGACTCTCATCGCTGAAGACGACACGTCTCCATTCGTCCCTCCATTCACGCCTGTCGCGACACCACTGGAGGCGGGCTGCACGATGTTGGGGCGTGAGCGGAAGACGGCCTAACGGTGTGCGGGACCGTAGCCCAGCTTCATGGAAACGGTTGCGAATGGTCCTCGCCGATACCCCAGGAGCAACAGTGTCCCTAATTTGCTGGGAAGTGGCGGTGCTTCAGTCCGGAACCACGCGCCTGCTACGGTCGCAGGTTCGAATCCTGCCTCCGGCATGGATGTGTGTGATGTCCTTAGGTTAGTTAGGTTTAAGTAATGCAAAGTCTAGGGGACTGATGACTTCATATCAAATGGTTCAAATGGCTCTGAGCACTATGGGACTTAACATCTGAGGTCATCAGTCTCCTAGACTTAGAACTACTTAAACCTAAGGACATCACACACATCCATGCCTGAGGCGGATTCGAACCTGCGACCGTAGCAGCAGCGCGGTTCCGGACTGAAGCGCCTAGAACCGCTCGGGCATAACGGCCGGCGGGACTGATGACCTCAGGTGTTAAGTCCCAAGACATACAGCGCATATCGTCGAAATTAGTACTGTTGTTCACTTATTTTCAATGCAGTATACGTATACAGAGAGGAGCAGCAGCAGTTATAAAATACTCATACAATATCCCGAACATAACCAATCTATCAACAAGCATAGTGTTGACTCTATTCAAAGTGGCAGTGACGCCAGATATAACGTGTAGGATTGTGTCATTAGGAAAAATCTAATATCGGCGATATGAAAAGAATAGAAGAAGTCAAGATGCTGTTTATGAAACGGACACCAGGAGTGGGAAAAGCGAGGCAATCCTGACTTGCATATGAACTCATGGGGACTTACGTTATAGAGGACATCAGAGTACAACATTATCTACCTGCCACAGGACTATATCAGGAATTGATTAACGTATGTGTCGACAGAAGAAGTAGGTAGATCTAGAGTCCCGCAACACTACACCCGTGCTGGATGACAGCTGGTTAAGAGAGTATGGCAACCAGAGACTTGTAACAACAAGATTCCCAATGCGCGGCTTTCATCACAAAACACATACCAACTACTGCTTGCACTAACCAACTGAAGAGAGTAAATGTGTGATATGCGGACAAGAGTGTAAAAAATGTTACAGTGTAACACTACAACAGACTACAGCAAAGACTAAACTTCAATAAACTTGTTTATTAGTGCTAAATCTCGTTATTACTACTAATGCAATGAAGATACAAAGATAAATGGGGTAAAAAATCAAATAAAATGCTGTTACTCTGCAACGAGCCAATAAGGTCGACAGGTCCCTTGTACCAAAATACTCAAAAAAATCTCCCAGAACAATCTTCACAATTTTGTTGTTTGAGACGGGGTCACCTTGTATGAAACAATAATACCATTCACAAATTCTAGCCAACGCTGCAACCCCCCCCCCTTTCCCGTCGAAAAATTCAGTGGTGACTCCTGCAAACACAACGCAAAGGCATCGCTTAGACGAATGGTGCGCACGTGATAATGAGTTCTGGCTTGCCGCCAAATCAGGACACATCTACTGTCGCGTTGCAAGCCAAACCGGGGCCCATCCCCTAAGAGAAGAGCCCTCTATCGATCTGCAGTCCAGTGAACATGTTGCTGTGCCCACTGCAACTCCCGTAACGTGCGCCGAGCGGTGCATGGAACTTTCTGCGCACTGCACCTGATATCTTTACTCCTTCGAGGGCATAACATTAAGTAACGTCACCTACACACTTTGTATCTCTAGACAGCCTTTGAAGAAGCTTTCTGGATGTCAGATTTACGCCCATAAATCGTTGACATTGTCAATAAACTGAGGGATACGCATTTAATCACCTCGATTCATATGTCTGAATTCAACTTACCTGCAATCTGCAGTGGCCCTACAGTGTTCACTACGTTACATTGCAGTCGGCCTGTTCTACGGATCCTGCGGAGAGGGATCTTCGGGACGTGCAAAGAAATTGAGAATTACTATTAAATACAGTATAATTAAATTACTTAACATTGTCTATAATTATCGTATTACAGTGCTATACTGTTACAGTGCAATCTACTCAAATTATAAGAGTTTACATGAAGATATTCTTCGTTGGAGTAGAAGAAACTGCCTAACAGGAAATATTAGGGATCCCCGACACTGCCAGGGAGGAGACGGCGGTCATAATGTAGATTATTAAGTAAATTTTTGCTTAACGTAAAAAACTTTTAATCCTAGACCTACGATAACTAGTTTCGATGCGTTCTGCAACCATCTTCAGATCTGTAAACAAATGGAGGAAAAGTAGCCTAAGGAGATTTTGTACAATCAGCTAGGATATAAAAACACTATATAAAAGCTGACAAAAAATATAATGGGGAGGCAGTTCCAATAGTAAGAGTCAACATTTGAAAAAACCGTTTAAGTGTAGTACAGAATATTTTAATGCCTATAAAATACACTCCTGGAAATGGAAAAAAGAACACATTGACACCGGTGTGTCAGACCCACCATACTTGCTCCGGACACTGCGAGAGGGCTGTACAAGCAATGATCACACGCACGGCACAGCGGACACACCAGGAACCGCGGTGTTGGCCGTCGAATGGCGCTAGCTGCGCAGCATTTGTGCACCGCCGCCGTCAGTGTCAGCCAGTTTGCCGTGGCATACGGAGCTCCATCGCAGTCTTTAACACTGGTAGCATGCCGCGACAGCGTGGACGTGAACCGTATGTGCAGTTGACGGACTTTGAGCGAGGGCGTATAGCGGGCATGCGGGAGGCCGGGTGGACGTACCGCCGAATTGCCCAACACGTGGGGCGTGAGGTCTCCACAGTACATCGATGTTGTCGCCAGTGGTCGGCGGAAGGTGCACGTGCCCGTCGACCTGGGACCGGACCGCAGCGACGCACGGATGCACGCCAAGACCGTGGGATCCTACGCAGTGCCGTAGGGGACCGCACCGCCACTTCCCAGCAAATTAGGGACACTGTTGCTCCTGGGGTATCGGCGAGGACCATTCGCAACCGTCTCCATGAAGCTGGGCTACAGTCCCGCACACCGTTAGGCCGTCTTCCGCTCACGCCCCAACATCGTGCAGCCCGCCTCCAGTGGTGTCGCGACAGGCGTGAATGGAGGGACGAATGGAGACGTGTCGTCTTCAGCGATGAGAGTCGCTTCTGCCTTGGTGCCAATGATGGTCGTATGCGTGTTTGGCGCCGTGCAGGTGAGCGCCACAATCAGGACTGCATACGACCGAGGCACACAGGGCCAACACCCGGCATCATGGTGTGGGGAGCGATCTCCTACACTGGCCGTACACCACTGGTGATCGTCGAGGGGACACTGAATAGTGCACGGTACATCCAAACCGTCATCGAACCCATCGTTCTACCATTCCTAGACCGGCAAGGGAACTTGCTGTTCCAACAGGACAATGCACGTCCGCATGTATCCCGTGCCACCCAACGTGCTCTAGAAGGTGTAAGTCAACTACCCTGGCCAGCAAGATCTCCGGATCTGTCCCCCATTGAGCATGTTTGGGACTGGATGAAGCGTCGTCTCACGCGGTCTGCACGTCCAGCACGAACGCTGGTCCAACTGAGGCGCCAGGTGGAAATGGCATGGCAAGCCGTTCCACAGGACTACATCCAGCATCTCTACGATCGTCTCCATGGGAGAATAGCAACCTGCATTGCTGCAAAAGGTGGATATGCACTGTACTAGTGCCGACATTGTGCATGCTCTGTTGCCTGTGTCTATGTGCCTGTGGTTCTGTCAGTGTGATCATGTGATGTATCTGACCCCAGGAATGTGTCAATAAAGTTTCCCCTTCCTGGGACAATGAATTCACGGTGTTCTTATTTCAATTTCCAGGAGTGTAACATCCCGATTAAAATGTGAGATAGTGGGGAATATTATCTGGATGTATATTCACCGCTTTTTTACATTTTTAACGGTATGTTATGTTAGAAACATGAACACCTATTGTACTACATTGTTAAATGGTTCTGTCAAATGTTCACTTTTACTATTGGAACAGGCCCCTCATTATAAGGAGTCCGGCCAAGGCGTACAAAAAACGTTTGCTTATATTTCTGTATATATTAAGATTTTAACTTTAATTTTTCAACATTGTATACAGGAACTCAAACATTTTATGGATATTCGTACAGTTCGATGTGGACATCGTTTGTAGCTAAACAGATATATGTCACATGTTTTAACCACAACAGGTGTCAAGGCCTCCACTGCGCCGTAGATCCGTTGTCTTGAATGTACCAGATCTCGAACCATTGCTCTGTAAACAATGTCCTTGACAAATCCTCATGCACCGAAATCCATCTGAGTCATTCGGACACCGAGGGGGCCACGCATTGAAACCCCTCCTTCCGATCCAACGCCCTTTTCTGATGGAGAAATTTGGCAACATTCCCATGTCAGTGGAGGGGGGGGGGGGGGAGGGTGGGGGGCACCATTCAAGTGGGAAATGAAATCGGGAGGTATCTGTGGAACTGCATAGTTCGCCATGTCGAGAAAGTTGTGTCCTGTCACTGGCCATACGACTCAGCGCTGTCCAAGAAACAGTGAGTATCATATCTTGGATTACCTTTATCGACTGCGTATTTACCCGTCATACAATGTCGAGTTCTTTCGTTAGAAGGATTTGTTTATCTATGGCTCTAGCCCAGACACCCTGTATAATTTTTAGTCAGTTTTTGAACAGCGTTCTTACACTTAAGAACCAAAGAAACTTGTACACCTGCCTACTATCGTGTAGGGCCCCAGCCGGCACGCAGAATTGCCACAACACGACGTGGCATGGACTCGGCTAATGTCTGAAGTAATGCTGGAGGGAGCTGACACCATGAATCCTGCAGCGCTGCTCATAAACCCGTAAGAGAACGAGGGGGTGGATATCTCTTATGAACAGCACGTTGCAAGGCATCCCAGATATGCTCAATAATGTTCATGTTTGGGGAGTTTGTTGGCCTATGGAAGTGTTTAAACTCAGAAGTGTTTTACTGGAGCCACTGTGTAGAAACTCGGGACGTGTGGGGTGTCGCATTGTCCTGCTGGAATTGTCCAAGTCCGTCGGAATGCACAATGGACATGAATGGATGCAGGTGATCAGACAGGTTGCTTACGTACGTGTCATCTGTCACAGTTGTATCCAGACATTTCAGAGGTCCCATATCACTCCATTTGCACACTCCCCACACCATTGCAGAGCCTCCACCACCTTGAACAGTCCCCTGCTGACATGCAGGGACCATGGATTCATGAGGTTGTCTCCTTACCCGAACATGTCCATCGCTCGATACAATCAGAAACGAGACTCGTCCGACCAGGCAACACTTTTCAAGTTATCAACAGTCCAATGTCGGTGCTGACGGCCCCAGGCGAGGCTTAAGGCCTTGTGTCGTGCAGTCATCAAGGGTACACGAATGAGCCTTCGGCTTCGAAATCCCATATTGTTGATTTTTCGTTGAACGGTTTGCACGCTGACATTTGTTGATGGCCCAGCATTGAAATCTGCAGCAATTTGCGGAAGGGTTGCACTTCTGCCACGTTGAACGATTCTCTTCAATCGTCGTTGGTCCCGTTCTTGCAGGATCTTTTTCCGACCGCAGCGATGTCGGAGATTTGATACTTTACCGGATACCTGATATTCACGGTACACTCGTTAAACGATCATACGGGAAATCACCACTTCATCGCTACCTCAGAGATGCTGTGTGCTATCGCTCGTGCGCTGTCTATAACACCACGCTGAAACTCACTTAAATCTTCATAACCTGCCATTGTAGCAGCAGTAACCGATCTAACAACTGCGCCAGACACTTGTCGTCCTATATAGGTGTTGCCGACCGTAGCGCCGTGTTCTACCTGTTTACGTATCTATGTATTTGAATACGCATGTCTATACCAGTTTCTTTGGCGCTTCAGTGTATATCCTACTAGATTGTAGAAAATTTTCTTAGATCACTTTTCCTCCATTTGTTTACTGATCTGCAGGTAGCTGTAGAGAGCAACAGAAACTAGAAATCGTAGTTTAACGATAGAAAAACTTTACATAAAAAGTTATTTAATAAAATAAAAAAGCCGGCCGAAGTGGCCGAGCGGTTCTAGGCGCTGCAGTCAGGAACTGTGAGACCGCTACGGTCGCAGGTTCGAATCCTGCCTCGGGCATGGATGTGTGTGATGTGATGTCCTTAGGTTAGTTAGGTTTAACTAGTTCTAAGCTCTATGGGACTAATGACCTCAGAAGTTGAGTCCCATAGTGCTCAGAGCCATTTGATACATTTTTTAAAATAATAGAAAATACTTTAGTCTATTCTTTAACTCCACTACGTTACCCACGATGACATTTAATATGCTCTGGCAGGCTGTTTAACACGTCCATGCACACATATTTGACTCCTTTCTGTACTAATGCTGATCCAGTTATTTCTGGACCTAGTTGCACTACTTTTTGAAAAAGAGAAACATACGGGTAACGAGAAAGGGCATTGGTGAATATATCTACATCTATACTCCACAAGCCACTTTACGGTGTGTGGCAAAAGGTGCTTTTTGTATATCTGTCATTTCACCCCTTTTCCTGTTCCAGTCGCGTGTGGTTCGCGCAAATAATGATTGCTCGTAAGCCTCCATGTGGGCTCGAATTTCGCTAATTTTGATTTCAAGATCTTTTCGCGAGATATGCACAGGAGGAAACAATTAACTGGTTGACCTTTTTAAAACCGTACGCTCTCTGAACTTAAACGATAAACGAGACCATGAAGCACAACCGTCTCTAGCAGAGTCTGCCGCTGGAGTTGTCTGAGCATCTGCGTGACGCTTTCGTGCTTACTCAATGAACCTGTAACGAAACGCGCTGCACTTCTCAGAATCTGCTCTGTTTCATCTATCGGTCTTATCTGGTACGGGTCTCACACTGACGAGCGATATTCAAGTACTGACTGAGCGACAGTTCGTACGCTAAGAGCTACTCCAATGAATCTGTCTGACAGCTGCCTTATCTGCGATTAGTTTCAGGAAGTCGTTCCACTTCAGATTGCTCCGTGTGCTTATTCCCGCAAGTCGAATGGATGTGAGTGCTTCCGGCGATAGTTCTGAAATCGTATAATCATGATATAATGTGTCTGTTTCCCTAATTATGGCAATACATCTGTTTATGTCGAGAGTCAACTCAATTTGTCTAATGGTTTAAATGCCATGATATCTAAGTTAAAAGTGATTGCGAGAAAGAAAACGAAGCCGCACATTTCCACACCGCAGCGTTGCTTTCTCGCAGTCAGTAGTAACTGAAAATCTATACAATATTGTTGAAAAATATACAGGTTTTGTCTGTGTGAATGTTAGGAAGTGTGGTGCTCTAATCAGAAGTAAAACGGTCACGAAATTTTCGATCTTTTTGTTAACAACGTTTCTCCTATATATACTAAACATTAGTAAAATGGTCAAGAAACTTTCGATCTTTTTGTTAACAACGTTTCCCCTTTATATACTAAATATTACCGGTCAACAAATTTTCGATATTTTTCTTAACAACATTTCCCCTTTCATATTAAATACATATTTATACATTACATATATTAGAAAAATATACAGCCAGTACCTGTTCGAATCTATATTAGAGCATCGTGTAAAAATTTGAAATAAACTGGTCAAGAACTGTTCGAGATATTTACTAACAACTTTTCCTCTGTATGTATTTAAGAAAATATGTAGCCTTTGTCTGTCCAAACGTTTATTGTAGTATCGTGTAAAAATTTGAAGAAAATTAGCCAAAAATGTTTTGAACTTTTTGCTAACAACGTTTCCTCTTTATGAACTATAAATCCATATATGTATACCAAATTCATTAAAGAAGTATGTAGCACATGTCCATTCAAACATATATTATTGTATCATGTAAACATTCGAATTATAGCGATCAAGAACTTTTCGAGATTTTTGCTAACCAACGTTTCGTCCTTATATACACATATATACGGCCTATGTCTGTCCGAATTATCATTACAGCATCAATTTAAAAAATTCAAATAAATTCGTCAACAACTTTTTGAGATTTTTGCTATTAACGTTTCCCCTTTATGTATTACATATATGTTTATACATGATATTTATTTAAAAATTATGTAGCCTACGTACATCTGAAAGTTTATTAGAATATAGAAAACAATAGAAAAAAGTAATAACTTTTTGAGATTTTTAGTAACAATGTTTCTCCTTTATGTATTACATATATATTTATATACCATACATATTGAAAAATCTAGACTATGACCGTCCAAACGTATTAGAGTATTGCGTAATAATTTGAAGTAAATTAGTCAAGAACTCTTTGAGCTTTTTGCTAACAATATTTTCCCTTTACGTATTAAAAACATCTAGCCTATGTCTGTCTAAACGTTCACAAGGGAATTGTAAAAAAATTTGAAGTTAATCGGCAAAATACTTTTTGAGATTTTTTGAAACAGTGATAATCAACGACTTTTCTTTGTACAGAAAGTATAGATAGCTACACAGATGGGAAAAATATGTAGCTTGTGCCCATCTAAAAAGTTTGTTAGAGTATCATGTGAAAATGTGAAGTAAATTAGCCAAGAAATTTTCGAGATTTTTGGTAACAACTTCGAGCAACCACTTGTCTTTAAATAATAGTATAGATGTATATACCATATATCTTAAAAGATATGTGAGCTATGACTGCCTGAACGTTTATTAGAGTGTCATGTAAAAATCTGAACAAAACTGGTCAAGAACTTGTCGAGATGTTTGGTAACATTTCCTCTGTACAATACCTGTGGTAGCACACACTAAAGAGCAACAGAAGTACATGCATTAGTTATGTGAATTCTGACCAATAACGAGACAGTTGTCCACCCCAGGTTGTGTTGAAAACGATCACTGCTAGCAGCAATACACGCTTTCAGTTTGGTATAGAACGACTGCTGCATATTTGCTAGCATTTCAGCGGAGGTGTCCGAGCAGGCTGCAGTAAAACGTCGTTGCATATCATCGGGTGTAGTTTTATGTTCTTGTAGAGAGAGTCTTTCCCCTTTCCCCACAAAAGAAAGTCTACGGGTATAAAACCCGGGGAACGGGCCGGCCAAGGTACAGGTCCTTTACGTCCAGTCCAACGATTCGGAAATAATTCCTGAAGACATGCTGTAATACTTCGTGCACTAGCCATCATGTTGCAACCAAATGGTTCAGATGGCTGTAACCACTATGGGACTTAACATCTGAGAGCATCAGTCCCCTAGACTTAGAACTACTTAAACCTAACGAACCTAAGGACATCACACACATCCATGCCCGAGGCAGGATTCGAACCTGCGACCGTAGCAGCAGCGCGGCCCCGGACTGAAGCGCCTAGAACCGCTCGGCCACAGTGGCCGGCTATGTTGTAACCACAGGTTCATCCTAGTCTGCAGTGGAACGTCTTCTAGCATCAGTGGAAGATGGTCTGTTAAGACACTGCGACACTTGTGCGTGTTAAGTCTTCAATTTATGAAAGACGGGCCTATGGGCTGATCGTTCACTATAGCACACCACGGTTTACGCCCCATGGACGCTGACGTTCCACCTGACGAAGCCAACGGGGATTGTCAACAGGCCAGTAGTGCATGTTTTTGTTGTTTACGTAGCCATGATTAGTAAAAGTGACTTTGTCACTAAGCAAGATACATGATAAATCTGGAGTATCCTCTCTTAATGTTCATGTAGATAAGTTAATACGATTCTCATAATCGTTCCCATGCAGCTTCTGATGGAGAGACATGTGACAGGGAAGGAACTTGTGTCGAGGAGAATGCGTAAGACACATGCCCGACTCATCCCGCTTCCTTGTGTGATTGCGCGGGAGATAACGTGAGGATCAACTGCAACAGCAGCAAGATTCTAAATTTCTTCCTCTTCTGCCGTCACTTGTTTCCTTCTGTTACGTTGTCTAAGTGTTACACAAGCACTTCCACATAACTGGTTGAAGAGTTTGGTAAATAATTACTGAGATGGTCGACGTCTATTGGGATATCCTGCCGCATACGCCGACAAGAACAAATGCTTTTTTCATACACTCTCCACACACTGTGAGCGAGTCGGCGTATTCAGCATTGGTAAATCTCATCGTCCAGTTACGACTTGGCACTGGAGTGATACACACTAACTGATTAGCACATCGCAATGCATTCAAGGAATCCACAAGAGCCCTGTAAGCGAACATAAAAACATAGTGCCTGGCAAATGCAGGTTGAATGGCACAAACAAGTGTCAGTGTGGAAACTTTTCAAAGTATGATATCTCGTAAACGATTAGCACTAGAATCCTGCAACGAACACCACTGAAGTTCTAATTTACCCTAAATTTAGTTTGTTAACGTCAATAGTAGGCATTGTTTCATTTACAAAGTGTATGTTTGCGCATAATACACTTTCTGAGTATTATTAAATCTGTTTATTGGCTAACAGTACGAGCCCCTCACTACCAATCCATTCTGTGAGAACCGCACATCAATATCACTTTACATTTCCGCAATATTTGCGGTGCAAGTTTAGGTGATTCACATATATATCCGTCTGAACGTTTAATATAGTCTTATGTAGAAATTTGAAGTCAATCGGTCAGGAGCATGTCTAGTTTTTTGATAACTATGTGTCCCCTTCATGTAGTATTTATTTATATACCATATATATTAAAGATACATAGCCTGTGTCTATCTGAAACTTTATTACAGCATCGCGTAAAATTTTAAAGTAGGTCGGTCAAGAACTTTGTAGAATTTTATTAAAATTGTTTCTCTGTTATGCAGTATATATTGTCTCTTTACGTCTCATACACATTTTTTAAAAACTAGTATATGTCTGACTGCCTGTCGTGGAAAAGTCTTAAGTAATTTCGTCAATAACTTTTCGAGATTTTTGTTAACAGCCTCTCCAATTTATGTAGTTGGTTGGTTGGTTGGTTGATTCGGTGGAGGGGAACAAACAGCGAGGTCATTGATTCCATCGGATTGAGGAAGGATGGGAAAGGAAGTCGGCCGTGCCCTTTCGAAGGAACCTTTCCGGCACTTGCCTGAAGCGATTTAGGGCAATCACGGAAAACCTAAATTTGGATGGCCGGACGCGGGTTTGAACCGTCTTCCTCCCTAATGCGAGGCCAGTGTAATAACCACTGCGACATCTCGCTCGGTATTTATACAGGGTGTTACAAAAAGGTACGGCCAAACTTTCAGGAAACATTCCTCACACACAAAGAAAGAAAATATGTTATGTGGACATGTGTCCGGAAACGCTTACTTTCCATGTTAGAGCTCATTTTATTACTTCTCTTCAAATCACATTAATCATGGAATGGAAACACACAGCAACAGAACGTACCAGCGTGACTTCAAACACTTTGTTACAGGAAATGTTCAAAATGTCCTCCGTTAGCGAGGATACTGTGGTGTGCGTACTGTAATACCTTCGGTACGCACACCATCAAATTATTTGATTTGTCGCTCTAACGAAGTAGGCGAGTGTCAGCAATATGTCTCGTGGTCTTATCGTGGCGTGTTTATCTTCTGCCGTTAGGTCAGACGATAGAAATTCCACTTGCACGTTTAGAGTATCAGATTGACGGTGACCAAAATTGACAATCTGAAGTTCCTTTGGTCTTGGTATGTTAATCTTATTCTCACATATCTCTGATACTTGACAAAGTGTCTATTCATTTATCTTCATGACTATGTACAGGAATATGGTAATCTTATTAGGTGCAGACCGAAACTTGACTATAGACTGGTACAGAGTAAGGCAGACTAGTACAGACTCGTGCAGACAAATGCAGACTGGTACAGACTAATGCAGACAAATGCAGACTGACAAACCGGAGGTCTGTACACTCGATATAATACCTCGCGCGTTCAGGTATCACTGCGCGAGTGTGATCCGCAAGGAGAAAAGGTTCTACGTTAGCAGCAATCTCATTGGCTGCGTTACATATTAATATGCGGATTGGCGGAAGCAGAATTTGGTCCGTCTCTAAGGCAGCGCCATCTTGTAGTGCGAAGACGGATGAGCACTGTGCCTGCGCTGTTGTGCTTAGCGGGGCGCGCTCTAGTGGGAAACTTGTGTACGCGCTGACTACGCGGAACTATGTACAAAACGGATACATGCATCCACCCTCCGTAGCATGGAATCCCTGATGCGCTGATGGAGCCCTGGAGAATGTCGTGTTGTATCACAGCTGTCCACAATATGAGCACGAAGAGTCTCTACATTTGGTACTGGGGTTGCGTAGACAAGAGCTTTCAAATGCCCCCATAAATGAAAGTCAAGAGGGTTGAGGTCAGGAGAGCGTGGAGGCCATGGAATTGGTCCACCTCTACCAGTCCATCGGTTACCAAATCTGTTGTTGAGAAGTGTACAAACACTTCGACTGAAATGTGCAGGAGCTCCATCATGCATGAACCACATGTTGTGTCGTACTTGTAAAGGCACATATTCTAGCAGCACAAGTAGAGTAGCCCGTATGAAATCATGATAACGTGCTCCATTGAGCGTAGGTGGAAGAACATGGGGCCCAGTCAAGACATCACCAACAATGCCTGCCCAAACGTTCACAGAAAATCTGTGTTGATGACGTGATTGCACAATTGCGCGTGGATTGTCGTCAGCCCACACACATTGATTGTGAAAATTTACAATTTGATCACGTTGGAATGAAGCCTCATCTGCAAAGAGAACATTTGCACTGAAATGAGGATTGACACATTGTTGGATGAACCATTCGCAGAAGTGTACCCGTGGAGCCAATCAGCTGCTGATAGTGCCTACACACGCTGTACATGGTGGGGAAACAACTGGTTCTCCCGTAGCACTCTCCATACAGTGACGTGGTCAACGTTACCTTGTACAGCAGCAACTTCTCTGATGCTGACATTAGGGTTATTGTCAACTGCACGAAGAATTGCCTCGTCCATTGCAGGTGTCCTCGACGTTCTTGGTCTTCCCCAGTCGCGAGTCATAGGCTGGATGTTCCGTGCTCCCTAAGACGCCGATCAATTGCTTCGAACGTCTTCCCGTCGGGACACCTTCGTTCTGGAAATCTGTCTCGATACAAACATACCGCGCCACGGCTATTGCCCCGTGCTAATCCATACATCAAATGGGCATCTGCCAACTCCGCATTTGTAAACATTGCACTGACTGCAAAACCACGTTCGTGATGAACACTAACCTGTTGATGCTACGTACTGATGTGCTTGATGCTAGTACTGTAGAGCAATCAGTCGCATGTCGACACAAGCACCGAAGTCAACATTACCTTCCTTCAATTGGGCCAACTGGCGGTGAATCGAGGAAGTACAGTACATACTGACGAAACTAAAATGAGGTCTAACATGGAAATTAAGCGTTTCCGGACACATGTCCACATAACATCTTTTCTTTATTTGTGTGTGAGGAATGTTTCCTGAAAGTTTGGCCGTACCTTTTTGTAACACCGTGTATAGTATATATGTACTTAGATATCACGTTTATTAAAAAAATGTGTAGCCTTTGTCCGTTCGATCGCTTATTAGAGTATCGTGTAAAAATGTGAAGTAAATCGGTGTAAAAATGTGAAGTGAATCGGTCGCCGCCTTTTCGAAATTTTTGGTAGCGACGTTAAAATTCGACTTGTCTTGATATAGAAGTATAGATACCATATACATATTTATATACCATATACATAAACAATATGTAGCATGTGTCTGTCCGAAGCTTTGTAAGAGTATGTATATAAATATCTATATAATATTGTAATTTACCCTAAATTTAGTTTGTTAATGTCAATAGGCATTGTTCCATTTTAAAAAGTGTATGTTTGCACAAAAAATACACTTTATAATTATTATTACAATCTGTTGATTAGCTAACAATATGGTGTAAAAATTTGAAGTATCTACAATTTGAAGTAAACATTTTATTAGAATATAATATAAAAATCTGAAGTAAACCAGTCAAGAAATTTTCGAGATTATTGGTAATAACGTTTAACTACAACTTCCCTTTATATAATAGTGTACTCGTAGATCCTGAAAAGTAATGGTCCTGTAACGCTCCCTTGGGGTATGCCCGAACTTATACGTCTAAAGACTCCTCTTTATTAACGATGACATACTGTGTTCTGTTTTTGCTAGAAGCTATTTAGTCCAATTACGTAGCTGGTCTAATATTCAGTGCACTCGTATTTTGTTCATCAGGTGGCAATGCGGAACTGTATTGAACGCCCTGCGGAAGTCAAGGAACACGGCATCAACCTGGGAGCCTACTGCTTTCTGGGTCTCGAGGACGAACAGTCCGAGCTGGGTTTCACACGAACGCTGTTTTCGGAACCCATGTTTATTCCTGCAGAGGAGTTTTTGGTTCTACGTAAATGTCATAATACGCGAACATAAAAGACATCCCAAAATTCTACAACACACCGACTCTGAGAAACAGGCGCGTAATTTCTGTTCGTCGATCCTTCTAAAAAACGTGAACGACTTGCACTTGTTTCCAGTCATTAGGAACGCTTCGCTCCTCCCCACTGCTGCTAGGAGGAGCAAATTATTTAGCGTGGTGTATGTAGTAGCGTATTCGTATTCCATCGCGTCCAGTTGCCTAGCCTCTGTTGAGCGACTTCAGTTGCTTTTCTATCCCATGGTCGCTTAATTCGATGTCCGTGTCATTTTCACATCCACGCGACGATTTGGAGGAAGAACTACTTTGCGCTCTCCCTCTACGAAACAATTCTCGAAAAAGACGTTTAGCATTCCGGTCTTTCCTGTCATCCTCTGTTTCAGTACCATTATGGTCGCAGAGTGTCTCGAGAGATGGCTTAAATCCGTTTACTTATTTAACATAAGACCAAATATTCTTAGAATTTTCTGTCAAGTCGGTAGGTAGAATGTTACTTTCAAATTCACTGAACATGCATAGCCCTCCTTACGCTGCGTTTGGTTTTTGATTGTTTGTGAGGCTTTGGCTACGATTAAATTTTCAGTGAAGCAGGCTTTGGCTACGATTAAATTTTCAGTGAAGCTTTCTTTGCTTTCGTACAGGCTTTCTAACATTACCGTCAAACCACGGTAGATCTCTCCCATCCTTCACAACTAAGATCGACACATACTGGTCCAAAGCACTTAATACAGTACTCCTGAACTTTGTTCTTTGGTGCCCGCTATCAGCGCTGGAGACGAAATTATGGTGTTTATCCTTCAGATAATCTGAAATCTGTTTTTTGTCGCTCTCGCTAAACATAAATATCTTTCTAGCTTTCGTTATATTCCTGCTTACAGCCTACTTCCGTAATACTGTAACGACTTTATGATCACTGACTCCTTGTTTTACGCTAACTGAGTCGAAAAGTTCGGACCTTTTGGTGACTAGGTAATGTTTAGATAAGGCATTTAGAACAATTTCACGTGATCCCCTGTCCATATTACCCGCCTAAATAACCCAAGTCTTTTAATCTATAGCTTGTAAGTTGAAATCTGCACCAAATACTATGAGGGCTCTGCTTACACCGCTTCATCAGCATCACTGTTAGCCACATGATCATCTCTATTATTAATACAATAACTACAAATAGGTGATGAAGTTGCTTCTGGTGATTTTTTTTCTGTGGTAGGTTGAAATATAGCGTCGACAGTGGATCACGGTCTGACTGTCTTGGTGGATGGCAAAAGTGTTCCGTTCTACAATGACGTCATTCCAAAGACGTCACTGGAGTGCACGTTGAAGGTGGGGCCGTGGGACTTGAAGTCCCATACCACCCTCTGACAGTGGAAGTTTAAGTTGCAGGCAATGGTCAACATAACTACTAACTACATTAGGTACCAACGATGGTCGACACCCATCGAGTAGTCAATTCCATACTGACGCTTCGTTAGTCGCCTTAACAGGGCTATAGTTAGCCACGATCGGAACCTGATTCCTCAAGGATGTTGAGAGGAACCGGGTGGCTGTGCCTGTGCTGGGGAGTTGTGGTGCCATTTGTTTGTAAACCACCGACCGTGTTGTGTAGCGCTTCCATTTTGTCATAGAGATGCCTTGCCTTCTCTCGCATGGACGTCGTCAGAGCGACCATGCCCATTTCCTCGTGACGGTTACTACCCTCGTGAGGGGAGGGACTTGTGGTTTCCACTGAAGAACCTTATTCTGCTGGCATTGGAGGGTCTGCATCCAGGAGGCATTAATCGTAGCCCACGCAGTGAAGTCATAGGTGAAGGAAGGTTCAAATGGTTCTGAGCACTATGCGACTTAACAATGAGGTCGTCAGTCGCCTAGAACTTAGAACTAATTAAACCTAACTAACCTAAGGACATCATACACATCCATGCCCGAGGCAGGATTCGAACCTACGAACATAGCGGTCGCCCGGTTCCAGACTGTAGCGCCTAGAAGCGTACGGCCACTCCGGCTGGCGTGAGGGAAGGGTGGACAACCATTCGGTACAACTGGAGCTTGGTTTCAAGGTTCATTTCACAGCTGTTGAACATTTGGTACAACGCCTTTACCAGCTTGTGTCATTTTTGGGTGACATGTTGTGCATGTCGATAGAAGAGCAGTTTTTTATGCATCTGGACACCTAGATATTTGGTATCAGGGGACCATGGGACCTGGACGCCTGCAGTAGTGATGTTGTGGCGGAGGGTGGAACGCCGTTTAGTGAAATAGACTGCCGTAGTTTCGGCGGCATCGACGGCAATCTTGTTTGAACGACACCAGGTCACTGGCACGTCCACCAGCCTCTGAAGACAAGCAATGAGCTGGTCCAGGTTGTGGACAGTTGTATAGAGGGCCGTATCATCGGTGTATTGCACCAGGTGGCAGTGTGGGAGGACTGGCATATCATTAACATTTATGTTAGGCGATGGAAGACAACACAGAACCTTGAGGGGTACACATCGATATGTGATGTAAGATGTAGTGGTGACCTTGCTAATTGATGTAAGATGTAGTGGTGACCTTGCTAAGTAACAAAGAAGGTCCTATCGTGAATGAAGTTACCCACAATCTTTACATAGATATCAGAGATCATCGTCTGAGTCAGCATTTTGTACAAAAGATTGTCCTGCCAAATCTTGTCATACGTGTTTTGCAGATCCAAGAAAACCTCTGGACTTGGATTTCAGCTGACAGGTGGGGAGCAAATCCAATCTGTTCTGTTCTGTTCTAGAACCTTTGCCATGGTATTCAGGAGGCTAATGGGCCTGTAGTTAGTAGGTACATAGGATCCTTTGAGGGCTTGGAGGTGACAATCATTTTGGCCTGCTTTCATTATGGGGGAAAAGGCCAGTTGTGAGACAGCAGTTCAGGATACTGGTAAATAAAGCCAGAGGCTTGCGTGGGAGCCAGCGAAGGTGTTCGCTTAAGATGCCATTCTGACCTGGGGCCGATTGCCCGCGCTTCCACCAGAGGATCCATTGGATTTCCACCAAGTACATAAGGTGAGGGGAAGTCAGAGGTGCTGGCCATCAGAATATCGTGTTCATCTTGGAGTCATCTTGGATGAGCAATTGGTTCCGGGCCTCAAACGCATTGGCCAGAGTTTCTATCACATGGAGGGCATCATAAGTTAAGCCATACACTGTGCTCATGGAATTGTTGGCCTTCATTGCATAGCACCACAGGACTCGGACAAAAGCCTATCCGGATTTATGTTGGAGGAGGAAGGCGGACATCTTGTCCTCCCATTATTCAGTTTTCCAATCAGGATTGAAGACTGAACTGAACAGTTTCCTCTATGACCACTACGTGGACATTTTACTTGTCTCACAAACTCACCTGAAACCCATTGACGATTTTCGTCTCCACAACATGGTTTGCTATCACACTGACTGACTCCATGGCCGAGTTGGGGGCACAGCAGAATTCACATTGGAGACACTTCATGCGATGCTTATCCCAAGGGTCACAAAACTGCTTCCACAGCCTGTGGTAGGGGTTCTCCAGATTTGGAGTTCGCACAATAGAGGAGGCAAATCATCTAGTGGGGTTAAAGCCCTTGGGACAATTAAAGTAGAGGCCTTCATCGTCTTTTGGATTTTTGTGGTTAGATAATCAACAGTACTAACCAGATTGACAGGCATTATCAGGTCGAGATGTTGTTGACTGGTATTTTTGAGAATCCTGGAAAATTTGTCCCAATTGATGATGGTCAAGATAGAATGAACGTCTATAGATAGAGTGACGTCAGTAAGGTGCAGGAGCACGGGGTCTTGGTCAGAGCCCAGTTCATGGAGTCTTTGCAACGAAAACTCGACCGCAATGTTCTTGAAAATGGTCATATCCAGAATGTCCGGCTGGCAGTTGGAGCAGACTGGTATATGGGTGGGAGAGCGTGGACCATAGACCAACAGCGCCAGAGGGTCTTCCAGGTCAAGGAGAAGCCTATCCTTGGGATTGGCAATGTGAGAATGCCAAGCCAGATGTTTGGCGTTGAGATTGCCAAGCTAGATGTTTGGCGTTAAGATCTGTCCCAACAATGAGTTTGTCAAATGACATTAACGTATGTAGGTCTGCTTCAAGAAGTGGTAGGTTTGGGCTCAAATACGCCACATCAAAAGTTATAGCACAAAGGCAGGTAGAAACAGTGCCTGCCGTAGCCTCTATATGTTGAAGTGGTTGGAGAACCTCTTGATTATGGACGAATGTCTCATGCAGAAACACTGCCGTGCCCCCAGCTCGGCGGTGGAGTCGGTCAGTGTGATAGAAAACCATGTTGTGGAGACGAAAATCGTCAATGGGTTTCAGGTGGGTTTCTGAGACAAGTAAAATGTCCACATAGTGGTCATAGAGGAAACTGTTCAGTTCAGTCTTCAATCCTTTAAGGCCATTAGTATTAAAAATACAGGCAACTAGTTCTCGAGAGGCTGATGGTTGTGCAGTGGGCGATTCGCCATTATAACAAAATCTGGCTGAGCCCTTCAATAAGAACGATGTGCTTAGTGAGCCTGTCATCTGATTGACGGATCATTTGAGCTGTTTCACGAATGCCAGCCCTGATGTAGGGCCACATGAACGAAGATATGACCTGGAGGATCTCTCACATGTCAAACTGGAAAGAAGCATCTGTCTCCACCACTGGAGGAATATCGTGGGTGGGCTGCTTCACCCTGTGATGGGCAGAGGTGGGGGAGGTGGCTGGTGGTGCCACAATGGAGAGCTGTGGCACTTCACGAGGTGGGCGGGCAGGAGGAGGCCAAAGACAGTCTTTCAGTTTGGTAGGCTTTGGTATGTGTCACAGAAGATGGATTAGCAGGAGGAGACTGAGCTGCAGCAGCGAATGTGGTCAGTGCCAGAGCATCAGGGGTGGGATGGTCGTCGGGTTTTCCCCTTAAGACAGGGAAACGGGTGCAGTCCTGTGATGGTAGGGGTGGCCGATTAATCCTTTGTTTACTTCTTGTGGGGCGGGAAGACTTCATAGCCTTCTGGTATGTAGGACTGTCCTTCCAGGAAGCCAGATGGCGGAGATCGTGAAAAGTGCCCAAACAGCAGGCACACATAGGTTTTTCTGAGCCCGGGAGTTTGCATTTCTCTGCTGGATGCGAGCCAACACACTCGATACACTCAAAAGGTAGTGAGCAGTAATTGCTGGTGTGTCGCAAACATTGATACCTACGGCAGATGGAGGGCCCATTGCGGCCTTATAAGATTCAATACACACCTTGGTGCACAAGAGATACCTGATTTGGAAATGTGTTCGATGTCCTAATAGGGGAGTTCAGAGGCCCCCTTGCTGTATTGGTGGACCAAAGGGTCCAGGAACTTGAGACGGAGTAATTCATTCATGACGTCTGTTTATGTAACTTCGCAGGGAAGGTCTTTAATGACGAGTTTTCCTTTTCTGACGCCAGAAGCCTGATGAGAGTACTAGTCCATAGAACTTGACTTCACAAAGTTGAGGACTTGGAGATAATCATCCATTGTGTCAAGCAGATACTTGGTGTGGTCTTTCTGGTAAACTGACTGCAGTTGGCCTGCAATAAGGCGTTGCAGTTCAGTGTTCAGTTTAATGTAGTTCATGGGATTGTAAACAACGGTAGGAAGGATCTTCTCCTTCTTTGGTGGTGGCGGTGGATTCTGAGAAGTGGGTTCGGGAGGGAGACCAATGTCCTGGTTCATGGTACCAACAGATGCGCCTACTCCAGGTGTGGTGGCATCTGAATCCTAATCACGGCCGCTGCGACGGGCGCGAACGGACGACCGTTTAGATTTTCGACCACGGGGGAGGGAGGGGGGGGGGGGGACCGACAGGGTCGGAATCCCCAGAAGGCCCGCTGGGCCGATGAGATGGTGTATACGAAACAGCACCTAACAGGTCGCCCACGTGCCGATCGGTTGTATTAATGCTGCGGGCTGAAATGGCTTGACTGTCACTCTACGAGAGGTCTATCTCCAGATGGCCATGGGAGTCGTCGGAGGACGAAAAGGAAGATCGGTCCCTCACACGAGGCTGTGTACAGGGTTCACATGAATCGGTATCACTCTCAGTGGTTGCCGGTGGCTTGTGGCGGGAGGCACGATGCGCTCGATCCTTAGCGCTTTGGGTGGCGTCAGTAGCAGCGCTTCCGGCAGCTTGCGAGGACGGCCGTCGAGCGGCCAGAGTCACATTGCCGCGCGGAAGAGTCGCCTAGTCGCGGATACGTGTCCTTAGCCCTTTTCATGCTTTGCCTCGGCCCAGCTGATACAGTCATGGTAGTGGCAGACAAAATACACTAACGCCTGTCGCCTACATATACCCAGTACAATGGGACGCGTACGAAACAACAACGCTGCCTTAGAAGGCGAACGACAAATCAACGCAGACTCTTTTTTCTTCCTTGCTAAAAGTTAATTTATTACATTTACGCTTCTCAGGTAAGTGTGACCCGGGAGGATTAAAAAGTTCACTGAATGTACAAATGTAATAATGAAGTTTCCTTTCTGCATTCCTGAAGTACACTCATGCTCTTAAATTAAGGATAATGCTGATACATGGTGGAACAAAGCTCTGGTGGGCGGTTTGCTGGTTTAAATCACCTCGGGGTATGACCATGCGGTGCATTTGACCTGCGGTCGTCGCACGGTGGCGCTGGCAGCAGTCCACATATGCAGATGAGAGTTGGTGGATGTCAAAGTACGGTGCAGCGAGTAAGTGTGCAGACGTTTTCAGAAGTGCTAATGGCGACTGTGTGTTGAAAATAGCTCAAAGAACACATATTGATGACGTTATGAGGGAATACTAGGACGAATACTAGGACAACTGGAGGCTGGTCAGACACTAACACGATGACTAAAGAACGCTGGGCAACACTCGTGATCGTGACGAACAACGCGTACGTACTCGCAAGTAAACACTGTCAGAGCTTCAGCCTGACTGACGCAGTGTCGAATGTCTTCTTTAAGTTTTGGAAACAGATGAACGTCTGATGGGGTCAAGTCAGGACTGTATGTAGAATGGTCGATGACAGTGACCCAGCCTCGGATTGTAGATTTCGAAGCGCTCGTATGGTCTGGCATTGTTATTTGAAGGAGAGAGTGTATAAACTAAGTCTTCCAATTCGAAACTCGATTGTAGCTCGCTGTCTCTCAAGCACCGACATGGTTACATGAACTCTAGCATGTTACGCACCATAATTCAGAACCCTCTAGTGGCAGATGGTTGCAACTAACATCAGCAAAGGAGGAAAGGCGACCGAGTAATTTGCATCACATTTAACATCGCAACTGATATTGACAACAGAATAAAAAATTCGGAGACATCCTCGTATAATGTGAGCAGGAAATTTACGCGAAATGTTCTCCAAGTTTCACCTCAAATGTTCCTCCACGACTGCTGATTAGGCATGGGGGGCGGGGGTATAAAAGCACGGAATGACGGTGTTTGATTCGCCTTTAATAGTCATCTTCATACAAATTACTTCGATTCCAGAATCTGTATCAACTTCGCGAGATATTATCGCATTTTCTACGCCTGTATTCTCGCCTCAATCAACAACCTTCAAACTATCTTTTGTGTTGTATATTCCAATCAGAATTTATAATTTCATTGCTATTAACATCTGGTTTCTAGCATTGTTACCTTTATAAGAGGCTAGTTTTGGGAATTTTCCATAGACCCTCCTGCAGTTAACAGATACTATATTAACGTTTTATTGCTCCAAACTGCCATGACGTATGCTACTCTGATTATCTGATACCGATAGTGTTCTTTCCTCTCTAAAATCAGAACGTATCTAACTGGCCTGTTGAATGGATTCCTCTGTCATCAAAAAACTCAAATGTACACGCCACACATGCTCCGCTACCCTAGTGGCGGCTTCCTGTGCGTAGTGCACGCCTGACCTACAGTTCTCCGAATGATAGTGGAGGTGGAGAAATTCGCCTCCAAGATCGTCACAGAATCATCTGAGCTTCTGGTTTAAGCCTTCCCTTCGACTCCAAACCAGAGGACCGCGATAGATTCTGGTGATTACACTACGAAGCACCAGCTCCACTTCTAGCTCATGCAAAGCAGCCAGCTGGCTGTAGGAATCGAGGATGGCCTCTGAATCCAGGAGGAGAAACTCATAGGTGCTGACATAAGTCACAATTTGCAACCAGGTGCAGTCAGTGTGCTCAGCCGTCCCCGCCAGAGCCCCCTTCACATATCAGACTTGACTTTCCGGCAGACAGACTGAGTGGACAATGACCTTCTTTTCCTGAGGGAATTTTGTTCTGTCGTTGCAACTACGAGAAAATGCGTGCTTTTTTCTCCAGACGCGTTTCACTTTATTGAGGTAAAGCATCATTAGAGGTATTTAATTATAGATATTTATAATTTGATTTGTGTTTAAGATCGAAAAACAGTTCGTTAACAATATGTTGGTAAGGGGACAACACCGGCATCGCCCCACATTGCGAGTTGCTTACTTCAGGGACAAATATACACTCCTGGAAATTGAAATAAAAACACCGTGAATTCATTGTCCCAGGAAGGGGAAACTTTATTGACACATTCCTGGGGTCAGATACATCACATGATCACACTGACAGAACCACAGGCACATAGACACAGGCAACAGAGCATGCACAATGTCGGCAATAGTACAGTGTATATCCACCTTTCGCAGCAATGCAGGCTGCTATTCTCCCATGGAGACGATCGTAGAGATGCTGGATGTAGTCCTGTGGAACGGCTTGCCATGCCATTTCCACCTGGCGCCTCAGTTGGACCAGCGTTCGTGCTGGACGTGCAGACCGCGTGAGACGACGCTTCATCCAGTCCCAAACATGCTCAATGGGGGACAGATCCGGAGATCTTGCTGGCCAGGGTAGCTGACTTACACCTTCTAGAGCACGTTGGGTGGCACGGGATACATGCGGACGTGCATTGTCCTGTTGGAACAGCAAGTTCCCTTGCCGGTCTAGGAATGGTAGAACGATGGGTTCGATGACGGTTTGGATGTACCGTGCACTATTCAGTGTCCCCTCGACGATCACCAGTGGTGTACGGCCAGTGTAGGAGATCGCTCCCCACACCATGATGCCGGGTGTTGGCCCTGTGTGCCTCGGTCGTATGCAGTCCTGATTGTGGCGCTCACCTGCACGGCGCCAAACACGCATACGACCACCATTGGCACCAAGGCAGAAGCGACTCACATCGAAGAAGACGACACGTCTCCATTCGTCCCTCCATTCACGCCTGTCGCGACACCACTGGAGGCGGGCTGCACGATGTTGGGGCGTGAGCGGAAGACGGCCTAACGGTGTGCGGGACCGTAGCCCAGCTTCATGGAGACGGTTGCGAATGGTCCTCGCCGATACCCCAGGAGCAACAGTGTCCCTAATTTGCTGGGAAGTGGCGGTGCGGTCTTGGCGTGCATCCGTGCGTCGCTGCGGTCCGGTCCCAGGTCGACGGGCACGTGCACCTTCCGCCGACCACTCGCGACAACATCGATGTACTCTGGAGACCTCACGCCCCACGTGTTGAGCAATTCGGCGGTACGTCCACCCGGCCTCCCGCATGCCCACTATACGCCCTCGCTCAAAGTCCGTCAACTGCACATACGGTTCACGTCCACGCTGTCGCGGCATGCTACCAGTGTTAAAGACTGCGATGGAGCTCCGTATGCCACGGCAAACTGGCTGACACTGACGGCGGCGGTGCACAAATGCTGCGCAGCTAGCGCCATTCGACGGCCAACACCGCGGTTCCTGGTGTGTCCGCTGTGCCGTGCGTGTGATCATTGCTTGTACAGCCCTCTCGCAGTGTCCGGAGCAAGTATGGTGGGTCTGACACACCGGTGTCAATGTGTTCTTTTTTCCATTTCCAGGAGTGTACATTCAGGTCCAAACCTGTTGTTCCCTTTTCATTGACTGGCCCTTAATCTATTGTTGTGCTAAAAGGATTTTGACCCCCCAGGGACAATCCATCCTTTTGACTGACAGGTCCTTAACCAGTTGTTCAGGTAAGTGGTCTTCCATGTCAACCCTACCCTCACCCTCCTCCTCCCCTTCCCCTCCCCTGCTCCTCCCCTACCCCCTTGAGAACTACCATCACCAATACATGGTCTGCCCCTAGTAGCTGAGTGGTCAGCACGACAGAATGTCATTCCTAAGGGCCCACTCAGAGACTGGGTGTTGTGTTGTCCTAATTATCATCATTTCATCCCCATCGACGCACAAGTCGCCGAAGTGACGTCAAATCGAAAGTCTTGCACCCGGCGAACAGTCTACTCAACAGGAAGCCCTAGTCACATGACATTACCGATTCCGGTACATACCCACTTTTGATATCAATTTGATTGGCAAATTAATTAAATTGGTCAATTAATTAACCACTGCCACTCTGAGAAACCCCTCAGCCCTCCCCCTCTATTCCCCACCCGGAAAATAGTGGGAAAAAGACTCAATTGATTGGTCTTTTGACGGGAAATCAACTGCTTTAGATCGAATATCGTTTAAACAATTTAGACAGTGTATGGAATATTGTTTATTTAAACTATTTATGGGATACAGGGTGGTGTACGGAATATAGTTTATTTACATATTTAAGGAATTTGATAGGAAAGCAATTGCAGTCTATGGAATATTGTTTAAACAATTTCTGGAAGATGTAAGAGTATTACCGCAGTTTACCTCCACTCCTGGCAAGCTTCCTTTTGCATGCAGAAGTCATGGTCCGATGTTAGGCTATATTGCTCATCTGCGGGATAATATTGCGGTTTCACCCTGACGCCAAATGTCTAGAATGCCTCCTCTCTGCTCTGTTAAGCTATGTGTAGCATCTCTCTACTCTCCTCCTGCGGAACATGTAATTTTATTGATTTCGCACAGTACTCATTTCATGGTGTTTGTCTCTAATTTTATATATTCTCAGTCAATTTCCATAATTTTACTAGATTTTCGCGTTTTCACATAGTTCATGATATTTCCCTCAATGTTTACGTATCATAAATAAATGTTTCGTGATTATACCAGGTTTTCCTCGAATTTTACCGATTTTATATAATTGTCCATATTTTTTCCACAGTTTTCTGTATGTATATGGTCATATTGCTGATATACCCATGTGCTGTCTCATTTTCTACGACAATATTTCCATATCTTCTACACCAACCTATTAAATACTCCTAAGATTTGCCCTCTCCCCAATAATCCACTTGCATGCATTTAGCATAGGACGAACATGAAAAGTATGGAAACAGTCACTTCGAACCTTCATTAAACAGAAGACTCACTTTAAGCCAAGATGTGGCACAGAAATGGACTACTTCACATACATCTTCATTCATCTAGAGGAGGGTACTGAAACTGATTTTCCACCAATGGGCACGTTTGATCATACATGAGTTGGAAGTCTTCTGATGGCTGTTGTATGGAGAGGTTTGCTGTTAAAGATGTAGGTAGATCGTGCTCTAAATCACACACAGAAGTCACACACAGAGCACGTACTTGTATTAGAGTTGATTGCAACTGATACACCCCGAGAGAACAATGGAAAAATGGTTAAATGGTTGATAAATGCCAAGTAGCAACATCTCCCTCTCAACTGATCACTCCATCTACTTTCTATCGTCATTTAATGCAGATCTATTGCAGTTTAGAAGCAGATGGCTCTCTTTTCCAGGAAAGCATCAAAGACATACAGTAGAATGTTGTTGAAAAACTATACAGCAACTGTTTGTATTTGTTAGCTGACACAACATGGTTTTGATCGGTGGAGAGTAGATTATATTAGATTAAATTAGTACTTATTCCATAGATCATGAATACGACACTTTTTAATGATGTGGAACGTATCAAGTTAATAAAAGATGTCTATAGAAGGTATTATATTACATAAAATATTACATGACACTTAATATTCTTATTTTAATTTTTTTTGGTGGGGGCTGGGGAAATTACCCACTTACTATATCCAAAAATTCATCTAATGAGTAGAGGAGTTGCCATTAAGAAATTCTTTTAATTTCCTTTTAAATGCTATGTGGCTATCTGTCAGACTTTTGATGCTATTAGGTAAGTGACCAAAGACTTTTGTGGCAGCATAATTTACCCCCTTATGAGCCAATGTTAGATGTAACCTTGAGTAGTGAAGATCATCCTTTCTCCTAGTGTTGTAGCCATGTACACTGCTATTACTTTTGAATTGGTTCAGATAGTTAATAACAAATTTCATAAGTGAATATATATATATTGTGAGGCTACAGTGAAGATCCTAAGCTCTTTAAATAAGTGTCTGCAAGATGATCTTGGATGAGCTCTAACATTTATTCAGATTACACGCTTTTGTGCAATGAACACTCTTTTACTCAATGATGAGTTACCCCAGAATAAGATGCCACACGAAAGCAGAGAATGAAAATAGGCGTGGTAAGCTAATTTACTCAGATGTGTATCGCCAAAATTTGCAATGACCCTAATAGCATAAGTAGCTGAACTCAAACGTTTAAGCAGCAGTGTGTTTTTTTACAGTTCAACCCCACACCAATGCATACACCTAGAAATTTTGAATATTCTATCTTAGCTACCGATTTCTGATCGAAGTCTATATTTATTAATGGTGTCAGTCCATTTACTGTGTGGAACTGTATATACCGTGTTTTGTCAAAGTTTAATGAGAGCCCATTTGCAGAAAACCACTTAATGATTTTCTGAAAAACATCGTTTACAATTTCATCAGTCTGTTGGGTGTGATAGCTATACTTGTATCATCAGCAAAAAGTACCAGCTTTGCATCTTCGTCAATATAGAATGGCAAGTCATTAATATATATTAAGAACAGCAGAGGACCCAAGATTGAACCTTTTGGCATCCCATTCTTGATTGTTCCTCAGTTTGAGAAATCACCAGCTTTTTGCATATTATGTGAATTGTTTATTTGAACTTTCTGCACTCTTCCAGTTATGTATGATTTAAACCAATTGAGTGCTGTCCCATTCATACCACAGTACTTGAGCTTATCTAGAAGTATTCCATCATTTACACAATCCAAAGCCTTTGAGAGATCACAAAAAATCCCAATGGGTGAGTTCCAGTTACTTAGAGCATTTAATATTTCATTAGTGAAAGTATATATAGCATTTTCCGTTGAAAAACCTTTCTGGAAACCAAACTGACATTTTGTTAAAACTTTTTTTTTTACAAAGGTGTGAAGCTACTGTACAATACATTACTTTTTCAAGAATTTTGGATAAGGCAGTCAGAAGAGAGAGTGGGTGATAGTTGTTGACATCAGATGTATCCCCTTTTTTATGCAGTGGTTTAACAATGGCATACTTCAGTATATCTGGGAAAATACCCTGCTTCAGGGAGCTATTACGTATGTGGCTAAGAATCCCACTTACCTCTTGGGAACAAGCTTTTATTATCCTGCTGAAACTGTCATCGATTCCATGTGAGCTTTTATTCTTGAGAGAGTTTATTATCTTCCTAATTTCAGAAGGAGAGGTGGGTTAAATTTCAATTGTATCAAATTGTGTGGGTAAGGCCTCTTCCCTTAACTGCCTTGCTTCTTCTAATTAACATTTAGATCCTATTTTCTCTACAACATCTAAAAAATGATTATTCAAAATGTTTTCGATGTCCGGCTTGTTGTTTGTCAAGTTTCCATTCATTTTGATGGTAATGCCGTAATCCTGTACCCTTGGTTGCCCTGTCTCCCTTGTAATAATATGCCAAATTGTTTTGATTTTGTTATCATAGGTATTAACCTCAGACATGATGCACATGCTTCTGGACTTTTTAATAACCTTTTTTAATGTAGCACAGTAGTTTTTATAATATTTGGCTGTTTCTGGGTCATTACTCTTTCTTGTTGTTAGATACAGTTCCCTTTTGTGGTAAAAAGATATTTTTATTCCTTTAGTAAGTCGAAGTTTTTTGCATGGTTTCTTATAATTAAATTTAACTACTTTCTTGGGGAAAAAGTTTTCAAATTCTCTTACAAGTGTATCATGAAATAAGTTATATTTTAAATTAGCATCGGGTTCCTTGTACACCTCATCACAGTCTAACTGCTGAAGATTTTCCCTGAAACTTCTAATTGTTGAGTCATTAATTGAATGCACAACTTGGGAGGGTAGTTTTGAATTACTGAATGGAGCTATGTCATATACTGTAACTAGCAGAGCACCATGATCAGAAAGGCCATTCTCAACAGGACAATAAATTATGTTTTTCAACTTATCTTGGTCTATAAATGTGTTATCTATCAATGTGCACATTGTAAATACTGATTGTTAGGGTTTATAACACCTAAACAATCTTGGCTCAAATAAGAGATCCATTCTGTAGACGTTGCAGTCATACCAGCTGGTAATACAACACTCTTTAGCTGAAGACACCTTATAAAAACTTATACGGCAGATGCTAATAGCTTTGGGGTCACAGGTGGGTTTGTGATCCGACATATATAATTTATTATTCCAAATTTGGTGGTCATCCCTGTTAAACATTCTGTTCCAACCGTCTTATCGCTGTCGACGAAAAATGACTGTTTCCTTGGTTCCCAGCACTTCCATCTCAACTTTTCTCATATTCCTCTTACTGTCACATACTCATTCCCATGTACAAGAATTTTCCTGCATGACACAGAAGCATGCAAGTACTCCCTCATTCCTCCTCAAAAAATGGTTCAAATGGCTCTGAGCACTATGGGACTTAACTGCTGTGGTATCAGTCCCCTAGAACTTAGAACTACTTAAACCTAACTAACCTAAGGACATCACACACATCCATGCCCGAGGCAGGATTCGAACCTGCGACCGTAGCAGTCCCGCATTCCTCCTCAATTTCTCCATATTTTGTCGTAATTTACCATCAATTTATACGTATTTTCCGTCATTTTTCGTAATTTGATCGATTTTATGTCACTTCTGCCCATGCGATCATGGCATCACTTCTCGCTCAATATTCTAAAATTGCTTGTAAATTTAGTACAGTTGTCAATATCTAGCGCAAATGTACTATTTTTCTGGTCGGAGGGCATAGTATAGTACTGTACTCGAATGCATCCAGTCACATCGAACCACGTATTCTACAGATGCAGTGCATTTGTTCTGCTCTTTGTATGTCTGTGTCTGTCCATGTGTTGCAGATGGCTCCCATGATCCACGTGCTTTTGTACTGAGTTGTTTGTTTTGTAAGCAATATTTATGCCTTGTTTTTTGAATATGCTACCTATATTATGTGTGAATTTGCTGTGGTCGGTCATTGTATGCCATTTTTTGTAGTATTACAATAAAAAAGCACATCCTAAAACTGAAATCAAAACCAGACAGATACCAACGATGTGGTATCTATCAGCTCAGTTGCAGAGATTGTTAAAATATATGATTGGAATGACTCTCAGGACATTCGACACAAGATATAAAGAACACGGCAGGGCATTTAAATACGACACAAACCATTCAACATTTGCACATCATCTAAAAGAAGAATACCATAGACCAAGCAATACTGAAAAAGATATGAACGTCATAAGAATCAGTAAAGACAGACAGCTCGTCCCTTTCCAAGAAAATTTCCACATACACGAAGCATTAACACAAAGTAGACAGTTGCTCAATGACCAAATAAATATTGAAAACCGGACACTATATACAATAACTGAAGAAATTACATGAAAAGAAAAGAGCCTTTTCGATTCTTCACCCTCTCCTATCCAGCCTCCCCCCCCCCCCCTCCCAATTTCATTTTACTTCTTGCTCCACACTTCCTTCCCCAACTCACATTACTATACACTTATGTCCACTCATCATGGCTTCTCCCTCCCTAACAAAAAAAAGATAACTAGTCCTTCATAAGTCTCACACAGTGTATAAACACACAGCAACACAATTAAATACAATTATGTACATACAATTAAATAAAATAAAAAAAAAACAGAAAAATGGAGTACAGGTCAAAGACAAACTACAGGTAATGCCATGTTGACAACACTACAAAACACCCCCCCCCCCCAGCCACAATATATACTTAGAAGTACAGCAGAGTCCCGCTAATCCGAACCCCAGTAATCCGAACGTTCAGTTAATCCGAACATGAAAAATGTTAGTCAAAGTATGGATAACTGTGCGGTAAACTGCTGTACATACACGCTATTTTAATTTACACAGTACAGTAAACATGTATTAGAAAAATTGGTAAGAAAACATTAGGTTTAAACAATGCATAACAATGGAAGAAAAGCTGTCAAACTACTAAAATACAGTGCACATTTTATCCCTTCTTTTTAGATGACAGAAACTCAGGCATTGTTTCTTGACGTAATGAAGACAGTCTGTTATATGACACACAGTTGTGACATCGTCTCATAAACATCAAATCAGTAGGTGTAGCAGTGAGCTGTTGCTCCAAATAACGTAGCGCAAGGTCAAGGGCTTCTGCTGCGTCACTGTGTGGTACCAGCTCTCCTTTGTCGCTTTCAGGCTCTTTGTCACTTCCGTCACAGCAGTCCACTTCTTCCTGGTCTCGAGTCACAGCAGCGTCAGTAAGGTTCTCCACACATGCCCCATCAGCTGCCATCCACTCATCTACGTCTCCTTCACTAGCTTCTTCACATCCAGGGATTGTCTGTATCATTTCTAGTAGATTTTCCTCTTCATTTTCAACTAGGTTGTCCTGGAATTCAAGAGATGTCCACACTTTTCTCCACGTTTCTCTCAGAGTAGTTTCTGAAATACACTCCTGGAAATTGAAATAAGAACACCGTGAATTCATTGTCCTAGGAAGGGGAAACTTTATTGACACATTCCTGGGGTCAGATACATCACATGATCACACTGACAGAACCACAGGCACATAGACACAGGCAACAGAGCATGCACAATGTCGGCACTAGTAGAGTGTATATCCACCTTTCGCAGCAATGCAGGCTGCTATTCTCCCATGGAGACGATCGTAGAGATGCTGGATGTAGTCCTGTGGAACGGCTTGCCATGCCATTTCCACCTGGCGCCTCAGTTGGACCAGCGTTCGTGCTGGACGTGCAGACCGCGTGAGACGACGCTTCATCCAGTCCCAAACATGCTCAATGGGGGACAGATCCGGAGATCTTGCTGGCCAGGGTAGTTGACTTACACCTTCTAGAGCACGTTGGGTGGCACGGGATACATGCGGACGTGCATTGTCCTGTTGGAACAGCAAGTTCCCTTGCCGGTCTAGGAATGGTAGAACGATGGGTTCGATGACGGTTTGGATGTACCGTGCACTATTCAGTGTCCCCTCGACGATCACCAGTGGTGTACGGCCAGTGTAGGAGATCGCTCCCCACACCATGATGCCGGGTGTTGGCCCTGTGTGCCTCGGTCGTATGCAGTCCTGATTGTGGCGCTCACCTGCACGGCGCCAAACACGCATACGACCATCATTGGCACCAAGGCAGAAGCGGCTCTCATCGCTGAAGACGACACGTCTCCATTCGTCCCTCCATTCACGCCTGTCGCGACACCACTGGAGGCGGGCTGCACGATGTTGGGGCGTGAGCGGAAGACGGCCTAACGGTGTGCGGGACCGTAGCCCAGCTTCATGGAGACGGTTGCGAATGGTCCTCGCCGATACCCCAGGAGCAACAGTGTCCCTAATTTGCTGGGAAGTGGCACTGCGTAGGATCCTACGGTCTTGGCGTGCATCCGTGCGTCGCTGCGGTCCGGTCCCAGGTCGACGGGCACGTGCACCTTCCGCCGACCACTGGTGACAACATCGATGTACTGTGGAGACCTCACGCCCCACGTGTTGAGCAATTCGGCGGTACGTCCACCCGGCCTCCCGCATGCCCACTATACGCCCTCGCTCAAAGTCTGTCAACTGCACATACGGTTCACGTCCACGCTGTCGCGGCATGCTACCAGTGTTAAAGACTGCGATGGAGCTCCGTATGCCACGGCAAACTGGTTGACACTGACGGCTGCGGTGCACAAATGCTGCGCAGCTAGCGCCATTCGACGGCCAACACCGCGGTTCCTGGTGTGTCCGCTGTGCCGTGCGTGTGATCATTGCTTGTACAGCCCTCTCGCAGTGTCCGGAGCAAGTATAGTGGGTCTGACACACCGGTGTCAATGTGTTCTTTTTTCCATTTCCAGGAGTGTATTTTGCCATGCCTCATCCGCCCAATAAAGAACATCCTACACATTTTTTTTTTATTTTATCCACTAAAGGAATGCTATCATCTTGGATCAGCATTCTGAAAAATTGTTTTCTGTAAATCAGTTTTAGTGTTTGCAGTAAGCCTTGGTCCATCAGCTGTAGAAGTGGTGTAATATTCGGCGGCAAAAACTTAGCCACAATCTCTCCATCATATAATTCCTCAGTGCTGGGGTGAGAAGCCTTGTTATCAATCAAAATGATTGCATGGAGAGACAAATGATTTCCTTTAGAAAACCGTCGAACAGAGGGAACAAACTGACCGTGAAACCATTCTTTGAACAGCCTAACCACCCATCCATGCTTTTTTCTGGTTGCGATAATATACGCGCAGGGACTTCATGTTGCAATTTTTAAAAGCTCTGGGCCTAGCAGATTTGCCGATCAGCATTA
Organism: Schistocerca cancellata; assembly: GCF_023864275.1. NCBI lineage: Eukaryota > Metazoa > Arthropoda > Insecta > Orthoptera > Acrididae > Schistocerca > Schistocerca cancellata. The sequence goes on from NC_064633.1 coordinate 198,715,594, forward strand.
AAGGCAGCTTGCGATTACCAGCAGCGTTGCTGCACGTTAATAAAGTCGCACGATCTTTGCACATTTTAAAACCTGGAGCATGGCCTTCTGCTTTTGATGCCAGGCTTTTTGTCGGCAATGCCCTAAAATTAAGGCCAGTCTCATCAACGTTATAATTTGTTGGGGGAAATACTTTCCCTCTCTCATCATTTTTTCAAACTCAGTCAAGTATTCCTTCATTGCATCACGGTCAGAAGAAAGCTTCTCTCCAGTAATTGTTAGCTGACGGTTTCCATGACGTTTTTTGAATCTGTCCAACTAACCTGTAATCGCACTAAAAGACTCATCACCATTCATTAACTTGTTCAAGTAAACAGCCTTCTCCTGAACCAGTGCTCCACTCAAAGGTGTTCCCCTTCCTCTTTCCTGCTTAAAACAAAGGAAAAGAGCTTCATCCACTTTATCGTACTGGGACTGTTTCAAAGTCTGCCGAATTTCGAGTGTTTTTCTCGAAGATGTTGCACAGGACTGTTCAAGCTTCACTCGGTTCTTCTTCCAATCACAAATGGTTGCTTTACCAACACCCAGTTCCGTTGTTCGTTTAGATACATTCTCATCACTGTCTATCTGCTTCAAAGCATTCCGTTTTCCTTTGAGAGTTAACGTTGTATGTTTCTGTTTACTCATGACGAAAATATGTACACCACTGCACCTGAACGAATACAATACAAGTGTTACGCGTGCCAGCGATCGACAACTAACACAACCAAGCGCTTTAGGAGCCAACTGGCAATGCACTGACCTCAGACACTACAAAGGTCTCATCAATGCACAACAAGGGCAAGGAGTGAGAGTGAGTCATTGTTCCCACACTTGTTCCCATTTGTTACCATTGTGAACCTATTTATCCGTTTGGTATACTTCATTCTAGAAACTCGTCACCATAATTCCGGCTAATCCGAACAAATCGGTAATCCGAACAAGGTCCGGTCCCAATTAGTTCGGATTAACGGGACTCTACTATATACAAATAAACAGAAAACAGTAGTGTGCGAAAAAGTGTGCTGTGTACAACGTGAGAAATGCATAGTTCTGTAGAGCAACTAAAAGTTAGACTACAAGTATCAGTGTGTAACGAAGAAAACTGCAGTGATGTGCTAGCAGACGGCACTTCCTGATGTAGGCGACAAACCATGCGGCGAAATGCATCTGGTTAAAAAAAAACACGGATTATCTTGTAGTCGCAGCGACAGAACGAAAATATCCTCAGGCACCGGAAAGCAGCTACGGACAGTATGGCCACACAAATGAAAAATTTACTGCCCTTCTTTCCTGGCCCACCTGCTATTTCTCTTTTACCCCAAAAAATGACGTGCCTAATATTGGAATTCCGAATGACAAGCTGTCCCACTCTCTGCCCTTGTTCAGACCTTTCACACAGATCAGCCCCAGTCCTAAAAGATGAGGCATTCACGTGTACTTCATGTACTTCAGCTGTGAGCAACCAATGCCCCAAACCATGTTTCTGAGTTGTAAAGAAATCCCCACGTGGCCAGACTCTCATACAGGTTATTAGGGGTATAGGAACAGATATTGTGATCATTGCTACCTGAATATGTACCCACTTTAGTGTGTTAGTTTTTTTCTCTGCCTCTAACACGTTTCCCACAAACACAGGATATAATTTACTACCTAACATTTACTGCACAGCCGTAACTGAGGCGGGAAGTGACTACACTTGTCAGTGCAGGTACTCATTTACGTCCACACACACTTCAGCACCTGACCTGCTGCGCAGGCTAAAATAAACTTTAATGGTTTGTTTGTGCCACATGTACTAACCAATCTACAAACATACTACTCTTAATAGCTACAATGATTACTCTACAAATGAAATAAATACTGATGTACAATGTCCTCAATCATCAATAGAATTATGTAATATGCATCATATATAAATCGTTGCAAGCCCTTTAGCGTATTTGTATTGTTGAAACAACTTATCAAGGGGCACTAAAACTCGAATATTCTTGTGCTGTGTGATAGCAGACAACATGCTATTGGTCAAAACACCTGTATAACTGAAAATATTAGTCATCTGCAGATGGACATGGTAGCCCGAAATAGGTTATGGGACTAAAATAAAACATTTGAAAAGTATTTGTGGCTGATTGCGTCATTCACCAACTGTCAATAACGGCCGCTGGTTTGACAAGATCCAACGTTGATAAAATAACAGAAATACACTCCTGGAAATTGAAATAAGAACACCGTGAATTCATTGTCCCAGGAAGGGGAAACTTTATTGACACATTCCTGGGGTCAGATACGTCACATGATCACACTGACAGAACCACAGGCACATAGACACAGGCAACAGAGCATGCACAATGTCGGCACTACTACAGTGTATATCCACCTTTCGCAGCAATGCAGGCTGCTATTCTCCCATGGAGACGATCGTAGAGATGCTGGATGTAGTCCTGTGGAACGGCTTGCCATGCCATTTCCACCTGGCGCCTCAGTTGGACCAGCGTTCGTGCTGGGCGTGCAGACCGCGTGAGACGACGCTTCATCCAGTCCCAAACATGCTCAATGGGGGACAGATTCGGAGATCTTGCTGGCCAGGGTAGTTGACTTACACCTTCTAGAGCACGTTGGGTGGCACGGGATACATGCGGACGTGCATTGTCCTGTTGGAACAGCAAGTTCCCTTGCCGGTCTAGGAATGGTAGAACGATGAGTTCGATGACGGTTTGGATGTACCGTGCACTATTCAGTGTCCCCTCGACGATCACCAGTGGTGTACGGCCAGTGTAGGAGATCGCTCCCCACACCATGATGCCGGGTGTTGGCCCTGTGTGCCTCGGTCGTATGCAGTCCTGGTTGTGGCGCTCACCTGCACGGCGTCAAACACGCATACGACCATCATTGGCACCAAGGCAGAAGCGACTCTCATCGCTGAAGACGACACGTCTCCATTCGTCCCTCCATTCACGCCTGTCGCGACACCACTGGAGGCGGGCTGCACGATGTTGGGGCGTGAGCGGAAGACGGCCTAACGGTGTGCGGGACCGTAGCCCAGCTTCATGGAGACGGTTGCGAATGGTCCTCGCCGATACCCCAGGAGGAACAGTGTCCCTAATTTGCTGGGAAGTGGCGGTGCGGTCCCCTACGGCACTGCGTAGGATCCTACGGTCTTGGCGTGCATCCGTGCGTCGCTGCGGTCCGGTCCCAGGTCGACGGGCACGTGCACCTTCCGCCGACCACTGGCGACAACATCGATGTACTGTGGAGACCTCACGCCCCACGTGTTGAGCAATTCGGCGGTACGTCCACCCGGCCTCCCGCATGCCCACTATACGCCCTCGCTCAAAGTCCGTCAACTGCACATATGGTTCACGTCCACGCTGTCGCGGCATGCTACCAGTGTTAAAGACTGCGATGGAGCTCCGTATGCCACGGCAAACTGGCTGACACTGACGGCGGCGGTGCACAAATGCTGCGCAGCTAGCGCCATTCGACGGCCAACACCGCGGTTCCTGGTGTGTCCGCTGTGCCGTGCGTGTGATCATTGCTTGTACAGCCCTCTCGCAGTGTCCGGAGCAAGTATGGTGGGTCTGACACACCGGTGTCAATGTGTTCTTTTTTCCATTTCCAGGAGTGTATCTTCACTTATACTCCAACACCCTGTATGTACAATATTGCGAAGAGTTATTAGAATACCAAATTTCTGAAGAAGTCTGTACAGGATGGGTTAGAAATACGACTGCATACAATTCTTGAAACACACTTCAGTGTCCCAATGAGCCAAAACATTAGGACCACTGTCCACTACAAGACTGCTGTCACTGCGTGCCTGTGATTGATATGAAAGGCATATAAGCGGAATGATTCTAGAGACAATGTGGATCGCCAATTGAGACATCTACTAATACAGGCGATTTTGACAAAGGGCAGATTGTTATGACCCAGCATCCAGGATGAAGCATCTCTGAAACTGTGAGTCTGGTTGGCTGTTCGCGTGGTACAATGGGCTTTTCCCGCATCTCGTGGTCGTGCGGTAGCGTTCTCGCTTCCCACGCCCGGGTTCCCGGGTTCGATTCCCGGCTGGGTCAGGGATTTTCCCTGCCTCGTGATGGCTGGGTGTTGTGTGCTGTCCTTAGGTTAGTTAGGTTTAAGTAGTTCTAAGTTCTAGGGGACTTATGACCACAGCAGTTGAGTCCCATAGTGCTCAGAGCCCTTTGAACCATTTTTTTTGAACAAGGGGCTTTCAATGAGTAATGCAACAATTTTTTTATGAAAGCAGGTTGGTTTTATTCAGGAATCCAATATTCCATATAATTCCCCACTCTTTTGCTACAAAACACCATATTTTCCAACATAATCTCCGTTCAGAGCGACAGCCTTACACCGCCTTACTGCGAGTGCCTGTATGCCCACTCTACTGCCTGTATGCCGACTCTACTGGTCGACTCGAAGCCAACATCTTGCTACATCAACAACCTCCACATCATCCTATGCAGTGCATTCTTCATTGAGCTAAACAGACGGAAGTCGGAAGGTGCGAGATCCGGGCTGTAGGGTGGATCAGGAAGAACAGTCCAATGACGTTTTGTGAAATTCTCTCGGGTGCACAAACCTCTATGACGCCTTGTGGTTTTACGGAGAAGGAGAAGTTTTTTTGCGTTTTTGTGGTGACGAACACGCTGAAACCGTTTCTTCACTTTTCTGAGGGTAGCGCAGTACACTCCAGAGTTGATCCTTGCACCACGAGGAAGGATAAAAAACAGAATATTTCTTTCAGAGTCCCAGACTTTTCTGGCTGATGGTGCTACTTTGAACTTTTTCTTCAGTGGAGAGATGGTGTGGCGCCGTGGATTGCCGCTTTGCTTGCGGTTCCAAGTGATGAACCCATGTTTCGTCTCCTGTGACGATATTCGACAAAAGATTTTCACAATCAGCCTCGTAACGTGCAATCCGTTCAGCGTGGATGATCCTTCGTCGCTCTTTATGGTCTACTGTTAGGCGATGACGATGCAAGCCTAGCCCAACGACTCACCGTGCTTTTGTTCACTACCAGGTCTCTGTAGTCATTCTGCAAGCGCCTATGAATGTCTGCCATCTCTAGTTTTCCGCACAAATAAATTCAATGATGTGTGTCTGTTTGGAACGCACCTCCGTTACAGACGCCATTTTGAAGGTTACGTATAGCTCTGCCACTTCATGCGACTATAGGGGCTGAAGCGAGAACATTCCACGATGTCCCACAACAAATATCGTAGTTTTTAAACCGAAACTGGCCGAGGAAAAAGTGTGTTTCATTAGTTATTGAAAGCCCCTCGTACTATGGAAAGCATCTATGGAAAGAGGTTGAAGTTACAAAAGTGGTAAGAGGTAAAGTTCAGTTTACATTACTGGAATACCTGACTCTGAGTCTGTTCCTCTGATCACAACCGCCCTTGAAGTTCACCACTAGTGATATTTGCGCAACGGACTTCACACCGTTAACGACCAAACTCTGGCCCCCCAGCAGTGGTCTCAAGTTGGGAATTTTAAGATAAGATTTCCATTCTCCTAACATCTCAACTCATAACGAAATTAATAAATTCATAAATGATCAAAAAGAACTAGGCAGACTATTTTACTGCAATATAAAATGTTTAAAATACTGAAATAAAACTTTGAACAAAATGATTTAAAAACACGAGTCAAGATTGACTGTCACAGATGATATGGATAGGTGGCAAAGTTATTAAATGGGAAGGAGTGCTCAAGTTAACACGGAGCCTCCCACAAAATAACAGTAACGTAAACGCTATCTAACTGTTATATCTTGAATTGACAGTGATTATGAATTTCTAGCTGGCCGTTCAGTACGACATAAATTGCCTAGAAATACAAGTGCTGCAGGTCGGATGTACTCGGTACAGTGAAGACTAAAGTCCTCAACGAAAAATCTGTAATACACACGGGCTGCAGATATGCTCACCAATATACTGCAGAACGTGCAGCCAGTGCACTGTTGTGCAGAATCCCGTCTGGCAGCCGCCGACGACCAAGACCGTACTCTACGGCGAACTTCCACTGAATCTTCAGAAAAATCCTGCCCTGCTTTCCTTCTCGACATCATCATTCCACGAGGACCGTCACCAAAAATATTATCGTCTCCAATCGCCGAGCGGCGCGCGTAAATAGCGCCAATGGCGTAGTCGTAACACCGAGCCAGAAATTCCTCCTAGACATACCATATAGTATTCTGCCAATAAGGACGCTTATTGCCAGAATCTAGGTACTTTCGATCGTATCTATAGAGTGATCACTCGGTTACACGGAACATCTCCAGCAGACCAGGTCACGTGATTTTGGGACTGAGCATTCTAGCCCGTGTAGCGCTCAGTGTATTTCGATGGTTATTACTTCGCTGCTACAGGCAGATCACCTTCAGAAGTACCGTCAAACTTCGTCTACGCGTTTTGCAGACATCTTCGCAATCTGATATCAGGAACCGAAGTTGCCCTGAAGATGTGAGGAGCAGTGGTATTGTGCTTTTCTGCCACAGTGTCACAGCTCCGATTCCACTTTATTTACGAGTTTTCGGTAACGGGATAAGAAGTGACAGCCAACAATATTATTTTTTACTTTTTCTGGTTATACTTACTCATATTGTCGAATCTCTGTTCTCATTAATGACGTTACAATGACGCTGTAGACAGCGCTGAATTATCACTAAAAAACAATGCATTTGGAACATGAAATTTATACTGTAAGTACGGCAAAGAATTTGCATCACCTGCTCGTCCATTATTATCTTCAGTTTTTCTTTTTTTACTCTTCTGTTCTTTATAGACAAGTAAAATGTCTATAACATCTTTTCACCATATCATCAGCAAACTAAAACCATGTATTATACACAAAAAGAATAAAAAATACAAGATTTATACTCGAATTCTGGAGTAATAAACGAAGTGACAGCCAAGAATATTTTTATTAAGTTTTCTATTCCACTGATTTAGATGATCGAATCTGTTATAATTAATTACGTTACAGTGACACTGTGTAGGAAATTGTCTCATGCAAAAATACTTAGATACATGTCATGGTTTGAGAACCTGCATAAAATGGAGGAAATTAATCAGACTGTACATTTGTTTTTGTAGAGGGTCATCCTTGAGCAAAAAACAATTTTTCTTTTTGTTTTAGCTCTCCACACGTGTTTCGCTGAAGTTTCAGCATCATTAATGTTTTTTTTTGTTATCTTCTAAAAACAGGTAAATTGTTTTCACTGCTTTTAGACATACACATTTGAGATGTTAAGATAGTATTTATATATTTGAAAAAGGGACAAAATTTTGTTCAAATATCTTGTTATCACATGCTCTGGATTTCCTGGATTTTGTGTAATTTAATGCAGTTGTTTTGTTTCACAGTTTGTCATCTGCAACCACATGAGACTTAATGTATAACAATTATTTACTTCGAAAAGAAAATTTGTGTGTGTGTGTGTGTGTGTGCTCGTGTGTGTGTGTGTGTGTGTGTGTGTGTGTGTGTGTGTGTGGGTGGGTGGGTGGGTGGATGGGTGTTGGTTTCCCCATTATCCTCACTGTGAAGACTGCACTAAGTAACTTTTCGTGTCACTGTTTACAAATTACAAAAACAATGTTTTCTGGGTGACGTTTTTGAATCTTTGTGAATCGTATCTGTCAATCTGTCATTTGGTGTGAGTGTGTGTGTGCGGGGGGGGGGGGGGGGGGGGGGGGAGGAAGTTATGGCTGTGAGCTTTATTTACTTAATTGTTAATTTTTTCTTTCAAAAGTCCTCTCCACAAAACATTCAACTGATTAGCTGTCCGCCATCTTGCTTCTGTACTTTGTAAACAGTGACACGAAAAGTTACTTAGTGCAGGCCTTCACTCTGAAGATATTGGGGAAACCAGCAGTCTTCCACATAGTATTAGTTAATGGTAGGTATAACCATAACATGCCAAGTCGAAAATTTCCGAAATAAATAACTATTGTACATTAAGTTACATACTGTTCCAGATGATAAACTGTGAAAAAAACAACTGCATTAAATCACATAAAATCCAGGAAAGCCACAGCATGTGGTAACAAGATATATGTACAAAATTTTGTTCGTTTTTCAAATATGTAAATACTATCTCAAAAATTCAAATTTATATTTGTACGAACAATAAAAATCATTTTACATATTTTTCAGAAGATAACAGACAAACCCACTGTTGATGCTGAAACTTCAGCGAAACATGTCTGATTGCGCTGCAGTATTTTCCTGTTTTGGCGGATTTTAAGCTCCCATGCTAGCCTGGCGTCTGTGAGTCCCGCAAAAATTTCTCCTTGTGGCAGAGAATGCTCTTCTCTCCAGAGCGATACTGTAAGGTGGGACACGTATGCGAAGTAATAACACTTTGAAAAAAGACCCTTACAGAGTCCAAAGTTTTCAAGACACTGTAACTAAATTTGGCAGTTTTTAAGGAATGTTATATGAATTACACACATAATATTTTCATGCTTCATGAAGTTATACTTTATGAATTATAAAAATTTGATTTTTTTCAGGAAGGTGAGTACAAATGTTCCTTTTTTTCGAAAAATCTGTCAGAACGTAATTAATATATTATTGTACAAAGTTTAGTATACCGTTATTACAAAAATCTGCGGAACCGATATTGGTACCTTATTTTGCTAGATTTTTGCAGCTCTCCAAATTTCTGTGAAAAAATATACCAAATCTTAGGGATTTTCTCTTAAATAAATGCATTACTATTGTAGTAAATGAAAATTCCTTCCACAGAATGTTTTATTATAGTACTGACTAATTCCACAAAGAATTTAAGTACTATAATGTGAGCAGTTTGTTAAAAAAAAGGTACATAAAGTTGCCAAAACGTAAGTTACGGGAAACCTGAATCACAGATTTGACACATTTGTGTTAGGCCTTACCTTATCTGGGTGAACTAGTGCAAACCATAAGCAGTCTCCTCTTCATCCTCAAGCAGTGATTTCTTTACTTGTACTCTTAGTTTAATCTGATTTTCAAACTGAATAGCAAGAATGTGAGCTGTATCACTTCTCGTGTTGTCGATTTCCTGGATCAAATCCTAGCCTTTTTAGAGTCCGTAGTCTGCCAAGATTAGCACAGTTAAAAACTGAACAAGCATAATACGCTGAAACTTCATCAGCAGTTGTGGAAACAAATGTTGTCTTGTGGCATGGTTTTCCTATCAGACAGTTCTAATTTTCAGTAGAATTTCTAGTTTTTCCATGGACACACTTTTGCAGAAGTTCTGAATCTCCTGAACACCGAAATATTCCCCAAATTGTGACTGCATAAAACTGGAAGAAAACACCCCAGGAATAAATAACATGAGGAAATACAGAATAACGAAAGGGCGTGGCTCCATGCAAGCTGTTTTTAATTATTATTTTTGTAAAATTTTAACTTTCACGGCCGGAAATGTCAAATTAGTAAAATGTTCCGGACTATTATGCCGTAGTCGAATGGATTTCAAATTAAAACCCAACTTTCATCCCCAACTGCAGAGGACATTTTCAAGGGCGATCGTATCTTCTTTGAATGTCCGATTCACACCCAGGGTCATTACTGACTGCAGCAAAATTCCGCTTCCGCGTGCGTCCGCGCAGTGGCGTGACATCACATGTTTTGAATACTTGAGCGCAATTGGCCATTGTGAAGTCCTCGTCTGCTGTCGCTATCAGCCCATGGTAAAAGACTGGTACGCATTGTCTTCGGCACCGAAATCCAAATGCCATTCAATTTCACGCCCTCCTCCTTCCTGGGGTGTTTTACAAATTCTGCAGTCTCTCTGTATACTCTTTCATGGTATCCGCTTGTGGCTGTCAGTACTTGAGTCCTATCAAAATTAATATGGTCGTTTCCTGGCTGCAAAGCATGTTCTGCATCAACTGATCTGCCAGTCTCCCCTCTTCTGCAATTGTCCTTGTGCCCCTCTAATCGTTTTTTTGACCGTTGTTTTTGTGGTACCCACATACACCTCCCCACAACTCCAGGAATGCTATTAAATTCTGCTATTTCCAGCTATTGGCGAGCATCCTTGGCCAATTTTTGGTGATCTTGTATCTTCCGGGTGGGTTTGCAGCTTACCGCGATGGTCCGCTTTTTAAAGATTTTTCCTACGCGGTCAGTAACGTCCGTAATGAAAGGCAGGAAAACTTTCGATTTCACCACCACTTGAGCATCGCTATGATTTCTACACGGTGGTCTTAACGCTATTTTTACCTCAGGGAACGAAAAACCATTCCTGAGCAATGCATTAATGGGATGTTTTAATTCTGCGTCAAGCAGCGCTGGTTCCCAGATTGTCCTTGCTCTATCCGCCAACAATTTTGTGATGCCTCGCTTTTGTTGTGGGTGGCGGTTCGAACTCCGGTGTAGGTAAAGGTCGATGTACGTGGGTTTTCGGTAAATCGTGTGGCCTGAGCTACCATCATCTTTCTTGAAAACTAGCACATCAAGAAAATTTTATTTTCTCCCTGTCTCCTCCTCCTCGGTAAACGGGATCTTTGGATTGATCGCGTTAAGATGTTTATGAAAACGACTTAGTCCCTCTCCCCCATGCCGCCACAAAACAAACGTATCATCCACGCGTCGTAACCAAATATTCGGTTTCTTTTTGGCAGTTCCCAAAGCATACTCATCGAATTTCCTATAAAGAAATTCGCTATAACCGCTTTTAAGATGCCCCCATAGCAACGCCATCCGTCTTTTCATAGAACTTGTCGTTCCATTTCAAATACGTGATAGTCAGGCAGTATATAAATAGTTCTGCAATATCGGGGGGAAAAATCCGATTCAGCTGTTTGCAATAGCGCCGCGAAGCCATATGAAAACTAACATGTCCTCCGTATGGGCCGCTATGCTGTTTAATTTGCTGATATAATACGTGGAATTCTTGATATACGAATCCGATCGCCCCACATATAGTCGTAATAATGTCAGTAACTTGGCAATCAAGTAGGTGGGCGAACCAATAGCACTCACTATTTTTATCGCACTTAAGAACTGAAGTTTCAATACTATGTAGTAAATGAAGATCTAATAAATTTTTTTTCACAGTTATGATCGATTTCGCGTACGTCCCCAGAGTGTCGCACATGACATCCTGAACCCGTAAGTGGGCTGCGCCGCCCGACCCGTAGTATAACGCAAGGATGAGAACGATGTCTTGCGGCGCTGCCGGTCGCTCACCTGGTCTACCGAGGGATCAGCCAGACAAACATGAAAGGCGCCGGACGCCGCCCATGTCCGCAGTGGTGCTCCCGCTTTTATGACTTCCTGGGCGAGACGTGCCCTTAGCGCTAGGATTTCACAGGAATCGTTAGCGCTAGGATTTCACCCGGAACAAGTCCCGCCCACTCAGCCCCGGTTTTCCCGGTCTTTGTTCGGCGCCTGGGCATCGTTTCAGTTGACCCACGTGGCTTACCGCGTTCGGCTGCACTTGGAGTGAATGTTACATTAATATCTTGCTAGGTCTTAAATTTTCCCAGGTAGTTAAAAGACACATTACAAGAAACGTGCACAATTGGCCTCAGGTGTGCCAGGTACTTCCACAGCAAAAATAACAGAAAACAATGTAGCACTGAATTCTTTAAATACGAGAACTCAGTATCCAGATGAATAGCCTATGAAGAAACATACTTGTATGTGAGGAAAAGCACCCAAAGCTAAAACAGGATAAACCTACCCTCAAAGAATAATTTGTTTGGAGAAAGAGGAACCACAGTATACTTGACACTTAAGTTTCAGAACTCAGACAGTATATGTGAAACAAGCACCAATGTTCACTATACTTCCAGAGGGCATCAAAATTACTTTGTTGTTGCTAGATCGATCCAAGCTGATTTCGCGTGCTATTCACTGAATAGTTTTGCTGAAAAATTTTAGGGGTGAAAGAAGAACTAGCACAGCATGAAGGACGTTTTACAGCCGTGAAACATCGCAGCATATATTTCCTCCATAACTGCTCTGTGACAAACATAAACATCACATTATTATTTTTTTAAAATGGTTTGAATGACATTTGCGAAATTAATAAATCTTTTGGTTAAAAACAAGCAGGACAAAGAATAACGACACATTATTTTCCTGAGACGTTTGCAACAGCATATAGGTCACTAATCACACAGAAACAGCTACAATTCTTCGTAACCTCGTTTATAATGCGCAGGTATGGTATTGGAAGAATTTACAAGTTAAAATTCACCCATTACCCATGCAAATACTAACGAAATATGTCATACATGCAAATATCTTACTTAGTGTAAGGCTCTTACTACCCACCCCACTGTCGCAGAGGTTTTTTTCCCACGGCACGGGCCTTGGCAATTTTTTCCCTCTGCTCTTCAAATTGCTACCCTCATTCGTGTTTCGTCCACTGTCTTTCACCTGATGGACCGTGTTAATGCGCAGTCTTACCCAGACGCACGGATAACATCACAGCCCAGCATCCTGTGATCCACCTATTAGATAACTAACATGTTGACGGAGTAGAACTTTTGGTTTGGTCACCACGTTGGTGCGGGCGTGGAGGGCCCCATCTCTATTAAATCCCTTACCACAGCATGATAGTAGCATCTCCCTAGCATACTCGGCGATACGAATAAAGATATACATTACATAAGCTTTCTATAAAAATTCTCTGTGTGTGAGAAAACATCAATTTCAAAAACTTGTACACTGATCAGACAGAACATTATGACATAGCCATATACCACCTTTGGCATGTATAACAGGATAACAGCAGCGACGCATCGTGGCATGGAAGCAGTGATGCTTTGGTAGGTCGCTGGAAGAAGTTGGCACCACATCTGTACACACAAGTCACCTAATTCTCGTTAATTCCGAGAAAGGGGGGTGGGGGGTTATGAGCTCTGACACCACATTCAAGCGCATCCCAGATGTGTTCCATTGGGTTCAGATCTGGAGAGTTGGGGAGCCAGCTGGTTAATTTGAACTCGCCACTATGTTTCTCAAACCACTCCATCACATTCCTGGCATTGTGACATGGCGTATTATCTTGTCGAAAAATGCCACTGCTGTCGGGAAACATGATCATCACTGCAACCAGTGTAAGATACATGATCGTTACTGCAACCAGTGTACGATACTCCTTGGCCGTCATGGTGCCTTGTATGAACCTTGTTGGAGCCACGGATGCCCACGTGAATGTTGCCCAGAGCATAATGGAGCCACTACCAGCTTGTCTCCATCCCATAGTACAGGTGTCAAGGAGCTGTTCCTGTGGAAGGTGACGGATTCGCGCCCTCCCATCGGCTTGATGAAGAAGGTATGGGGGTTCGTCAAACCATGCAACGCTCTGTCGTCTAGTGCCAATGGTCACAGGCCCATTTCACCAGAAGTTGCTAATGTCGTAGTGTTAACATTGGCACATGCACAGATCATCGGCTGTGGAGGCCCTTCGTTGGGCATGTTCAGTGCACTGTGTGTTCAGACACACTTGTACTCTGTCCAGCGTTAATATCTGATGTCATTTCCGCCGCAGTTCGCCGGCTGTCCTCTTACACCATTCTGGCAAGCCTACGACGACCGACATCTGTAATGAGGGGTAGCTGTCTAACACCATGACGTCTGCATGTGGTTTCACCTTGGCTTCGCCACCTGTTGAAGACATCACCATAGCACTCCTCGAACCCCCAATAAGTCGTGCAGTTTCTGAAATGTTCATGCCGAGCCCCTGGGCAATCACAATATACCCTCGGTCAGACTCAGATCGCTCGCCTTCCTCATACTACACAGGGACAGTATGCTCACTGATACTACATGCACTGTGCATGTGTCTAACTAGCAGTCGCTCCTCGCCACGTGACGCTCTCACCTGGAAGTGTTTGTATCGATAGCAGGTCGTTGGGCATAATGTTCTGGTCATAATGTTCTGGCTATAATTAAAATTCAGTGCCGAAACACATTATGAACGTTGCGTGATATGAAGTGCAATTATTGACTTGAAATACATACACCAAAAAAAGTTTTACATCACCTCGGTTCCGAGAGTTCCGGAACCTCTTCAGAAAATTGGAATAGAGATCAACATAAACATCATTTCGCCCTTTTTATTGCTCATGAAAACAACACATTGCAAGTTCTACCACCATGCAGCGAGACCCTCAGAGGTAGTGGTCGAGATTGCTGTACACACCGGTACCTCTAATATCCAGTAGCACGTTCTCTTACATTGATGCATGCCCGTATTTTTCGTGGCATACTATCCACAAGTTCATAAAGGCACTGTTGGTACAGATTGCCCCACTCCTCAGCGGCGATTCGGCGTAGGTCCCTCAGAGTAGTTGGTGGGTCATGTCATCCATAAACAACCCTTTTCAATCTATCCCAGGCGTAGGATTCATGTCTGGAGAATATGCTGGCCACTCTAGCGGAGCAATGTCGTTATCCTGAAGGAAGTCATTCACAAGATGGGGGCGCAAATTGTCGTCCATGAAGACGAATGCCTCGCCAATATGCTGCCGACATGGTTGCACTATCGGTCGGAGGATAACATTCACGTATCGTACAGCCGTTACGGCGCCTTCCATGACCACCAGTGGCGTACGTCGGCCCCATATAATGCCACCCCAAAACAGCATGGACCTCCACCTTGCTATCCTTGCTGGACAGTGTGTCTAAGGTGTTCAGCATGACTGGGTTGCCCCCAAACACGTCACCGACGATTGTCTGGTTGAAGGCATATGAGGTGCATTCATCTTCTAAGGCCTCCGATTTTTTTCTCCGGACTGGAAAGAGATTGAACCATGCGCATTGTTTTAAAATGAGGCTGCGTTCATTGTCAATATGTCCCAGAGATGGCAGCACCGTATGGCAGATGGAATTTTACCGCCAGCGGCGAGAATGAGAACTGTTCTAAATACTTAAAATGGTGACGTTTTCCTTACTTGAACAGCGTGCAATCATTCGTTTTCTGAATTTGCGTGGTGTGAAACCAATTGAAGTTCATCGACAGTTGAAGGAGACATGTGGTGATGGAGTTATGGATGTGTCGAAAGTGCGTTCATGGGTGCAACAGTTTAATGAAGGCAGAACAGCATGTGACAACAAACCGAAACAGCCTCGGGCTCGCACAAGCTGGTCTGACGACATGATCGAGAAAGTGGAGAGAATTGTTTTGGGGGATCGCCGAATGACTGTTGAACAGATCGCCTCCAGAGTTGGCATTTCTGTGGGTTCTGTGCACACAATCCTGCATGACGACCTGAAAATGCGAAAAGTGTCATCCAGGTAGGTGCCACGAATGCTGACGGACGACCACACAGCTGCCCGTGTGGCATGTTGCCAATCAATGTTGACGTGCAACGACAGCACGAATGGGACTTTCTTTTCGTCGGTTGTGACAATGGATGAGATGTGGATGCCATTTTTCAATCCAGAAACAAAGCGCCAGTCAGCTCAATGGAAGCACACAGATTCACTGCCACCAAAAAAATTTCGGGTAACCGCCAGTGCTGAAAAAATGATGGTGTCCATGTTCTGGGACAGCGAGGGCGTAATCCTTACCCATTGCGTTCCAAAGGGCACTATGGTAACAGGTGCATCCTACGAAAATGTTTTGAAGAACAAATTCCTTCCTACACTGCAACAAAAACGTCCGGGAAGGGCTGTGCGTGTGCTGTTTCACCAAGACAAGGCACCCGCACATCGAGCTAACGTTACACAACAGTTTCTTCGTGATAACAACTTTGAAGTGATTCCTCATGCTCCCTACTCACCTGACCTGGCTCCTAGTGACTTTTGGCTTTTTCCAACAATGAAAGACACTCTCCGTGGCCGCACATTCACCAGCCGTACTGCTATTGCCTCAGCGATTTTCCAGTGGCCAAAACAGACTCCTAAAGAAGCCTTCGCCGCTGCCATGGAATCATGGCGTCAGCGTTGTGAAAAATGTGTACGTCTGCAGGGCGATTACGTTGAGAAGTAACGCCAGTTTCATCGATTTCGGGTGAGTAGTTAATTAGAAAAAAAATCGGAGGCCTTAGAACTTGAATGCACCTCGTATGCTCACTCATCGGTAAAGAGAACGTGATACCAATTCTGAGCGGTCCATTCGGCATGTTATTGGACCCATCTGTACCGCATTGGATGGTGTCGTGGTTGCAAAGATGGACCTCGCCATGGATGTCGGGAGTGAAGTTGTGCTTCATGCAGCCTATTGCGCACAGTTTGAGTCGCAACACTACGTCCTGTGGCTGCACGAGAAACAATGTTCAAAATGGTGGCGTTGCTGTCAGGCTTCCTCCGGACCATAATCCGTAGGTAGCGGTCATCCACTGTAGTAGTAGCCCTTGGGTGGCGCGAGCGATGCATGCCGTCGACAGTTCCTGTCTCTCTCTGTATCTCCTCCATGTCCGAACAGCATCGCTTTGGTTAACTCCGAGACGGCTGGACACGTCCCTCGTTGAGAGCCCTTCCTGGCACAAAGTAACAATGCGGACGTGATCGAACCGCGGTATTGACCGTCTAGGCACGGTTGAGCTACAGACAACACGAGCCGTGTACCTCGTTCCTGGTGGAATGACTGGAACTGATCGGCTGTTGGAACCCCTCCGTCTAATAGGCGCTGCTCACGCATGGTTGTTTACATCTTTGTGCGGTTTTAATGACATCTCTGGTCAAAGTAACTGTGTCTGTGATACGATATCCACAGTCAACGTCTATCTTGAGGAGTTCTGCTATACGGAGTGAAGCAAAAGTTTTTTTGATCTTTGCAAATTACTGCTCTACTCGGCAGCAATGACTGTTCGATATTACCAACACCATTCACTGAAAATTAATGTGCTTGCTAGCACGACACCTGACAGTCCTGACTACACGCTGTTTGCTGAAGAATGCAAGGTATTATCTGCCATGAAATAAAAAGTTACGTACCTCTTGCTCAGCATGCTGTTTATGTGTCTGGAGTATTGACGTTCTCGAAAGAAAATGCCAATCAGCAGCTGCAGCAACCTAAAGACAAATAAACTAGTCACTATCAATTTCTTTCTTTTTGCTTGTCAAAGACAATCTGTGACTTTGTGTGGCGTAAGGTGCTACAAAATATCCAAAACTTTACAATGAATCATGGAGATGGGTTTTACTTTAAAGAAAATCGTTCTTGTAAAATTAAACTGTTGTTATTGACAAAAAGCCTGCACACCATTAGAAGATGCTAACAGTTACAAAATTTCCTCATAACAAAGAAAACTACAAACATTTCAACGAAATGAGTTATTTGTGACGTAATGAAAAACGAAGAGCTCAAATTAAAACTAATCATAAAAGTTATTAGTTATCTGAGGGACAAAGATTTCCTTCAGTTAACAGTTCCGACAAAGAAGCGTTTCATTATTGCGCATACCTTCGTTAACTATAAAATTCCTCCATCAATGTAAAGAACGGGAAAATACTATAAGCGAGGTTTCATCTCCATAACAAAGTATTCCAGACAGGTTCTCCCATATTCACAAATAACAGAGCTGATTCTCCAAAAAACTCAACTGTTCACTAGTATACCTCAAATAACAATGCCCCACTGACTGGCCTGCTCGTCAATCACAGATAAGACTAAACGCAGATTCAAGGATCTTATGTACTACTCATGCAGTGCGCTCATTCATCCTTGTCCCAGTACAGTAAAGATGAATTATTTACAATAGCAGACGACATATGAGAACCTGACAATTTTAATTATCATTTACCCCAACTTTCAATCCCAGCGGCAAACAAACTCTGTCGTTGCATGTTATACATTCATTTAACTGCACTGGTGGGTCACTGCATAACTAAGATAGCGTTAATGATTCTGTACTGATTATTTAATTAACAAAGATGAAAAGAAGCGAGCCCAAATGATTAGCTACCTTTCAAAGTGTGGTGGAACCACGAGCAGACGGCACGGCTTAATACAGGCCGTAAAGGTCTGACATTAGCCTATTCTGCAAAGCAGGATAGTCGTCGATGTGTTGTAGATTTATGATAATTGCATTACCCGTGCGAACACTTCTGCTGCCACGTAACTCTAGAAACCGACCACTGACTTGATTCCACGCGTCGCAGAACTGCCGCTGCATTGCATTACAAAGGTGGACCGACATGTTACTGAGCGTGTGGTCGTATTGTTTTATTTCAACACTGTATTATAGGAGTGATTTAAAATGGAATGATCATATAATGTTGATTGTCAGTAAAGCAGATGCCAGACTGAGATTCATTGGACGAATCCTAAGGAAATGCAATCCGAAAACAAAGGAAGTAGGTTACAGTACGCTTGTTCGCCCACTGCTTGAATACTGCTCAGCAGTGTGGGATCCGTACCAGATAGGGTTGATACAAGACATAGAGAAGATCCAACGGAGAGCAGCGCGCTTCGTTACAGGATCATTTAGTAATGGCGAAAGCGTTACGGAGATGATAGATAAACTCCAGTGGAAGACTCTGCAGGAGAGACGCTCAGTAGCTCGGTACGGGCTTTTGTCAAAGTTTCGAGAACATACCTTCACCGAAGAGTCAAGCAGTATATTGCTCCACCCTACGTATATCTCGCGAAGAGACCATGAGGATAAAATCAGAGAGATTAGAGCCCACACAGAGGCATACCGACAATCCTTCTTTCCACGAACAATACGAGACTGGAATAGAAGGGAGAACCGATAGAGGTACTGAAGGTACCCTCCGCCACACACCGTCAGGTGGCTTGCGGAGTATGGATGTAGATGTAGATGTAGATGTATTATCCTTATACAACGAGATCATTTTCCACTTCCTCCCAATGCTCAGAATAAACTGGGTTCTTCATCAGATTATAATCGTCCGACTCTCTTTTTTTAATAACCATAGCAACAAGAATGAGCGCTGCAAATGTAGCTCTGCTAAGGCACTTAATTCATGCTAGTGTGTGGACATTCCAATGAAGGCTGTGAAGTACACTGATCAGCCAGAATATTATGACAACTTTCCTAATAGTCAGTACGTCCAACTTTGGCACGGTTAACAGCGGCGACGCGTCGTGACATGGAAGCAATGAGGCCTTCGTAAGTTGCTGGAGAGGGTTGGCTATCTGCACACAGAGGTGACCTAATTCCCGTAAATTCTGGGTAGGGGGACGATGAGCTCCGACACCACGTTCAGTGACATCCCAGATGTGTTCGATCAGGTCCAGATCTGGCGAGATGGGAGGGTTGAGGGAGAGGGCTAGCACATCAATTGGAGCTCTCCACTGTGTCCCTTGAACCACTCCATTACACTCCTGGCCTTGTGACACGACGCATTATCTCGTTGAAAAATGTCACTGCCGTCGGAAAGCCTGATCGTCATGAAGGAATGTACTATAGACCTATATCTCTAACGTCGATCAGTTGTAGAATTTTGGAACACGTATTGTGTTCGAGTATAATGACTTTTCTGGAAACTAGAAATCTACTCTGTAGGAATCAGCATGGGTTTCGAAAAAGACGGTCATGTGAAACCCAGCTCGCGCTATTCGTCCACGAGACTCAGAGGGCCATAGACACGGGTTCACAGGTAGATGCCGTGTTTCTTGACTTCCGCAAGGCGTTCGATACAGTTCCCCACAGTCGTTTAATGAACAAAGTAAGAGCATATGGACTATCAGACCAATTGTGTGATTGGATTGAGGAGTTCCTAGATAACAGGACGCAGCATGTCATTCTCAATGGAGAGAAGTCTTCCGAAGTAAGAGTGATTTCAGGTGTGCCGCAGGGGAGTGTCATAGGACCGTTGCTATTCACAATATACATAAATGACCTGGTGGATGACATCGGAAGTTCACTGAGGCTTTTTGCAGATGATGCTGTGGTGTATCGAGAGGTTGTAACAATGGAAAATTGTACTGAAATGCAGGAGGATCTGCAGCGAACTGACGCATGGTGCAGGGAATGGCAATTGAATCTCAATGTAGACAAGTGTAATGTGCTGCGAATACACAGAAAGATAGATCCTTTATCATTTAGCTACAAAATAGCAGGTCAGCAACTGGAAGCAGTTAATACCATAAATTATCTGGGAGTACGCATTAGGAGTGATTTAAAATGGAATGATCATATAATGTTGATCATCGGTAAAGCAGATGCCAGACTGAGATTCATTAGAAGAATCCTAAGGAAATGCAGTCCGAAAACAAAGGAAGTAGGTTACAGTACGCTTGTTCGCCCACTGCTTGAATACTGCTCAGCAGTGTGAGATCCGTACCAGATAGGGTTGATAGAAGATATAGAGAAGATCCAACGGAGAGCAGCGCGCTTCGTTACAGGATCATTCAGCAATCGCGAAAGCGTTACGGAGATGATAGATAAACTCCAGTGGAAGACTCTGCAGGAGAGACGCTCAGTAGCTCGGTACGGGCTTTTGTCAAAGTTTCGAGAACATACCTTCACCGAAGAGTCAAGCAGTATATTGCTCGCTCCTACGTATATCTCGCGAAGAGACCATGAGGATAAAATCAGAGAGATTAGAGCCCACACAGAGGCATACCGACAATCCTTCTTTCCACGAACAATACGAGACTGGAATAGAAGGGAGAACCGATAGAGGTACTCAAGGTACCCTCCGCCACACACCGTCAGGTGGCTTGCGGAGTATGGATGTAGATGTAGTAGATGTAGATGTACATGGTCTGCAACCGGTGTACGATACTCCTTGGCCGTCATGATGCCTTGCACGAGCTCCACTGAAACCAAGGATGTCGACGTGTGTACTTCCCAGGGCGTAATGGAGCCGCCGCCAGCTTGTCTCCGTCCTACAGTACAGGCGGCAAGTAGCTCTTCCCCTGGAAGAAGGCGGATACGCGCCCTCCCATCGGTATAACGAAGAAGATATCGGGATCCATCAGACCGTGCAGCGCTCTGCCACTGCTCCAACGTCTAGTGCAGGGCCGGCCAAACGCTGCACAGTGTGCAGACGTGCGGAAGTGCTGCACATGTGCGCACGTGTGCGACAGCGACATCTGTTATTAGACATGTGTCCTAAATGCACGGCGGCGGCTCCACTTCCCTGTGGTACAAGCAAGAGCGCAACATATCCAGTCTCGTTTGCCCCTTGTGACCGTAACCTTAACAGCGAAGTACTGAGAAATGGCAAGTATTGTGAAAAAGCAAAGGACGGGAGATCTACGTTCTCAGTCGTTTAAAAATGACTGGGAACTGCAATTCTTTTTTGTTGCCGTTGGTGAAAACTCACGGTGTTTGCTGTGCCGCCGAATAATAGGCGTCCAGTGTAAGTTTTCAATGGAAAGACACTACAATACATATCACAAAGACGAGTGTAGTGTACTCAACAGTGAAGAACGGCAAGCAAAATTAAATGTCCTTCAGAAAATGGATGAGACACATCAACTCGATTTTACTGCACGTCAAAGTAACTGATACTTCTTGAACTGTTAGTTTCTTGTGTTACATTTATGTCTGTTTTACTGTACGCTGTACAATGTACTGTTTTCAATTTTCCAGAGTGACAACCACACTAAATCTTCACTGCGAGCAAGTTATAAAATCGCATTAAGAATTGCACAATCTGGGAAACCCTTTTCCGAAGGGGAGTTTGTGAAAGGGTGTCTGATTGATGCTGCAGAACTTGTGTCCCACGAACGTTAGCAGGTTTCAAGAAATCAGTCTATCCAAACAAACAGTGACAAGACGTATCAGTGCTATGGCCGGCGATCTGCACACGCAGCTGATAAATAAGGCTAAATACTTGGTTGCTTTCTCTGTTGCGCTCGATGAAGCAACAAATCTTACAAATACAGCCCAGGTTGTTATATACATACGAGGTGTCGATAAAGCACTTTGTGTAACAGAGGAGCGACATCTGTGCATAGAAACATGCACTACCTGAACGCTGACGGCTGCGGCGTGCACGCTGTGACCCGGAAGTTGCACATGTGCAAGAGCACCGCACGCGTGCAGAATTTCTGGCCGGCCCTGGTCTAGTGCCAATGGTCACGTGTCCCTTTCAGTCGCAGTTGCCGATATCGGTGTGTCATCATTGGCGCATGCATGGGTCGTCGGCTGTGGAGGCACATCATTAGGAGTGTTCGGTGCACTGTGTGTTCAGACACACTTGTACTCTGCTCAGCATTAAAGTCTGATGTTAGTTCCACTACGGTCAATATTGCATACACGGAACTCAATACCCCTATCACTACACAGGATCTCATTGCTACACTCCGCACAAAACGCAACACCGCTCCTGGTCACGATCGTGTCACCTACTGTCACCTTCGTGAAGCTCCTGTCCCTTTTCTCTCCACCCTGGCCAAGCTCTACAATGTGGTCCTGTCCACCGGTTACTACCCCGACCTGTGGAAAACCTCCCGTATCCTCATGTTCCTTAAACCTGGCAAACCGCCGTCCGCCGTCTCCTCCTACCGTCCCATCAGCCTTACCTCGGTCTTTAGCAAGGTCCTGGAATCTATCCTCACCCGACGCATCCACCAGCATCTTCGCCAGCACCGCCTCCTTCCCGTTACCCAGTGTGGCTTTCGGCCGTCCTTCTCTTCCGACGATCTTCTCCTTCACCTCACTCATCTCCTTTCCGACCAGCTAAATTCCCGTCGCTCCGCAATCTTCCTCTCCCTTGACCTCGAACGCGCTTATGACCGCGTCTGGCACTCCGGTCTCCTCTTCAAGCTCCAAACCTTCGCCCTTCCCATTAACTACATCCGTCTGATCGGTTCCTTTCTCTCCCGCCGTCCTTCTTATGTCACCATCCATAACACAGATTCCTACATCTTTTTCCCCTCCGCCGGTGTGCCCCAAGGCTCCGTCCTCTCCCCCCTTCTGTACCTTTTGTACACGGCGAACATGCCGCCGCCGTCGCCCCCCGTCCACCTTCTCCAGTTTTCCGATGACACCGCCTTCCTTGCCCTTGCCCCCACCCTGCAACGCTCCCAACACCTTCTCCAATCCCATCTTGACCGGTTCACTGCTTGGTGCAACCAGTGGTTGCTCAAGGTTAATCCCTCCAAAACCCAGGCGATCATTGTAGGCAAAACCACCCCTTCCTTCCGCCTCCTTCATTTCTATCTCACCGTCTATGGCCGTCCTATCGCCCTCACTCCCACCCTTAAGTACCTTGGCGTCACCCTCGACCGTCGCCTCTCCTGGACTCCCCATCTCCGGACAATCCAAGCCAAGGCACGTTCCCGACTCCGTCTCCTCAAGCTCCTTTCCGGCCGTACGTGGGGTCTGGACCCCTCCACAATCCTCCACACCTATAAATCCCTCATCCGCCCTATCCTTTGTTATGCCCATCCAGCCTGGATCTCCGCCCCCCCCCTACCTTTTATAAATCCCTCCAAATCCTTGAACGCCATGCTCTCCGCCTTGCCTATCGCATCCGTCTCCCCTCCCCCACGCGGATCCTGTATGATCTCATCCCCTTCCCCCACCTCCTCCTTTTCCTTGAAAGGATACGCATCCTGTCCACCTCCCACAAACTCAATCCTCCTCACCCGCTCGTATCCCCGATCCTCTCCCACCCCCGCCCGCTGCTGCGCCTGTATTCCCACGTCCCACCTGGTCTCCATCTCTCCACCCTCCTTACCCTCTCCTAAGGTGCCTTCCGCCAGCTCCCCCTCCCTGATGATGTCCTCCTCCCCTCCATCTACCCCTCCTATCAACTTTGACTCTGCCCTACCCCCCACTTCCGGTGTCCTTTCCTTTCGGCACCCTCCCTCCCTTCTCTTCTCTTCTCTTCCCTTCTCTTTCCTTTTCCCCATCCCCTCCCTCCACCCCTCTTCCCCCGGGCTTCCCCTCCCCCTTCCTCCCTCCCCCCTATCTCCCCTACCCGTGGCATTTCTGCTCTCCCCTCTCGCTCTCCCACTCCCCTTCCTCCTCCTCCTCTCTTGTCAGGTCCCCGGACTCGCACACGCATAGTGAACATTCGCGCGCCGGAGATCATCGCCCTCAGTTTAGTGTGTGTGCCGTCGTGTTTGTGAATCAGTGTTTTTCGCCGCCCACGCTCCTTCGTTCGCATGTGTCGTCTAACTCGTCAGTGTTTGTGCACAGTGCCAACAGTTTTCTTGTTTGTTCGTCGAGTGTGAACGGCTTCATGTTTTTTAATTATTATTGTATCTACTGTTTTTTAACCACCAGTCTGTTACTTTTCTGTCTTCCTTTTCTCTTTTCTTGTACTGCTTGTGGCTGAAGACGCGGAGTAAACTTTTTCCGCTGCCAGCCCACCTTGTATGAGGTGCAAAATCACAATAAAGAAAGAAAAAAAAACCACTACGGTTCTCCGCATGTCCTGTTTTACCAGTCTGCACAGCCTATGACGTCCGACATCTGTAATGAGGGGTAGCCTCGCAAAGCCACGATGTTTCGAAGCGGTTTCAGCTTGGTTTCGCCACGTGTTGAAGACACTCACAACAGTATTCCTCAAACACCCGGCAAGTAGTGTAGTTTCCGAAACGCTTGTGTCGTGCCTCCAGACAATCACAATCTGCCCTCGGTCAAACTCATATTGATCACGTGTCTTCCCCTTTCTACCCACGGACAACACACTCACTGATACTGCACGCACCGTGCGTGCATCTGACTAGCAGTCATTTCGCGCCAGATGATGTTTCTATCGCCAGGACGGGTTTATACCGATAGGAGGTCGGTGGTCATGATGTCCTGACTGATTAGTGTATATATAGCCCGAATAACAAAACGTTTTGTACCCATTGTTTGAATTAATTATAGTTATAGAATTTGCTTTATTATAATTCCAGTCTTCGATTACAATATTTATATGCAACCAGGTTATTAATTTCAGTCGGTAATGACCACTTTACGACCTGGAAAATATAAGCACATAGAGTTACTATAATGTACAAAATACTTTTTACAATACGAATGTAAAGCAGAAAACAAATATAAAACAACTGTACAACATTTCCATACCTGAGCAAAAACATGTTGCATTACACATATTACGCTATTACGTGTGATGGCTCTATCGACTTCGTCAAATAAGAAAAATTATGACATGTAAAAAGCACCATTGAAGCTTACATTCTGCACTTGAAGAGAAACTCAATAATACTTGCCTCCATCCAAGTCCACTAGAGGTCGCCGCTGCACGTCAGTTTACATGATTTCAAAGAAGTACATTCCTTATACTGAACTATATGCTGTAGTGTCCAATGACATTATTTTTCCCCATTTTACTGATGTGCCTGTGTTTTATTGCAAACTCCTGTCTGTCGTGCGTCTTCGTGAGCGCATTGTTCACATCTGATAACGTTCCCACTAGTGACCTGCAATTCTTCTGTAATTGTGCCGATTGTGTAAAGGTACTATGTAATTTTCTGACGTACGTGTTTGTTTTAATAAAGCTGCCTTCCCCATTATATATATTTATTATGTGCTACCCTACCAATCAACTCGTCCAAGTTCTGGTCAGCCTTCTGTCGCCTTACCAGAACTAAACCCTCCCCCTACTATCCTCTTCTCCATGATGATCACCCCTTCCCTGACACCCTTAGTAAGGCCAATCACTTTGCCTCCTACCTCTCTGATGTGTTTTCCATCCCCGATGATCCCCAGTTCGATTACTCCCTCTTCCCGGATGTCCACAATCGAACTGACACCTCTGTCCCTCCCCTCCCACCTGGTTTCCAGTACTTGGACAACATTGCACACACGGAACTCAATGCCCCTATCACTACACAGGATCTAATTGCTACATTCCGCACTAAACGCAACACCGCTCCTGGTCACGATCGTGTCACCTACTGTCACCTTCGTGAAGCTGCTGTATCTTTCCTCTCCACTCTGGCCAGGCTCTACAATGTCGTCCTGTCCACCAGTTACTACCCCGACCTGTGGAAAACATCCCGTATCCTGATGTTCCTTAAACCTGGAAAACCGCCGTCCGCCGTCTCCTCCTACCATCCCATCAGCCTTACCTCAGCCTTCAGCAAGGTCCTGGAATCTATCCTCACCCAACCCATCCACCAGCATCTCCGCCAGCACCGCCTCCTTCCCGTTACCCAGTGTGGCTTTCAGCCATCCTTCTCTTCCGACGACCTTCTCCTTCACCTCACTCATCTCCTTTCCGAACAGCTTAATTCCCGTCGCTCCGCAATCTTCCTCTCCCTGGACCTCAAACGTGCTTATGACCGCGTATGGCATTCCGGTCTCCTCTTCAAGCTCCAAACTTTCGCCCTTCCCATTAACTATGTCCGTCTGATTGGCTCCTTTCTCTCCCACCGTCCTTCCTACGTCACCATCCATAACACAGATTCCTACACCTTTTTCCCCTCCGCCGGTGTGCCCCAAGGCTCCGTCCTCTCCCCCCTTCTGTACCTTTTGTATACAGCGGGCATGCCGCCGCCGTCACCCTCCGTCCACCTTCTCCAGTTTGCCGATGACACCGCCTTCCTTGCCCTTGCCCCCACCCTGCAGCGCTCCCAACGCCTTCTCCAATCCCATCTTGACCGGTTCACCGCTTGGTGCAACCAGTGGTTGGTCAAGGTCAATCCCTCCAAAACCCAGGCGATCATTGTAGGCAAAACCACCCCTTCCTTCTGCCTCCGTGATTTCTATCTAACCATCTATGGCCGTCCTATCGCCCTCACTCTCACCCTTAAGTACCTTGGCGTCACCCTCGACCGTCGCCTCTCCTGGACTCTCCACCTCTGGACAATCCAAGCCAAGGCATGCTCCAGACTCCGTCTCCTCAAGCTCTTTTCCGGCCGTACGTGGCGTCTGGACCCCTCCACCATCCTCCACAACTATAAATCCCTCATCCGCCCTATCCTTTGTTACGCCCATCCAGCATGGATCTTCGCCCCACCCCTACCTTTTATAAATCCCTCCAAATCCTTGAACGCCATGCTCTCCGCCTCGCCTACTGCATACGTCTCCCCTCCCCCACGCGGATCCTGTACGATCTCATCCCCTTCCCCCACCTCCTCCTTTTCCTTGACAGGATACGGATCCTGTACACCTCCTGCAAACTCGATCCTCCTCACCTGCTTGTCTCACCTCTCCTCTCCCACCCCCGCCCGCTGCCGCGCCTGTATTCCCACGTCTCACCCGGTCTCCATCTCTCCACCCTCCTTACCCTCTCCCAAGGTGGCTTCCGCCAGCTCCACCTCCCTGATGATGTCCTTCTCCCCTCCATCTACCCCTCCTATCAACTTTGATCCTCCCCCCCCTTCCTGAGTCCTTTCCTTTAGGCACCCTCCCTCCTTACTCTTTCCTTTTCCCCCATCCCCCTTCCTCCGCCCCTCTTCCCCTGGGCTTCCCCTCCCCCTTCCTCCCTCCCCCTCTCTCCCCAGCCCATGGCATCTCTCCTCTCCCCTCTCCCTCTCCCACTCCCCTTCCTCCTCCTCCTCTCTTGACAGGTCCCCAGACTCGCACACGCTCAGCTAACATCCGCGCGCCGGAGATCATCGCCATCAGTGTCTCGTGTGTGTGCCTTCATTTGTGTTTAGTGTTCTTTCGTCGTCACGCCACCCCTGTTCACGTGTGCCGTCGCCGTCATCCATGTTATGTGCGCCGTGTCAACTAGTGTTAGTGATATTTCTCGTCCAGCGTGAACGGCTCCGTCCAGCGTGAACGGCTCCATGTTTTTTGTTTTTTAGTGTCTACATTTTTTTGCCCACCGTTTTGATTGTGTTCTCTGTGCCACCTATCTGTAATACTTATTGTAAAACTCAAGACTGAAGAGCGACGTCCTCTGCTGCTGACAGCCCGCCTTTGTGTAAGGTGATCAAAATCACAATAAAGAAAAAGAAATATATATATTATATATATATATATATATATATATATATATATATATATTATATGGCGTGTAAGCACAATCATTCCGTTTTATCATCTACATTTCCTTTTATTTAATATGAACTACGTTTTTATATACTTGAGTATAAGGAATGCACTTCTTCGAAACAACGTAAATTGACGTGCGTTGCCGACACCTAGTGGTCTTGGATGGAAGCACGTTTCTTGCTGCTACACGGCAGTAAAACTTGAGTTTCTTATCACGTGCAGTCTGTCAGCTTCATTAATGCTCTTTACATACCATAATTTTATTTCACTGTCGTCATTCCAATATACAGCCGATGTAGGTCCATATTCGCAACTGCGAATACATTTCCTGTATTTATTGAGGGCTGTAGTCGCTGCAGTGCCTGTTTCTTCAGACAGACATGCATGCATGCCCGAAGGAACATTACATCTTACTTCTTAATAACGCAGGCACTGCTCTCTCCTATTTATTCGTCAGCTGTCCGAGGCGGACGAGCGGTTCTAGGCGCTACAGTCTGGAACCGCGCGACCGCTATGGTCACAGGTTCAAATCCTGCCTCGGGCATGAATGTGTGTCATGTCCTTAGGTTAGTTAGGTTTAAGTAGCTCTAGGGGACTGATGACCTCATATGTTAAGTCCCATAGTGCTCAAAGCCATTTGAACCATATTAATTCGTCAATATCAGACCCACGACTAACAATAAATACACTACTGGCCGTTAAAATTACTACACCACGAAGGTGACGTGCCACAGACACGAAATTTAACCGACAGGAAGAAGATGCTGTGATATGCAAATGATTAGCTTTTCAGAGCATTCACACAAGGTTGGCGCCAGTGGCGACCCCTACAACGTGCTGACATGCGGAAAGTTTCCAACCGATTTCTCATACAAAAACAGCAGTTAACTGGCGTTGCCTGGTGAAACGTTGTTGTGATGCCTCGTGTAAGGAGGACAAATGCGTACCATCACGTTTCCGACTTTGATAAAGGTCGGATTGTAGCCCATCGCGATTGCGGTTTATCGTATCGCGACATTGCTGCACGCGTTGGTCGAGATCCAATGACTGTTAGCAGAATATGGAATCGGTGGGTTCAGGAGGGTAATACGGAACGCCGTGCTGGATCCCAACGGCCTCGTATCACTAGCAGTCGAGGTGCCTTGTCCGCATGGCTGTAACGGATCGTGCATCCATGTGTCGATGCCTGAGTCAAGAGATGGGGATGTTTGCAAGACAACAACCATCTGCACGAACAGTTCGACGACGTTTGCAGCAGCATGGACTGTCAGCTCTGAGACCATGGCTGCGGTTATCCTTGACGCTGCATCACAGACAGGAGCGGCTGCGATCATGTACTCAACGAAGAACCTGGGTGCACGAATGGCAAAACGTCATTTTTTTTCGGATGAATCCAGGTTCTGTTTACAGCATCACGATGGTCGCATCCGTGTTTGGCGACATTGCGGTGAACGCACATTGGAAGCGTGTATTCGTCGTCGCCATACTGGCGTATCACACGGCGTGATGGTATGGGGTGCCATTGGTTACATGTCTCGGTCACCTCTTGTTCGCATTGGCGGTACTTTGAACAGCGGACGTTACATTTCGGATGTGTTACGACCCGTGGCTCTACCCTTCACTCGATCCCTGCGAAACCCTAAATTTGAGCAGGACAATGCACGACCGCATGTTGCAGGTCCTGTACGGGCCTTTCTGGATACAGAAAATGTGCGACTGCTGTCCTGGCCAGCACATTCTCCAGATCTCTCACCAATTGAAAACGTCTGGTCAGTGGTGGCCGAGCAACTGGCTCGTCACAATACGCCAGTCACTACTCTTGATGAAGTGTGGTATCGTGTTGAAGCTGCTGTACCTGTACACGCCATCCAAGCTCTGCTTGACTCAATGCCCAGGCGTAGCAAGGCCGTTATTACGGTCAGAGATGGTTGTTCTGGGTACTGATTTCTCAGGATCTATGCACCCAAATTGCGTGAAAATGTTATCACATGTCAGTTGTAGTATAATATATTTGTCCGATGAATACCCGTTTATCATCTGCATGTGTTCTTGGTGTAGCAATTTTAATGGCCAGTAGTGTATGTCCTGGACGGGAATATACGTAACGTACGAGTGCAGGTTGTGACACATGGACGATGACATAAGGAAGTTTGGGTCGGGCTGTTCGTGCACGGCTGTTGTTCGAAGCGGTTAAGGCGACCGCTTACGTTTAGCAGGAAAGCCGGGAATCGAATCGCGGTATGACACATATTTTCATTGTTGTCATTCCAATATATAGCTGATAGTGACTCATATTCGCATTTGCTAATATGTTTCCTGTAATTTTGTTTCACGAAGCCAAAATAGCTAATGATTTTGACTGGACCATAAAATCTAATAGCGTGAATGTGTAATGCAACACTTTTTACTCAAGTTTGGATAAGATGTACCGTTGTTTTCCGCTTTACATTCGTGTACTAAGGATTGGTTCAAATGGTTCAAACGGCTCTGAGCACTATGGGACTTCACTGCTGTGGTTATCAGTCCCCTAGAACTTAGAACTACTTAAACCTAACTAACCTAAGGACATCACACACATCCATGCCCGAGGCAGGATTCGAAGCTGCGACCGTAGCGGTCGCGCGGTTCCAGACTGTAGCGCCTAGAAACCCTCGGCCACCCCGGCCGGCTGTACTAAGGATTGTTTTGTATATACGCAACCTCTAAGTGCTTATCTTTTCTAGGCCTGAATATGGCCACTGAGAAAAGAGACACCATCCGAATAGGCCTTGAAGGACCAACGGTACCGACGAGCCGCCGTGTCATCCTCAGTACTTAGGCGTCACGAGATGCAGATACAGAGGGTCTTATGGTCAGCACATCGCACTCCCGGCCGTTGTCAGTTGTCGTGATCTGAGCTGCTACTTCTCAGGCAAGGAGCTCCTCAATTGGCCACACAAGGGCTGAGTGCACTCGCTTGCCGACAGCACTCGGCAGGCCCGGACGGTGATCCAGTCAAATGCTAGACAAGCCCGGCAGCGCTAAACTTCGCTGATCTGTAGGAGCCGGTGTTACCAATACGGCAGGACGGTTGGTAGGTGGTCATTATCGGCCGTAATTAATAACCTGTGAACTGTAAGAAAGCATATAGGCAGGTAGCTGGAAACTTTTTGGTGAATATGTCACAAATGGTTCAGATGGCTCTGAGCACTATGGGACTTAGCGTCTGGGGTCATCAGTCCCCTAGACTGTCCTAGTTACTGCTTAAACGTAACTAACCCAAGGACAGCAGACACATCCATGCCCGAGGCAGGATTCGAACCTGCGACCGTAGCAGCAGCGCGGTTCCGGACTGAAGCGCCTAGAACGGCTCGACCACAGTGGCCGGCGACTATGTCACTATATAATTATAGTAATAACGTACACCCCAGTACTTTTACGAGTGGAGTGCTGCCACACGCTACTCGTCATTGCGTCCCACTGAGTGAGCTTTCCACTTAGAAAAAGAACAGAAACAGAAAGCACAGTATTTGTCACGTGCTCATGACGCTTCGCTGTGTAGCAAATCATTTCATTTCAAGCAGCTGCCGTAACTCAATCTGATAAAATCTGACAGTGAAAACAAAACTAAATCGCTGATGACAAACGTCATTTTCGTATACAGCAAAGGAAACGAGTAGCAGTAGTACAGAGTAGCCTTCGTCCCGCACCAGAAGTACTACGTAGATGTAAATGAAGTTCAAAAATGGTTCAAATGGCTCTGAGCACTATGGGGCTTAACTTCTGAGGTCATCAGTCCCCTACAACTTAGAACTACTTAAACCTAACTTACCTAAGGACATCACACATATCCGTGCCCGAGGCAGGAGTCGAACCTGCGACCGTAGCGGTCACGCGGTTCCAGACTGTAGCGCCTAGAACCGCTCGGCCACCCTTGCCGGCGTAATGAAGTACTATGTAAACAGCTCCGCCAAAAGGATTCAATTTTAGCTCAGAATATCTTATGATATCACGACTGGGGACTTTGTTTCTCTTTCTAATCTTCCTTGCAATATTGTTCTCGCTATTATTGATTTACGGGATGAAAATTATGCTGCGAATGTCGCAGTAGCTGAAACGGGACAACAGAGGTCGTGCAATGGTTAGCACACACACTCACAATCGGAAGGAGAACAGTTCAAATCCCTGTTCTGCCATCCAAATTTATGTTTCCCGTGCCATATATCTCTTAAGGCAAATGTCGGGATAGTTCGCTTGATAGGGCACGGCCGATTTCCTTTTCACCCTAATACGAGCTTGTACCTCCTTCTCTAATGACGTCATTGTCGACGGGGCGCTAATCGCTTATCTTCCTTGCTTCTTCCTTCTTGAACGGGCTAGCAAAGGGTTTCATGTTTTTGAAAGTCCTCAAAGGCTGTGAAATTTAACGAGATGAAAGCGTCAGATCGCTCTTCGCGCGTCAGCGCGGTGTTACGGTTTTCTTTTCTAATCTTCTAGGCTCCTCGCAGAACCTTGCGTCGGCTGCAGGTGCAGCGCATTCTGCTTAAACGATTGTCTGCTCTCCGTCAGCTGACTACAGAATTCGATAACCGAAACGAGCCCCACGTTGCTAGAGCTCACTGACCCTCGAATTTCTGGGGCAACACCGATATCTGGGATTCCAGGCGGTAACCGCGATATGGCGCTGACGTTCTCAGCGTGCGACAACGATTTATCAGACATAGGCAGTCGCCTTCACTCAGAAAGTTCACCGTCGACGCTGCCGTGTCACTTCGAGAACACTCGGGACGTCGTTGGTGACAAGCGCGAATCCAGGCATCGATTCTGCAGGACGGATCATAAATCGCTACTGCCCTTCGACCATAAATATAATAGACTGGCCCTGACGTCATTTTCGTGGCTCCAACATCTCTGGACTAAAGTCACGTCAATGTTGGCAAAACATGGTTGTTTCGTGTTGCGCTTACGGCTGTACTCAGCGTTTTGTCGGGGGAAATGGCATTACATTTCACGTGTAAGTGTTCCTATGATGGTGCAGATGCGTTTATGGAAATCTGCTGAAGTGACTTTTATGTTTTTTACACTTGAAATAGGGTATCACGTAAATTAAAGTGTTGAAAGTGATGCCTTTAAAGTCAGACTCATATTCCATTTTCGAAAGTATCTGTGATAATTCGGTTACAGAAGTAAGTATAACTGTTTCTCGTTCCTACTCATGGGTTCCCTAAGGATGAAAACCGAAGGCAGCTTTGGATACAGGCCCTGAAATGGAAAAACTTTAAGCCATCTGCACATACGCTCCTTTTTGTATATAAAAGTGAGATTATAATAAGGTAAGAGCACCTATAGTCGACACATGAAGAGAATTTTTTTCTACCTTCTGATACTATTAAATAAATGCAGGCTCCAAAATTATTTTCTGAAACTTCAAAGTCTCACCTTTCATCTAAAATATCATTTTTTTTTAAACTGATAGTTTAAACTTTTGTAAAAGTAGCAGGAACTGAACCTTTGGAGTGCACCTAAAATTGATTCTCTAAAATGGACCTGCTCCTAAAGTCGACAATTTTTGCACCTATAGTTGACGTAATTCCATATCCCATTTTCTTTTATAAGTGACTAGAGCTCAAAACGCGGCGAATCCAATGTTAGAAGTTTTGACACGAGCCCACTCTTACGGTTTAAAAGAATTTTAAAGACATTTTACTATAATTGATAGTTTATAGTCATTTCGTCCCGCTGGCCACCAGAGGGGCGTTCGATGTATTTGTTAGATTTTATAAATGGTACTGTGAACAAATCCAGGTCAAATGTAGTTCTGACATAATTTTTCGCAAATAAAAAAGTAATTTTTGTTGGAAGCGTTTGGCAGTCAACTGAGAAATGTGGGTAAAATACGATACAAACATAGGATGGCAGACCGCTGATTTGAAATCCCGCCACGTTTTGCCAACAGTCACGTGGCTTATGTTGGAGCTACACCAGCCCTATAGCTTCTGCACAGCAAGGCCAGTATACTAGTATCTATGGTCGAAGCCACTGCCCCACCCCCTCAAATAAAAGTTGCGCCACCTCCCCCTCTCCCCCCTCCCCCCCCCCCCCCCCCCCCCGACGAAAGGCGTGTGGTGGTAATTTTTAAGTTGATTGAAAGTCGCGGTCTCTAGCCGTTAGACAGCTATAACATCTGTGAGAACGATAAAAGATAGCGAGGCCAGAGATGATTATTAATGAGCAATCCAGCACGCACTAATTAATTAGTAGCTGTCTGTGGCGAGATCTAAAAGCAACCAGACGCATATGATGACTTGTGTAAAAAATGTACGAACGCCAAGTATTATGTGCATTGTGAATGTATTGCGTAAAGGTTGTGTGTGGAATTATATTCGGGACAGTTTTAAAAAGTTGTTTGAATATTTATTCATTGGTCCATGAAAGCAAATCGTTATAAATGTTTGGACGATCGTGAGGACCTTCAAGGACAACAGTAATAATGGGGGGAATCACCAACGTGCCACCGCCGCGTTGAAGAGGTATACAAAATCATTTTAAGAAGGGACATAAGAACATTTTTAAATAATATGTTAATGTATTCATAACGGAATCTTTTTGTTCATTTTTTTCATTAGCTACGGTGACTCTGCGGATAGTCGAGACCCCTTCTTTATCCGATAATATATTCCAGAATAATATTAAAAAATCATTTAGCCCTTTAAACAGTATTTCGCTTATTATTTCCAAATCCTTTTCCCATAATCTTACAGGTGTGTAAGATTTAAGTATCAATAAGGTACTGAAATGTTTCTAATATAACAGTTATAATAATTTAGTTACATTAGCGCTCGGTACATTGCTTAGCAAAAGTTCTAGGAGGCAGCAATTCGGAGAAATAAATAATGATTTTGAAATATATTCGCCGAAACATTTAAGAACTGCATACTGATGCAACTGATTAAAATACAAAAATAGCAAGAAACGTGCAGAGCCTTGACTTCATGATGCAAAAGTGAGCAATCACCATCAATATTACGAAACAAACGCACAGTCGCAGTTACACGTTGCCTAACAGCTTCCCAGGGGCAACAGAAATTTGATTTTCAGTATTTCATATAATTAGTGACAGAATTTGAAAATTTAAAATGCTTTCGAATTCCACTCATAAAAAGGTATAATATAATGTTAAAGGTTTAACACAATAAGGCAAGTAGTACAGTTAGAAACTGTGTGTATGTCGTGAGACAGAGTAACTTCTGGTGCGCATACTACCCAGACCACAGTATATTCGCCCAGTATTTGAGAATGGGAGAACTTACAATGGAACATTCCCAGGTGTAAACAAGCGACAGAGATGAAACTTGACGGGTATGTGTAGGGGTCAAAGTAATGTAATATGTATTTTTTTCGTTTTTGCCCAATTTCACTTTTAGAGCGTAAAACACACCCTGAAAGCTAATTTGGCATATTAGGTTTAGAGGGAATATCTTCGAAATTGTTGATTCAGATTGCCTCGACTGATCCGTTTTATGCATCTCACGCTACGTCTGTATCAGGAACGGTATCGAGACAGCGATAGCTAGGCAGCCTATATACACTCCTGGAAATGGAAAAAAGAACACATTGACACCGGTGTGTCAGACCCACCATACTTGCTCCGGACACTGCGAGAGGGCTGTACAAGCAATGATCACACGCACGGCACAGCGGACACACCAGGAACCGCGGTGTTGGCCGTCGAATGGCGCTAGCTGCGCAGCATTTGTGCACCGCCGCCGTCAGTGTCAGCCAGTTTGCCGTGGCATACGGAGCTCCATCGCAGTCTTTAACACTGGTAGCATGCCGCGACAGCGTGGACGTGAACCGTATGTGCAGTTGACGGACTTTGAGCGAGGGCCTATAGTGGGCACGCGGGAGGCCGGGTGGACGTACCGCGGAATTGCTCAACACGTGGGGCGTGAGGTCTCCACAGTACATCGATGTTGTCGCCAGTGGTCGGCGGAAGGTGCACGTGCCCGTCGACCTGGGACCGGACCGCAGCGACGCACGGATGCACGCCAAGACCGTAGGATCCTACGCAGTGCCGTAGGGGACCGCACCGCCACTTCCCAGCAAATTAGGGACACTGTTGCTCCTGGGGTATCGGCGAGGACCATTCGCAACCGTCTCCATGAAGCTGGGCTACGGTCCCGCACACCGTTAGGCCGTCTTCCGCTCACGTCCCAACATCGTGCAGCCCGCCTCCAGTGGTGTCGCGACAGGCGTGAATGGAGGGACGAATGGAGACGTGTCGTCTTCAGCGATGAGAGTCGCTTCTGCCTTGGTGCCAATGATGGTCGTATGCGTGTTTGGCGCCGTGCAGGTGAGCGCCACAATCAGGACTGCATACGACCGAGGCACACAGGGCCAACACCCGGCATCATGGTGTGGGGAGTGATCTCCTACACTGGCCGTACACCACTGGTGATCGTCGAGGGGACACTGAATAGTGCACGGTACATCCAAACCGTCATCGAACCCATCGTTCTACCATTCCTAGACCGGCAAGGGAACTTGCTGTTCCAACAGGACAATGCACGTCCGCATGTATCCCGTGCCACCCAACGTGCTCTAGAAGGTGTAAGTCAACTACCCTGGCCAGCAAGATCTCCGGATCTGTCCTCCATTGAGCATGTTTGGGACTGGATGAAGCGTCGTCTCACGCGGTCTGCACGTCCAGCACGAACGCTGGTCCAACTGAGGCGCCAGGTGGAAATGGCATGGCAAGCCGTTCCACAGGACTACATCCAGCATCTCTACGATCGTCTCCATGGGAGAATAGCAGCCTGCATTGCTGCGAAAGGTGGATATACACTGTACTAGTGCCGACATTGTGCATGCTCTGTTGCCTGTGTCTATGTACCTGTGGTTCTGTCAGTGTGATCATGTGATGTATCTGACAGCAGGAATGTGTCAATAAAGTTTCCCCTTCCTGGGACAATGAATTCACGGTGTTCTTATTTCAATTTCCAGGAGTGTATGTTCCCTACAGTTCCCTCTAAGAGCTTTGAGCGACTGTTAGCAAACTGAGTCATGCTGTAGAAAATAGAAGTGAGGTCTTGCCATGAATTACACGGTGTGTTTGGACCAAATCAGACGGTGTTTCCGTAAGACATAGGACATAGAGGATGTTCCACTGAACAATTTGAGGTGTGGAACTGGGGTCGGAGAAACCAGCTTAAAGAGATAACACCATAAAATCTCATCACTGTGTGCTTTTTTATTTACATTACTTACAGCTAACTGCAAATGACATTTGTACTGTATCTTACAAAATGTGCTGAAACGGACGGCCATCAACCTCAATACAAGCATGAAATCTGCGAAGAAGATTCTAACGCACCCTGACATCACTGGTGTGTTTCGAATCACATCACAGGCAGCTAAAATTCTGGCAGCTAGTTTCATCTCTGATACGCTGGGGTCTCATAGACATTTGAGTTTAGATATCTCTCTCCTCCCGAACAGTCCATGAAGGCCCATTGGTATCGACCGGCCGCCGTGTCATCCTCATACACAGGCGTCACTGGATGCGGATATGGAGGGGGATGTGGTCAGTACACCGCTCTCCCGGCCGTATGTCAGTTTCCGAGACCGGAGCCGCTACTTCTCAATCAAGTAGCTCCTCAGTTTGACTCACAAGGGCTGAGTGAACCCCACTTGCCAACAGCGCTCGGCAGACCGGATGGTCACCCATCCAAGTGCTAGCCCAAACCGACTGCGCTTAACTGCGGAGATCTGACGAGAACTGGTGTTATTACTACGGCAAGGCCGTTGACGACTTTAGATATCCCTATAGGAAATAATCAATAGGATTCAGATCAGATGACATCGCAGGCCATGGAATTGGACTTCCCCTTTCAATCCAGTGTTCAGGAGTTATTGAACGCAGTTTTCCGAAATTCCTTCACCAGGGAAGACGAATGGAATATTACAGAATTTGAAATACGAACAGCTGCTAGCATGAGTTTCTTAGAAGTAGATACCTTAGGGGTTGCGAAACAACTCAAATCGCTTGATACGGGCAAGTCTTCAGGTCCAGATTGTATACCGATTAGGTTCCTTTCAGATTACGCTGATACAATAGCTCCCTACTTAGCAATCATATACAACCGCTCGCTCACCGATAGATCTGTACCTACAGATTGGAAAATTGCGCAGGTCGCACCAGTGTTTAAGAAGGGTATTAGGAGTAATCCATCGAACAATAGATCTATATCATTGACGTCGGTTTGCAGTAGGGTTTTGGAGCATATGCTGTATTCAAACATTATGAATCACCTCGAAGGGAACGATCTATTGATACGTAATCAGCATGGTTTCAGAAAACATCGTTCTCGTGCAACGCAGCTAGCTCTTTATTCGCACCAAGTAATGGCCGCTATCGACAGGGGATCTCAAGTTGATTCCGTATTTCTAGATTTCCGGAAAGCTTTTGACACCGTTCCTCACAAGCGACTTCTAATCAAGCTGCGGGCCTATGGGGTATCGTCTCAGTTGTGCGACTGGATTCGTGATTTCCTGTCAGGAAGGTCGCAGTTCGTAGTAATAGACGGCAAATCACCGAGTAAAACTGAAGTGATATCAGGTGTTCCCCAGGGAAGCGTCCTGGGACCTCTGCTGTTCCTGATCTATGTAAATGACCTGGGTGACAATCTGAGCAGTTCTCTTAGGTTGTTCGCAGATGATGCTCTAATTTACCGTCTAGTAAGGTCATCCGAAGACGAGTATCAGTTGCAAAGCGATTTAGAAAAGATTGGTGTATGGTGTGGTAGGTGGCAGTTGACGCTAAATAACGAAAAGTGTGAGGTGATCCACACGAGTTCCAAAAGAAATCCGTTGGAATTCGATTACTCGATAAATAGTACAATCCTCAAGGCTGTCAATTCAACTAAGTACCTGGGTGTTAAAATTACGAACAACTTCAGTTAGAAAGACCACATAGATAATATTGTGAGGAAGGCGAGCCAAAGGTTGCGTTTCATTGGCAACACACTTAGAAGATGCAACAAATCCACTAAAGAGACAGCTTACACTACACTCGTTCGTCCTCTGTTAGAATATTGCTGCGCAATGTAAGATCCTTACCAGGTGGGATTGACGGAGGACATCGAAAGGGTGCAAAAAAGGGCAGCTCGTTTTGTATTATCACGTAATAGGGGAGAGAGTGTGGCAGATATGATACGCGAGCTGGGATGGAAGTCATTAAAGCAAAGACGTTTATCGTCGCGGTGAGATCTGTTTATGAAATTTCAGTCACCAACTTTCTCTTCTGAATGCGAAAATATTTTGTCGAGCCCAACCTACATACGTAGGAATGATCATCAAAATAAAATAAGAGAAATCAGAGCTCGAACAGAAAGGTTTAGGTGTTCGTTTTTCCCGCGCGCTGTTCGTGAGTGGAATGGTAGAGAGATAGTACGAGGTGCATTCAAGTTCTAAGGCCTCCGATTTTTTTTCTCCGGACTGGAAAGAGATAGAAACATGCGCATTGTTTTAAAATGAGGCCACGTTCATTGTCAATACCTCCCAGAGATGGCAGCACCGTACGGCAGATGGAATTTTACCGCCAGCGGCGAGAATGAGAACTGTTTTAAATACTTAAAATGGCGACGTTTTCCTTACTTGAACAGCGTGCAATCATTCGTTTTCTGAATTTGCGTGGTGTGAAACCAATTGAAATTCATCGACAGTTGAAGGAGACATGTGGTGATGGAGTTATGGATGTGTCGAAAGTGCGTTCGTGGGTGCGACAGTTTAATGAAGGCAGAACATCAAGTGACAACAAACCGAAACAACCTCGGGCTCGCACAAGCCAGTCTGACGACATGATCGAGAAAGTGGAGAGAATGGTTTTGGGGGTTGCCGAATGACTGTTGAACAGATCGCCTCTAGAGTTGGCATTTCTGTGGGTTCTGTGCACACAATCCTGCATGACGACCTAAAAATGCGAAAAGTGTCATCCAGGTGGGTGCCACGAATGCTGACGGACGACCACACGGCTGCCCGTGTGGCATGTTGCCAAGCAATGTTGACGCACAACGACAGCATGAATGGGACTTTCTTTTCGTCGGTTGTGGCAATGGATGAGACGTGGATGCCATTTTTCAATCCAGAAACAAAGCGCCAGTCAGCTCAAAGGAAGCACACAGATTCACCGCCACCAAAAAAATTTCGGGTAACCGCCAGTGCTGAAAAAATGATGGTGTCCATGTTCTGGGACAGCGAGGGCGTAATCCTTACCCATTGCGTTCCAAAGGGCACTACGAAAATGTTTTGAAGAACAAATTCCTTCCTACACTGCAACAAAAACGTCTGGGAAGGGCTGCGCGTGTGCTGTTTCACCAAGACAACGCACCCGCACATCGAGCT
This sequence comes from Schistocerca cancellata, assembly GCF_023864275.1. Classification (NCBI taxonomy): domain Eukaryota; kingdom Metazoa; phylum Arthropoda; class Insecta; order Orthoptera; family Acrididae; genus Schistocerca; species Schistocerca cancellata. The sequence goes on from NC_064633.1 coordinate 198,755,802, forward strand.
AACGTTACGCAACAGTTTCTTGGTGATAACAACTTTGAAGTGATTCCTCATGCTCCCTACTCACCTCACCTGGCTCCTAGTGACTTTTGGCTTTTTCCAACAATGAAAGACACTCTCCGTGGCCGCACATTCACCAGCCGTGCTGCTATTGCCTCAGCGATTTTCCAGTGTTCAAAAGAGACTCCTAAAGAAGCCTTCGCCGCTGCCATGGAATCATGGCGTCAGTGTTGTGAAAAATGTGTACGTCTGCAGGGCGATTACGTCGAGAAGTAACGCCAGTTTCATCGATTTCGGGTGAGTAGTTAATTAGAAAAAAAATCGGAGGCCTTAGAACTTGAATGCACCTCGTGTGATTGTGGTTCGATGTACCCTCTGCCAAGCACTTAAATGTGAATTGCAGAGTAGTCATTTAGATGTAGATGTAGAAATATAGCACTGAGATGGTTGCGGACATCCTCACTGAAGTGAGGTGGTGCACCGTCATGTTGTATCCACATACTCTCACCAACAGCGACGGGTACGTCTCCAACATCTCAGGTGGAACTCTTTGCGAACCTTAAGTACAGGTGGCTATTCAGACGGCCAGGTTGAAGATGTGGACCAATAAGATTGTCGCCTAAATGCCGGGCCAGATATTCACAGCAAAACGTACTTGATGGTGTGACTCTACTACAGCGTGAGGGTGTTCCTCATCTTGCTGTTCGAAATATCATCTCGATGAAATGAGGCCTCGTCAATAAACAGCACGATTTGGAGGAAATCTAGTCGATCAATCCATTGTTGGAGCAACGACTAACACAATGCGACCCTTGGTGCAAAGTCAGTCACAAGCACTGCGTGGACTAGTTGGGGTGATATGGGTGTAATTGTTGTTCGTGGAGTACTCGCCACACGCTAGTATGTGCAGCGCCCATGTCACGTGCAACACGACGATACCTGTTGTGGGGTCCGGTGCAACACGTTCCGGTATTGCAGCACCTCCTCTTCAAAATCGGCTGTGCGAGTGATCACAACTAGCTCTTTGTACTCATGAAGTAATAAGTGCTATCGACTGGGGATGTCAAATTGATTCCATATTTTTAGATTTCCAGAAGGCTTTCGACACAGTTCCTCACAAGCATCTTCTAATCAAACTGCGTGCCTACGGAGTATCGCCTCAGTTGTGTGACTGGATTCGTGATTTCCTGTCAGAAAGCTCACAGTTCGTAGTAATAGACGGAAAGTCCTCGAGTAAAACAGAAGTAATATCTGGCGTTCCTCAAGGAGGTGTTATAGGAGGTGTTATAGGCCCTCTATTGTGCCTGTCTATATTAACGACATAGGAGACAATCTGAGTAGCCATCTTAAATTGCTTGCAGATGATGCTGCCATTTACCGTCTTGTAAAATCATCAGATGATCAAAATGACATGCAAAATGATTTAGATAAGATATCTGTATTGTGTGCAATTGACCCTGTATAGGGTACTAAAGGAAATCAGCTAAATTTCGATTACGCGACAAGTCACACAAATGTGAAGGCTGTAAATTCAAGTAAATACAGGGCGTTTCAAAAAGAAAGAGCAGATTTCAAACATTTATTTCTCAAAAACTACAAATGATAGAAACACAATTCAAACGTTTCTTGTCAGAGAAAGGTTCAAAGTTTTTCAATGGTCCGCGCAGAAGTTCCATGCAAATCCGCAGTGGCGCTGGCGTTTGTTTGTAGGAAAATGGCGACGACACCACAGGAACGATCATTTTGTGTGCTGCAATTTGCAAAGTTAGAGTCCATTGTTGGTGTGCAACGTGCATTCCGCCGTCAATTCAACAAACAGCCGCCTCGTCATAAGCAAATTTATGAGTGGCATCACAGATTCGTAGAAGATGGTTGCATCTGCAAGCGAAAAAGCACGGGTCGTCCACGCACATCGGATGAAAATGTCGAGCGTGTCCGTGCAGCTTACGAAAGGAGCCCTAGAAAATCCACGACACGGGCAAGTCACGAACTAAACATGTCTAAAACAACGGTATGGCGCGTTCTGAGTAACCGTCTGCACATGAAGCCGTACAAACTGCAGTTATTGCAAGCATTGCGTCCTGACGACCACAACAAAAGGTTCGAATTTTCAACTGCAATTCTACAGGACATGGAAGAGGACAATTTTGCCGAACGATTAATTTTTTCAGATGAATCAACGTTTCACATTTCTGGTAAAGTTAATCGGCATAACGTACGAATTTGGGCGAGTGAAACTCCGAGGGACGTTATTCAACATGAAAGAGACTCACCAAAGGTTAACGTCTTTTGTGCAATTTCGGTAAACAAAGTTTATGGACCTTTCTTTTTCATGGAGAAAACTATCACAGGAACCATTTACCTGGACATGTTAGAAAACTGGCTATTTCCTCAACTTCAGGAAGATTCAAATCACTTCATCTTCATGCAAGATGGCGCCCCACCACACTTCTCTGAACCTGTACGACGGTACCTAAATAACACCATTCCAGGACGGTGGATTGGAAGAGCAGGAGCACAAGATCAATGTCATCGTCTGTGGCCTCCCAGGTCACCAGACCTTACTCCCTGCGATTTTTATTTGTGGGGGTACATAAAGGACTGTGTTTATGTCCCACCTATGCCCGCTACTCTTCAAGAGGTACGACATCGAATTGTTGCGGCCGTGAATTCGGTAACTAAAGACCAGTTGCGTCGTGTGTGGCAAGAAATGAGATACCGGTTTGATATTTGTCGTGTAACAAATGGTGCTCATATTGAGGTACAGTTTTGATATTTGTTGTGTAACATTTGGTACTCATATTGAGTGAAGGACCGTTGGAATTGTGTTTCTATCATTTGTAGTTTTTGAGAAATAAATGTTTGAAATCTGCTCTTTCTTTTTGAAACGCCCTGTACTTAGGGATTACAATTACAAATAACCTAAATTGGGCCGGCCGGAGTGGCCGAGCGGTTCTAGGCGCTACAGTCTGGAACCGCTGGACTGCTACGGTCGCAGGTTCGAATCCTGCCGCGGGCATGGATGTTTGTGATGTCCTTAGGTTAGTTAGGTTTAAGTAGTTCTAAGTTCTAGGGGACTGATGACCTCAGAAGTTAAGTCCCATAGTGCTCAGAGCCATTTGAACCATTTTGAACCTAAATTGGAACGATCACATGGATAATAGGTAGAGCAAACCAAAGACTGCGATTCACTGCCAGAACACTTAGAAGTTGCAACACCGTTACTAGACTGCTTACACTAAGCTTGTCCGCCCTATTCTGGAGTATTGCTGTGCGGTGTGGGATCCGCATCAGGTGGGACTGACGGGTGACATCGAAAAAGTACAAACAAGGGCAGTTCGTTTTGTATTATCGCGAAATAGGGGAGCTAGTGTCACTATACATGAATTGGAGTGGCAGGAAAAACAATGGCGTTTTTCGTTGCGACGGGATCTTCTCATGAAATTTCAATCACCAGTTTTCTTCTCCGATTGCGGAAACATTCTGTTGGCACCCACCTACATAGGGAGAAATGATCATCACGATGAAATAAGAGAAATCAGGGCTCGCACAGAAAAATTTAAGTGTTCGTTTTTCCCGCGTGCCGTTCGAGAGTGGAACGGTAGAGAGACAGCTTGAAGGTGGTTCATTGAACCCTCTGCCGGGCACTTTATTGTGAATAGCAGAGTAATAACGTAGATGTAGATGTTACCGGGCCCCTCGTTTCTTCTTTCCAATAAACCAGTCTCCCGCATTCATCGATCGAGAGAAATAAACACCCGTCGTGACGGATGATGCCTGTTAGGAATTCGTTCTCTATGCAGACTTTCAGCAGCGAGAGCATTGCAACGTACGCTACTTCCCCATAAACAACGTGCATGTCAGTGAGTTCTGCGAAACTGTACCGGTACTGATCCATCGTATTGTACTGCACGTCTCTGAATAGCACTGAGTAATGAATGGTCTGTCGTTGATTCATAGCACGTTATGTATGGGACAATGTAAATACAATACAACAGAGCTACCTTATGGACAAGTAAAGTAAACAAATCCTACATCATGACTTCTTAGTAATCAGGCTCGTCCTTCCAGGAAATAAAGAATGTAAATGCAAATGAATAGCACAGTGCGTGTAAATTTGCACACGTGTTAGCTGTGAATAAACTGGAAAACGGTAATCCTAGACAAAGTGACAGACAAGTTTACTCCCAAATCTTAAGCTGGATTCTCTGACCCCAGGTTTCCTACCTCAAATTGTTCCGTGGAGCATTCTCTATGCCCTGTCAAATTTTTGCTCGCTCTTACGGAAACACCCTGTATACATGTTCTTCTCAGAACTTTGAGCGACTGTTAGCAAACGGAGTTATAATGAAATAATAATAATAAGTGAGGACTGGCCATGAGTTACACGGTATATTTGGAGCAAGACATACCTTACTTCTGCCATACTTACACAAGTGAGCGCAATCTTTCTTCGTGTAATTAGTATTGTAGTCATCCAGGATTTGGATGTCTCTGTAAGTTTATTCCGTTTATAGTACTTAATATTTCGTAATAGGTTCGGCGACTTTGCCGTATAGAGTGCGTTTCACCACAAAAAAGACAATGTACTTCACATCTCAAGAGAGAACTGGCAAATAACATCCTTCTGCCTTGTGGGGTTGCATAAAATGACATCGGTGGGGGCATTTGAATTACACTGTGTATTAATCTTTTCATTGGGTTATATTCCGGAAAGTTGTTACTTCCACGATTCACATTTTGATATCTCTCATTACGAGGTGCATTCAAGTCCTAAGGCCTCCGATTTTTTTTTCTCCGGACTGGAAAGAGATAGAAACATGCGAATTGTTTTAAAATGAGGCTGCGTTCATTGTCAATACGTCCCAGAGATGGCAGCACCGTACGGCAGATGGAATTTTATTGCCAGTGGCGAGAATGAGAACTGTTTTAAATCCTTAAAATGGCGACGTTTTCCTTACTTGAACAGCGTGCAATCATTCGTTTTCTGAATTTGCGTGGTGTGAAACCAATTGAAATTCATCAACAGTTGAAAGAGACATGTGGTGATGGAGTTCTGGATGTGTCGAAAGTGCGTTCGTGGGTGCGACAGTTTAATGAAGGCAGAACATCGTGTGACAACAAACCGAAACAACCTCGGGCTCGCACAAGCCGGTCTGACGACACAATCGAGAAAGTGGAGAGAATTGTTTTGGGGGATCGCCGAGTGACTGTTGAACAGATCGCCTCCAGAGTTGGCATTTCTGTGGGTTCTGTGCACACAATCCTGCATGACGACCTGAAAATGCGAAAAGTGTCATCCAGGTGGGTGCCACGAATGCTGACGGACGACCACACGGCTGCCCGTGTGGCATGTTGCCAAGCAATGTTGACGCGCAACAACAGCATGAATGGGACTTTCTTTTCGTCGATTGTGACAATGGATGAGACGTGGATGCCATTTTTCAATCCAGAAACAAAGAGCCAGTCAGCTCAATGGAAGCACACAGATTCACCGCCACCAAAAAAATTTCGGGTAACCGCCAGTACTGAAAAATTGATGGTGTCCATGTTCTGGGACAGCGAGGGCGTAATCCTTACCCATTGCGTTCCAAAGGGCACTACGGTAACAGGTGCATCCTATGAAAATGTTTTGAAGAACAAATTCCTTCCTGCACTGCAACAAAAACGTCCGGAAAGGGCTGTGCGTGTGCTGTTTCACCAAGACAACGCACCCGCACATCGAGCTAACATTACGCAACAGTTTCTTCGTGATAACAACTTTGAAGTGATTCATCATGCTCCCTACTCACCTGACCTGGCTCCTAGTGACTTTTGGCTTTTTCCAACAATGAAAGACACTCTCTGTGGCCGCACATTCACCAGCCGTGCTGCTATTGCCTCAGCGATTTTCCAGTGGTCAAAACAGACTCCTAAAGAAGCCTTCGCCACTGCCATGGAATCATGGCGTCAGCGTTGTAAAAAATCTGTACGTCTGCAGGGCGATTACGTCGAGAAGTAACACCAGTTTCATCGATTTCGGGTGAGTAGTTAATTAGAAAAAAAATCGGAGGCCTTAGAACTTGAATGCACCTCGTAATTTCGTTGTTTCCGCTGGTGAAACACATTTTGTGAGGCAACGTTTTTGAACAATTTACGAGAACATTTGGTAAATTAACTGAATAAGCTTACGGAAACATGCAAAAATTGTATGAATACACTGCTAATTACACAAAGAAAGATTGGAGACAGCTACGTTAAATACGGCAGAAGTAAGGTATATCATGGTCCAAAAATACCGAGTAACTCACGACCAATCTCACTTGTATTTTTTATTCTACGAGTCCATTCCCTAACAGTGTCCCGAAGCTCTGAGAGGGTACGTGTATCGATTGCGTGGCTGTCGCCTGTCTGGATACCGCTCCTGACACAGACGTAGTGTCGGCTGCATAAAACGGATTGGGAGTGGCACATGAATCACCCGTAGGAAGAATGTGTTCATGTAAAGACTGAAATGCAATTAACTTTTTTGAAAGATGTACGATCAACTTTTGTCGTAATCTGAAATTTTCCACAATATCACACCACCGTTATTTTGAAAATTGAAAACTTTTGTTACAATATAAATTAAAGAAGCTTTTACCCCACATCCGGTAATAAAGTTGGGTACGAAATACCATTTTTGGAAAGCAAGCTGTAAATAATATGCTGTCGGAGTGTTTTCAGCATACCTAACTAAAATATCTAAATATTCATTATTATTATGATTACCTATTTTATTTATTTTAGTTATATTTTTAAGATATTATTTTATGTTTAACATTTATGTTTTTTTTTTGGTTTGCTGTTTCACAAACGTGTATCTTTTTAACTAAAAAAACAAGTAACCCGTTATTATGGTACAAAATCATTATAATCAGTATAGAAACGCTTACAATATAACGTTTTTACACCATTTATATAAAATAAACGAAATTTCTTCATTTAATACACGCGACGTGCAACACAATATAAAACAAATCTCTGCAGGATTTCAAATTGTGACGGTTGATCTTTTAAATATCCTGATTTGTACCAGCCATATTTCGATACTTCAGTAGTAATGGCGAAGAAAATATATACTAGTGACAACAGCTTGAGTATATTGTTTTTCATGTGGAGATTGACGTCACAATCAATCAGCAGAACTAGATCTGAAAAACTTCTCACAGAGATCGAAAGCTGTATACATTCAATCCTGTCTAGCCTTTTGTCATCACCAGACGAACAAATTCCTTGTCCTTAGGAACGACGATCACAATTGTTCTTTCACACTACCACCATCCCCTTTACATAGTTTTAAAGGAAAGTAATGGATATATTGGACCGAGAATGCGAGAATCTCTTTTTGAAGCCGAAAATGTCCTTTTGGGACCATTGACATATCGTCAACAAAAGACTGACCAGGTCAAAAGGTACTTGAAAGACGTTTTCTTTCCCAATGAGAGATAAAAATCTGTATTATTGTTAGAGTCCTGGGATGGTCAGTGTGAAAGAACCGTTTAGACCATCCTACCTGAGGACAAGGAACTTGTTTACCAGATGATCCCAAACGGCTCAATGTTACAGATACAGACGAGGGACACATGCGGCTTTATATGTTGCAAGAACTCTGTGAGAGGATTTTCAGATATACACTCCTGGAAATTGAAATAAGAACACCGTGAATTCATTGTCCCAAGAAGGGGAAACTTTATTGACACATTCCTGGGGTCAGATACATCACATGATCACACTGACAGAACCACAGGCACATAGACACAGGCAACAGAGCACGCACAATGTCGGCACTAGTACAGTGTATATCCACCTTTCGCAGCAATGCAGGCTGCTATTCTCCCATGGAGACGATCGTAGAGATGCTGGATGTAGTCCTGTGGAACGGCTTGCCATGCCATTTCCACCTGGCGCCTCAGTTGGACCAGCGTTCGTGCTGGACGTGCAGACCGCGTGAGACGACGCTTCATCCAGTCCCAAACATGCTCAATGGGGGACAGATCCGGAGATCTTGCTGGCCAGGGTAGTTGACTTACACCTTCTAGAGCACGTTGGGTGGCACGGGATACATGCGGACGTGTGTTGTCCTGTTGGAACAGCAAGTTCCCTTGCCGGTCTAGGAATGGTAGAACGATGGGTTCGATGACGGTTTGGATGTACCGTGCACTATTCAGTGTCCCCTCCACGATCACCAGTGGTGTACGGCCGGTGTAGGAGATCGCTCCCCACACCATGATGCCGGGTGTTGGCCCTGTGTGCCTCGGTCGTATGCAGTCCTGATTGTGGCGCTCACCTGCACGGCGCCAAACACGCATACGACCATCATTGGCACCAAGGCAGAAGCGACTCTCATCGCTGAAGACGGCACGTCTCCATTCTTCCCTCCATTCACGCCTGTCGCGACACCACTGGAGGCGGGCTGCACGATGTTGGGGCGTGAGCGGAAGACGGCCTAACGGTGTGCGGGACCGTAGCCCAGCTTCATGGAGACGGTTGCGAATGGTCCTTGCCGATACCCCAGGAGCAACAGTGTCCCTAATTTGCTGGGAAGTGGCGGTGCGGTCCCCTACGGCACTGCGTAGGATCCTACGGTCTTGGCGTGCATCCGTGCGTCGCTGCGGTCCGGTCCCAGGCCGACGGGCACGTGCACCTTCCGCCGTCCACTGGCGACAACATCGATGTACTGTGGAGACCTCACGCCCCACGTGTTGAGCAATTCGGCGGTACGTCCACCCGGCCTCCCGCATGCCCACTATACGCCCTCGCTCAAAGTCCGTCAACTGCACATACGGTTCACGTCCACGCTGTCGCGGCATGCTACCAGTGTTAAAGACTGCGATGGAGCTCCGTATGCCACGGCAAACTGGCTGACACTGACGGCGGCGGTGCACAAATGCTGCGCAGCTAGCGCCATTCGACGGCCAACACCGCGGTTCCTGGTGTGTCCGCTGTGCCGTGCGTGTGATCATTGCTTGTACAGCCCTCTCGCAGTGTCCGGAGCAAGTATGGTGGGTCTGACACACCGGTGTCAATGTGTTCTTTTTTCCATTTCCAGGAGTGTAGTTCTGTTGAGCAATTATGATGTTAATCTCCAATTCAGAAACAATGTAATCATGCTGCAGTCATTAGTACCTAATTCTCTTCGCCAAGACTTACCAATGTACTGAAATATGCCTGATACAAATCAGGGTATTTAGAGGATCATCTGTGACAATTTGAAATCCTTCTGAATTTTGTTTTATATTGTGTTGTTCGTCGTGTATATTAGGCGAAGCAATTTCGTTAACTTCATGTGCACAGTACAATAAGCATTTCTTCACGGATAATCAATATTGTAATGATTTTGCATCATAAATATTGGTTCAACTGAAGGGAACTTGAATCCAGATCCTCCCAAATACGAGTCCAGTGTCTTAAGACTACGCAATATCGCTTGGACTGAATGGCCATGTTTGTAGATGTTTGTAGATTCGTACGTCCATACTTATCATAATAAAAAGAACTGCACCCAGAGAGACAAGGTAGATTGCGATCGTTGTTAGCAGGCAGGTAGATGATACCATGCATACGAAATGATCACACTTTCAGCGTTGGAGGACCAACATTTATTGTGCTACACACCACAAAATTTACGCAATCGGGAGCTTATGGTTGTGAATACAGACATCCAGACATCGTAAAATGGAGTTTACAGATCTCTGATATAGTTCTGTGATAGTCCATCACATGCTGCTTGCATCTGAGTACGCAGTGCCTGGTCGATGGAGGTAAGATCCTTACGGCATACTCCATGGCACCCCACACATTCTTGATCAGGGAGATATTGCACGATGCGGCTGGCCACGGCTGAGGGTCCACGGCTGAAAGGCACGTTTGGGAGGTGACACCGGTGTGAAGACAAGCGTTGTCCTGTTGAAATAGGGCATGGGCGTGGGCGTCCAAGAATGACAGTGTCACCAGCTATAAGACCTGAAGCTGTCATGGAGCCTATTAGGAATGCTAACAGTGAACGGGCACCATAACATATCGATCACCAAACCAGCACACCAGACTGGTGGAACGTGTGATGGGAGACCACAATCTGCTCTTTGAGACACTTTTTACTGCGCGTCCAGAAACGGACGTGGTGGTCGTCACTAAAGATGAGCCCGCATCTCGTGGTCGTGCGGTAGCGTTCTCGCTTCCCACGCCCGGGTTCCCGGGTTCGATTCCCGGCGGGGTCAGGGATTTTCTCTGCCTAGTGATGGCTGTGTGTTGTGTGCTGTCCTTAGGTTAGTTAGGTTGAAGTAGTTCTAAGTTCTACGGGACTGATGACCATAGATGTTAAGTCCCATAGTGCTCAGAGCCATTTGAACCATTTTGAACTAAAGATGACCCACTGGCAGCTTACAGGGCCCCTTGTCCATCACTGTCGACATCAGGCGAGTCAGGCACAGTGTTGAGTCGGTGTGAGTGGCAGGTATCGTAAAGATCGGTGTTCAGTGAGCCCTGTGACTTGCAGCAACCTGTTAATGGTGCTAACACTCACGGGATGTTCCACAGAGAAGACAGGAAATGGCGATGAATGGCCTCTATCATTGCCATTGGGTCTGTTCTTGCATGGCAGACAATCCGTCCGGTATTCCTCCATGTGCTGCGTGTTAGATGTCCAGATTCTACATGTTGTGCAATGCATGACTTCCTCTGTCATTTCTGTATCAATGGGCAATGGTGGCGGCCATACAATCGGTGTGGCGTGCAATACGATGATAGGACCACCCAGCCTCCCACAGCCCCACGATGCGCCTCTTCTGGAACTCGTCTACCTGGACAACCTGGTGCCAAACGTGTTGCCTGGTCATATGGCGCATGCAGATGATGCTTTAGTGATATACCCATTGTCATACTGGCCAGCACAGCTCTCTGGGGGCCGAGCGGTTCTACGCGCTTCAGTCTGGAACCGCGCGACCGCTACGGTCGCAGGTTCGAATCCTGCCTCGGGCATGGTTGTGATGTCCTTAGGTTAGTTAGGTTTAATTAGTTCTAAGTTCTAGGGGACGGATGACCTTAGATGTTAAGTCCCATAGTGCTCAGAGCCATTTCAACCATCTGAGCTGTCTGGGACGCTGTTATATCAACCACGGGGCACACCGTAATGGTCCCACTCAATAAACCTTGCGTGCACGGCCAACTGTGCAAAATTATTGGCACTGCTGATGGTTTGCAACATACCAGCCCAATTTCCAGTGGAGCGGTTGGGTCCTTACGGGTGCAGCTCTTTTTGTGACGATCATTGTACAAAGATACTCCACGACCCACCAAATGATGCATGGCGGTAGGTACTGTGTAGCACTATTACAGTCGCCGTCACCAAAATAGGCAGCTCAAGGTCATAGCAGCTACGTGACGTCTTCAGGCACAAAGCGCTGTGGCCTGACCGCTTCACAGCTTTGTTGCCACATACAATGTGAAGCAGTCAATGAGGTCAACCTCATCTGAAGGTTCAGTAATTCCGTGCGATATCGTGCGAGGATAATGGAATGTAGTCGAATTAAGTCGGGTGATGTTGAGGGTATTAGATTAGGAAATGAGACACTTAAAGTAGTAAAGGAGTTTTGCTATTTGGGGAGCAAAATAACTGATGATGGTCGAAGTAGAGAGGATATAAAATATAGACTGGCAATGGCAAGGAAAGCGTTTCTGAAGAAGAGAAATTTGTTAACATCGAGTATAGATTTAAGTGTCAGGAAGTCATTTCTGAAAGTATTTGTATGGAGTGTAGCCATGTATGGATGTGAAACATGGACGGTAAATAGTTTGGACAAGAAGAGAATAGAATAGAAGCTTTCGAAATGTGGTGCTACAGAAGAATGCTGAAGATTAGATGGGTAGATCACATAACTAATGAGGTGGTATTGAATAGGATTGGGGAGAAGAGAAGTTTGTGGCACAACTTGACCAGAAGAAGGGATCGGTTGGTAGGTCATGTTCTGAGGCATCAAGGGATCACCAATTTAGTATTGGAGGGCAGCGTGGAGGGTAATAATCGTAGGGGGAGACCAAGAGACGAATACACTAAGCAGATTCAGAAGGATGTAGGTTGCAGTAGGTACTGGGAGATGAAGAAGCTTGCACAGGATAGAGTAGCATGGAGAGCTGCATCAAACCAGTCTCAGGACTGAAGACCACAACAACAACAACAACATCGTGCGTTCGCGCGTGGTTTGTCTTCCGTGGAAAGGTGCACATTGACTTGCGTTTTGTAGCGAACGTAATGCAGGTCCAAGGGCCTACGTTTTGAACTACATGGTCGGTGCGCATAAAGGGCCACAAGACATTCGGAAACAAACTAAAATTGTAGTATCTACCGCATTGAAGTTTTTTCTTATCTGACCAACAGTGAAGAAGCCAGGAATGAAATAATATTTTGCGCAAATCCATAAACTGACAGCAAAGACTCGTAGTATTTCCGAATCGATTGTATGCCTTCGTAATACTGGAGTAACGTCAGCAAAATCTCTGGATGTTAGCATTTGTTTTGTTTATCCAAGAAAGGAAAATAAACGGGAAAGGAAATCTAGGGATTTCGACAGTTTTAACAAAAAATTGGTACGTAGAACTGCGCTTGGTAGCTACTAAAGACGACAGTATCCGACGGCTAGAAAAAAAAAATTAATCAGCGTCAGAGACCTCCTTTCGTTGTCTTCTTCGCCCCTTGGTTTTCGATTGATAAAGCGTACCGATGGACGAAATTTTTTAATGGAATGCAGAAATATCCCAGCAGCAAGGGTGAAGTTCTTGCGTACAAGGTATTTATTGCGTGGTGAGGATAACACGCTTGTAGTATACTTAAGTAAAACTTGGGTTTCACAAAACCGTACGAACAAATATACTTTTCTCAACTCCAATGGAAATATATCAATGAATGTACATGCAGTTAGTTCTATGTTGTATATCGAGTTCTGGATGGAATGCAGTGATGATGGGTTTGTAACAGCTAAAATTATTGAGGTAGGGAATAACCTCTATCCAATTAGGGCGAGCCATTAGAACAAAAACCCTGGTGGCGGCAAATAAATACTAGCGCGCTGCAGTGCAAAGTCTCTCGCAAATAAATTGCATTCATAGCTGACACGATTAGAAGAATGATGTGTGCCTGGTTTCATTATTTTTCGTAACTGCTGTCAGATGTATGGTCACAAGTCCCATTATATATTCGCCAACTGATATTTTACTTTTGAAAATGACTACATCGTTCGTTGAAACAGGTAATGTAACTTCCTTTTTAAAGAAAAATTTTATGTACTGTGGCTTTGGTTTCACTAATGTAGTGTCAAATAAATGTTTAACTTATATGATAGTCACAATCCTTCACGACAATTACGTCTACTATCTTTTGGTACAAAAAATCGATTTCTTTAAAAGTGCATTTTTGGATTCATAAAAGTGTTTGGAATCCACCCCTGAAACGGTTTTTCCGAATACGGAACAGAAATGTTTGTTATTCGCGGTTGAACAAAAAAATGCATCTGCCTGAAACCTGCCTTTTTCACGCACCAGTTTTTTTTTTTTTTTTCTTTCAGAGGACGAGTTATAGTACCGGTGCTTGGGAGGAAACACACAAATTCTAATGAAAGTTTGAACGCGTGTGTTTGGAAGTTTGCCCCCAAGCATATGCATCCTGGTGCGAAGACTGTGGAGATTGCAACTTTCATGGCAGTGAGCAGCTTCAACGAAGGGTATTCAGCAGTTCTGAAGACTATGACAACAGTGGACGTCACCCTGTAACTCTATTCGACGCAGTTCGCCAAGCATTCGTGCGACCACCGGATTGAAGCGGCCGTAAACCGCTTGTCACCGGCCGTACGAGCGGCTCTGGAGCAGCGCGGGATGGCCCAGATCGAGCAGAACGCCCTCTGTGAGGAAGAGGAAGGACTAGTTTATGGACCCGGAATAGCAGATTGAACGTAAGTTGCGTACTATTGCATTTATATGCAGTCAAAACTTCAAACGCGATTTTCTCGAAATCACGTTTTTCTTATCGCGCGGTATGGTAACTTCAAATCTACTGTACCGATTGGCATGATTCTTAGTTTCCGACTGAAGCTAACTAAATTGTCTAGTACTTGTACCACTTTTATTCCGATCCATCAACTATAAACATTTTTACTTGGCCGACGAAGTCGAAAAATCAATGAAGAAAACCCTTTTTTTTAAATGGCCGCCATTTTGTTTCCTACGGTCCAAATAACTTAAGCAAGGTACAACTCCTAAAGAATGTTATATACTTTGCTAACGTCAACTAAATTTTGATTTCGGTCGAGCCGGCTGACCTGTGACATACCGTGCGTGGAGGTCTACATCGAAATTTTGTTTAGTTCCGACGGCACTTCCGCCTTTCCTCTTCGACACTTCCGGTCGAAAAAATTCCAGTTTGTAGAGGAAATATCAATAAACATTTTGACCAAATTTGACATTGATATCTGTAACATATGCAGAGAAAAAAATTCTCAAAGAATATGCTTTTTTCGGGCCAAAGATAGTATACCTCCCCTTACTTTCATAGTTTTCTTAACAACTTTCTCGCTGTAAGTTTTTACGAGATCCAACAGAACGCAAATTCATCAGAGATGATATTTTTGGTTACACAGGCGAAACAGTTTCACACCTATTACAACATTTTATTTTTTTCCTTGAAATGTTTTTATGTTTTCACGATGAAATGTGTATCACATGCATCTATAAACTTTGGGAAAGTTCATTTTTTTCAGTCCAGATGTGCTAGAGCTTCTCATTTTTTCTACAAGTTGAAGTAAAACATTATTTTTCTTGAAAATTTCTTGTAATTTTAATTGTTTATTTTTTAAATGATGTGTGGCAAGATTTTCATTTTGAAAAGTATTCTACATATTCTAGACTAAAAATAGAGAGGTCTAATATTTTTCTGAATTTCTACTCTTTGAAACTATCACTGACTGGCAATGCTGTAAGAAGCTGAGTTGAGCATGACGCATGACGAGTGTACTTTGGTGGCAGTCGCTGTAGTCATTCCTCTTCCTGCTGCATTCGCAGATGAAACGAAGAGAAAACGACTGTCTATATGTTTCCGCACGAGCGGTAATTTCTCTTATCTTATCTTTGCGGTCCTTAACGCAAAACGTACGGTGGCGGCAGTAGAGTAGTTCCCTAAAATTCGCCTTCCTTACTATCGATCTTAACGTGCTTGTTCCATGTTATGTCACCTTCCAATTTTACTCCAAGAAATGTAATCGACTCGACTTTGTCAAGCAGCACGTTGCTAATACTGCATTAGTATATTACATGATTGCTTTTCCAATTCTTCTGCATTAACTTTCATTTAGAACATGACACCATTCGCCACACCAAAAAGAAATTCTCTACAATTCAGTCTGTATCCTGTCACAGTCACTCAATGACGATTCTTTCGCGTACACTAGAGCGGCATCAGCAAACAATTGTAGAGAGCTGCCCACCCTGTTCCGTATGCTCGGACCTTCATTAACAGTTGAAACGTCCCCTTTGAAAAATTAAGAATGACAGTGCTGGAAAAACTCTTATGTTATTTGATTTTCAAACAGCTGAGCAAAACTCAACGTACTCAGACAGTTTTCTCTTTACTTATTCTGATCATCGCTAAACTGACACACAGTATTTTTAGCGCAACGCAATCTGACTTCCCATAAACCCTACAAAAGAATGGACCTGGCTAACAATAACCTATACCTTTCATGAATCACTTACCTGACAAAAATCTTCGTTACTCGAACTACTGCAATACAGCGAGCGCCAATACTGCCAGCTAAATAAAAGAGTCTAACTACTGAAGGCACTAACTAATCATAAACATAGCAAATGAAAGATTTTGATAGAGAGCAAACAATGTATTTACCTCAATAATGTTGAAAAGTCATCATATATATATTTTGTGACATCCAATTAAACAAATTTTCTTTTTCTGACGGACACACGTCCAGATCGTCGGCTCAGAACTCTGGCATCTCTCTCCCAACATCCACCACTGCTGGCGGCTCACCTCCATCTGCCCAACGCTACGCGCTGTTCACATCCAGCTCCACAACACTACACAAGCGAATATCCCAACAAGAGTCCAACCAGCCACAGACTGCACACAGCGCAGTCGGCGATTTTCATACAGAGCACTACGCGGCGTTACCAACATAAATACCTAAACAGCCTACTTACACAGTCAGCAGTTTGTTGAACGCTTTACAGAAGCCTAGGAGTACGGATTGTGCCTGTTGCCCTTCGTCCATGCTTCGCAGTATATCGTGTGAGAGAAGTCGAGCTGAGTTTCGCATGAGGGATGCTTTCTAAATCAGCGCTTATTTGGAAATACACTCCTGGAAATTGAAATAAGAACACCGTGAATTCATTGTCCCAGGAAGGGGAAACTTTATTGACACATTCCTGGGGTCAGATACATCACATGATCACACTGACAGAACCACAGGCACATAGACACAGGCAACAGAGCATGCACAATGTCGGCACTAGTACAGTGTATATCCACCTTTCGCAGCAATGCAGGCTGCTATTCTCCCATGGAGACGATCGTAGAGATGCTGGATGTAGTCCTGTGGAACGGCTTGCCATGCCATTTCCACCTGGCGCCTCAGTTGGACCAGCGTTCGTGCTGGACGTGCAGACCGCGTGAGACGACGCTTCATCCAGTCCCAAACATGCTCAATGGGGGACAGATCCGGAGATCTTGCTGGCCAGGGTAGTTGACTTACACCTTCTAGAGCACGTTGGGTGGCACGGGATACATGCGGACGTGCATTGTCCTGTTGGAACAGCAAGTTCCCTTGCCGGTCTAGGAATGGTAGAACGATGGGTTCGATGACGGTTTGGATGTACCGTGCACTATTCAGTGTCCCCTCGACGATCACCAGTGGTGTACGGCCAGTGTAGGAGATCGCTCCCCACACCATGATGCCGGGTGTTGGCCCTGTGTGCCTCGGTCGTATGCAGTCCTGATTGTGGCGCTCACCTGCACGGCGCCAAACACGCATACGACCATCATTGGCACCAAGGCAGAAGCGACTCTCATCGCTGAAGACGACACGTCTCCATTCGTCCCTCCATTCACGCCTGTCGCGACACCACTGGAGGCGGGCTGCACGATGTTGGGGCGTGAGCGGAAGACGGCCTAACGGTGTGCGGGACCGTAGCCCAGCTTCATGGAGACGGTTGCGAATGGTCCTCGCCGATACCCCAGGAGCAACAGTGTCCCTAATTTGCTGGTAAGTGGCGGTGCGGTCCCCTACGGCACTGCGTAGGATCCTACGGTCTTGGCGTGCATCCGTGCGTCGCTGCGGTCCGGTCCCAGGTCGACGGGCACGTGCACCTTCCGCCGACCACTGGCGACAACATCGATGTACTGTGGAGACGTCACGCCCCACGTGTTGAGCAATTCGGCGGTACGTCCACCCGGCCTCCCGCATGCCCACTATACGCCCTGGCTCAAAGTCCGTCAACTACACATACGGTTCACGTCCACGCTTTCGCGGCATGCTACCAGTGTTAAAGACTGCGATGGAGCTCCGTATGCCACGGCAAACTGGCTGACACTGACGGCGGCGGTGCACAAATGCTGCGCAGCTAGCGCCATTCGACGGCCAACACCGCGGTTCCTGGTGTGTCCGCTGTGCCGTGCGTGTGATCATTGCTTGTACAGCCCTCTCGCAGTGTCCGGAGCAAGTATGGTGGGTCTGACACACCAGTGTCAATGTGTTCTTTTTTCCATTTCCAGGAGTGTAGAATCTTTTCTTACTCAAAGAAATTTATTAGATTCGAACTTAGAATAAGCTGAAATATTCTGCAGGAAACCAATGTTGTGAATATGTTCTTTTACCCCTCTTTGCATTGGGTGAGAATTCGCGATAAATGTAAGCTAAGTAAGGGACCAATGCCAATGTAAAACCGAACTGGGCCTCCATCCGGACGTGACGACTTACTTGTTTTCGCCGGCCGGGGTGGCCGAGCGGTTCCAGGCGCTACAGTCTGGAACCGCGCGACCGCTACGGTCGCAGGTTCAAATCATGCCTCGGGCATGGATGTGTGTGATGTCCTTAGGTTAGTTAGGTTTAAGTAGTTCTAAGTTCTAGGGGACTGATGACCTTAGAAGTTAAGTCCCATAGTGCTCAGAGTCATTTGAACTATTTTTTTTACTTGTTTTCAAATCTTTCAGTTGAGATATCTTTATCTCACAAACGGCACCACTGTCGGCCTACTGTGAAACACGTCCACTAAAAAAACTTAACTCCCTCCGAAGAGGCCTTGGAAGGCCCAACGGAACCGACCGGCCGCCGTGTCATCCTGAGCCCACAGGCGGCACTGGATGCGGATACGGAGGGTCATGTGGTCAGCACACTGCTCTCCCGGCCGTATGTCAGTTTACGAGACCGGAGCCGCTACTTCTCAATCAAGTAGCTCCTCAGTTTGCCTCACAAGGGCTGAGTGCACCCTGCTTGCCAACAGCGCTCGGCAGACCGTTTGGTCATCCATCCAAGTGCTAGCCCTGCCCGACAGCTATTAACTTCGGTGAGCTGACGGGAACCGGTGTTACCACTGCGGCAGGCCGTTGGCGAAACACGCCCATTGCTGGCCCTTAAAATTTCGACGCCAGGAACGATAGCAAAAACGTAATTTTATTGATTGTGCGTATAGAGTACATTAGGAGAATATATAGCTAAATTTGTAAGTAATTTGGGCTGAACCGTGAAAGACTGGTAATATACAACATCTACAAGAACCAATAGGGACCAATAAGCCTGGAAGACCAAGAGTGTAAGACAGGGATGTAGTCTTTCGTCCCTACCGTCCAATCTGTACATCAAAGAAACAATGAGGGAAACAAAAGTAGTTTCAACAGTGGGAATTAAAATTCAGGGTGAAAGGATATCAATGATAAGATTCACTGGTGACATTGCTATCGTCATAATTACAGGACCTGTTGAATGGAATGAACAGAGTAATGAGTTCACAATATGGTCTGAGAAAAATCGAAGAAAGACGAAAGTAATGAGAAGTAGCAGGTATGAAAACAGCGAGAAAATTAACATCAGAATTGGGGATCACGAAGTAAACGAAATTCAGGAATATTTTTTTTTACCTAGGCAGCAAAATAACCCACGATGGAGGACGGAGCGAGGATCACACAGAAAGCAGACTAGCACTGGCAAGAAGGGCATTCCTGACAAAGAGGAGTCTACTACACTACTGGCCATTAAACTTGCTACACCACGAAGATGACGTGCTACAGACGCGAAATTTTACCGACAGGAAGAAGTCGCTGTGATATGCAAATGATTAGCTTTTCAGAGCATTCACACAAGGTTGGCGCCGGTGATGACACCTACAACGTGCTGACATGAGGGAAGTTTCCAACCGGTTTCTCATATACAAACAGTAGTTGACCGGCGTTGCCTAGTGAAACGTTGTTGTGATGCCTCGTGTAAGGAGGAGAAATGCGTACCATCACGTTTCCGACTATGATAAAGGTCGGATTGTAGCCTATCGCGATTGCGGTTTATCGTATCGCGACATTGCTGCTCGCTTTGGTCGAGATCCAATGAGTGTTAGCAGAATATGGAATCGGTGGGTTGAGGAGGGTAATACGGAACGCCGTGCTGGATCCCAACGGCCTCGTATCACTAGCAGTCGAAATGACAGGCATCTTATCCGCATGGCTGTAACGGATCGTGCAGCCACGTCTCTATCCCTGAGTCAACAGATGGGGACGTTTCAAAGACAACAACCATCTGCACGAACAGTTCGACGACGTTTGCAGCAGCATGGACTATCAGTTCGG
Source organism: Schistocerca cancellata (assembly GCF_023864275.1). Classification (NCBI taxonomy): domain Eukaryota; kingdom Metazoa; phylum Arthropoda; class Insecta; order Orthoptera; family Acrididae; genus Schistocerca; species Schistocerca cancellata. Next base: position 198,775,648 of record NC_064633.1, read on the forward strand.
AGACCACGGCTGCGGTTACCCTTGACGCTGCATCACAGACAGGAGCGCCTGCGATGGTGTACTCAACGACGAACCTGGGTGCACGAATGGCAAAACGTCATTTTTTCGGATGAATTCAGGTTCTGTTTACAGCATCATGATGGTCGCATCCGTGTTTGGCGACATCGCGATGAATGCACATTGGAAGCGTGTATTTGTCATCGCCATACTGGCGTATCACCCGGCGTGATGGTATGGGGTGCCATTGTACACGTCTCGGTCACCTCTTGTTCGCATTGACGGCACTTTGAACAGTGGACGTTACATTTCAGATGTGTGACGTGGCCCTACCCTTCATTCGATCCCTGTGAAACCCTACATTTCAACAAGATAGTGCACGACCGCATGTTGCAGGTCCTGTACGGGCCTTTCTGGATACAGAAAATGTTCGACTGCTGCCCTGGCCAGCACATTCTCCAGATCTCTCACCAATTGAAAGGGTCTGGTCAATGGTGACAGTTCTTGATGAACTGTGGTTTCGTGTTGAAGCTGCATGGGCAGCTGTTCCTGTGCACGCCGTCCAAGCTCTGTTTGACTCAATGCCCAGGTGTATCAAGGCCGTTATTACGGCCGGAGGTGGTTGTTCTGGGTACTGATGTCTCAGGATCTATGCACCCAATTGTGTGAAAATGTAGTCACATGTCAGTTCTAGTATAATATATTTGTCCAATGAATACCCGTTTATCATCTGCATTTCTTCTTAGTGTAGCAAATTTAATGGCCAGTAGTGTAAGATTCACTGATGACATTGCTATCTTCAGTGAAGTGAAGAATAATTACAGGATCTGTTGAATGGAATGAATAGAGTAATGAGTTCAGTATATGGGCTGTGAGTAAATTGAAGAAAGACGAAAGTAATGAGAAGTAGCAGGTATTAAAACAGCGAGAAACTTAACATTAAATTTGGGGCTCACGAAGTAAACGAAGTTCAGGAATTTTTTTACATAGGTAGCAAAATAACCCACGATGGACGGGGGAGCGAGGATCACACAGAAAGCAGACTAGCACTTGCAAGGAGGGCATTGCTGACCAAGGGGAGTCTACTAGTATCAAACATGGGCCTTTGTTTGCTGAGGACGTTTTTGAGAATGTATGTTTGGAGCACATTATTCTATGGTAGTGAAACATGGACTGAGGAAAAACCAGAACAGAAGAGAATCGACGCATTTGAGATGTGTTGCTACAGAAGAATGTTGAAAATAAGGTGAACTAATAAGGTAACAAATGATATGGCTCTCTGTAGAATCAGTGAGGAAAGAAATATACGGATAACACTGACAGCAAGAAATGACAGGATGGCAAGACATCTATCAAGACACCAGGGAATAAATTCCATGACACTAGAGGGAACTGCAGAGAGTAAAAACTGTAGAGGGCGACAGAGTTTGGAACGCATCCAGGAAATACACTTACGGAAAAAAACGCAACACCAAGAAGGAGTTGTGCGACATAAATGAAAGTTGGTAGGCGTGTTTCTAGATCTGAAAGATTATATCTATTCGAATTTCGCGCCAGTCACGTACGAATGGCGTTAACAGCGCCAGTACGAGGATGCATTTCGAGGTTGCTTTTAAGTACACGCTGTAATGGTAATGAGCGTAAGTTACCTTTGTGATGTCCGTCCTCGGTAGCTGAATGGTCAGCGTGACAGATTGTCAATACTCTGGGCCCAGGATCGATTCCCGGCTGGGTCGGGTAATTTTCTCCACCCAGGGACTGGGTGTTGTGCCGTCCTCATCATCATTCTATCATCCTCATCGACTGCAAAAAAATGGTTCAAATGGCTCTGAGCACTATGGGTCTTAACAGCTGTGGTCATCAGTCCCCTAGAACTTAGAACTACCTAAACCCAACTAACCTAAGGACATCACACACATCCATGCCCGAGGCAGGATTCGAACCTGCGACCGTAGCAGTCGCGCGGTTCCGGACTGAGCGCTTTAACCGCGGGACCACCGCGGCCGGCTCGTCGACTGCGGGTCGCCGAAGTGGAGTCAAATTGAAAGACCGGCACCCGGCGAGCGGCCTGCCCGACGGGGTACCCTAGCCATACAATTAAATAAAACCTTTGTGATTGGACGTGGTTAGTTGATGTTAGTCAAGAATGCCTTTAAAACAACAAAAACAGCAATATCAACACATCACTGAGTTTGAACTAGAATAGGGCTACGAGAAGCTAAACGTTCCTTCTGCGATACTGCAGAAGGATTTGGCAGGAATGTAGCCACTGTACATGATTTGGCAGGAATGTAGCCACTGTACATGATTTCTGGCAACTGTGGCCACGAGACTGTACGGTCGCGAGACGACCATGCTCCGGACGACCAAGTGGCATTACCGAGAGGGAAGACCATCGTGTTCGGCGGGTGGCTCTGGCCCATCATATTACATCTGCAGAGCAGTTTGAGCAGCAATTGGCGCAACAGTGACACAACCAACTGTTACAAACAGGTTATTTCAAGGACAGCTCCGAGGCAGGCGTCCTGAAACGTGCATTCCACTGACCCCAAACCACCGCCGTTTGCAACTTCAGTGGTGTAAAGCGAAAGCTTTTAATGTCTCTTGCAGCGGTGTCTCCGCGATATTTTCAGAAATTTTATAAATTATATAACTCAGCACATATCTCGAAATATCTCTTCTTATCTTATCGATTCCTAAACTTTAATATACGATGATTATCAATGCAAAGTAGTTTCAAGCCCTATTATTCCTAGGAGCGTGCATTTACTCCATGGAATAGCTTTTCTGCTATCTATGTTTTCTCTTATGAAAAGAATGATTCAGATCTTGCCGATTAGCTGTGAAATAACGAAGATGTATATGTATGTATTGTTGAGCTAGTCGCCATCTTGATCAGATTCTGTATGAGAAGGAATTTAATACATGAACTAAACTAAAGTAAGTGTGTTCGCGTATTATTTAACTGATTATTATTGACAGTGTCTGCTTACTACGCTGTGTTGCACGGGATCAGTGGGGAACGTCTGATTTACACTGGACGAACCTGCCGTTTTGTACGCTCAAGATATCCAGTTTATTACTTTCAATAAATGGGTTAGCACGGTCTTACCAGCAGATCTCCGGTCTTCCCCATGTGATAACCGAAAGTTAATAATTATTACAAATGTTTTCAGGAGATCGACTGACAATTTTAGTCGCACCGAGACTTCGAAATTGCTTCGCTGCCTTATGGAATTTAAGTTAAGCTCAATTTAATCAGGATAGAACAGTATTGAACTGTGTGAATGTGATAAGCCTGCTTTGTGAATGAAAATTCCCTTAATATACGCATGTTTTTTACGATCCTGATCAGTGAAGCTAAATCAGGCCGGTGTGAGAGAGGTTTTTGAATTTCAGATCCCACAAAAAATATTAAAAGCTCATTGAGGGCAAGGTAAAGGTCTGCTGTGTTTTCTGATGGAAACTGTTTCTGCCTCGGTGCCAGTGATGGCCATGTGTTGGTTAGAAAGAGGTCAGTTGAGGAACTGCAAGCAACCTGTCTGCGGCCTAGACACATTGTGTAAGGTGGCAGAATAAATAAAGGTCAGATCCGCACCTTACATGAGAGCTTTATACATCGCAATGAGAAGGTGAATATGACATCTAATGTAATTCGGCGGTTATGAGCAAATTTGCCTATCAGTATGTAATGTAAAAAGGGATGACAGTCAATCAACGGTAATTAACACACCGTTCCTAAATAATGCATGTCTTTGAGCAGAAGGTGGAACAAGCAGCGAGAGGCGTTTTTAGTTTGAAATCCAGAGGGACAATGGCAGAAGTGAAGGCACACCGCAGGGGTTACCACAAAAACCACTTCAAGGGGTGGCAGGAGAAAAGTCAGTGACCCCAACCAGGTGATTCAGGTGGGAGAAACGCGTGTAGCGGCACATCTGCAGAGCAACAGAGAAAAAGCTTTAGAAAGCTGCATTTCGGAATTCCAAAGAACAAAAACCAGTGACGCATTTTGATCAAGTGTCCAGCGAGTGCGACACACGTGGAGATCAATGTACTCTAGATGTCTAGAATGGACACAAAATGTCCAATTGGCAGAAACGCACAAGGAAGGAGAAAAATGCTGAAGTTTCGACGCAGTTTAATAGATGGGACATTGCGATTGGTAGAGAGAGTTTCCACAAAATAAGAGAAACGCTCCTATTGGTCGAAAAAGGCCGTAACGTGGAGAACAAATGAACCCAGGTGGGGGAAGCAGTTCGACCATGAGTAAGGCAAGAGAGAAATTTGCAGGGACTCTACTCTGAACTGGCGTCAAGGGCAGAATGGAGCGCTTAACGCTCTGTACGACGCAGAGAAGAAATTTGTGTGAACACTGCGTTCACAGCGGCTGAAATCCAGCTAGAAATTACCTGTAGCAACGTTTAGCTCCAACTGTGGAGAAACGAACCAGCCAATTAGTTAACTCTTCTTGTGAAAACTGAGAGGGCACTATAATATGCACACGCTCTTACCGTGAACATGTATATCGCCACCTACAAAGACTAGGGCTGAGTACATTTTTTCTCGCATAACGAGAAACACAGGGAAAGGTTTTGCTAGAAAGTTCAGCAAAGGTTTGATTAGTTTTATAGGAATTCCAGCGAAAGAGAGCGGCCTAGCAGATGTCAGCTCGTCGCAGCTTAAAGTAAATACAACGTGCAGAGGAGTAAACTTTGTTGGTTCACCAGCTTGTGTCCACTATAAACTTGGGTAATCTTTCACTCAATTTGTCACATAACTAACCATCCACCATAGACTTGATTGTTATCCTGAGTAACAGCGAAATTTGAACCGGAATCGGACGATTTTCGTAGTACTGACCAGCATCGTAACGTATGTGTAGGAACAATTTTGCAAAGAAACTTCTAATTAAGCTTTAACATTCTTTTGTTTAGGATTAATATTCTTTCTGGGAGTTAATATTTAATATTGTTGTGTTTATCCACACTGCCGTGACAACAGACACGATGGATGCTTACCCGAGTATGGGAGGAATTCGAGTATCGATTTGATATTGTCCGAGTTGCTTGTGGAGGGCATAATGAAAATCCGTAACCTAAATTTCAGAGACTAGTAAAAATGTATCCCAATTTCGATAGTTGTATGTCTTACAGTTTAATAAATATATGCAATCAAAATATGTGTATTATTTCTGAAACACCCTGTATTATTGTTCGTTTTGATCTGTCATCCGAATTTAGAATCTACACGTTCAAGAAAAGCTTATTCTATGACATGCAACATCTGAATGGTCCAACACGACTAGTGCCCGAGGGGATAGAGATCATGGTCCTTTGGCTGTGCAGGATCATACAGCCACATCATGTACGTTGAATCAGGAAATGGGCTTGTTTGCAGTACGACTAATATCCTCACAACAGTGGGACGTCTGAAGCATCACAGACTGGCTGCACACTGGCCATCAATTGGCGGTTTCCCTTGATGGGGTAGCAGGGAGTTGCTCGCTGGAAGTGGTGCACCCAGTGCCAACACTGACCACCAGAGTGGTATGTCGTTGTCTTTTGAGTCGAGTCCCAGTCCTGTGTACAGCATCACGACGGCCATATCCAGGTGTGGAGGTTTTGAGAAGGACGAAGTTGCACATTCTATCCGTCAACGACATACAGCCGCAGTACCAGGCATGATGGCGTTGGGTGCCGTTGAGTATACAATACGATCATATATGGTTCACATAGCTGATAATTTGGACAGACAGCGTTTCAGATACTATGTGTTAAGGCCGGTGGCCGTGCCGTATCTTTGACATCTCTGTGACATCATCTTTCAACAAGATAACTCAGAGCCACTTCTTTTCCGTGCTGTCCTGGCCCACGTCGATACAGGGGGTGATCGACTGTTGCTCTGGCCAGTATGTTCTCCTGTCCTGTCACCCACTGGAAACGTATGATCACAGGTTGCCAAGAGACTGGCATACAATCACTCACCAGCCATTTCGACTGATGAACTCTGACATAGAGCTGAAGCAGCATGAAGCAACATGCCCGTATCCATCATCCAAGTTCAGTACGACTTGATGCCCAGCCAGGTTGGATCAATGTTGCTGCCAGAGATGGCAACACTGCATATTAAATTTCTCCGTATTCAGTCTTCTGACTGGTTTGATGTGGCCCGCCACGAATTCCTCTCCTGCGTCAACCTTTTCATGTCAGAGCAGCATGTTGTCAATTACACAAACGGAAAATATCGTAACACCAAAAAACAACTTACGAGAATTCATCCGGGTCGTATGGCCGTGGTCCATGGAACTCTTCTGTCCCTGACGTTTCGTCCAAAGCTACGTTCGACATCTTCGGAGGTGTTCCTGGTTGTACTGAGTCTTGCCGACTGACGACTCGGATGTCGAAGAACGGCCTAAATACCATGGAAAGTGGTTTGACTAAATTGCTTCCGGCGAGTGCCGGGATGGTTCCTACAATAAGAACACAGGCAGCTACCTGTCCCATTCTTGTCGGACTAGCTCTGCAAGTACGTCAATACCTGTATCTATGAATTACGTTATTTTTGTTGCTCTTAAATTGTGATGCCAAGGTATGTCCAATATCGTTGTAAAAGTGATCCACAGATGTGTAAAACTACTGCTACTACTACCACCATTACTACTATTGCTAGTACTACTAAAGATCAGAAATGAGCTTTGTATACTGCTACCGAAGATATTTATTCAACCGGTGACTGAAAGGTGGTCCAGGGAGTCTCATGGAGAGAACGGAGGAGCTAACTGGAGGGAAAGTAGCACGTCTGGTTCTGAAAGCCGACATTTAACAGTGTGCTAACTAAAACCTCCAGCACCGCAGCGCCGCGTAGCCTTAGGCTGTCATTCGGATGACAGCACTGTTTTGTTTCGAAGGCCTGATCGCCGAGTTACGATACTTACGTATACGTTTATTAATCATGTGTGGAAAACATTCTCTTGATGAACCTTCCCTTGTCATACTGGGTTGATTGGTTTGTTCGTTTGGAGGGAATGGCACCAAACATGACAGTCCCTGTATTGCTAGGGAAGTCAAAAAGTAAAGGGCTTTTGCAGTTTCTCGACGTAGGGCCTGGTAACACTGTTAGTATCCAGGGCTGAAATATTGTTGTCTGCAACAATTCTATACAACGTGTCACTCTTATTCCCGCGTTTGTCGTCGTATTGTAGCAGACCGTGAAACGCGGAAGGTCCATTGTCGATCTGCACCAAGGAGGAAATGAGGGTAGTGATTCGCTTTTTGCGGAAGGTGTTAAACCTGCGGAAGTTATTCATAGAATACAAGTGCAGTATGGTGACAGCTATTTATCGCGAAGCAAGATCAACGAAAGGATAGAGCGCTTCAAACAGGGGACAACTTCCCTATGTGACGAGGAAAGATCGGGCAGGCCATCGATGTCAACAATTGAGGACAATTTGGAAGTCGTGGTGATGGAAAACAGATGAATCACACTGAACAGTCCTTTGGTGTACGCCCGTGACCAGCAACTGATTCATAGGGAAGTTTGTCCCACGTGGTCGGCCCGTCGCGGTGCGCCATCGCAGGCCACGCTGAACACGCGGCTATACAAGCGAAATCGCCGACACAACATATCACTCATGGTTCAGCGTATTCCATCTTAAACGACAGGCTAAATTTTCAGAAAGTGCGTGCAAGGTGGATACCGAAAGAACTGGCAACGCAGCGCAAGGCGCCAAGGATGGACAGCTCTCGTAATCATTTGGTCCGTTACCTTCGCGAGGGAGATGGATTTTTACATCAAATCGTTTCTGTAGACGAAACATCGGTGCATCAACACGAACCGAGAAGTACCGCTGCGAGCATGGTTTGGAAACACCCATCATCACCAGAAGTTAAGAAATTTAAACGTCAACCATCAGCTGGTAAGAGTGTGATAACACTATTCTGGGACATGGAAGGTGTGGCAGCCGTTCATTTCACCCCAAGAGAAGGCACTGTGAACAGTGAGAAATATTTTGATCCGTTGCGAACTAAACCGAAAACTGCAATCAGATCCAAATTTCGCGGAAAACTCCGAAAAGGTGTAATCCTGCAGAGAGATAATGCTCAACCACATTCTGCTAAACGGACGAACGAAACAGTAAAGGAGTTTGGATTTGAATTGCTGTAACACCCGTCATACATTCCAGACCTGGCTCCAAGCGATTTCCATATGTTTGGCCCATTGAAGGAAGCCCTCGGGGGAGGAAGATTTGCAACCGATGCTGAACTCATTGATGCAGTGCAAAACTACGTAGTTACAGGCGCAACCAAAATTTTTTCGACGGAATCAAAACTTTTGAAACGTTGGATAAAGTGCTTTGAAGTGGTGGCAGATTATGTAGACAAATAATGTACGTTTCAGTTTTCTATCATTAGAATAAATATTATTTTTCTCAAAAGTCCTGCCCAGCGAGGTGGTGCAGTGGCTAGAACACTGGACTCGTATTCGGGAGGACGACGGTACAATTCCGCGTCCGGCCATCCTGATTTAGGTTTTCCGTGATTTCCCTAAATCGCTCCTCGCAAATGCCGGGATGGTTCCTTTGAAAGGGCACGGCCGGCTTCCTTCCCCGTCCTTCCCTACTCCGATGAGACCGATGACCTCGCTATCTGGTCTACTCCCCCCAAACAATCCAATCCAAATCAAAAGTCCCTTTACTTCTTGATTTCCCCTCTTACAACCGTTACGTTCAACAAAACCTGCGAACTCTTTTATCAGAATGTGAATCTCCGCTATGTACATATGAATCAATCGAGTTCATGTGTAGGATACATCCAGTTGTGTGTATAATATAGTGTTAATGTGGAAAACTCCAAATGAAACATTTGTTCTTTAGCCATCCTTGCTTAGCCATTTTGCACTTCTTGTCGATCTCATTTTTGAGACATTTGTATTCCTTTTTGCCTGCCACATTTCCTGCAGTTTTATATTTTGTCCTTTTATCAGTTAAATTCAATATCTTTTCTGTTACCCAAGGATTTCTACTAGCCCTTGTTTTTTTAACTATTTTATCCTCTGCTGTCTTCACTATATCACCTCTCCAAGCAAACCATTCTTCTTCTATTGTATTGCTTTCCCCTGTTCTTGTCAACTGTTCCTTAATGCTGTCTCTGAAACTCTCTACAACCTCTGGTTCTTTTAGTTTATGTAGGTACCATCTCCTTAAATTCCTACCTTTTTGCAATTTCTTCAGTTTTAAAGTACAGCTCATAACAAATAAATTGTGAGCAGAGTCCACATCTGCCCATGGAAATGTCTTATAATTTAAAACCTGGTTCCTAAATCTCTGTCTTACCATTAAATAATCTATCTGAAACCTTCCAGTGTCTCCAGGCCTCTTCCTCGTATACAAGCTACTTTCATGATTCTTAAACCAAGTGTCAGCTGTGATTAAGTTGTGCTCTGTGCAAAAATTTACTAGGTGGCTTCCTCTTTCATTCCTTATCCCCGGTCCAAATTCACCTACTACTTTTCCTTTCTTCCTTTTCCTACTACAGAATTCCAGTCCCCCATGACTATTAAATTTTTGTCTCCCCTAACTACCTGAATAATTTATTTTATTGGATCGTATATTTTTTCAATCTCTTCATCATCTGCAGAACTAGTTGGCACATAAACTTGTGCTACAGTGGTAGGCGTGGGCTTTGTGTCTGTCTTACCTACACTAATGCATTCACTATGCTGTCCGTAATAGCTTATCTGTGTTCCTATTTTTTATTCATTATTAAACCTTCTCCTGCATTACCCCTATTTGATTTTGTATTTATAACCCTGTATTCACGTGACCAGAAGTCTTGTTCCTACTGCCACTGAACTTCACTAATTACCACTATATCTAACTTTAACCTATCCATTTCCGTTTTTAAATTTTGTAACCTACCTGCCCAATTAAGGAATCTGACATTCCATGCTCCAACTCGTAGAACGCCAGTCTTGTTTTTCCTTAGTAGTTTCCTTAGTACTCCGAATGGGGGACTATTTTGCCTCCAGAATATTTTACGCAAGAGGACACCATGATCATTTAACGATACATTAAAGCTGCATGCCCTCAGGAAAAATTACAGCTGTAGTTTCCCCTTGCTTTCAGTTGTTCGCAGTACCATCACAGCAAGGCCGTTTTGGTTGATGTAACAAGGCCAGATCAGTCAATCATCCAGACTGTTGCCCCTCCAACTGCTGAAAAGGCTGCTGCCCCTCTTCAGGAACCACACGTTTGTCTGGCCTCTCTACATATACCCCTCCATTGTGGTTGCGCCTACGGTATGGCTATCTGTATCGCTGAGGCACACAAGCTTCCCCACCAATGGCAAGGTCCATTGTTCATTGGGGAGAGTGTTAACATTAATGAACATCATTTAGTCCTACTCATGCAGTCATGCAACAAGAAAATAAGTCTTTTTTATAGGCTACCAGTTTTCTAACAAATGGATGAGAATGACGGAATAGAAGAATTTGGCTAGGAGAAATGATTTTAGGTTAGATTTAAAACTTACTTTGCTATCTGTCTGGCATTTATTCTATTGATCAAAAGATGAAAAAGTTTTGTTCCTGCACAGTGAACGTCTTTCTGAGCCTCTGAGAATTTCAGTAATGGGTAACAAAGGTCATTTTTTCCTCTAGTGTTGTAGGTATGGACATCACTATTCTTCTCAAACGATGGATGATTCTTTATGATGAATTTCGTTAGCGAATGTCTGTATTGTGATGACGCAGTTGAAATGCCTATCTCCTAGAAGAGGTAGCTACACTCCTGGAAATGGAAAAAAGAACACATTGACACCGGTGTGTCAGACCCACCATACTTGCTCCGGACACTGCGAGAGGGCTGTACAAGCAATGATCACACGCACGGCACAGCGGACACACCAGGAACCGCGGTGTTGGCCGTCGAATGGCGCTAGCTGCGCAGCATTTGTGCACCGCCGCCGTCAGTGTCAGCCAGTTTGCCGTGGCATACGGAGCTCCATCGCAGTCTTTAACACTGGTAGCATGCCGCGACAGCGTGGACGTGAACCGTATGTGCAGTTGACGGACTTTGAGCGAGGGCGTATAGTGGGCATGCGGGAGGCCGGGTGGACGTACCGCCGAATTGCTCAACACGTGGGGCGTGAGGTCTCCACAGTACATCGATGTTGTCGCCAGTGGTCGGCGGAAGGTGCACGTGCCCGTCGACCTGGGACCGGACCGCAGCGACGCACGGATGCACGCCAAGACCGTAGGATCCTACGCAGTGCCGTAGGGGACCGCACCGCCACTTCCCAGCAAATTAGGGACACTGTTGCTCCTGGGGTATCGGCGAGGACCATTCGCAACCGTCTCCATGAAGCTGGGCTACGGTCCCGCACACCGTTAGGCCGTCTTCCGCTCACGCCCCAACATCGTGCAGCCCGCCTCCAGTGGTGTCGCGACAGGCGTGAATGGAGGGACGAATGGAGACGTGTCGTCTTCAGCGATGAGAGTCGCTTCTGCCTTGGTGCCAATGATGGTCGTATGCGTGTTTGGCGCCGTGCAGGTGAGCGCCACAATCAGGACTGCATACGACCGAGGCACACAGGGCCAACACCCGGCATCATGGTGTGGGGAGCGATCTCCTACACTGGCCGTACACCACTGGTGATCGTCGAGGGGACACTGAATAGTGCACGGTACATCCAAACCGTCATCGAACCCATCGTTCTACCATTCCTAGACCGGCAAGGGAACTTGCTGTTCCAACAGGACAATGCACGTCCGCATGTATCCCGTGCCACCCAACGTGCTCTAGAAGGTGTAAGTCAACTACCCTGGCCAGCAAGATCTCCGGATCTGTCCCCCATTGAGCATGTTTGGGACTGGATGAAGCGTCGTCTCACGCGGTCTGCACGTCCAGCACGAACGCTGGTCCAACTGAGGCGCCAGGTGGAAATGGCATGGCAAGCCGTTCCATAGGACTACATCCAGCATCTCTACGATCGTCTCCATGGGAGAATAGCAGCCTGCATTGCTGCGAAAGGTGGATATACACTGTACTAGTGCCGACATTGTGCATGCTCTGTTGCCTGTGTCTATGTGCCTGTGGTTCTGTCAGTGTGATCATGTGATGTATCTAACCCCAGGAATGTGTCAATAAAGTTTCCCCTTCCTGGGACAATGAATTCACGGTGTTCTTATTTCAATTTCCTGGAGTGTATATGACTACCACACATGAACATTGCATGTTATTCCTACCGCTCTCTTTTGTGCACTCAATATTTTATTTCTCAGTGAAGAGTCATCCACAAAATTATTCCATCAGATATTACTGAGTGGAAATATGCAAAATATGTTTGTTTCCAAAATTGGCAATTGTACCCCTTAATGCCGAATGTCGCCAACTCGCATCATATCAATGCTGTGCTGATTGGTAGGGTAACTGTTTTTGAATGCCAGTGCTGGTAGATGTTGATTCCTCGTGAGGCTACCAACGCTTCTGACAAGTGCTGCACTCTCCTGAGTGTTTTGGATACTTCTAAAGTACCACGATTTTTGGTTTTTGTCTTTCGTTTACAGATTTATTAAGGCAGTAAGGGGTTAATTGTTTGAGCAGCTCAATAACATGCGTCTTCCAGTTCGAATGTTCATCAGTGTTTACGCCCAAACATTTAGAGCAGTCTACAATCTACACTGTCTACTGAATCCTGTTTGTGTGCTACATCAACCTTTGATATGTCTCTGTTAGTTTTACAGATCTGAATATAGTGTGTTTTATCAAAACTTAAAGAGGATCAATTTTTAGAGAAACGCTTAATAATTCCCTGGAAAAAAAATCATGAAGAATCTCTTCTGTTGCTCCCATCCAATGGCAGATAGTTTGACCCTAATACCATCTCTAAAAAGTAGCAGTCCCCCTTGATGAATTTTAAGTAATAGATCATTCATACCCTCACACTTCAAGAAGAATGTAATAATCCGTTTCAAAGAAAGAAGGTGTCGACAGGTGTGGAAATTACCGAACTGTCAGTTTAATAAGTCAGGGCTGCAAAATACTAACACGAATGGGAAACTGGTGGAAGCCGACCCTGGGGAAGTTCAGTTTAGATTCTGGTGAAATGTAGGAACGTGCGAAGCAATACTGACTCTACGACTTCTCATAGAACATAGGTGAAGGAAAGGAAAACCTACGTTTATAGCATTTGTAGACTTAGAGAAAACCTTTGACAATGTTGACTGGAATACTCTCTTTAAAATTCTAAAAGTGGCAGGGATAAAATACAGGGAGCTAAAGGCGATTTACAAGTTGTACAGAAACCGGATGGCAGTTATGAGAGTCGAGGGTCAGGAAAGGGAAGCAGTGGTTGAGAAGGGAATGTGAGAGGGTTGTAGCCTATCCCCAGTGTTATTCAGGCTGTATATTGAGCAAGCAGTAAAGGAACAAAAGAAAAATTTGGAGTAGGAATTAAAGTCCAGGGAGAAGAGATAAAAACTTTGAGATTTGCCGATGGCATTGTAATTCTATCAGAGACAGCAAAGGGCTTCGAAGAGCTGTTGAGCGGAATGGACAGTATCTTAAAAGGAGGATATAAGATGAACGACAACAAAAGCAAAACAAAGATGATGAAATGTAGTCAAATTAAATAAGGTGATGCTGAGGGGATTATGTTAGTAAATGAGACACTTAAAGTAGTTTTGCTATTTGGGAAGCAAAATAAGTTGTATTGGTTGAAGTAGGGAGGATATAAAATGTAGACTGGTAACGGCAAGAAAAGCATTTCCGAAGAAGAGAAATTTGTTATCATCGGGTATAGATTTAAGTGTCAGTAACTCCTTTCTGAAAGTATTCGTATGGAGTGTAGCGATATATGGAAGTGAAACTTGGACGATAAACAGAAGAGAACAGATCGGGTTGACGGAGGAGATAGAGAAGATCCAAAGAAGAGCGGCGCGTTTCGTCACAACGTTATTTGGTAACCGTGATAGCGTTACGGAGATGTTTAACAAACTTAAGTGGCAGACTCTGCAAGAGAGGCGCTCTGCATCGCGGTGTAGCTTGCTCGCCAGGTTTCGAGAGGGTGCGTTTCTGGATGAGGTATCGAATATATTGCTTCCCCCTACTTATACCTCCCGAAGAGATCACGAATGTAAAATTAGAGAGATTAGAGCGCGCACGGATGCTTTCAGGCAGTCGTTTTTCCCGCGAACCATACGCGACTGGAACAGGAAAGGGAGGTAATGACAGTGGGACATAAAGTGCCCTCCGCCACACACCGTTGGGTGGCTTGCGGAGTATAAATGTAGATGTAGATGTAGAAATGTGATGCTACAGAAGAATGCTGAAAATTAGATGGGTTGATCACATAACTAATGAGGAGGTATTGAATAGAATTGGGGAGAAGAGAAATTTGTGGAGGGAAGCTAGCGGGGCAAAATTCGGAGAGGGAGACCAAGAAATGAATACAGTAAGTAAGAAGATTCAGACGGATGTATGTTGCACTAGTTACTCATACATGGGGAGGCCTACACAGGACAGAGTAGCATGGAGAGCAACATCAAACCAATCTTCGGACTGAAGACCGCAACAACAACAACAACAACAACAACTGGTCATTCATATACGATCACGGAAAAAATCGCAACACCAAAAAGTAATTAATGCAGAGTAATGAAATTTCGGAAAGACATTTGTCTAGGTAATATATTTAAGTAATTAACGTTGCAAGATCACAGTTTAATATAAGCGCGGTATAAGTCATAGCAAATGTGAAAAGCCGGCCGGTGTGGCCAAGCGGTTTTAGGCGCTTCAGTCCGGAACCGTGGGACTGCTAATGTCGCAGGTTCGAATCTTGCGTTGGGCATGGATGTGTGTGATGTCCTTAGTTGGGTTTAAGTAGTTCTAAGTTCTAGGGGACTGATGACCTCAGATGTTAAGTCCCATAGTGCTCAGAGCCATTTGAACCATTTTTGAACCAAATGTGAAAGACTGGTACATTAATAATCGATGAAAACAACGGAATAATGACTGCATGCATTGCTTTGTTCAGGTGCCGGATGTTAGTTTGTGGGATGCAGTTCCATGCCTGTTGCACTTGGTTGGTCGATACGGTGACACTTAATGCTGTTTGTGGATGACGCTGGAGTTTTCGTTGGAGCACTCCAATCCATCACTCCAGTGTGTCTAGCACGCAGTCAGGTTGGTTGCAGGCTCTCTACTGGTATCCTTCTAATCAACACACGGCCATCGCTGGCACTGATGTTGAACCACCTTTCATCAAAAAACACAACAGATTTCCACTCTGCTCACCAATGACCTCTGGCTTGATACCATTGAAATCGCCAATCGTGGTGGTTTGAGATGAGTGTAATGCACGCTGCAGGGCATCTGGCTCGAAGCTGTCCTTGCAATAATCGATGTGTAATAGTTTATGTCACTGTGGTGCCAACTGCTTCTGAGACTGCTGCTGCAGTTGCAGTACGATGCGCCAGAGACGTACGCTGAACACGATGGTCTTCCCTCTCGGTAGTGCCACTTGGCCGTCCGAAGTCCGGTCTTGTTGTGACCGCACATTGCCATAACCATCGTTGTCAGCAATCACGTACAGTGGCTACATTCCAGCCAAGTCTTTCTGCAGTGTCGCAGAAGGAACATACAGCTTCTCGTAGTCCTATTACACGATCTGCTTCAAACTCAGTGAGGTGTCGATAATGGCGTCTTTGTCGTCTTAGAGGCATTCTTGACCAACATCAGTCCATGACGGCTATCTCAATGGTAACTAACGCTCACGACCTTTACAGTATGTATTTGAAGCAAACCTGATTTGCGTCTTCATAGTGGCGCGAAATTTGAACAGACAACATCTTTCAGTTTTAGAAACACGCATACCAACTTTCGTTTACACCGCACAACTCCGTCTTGGTGTTGGAATTTGTTTTCTGTCATTGTATATAAGGAATAGCAGTGGACCCAAAATTTAACCTTGTGAGACTCCCTTTGTGATTTTTTTCCCTGCCATTAAAATTTTCTGCACTTCTAACATTGTTTGAATTATTCAGCACAACTTTTACGGATTCTGTTCGGTAAGTATGATTCAAATCAGTTGTGTGTAAGGCCATCAATTCCATACAACTTTAGTTTTTCTATTAGTTTAACATTTTCTTCATAGTCAGACAACTTGGAAATATCACAAAAATACCGACTGATGATATTTTATTATTAAAGCTTGTAATATTTCATGAGTGAATATATAAGTAGCATTCTCAGTCGAGTAACCACAATGAAAACCAAACTGTGATATGCTAAGTAAATTGTTTCTACTTATATGTGAAATTACTGTTGACTATATTACTTTTTTCAAATATTTTAGTAAAAAGATATCAATAAGAAAATTGGGCGACAATTATTTAAGTTTTCTTGTCACTTTTCCTTTGAAGATGCTTATAGAATGCATTTTTAATCTATCTAGAGAAATTCTCTGTGCCACTGATGCATGACACATGTTACTAAGGACAGTACTTATTAATGCAGAACAATTTTTTACAATTGTGTTTAAATTCCATCAACGCCACATGAGCTTTTGCTTTTAGAGTTTTTATTATTTTGTTAATTTCGGTTACTTCAAGTTATATGGATAGACATTTTGAATATATTTTTTTGGTACTTCAACTAAACCATTTAATCATATTTTTACCATTATATTTAGAAAGTGATTGCTATGAAAATGTGCAACTTATGAATTACTGGTCATAACATAGTTATTTTGTTTGTTATGTTTTCTTGTTACTGTTTGGTTGGTATTGTCTCCTATTTCACAGTACCCTCATATGGTTTTAATCCTATTGTCTGTATTATTAGTTTCTGTCACGATGTAAACATTTCTGGACATTTTAATGACTTTCATTCGAATGTTAGAATACTTTCAAATATTGATACAAATTTTCTATGGATTATATTGAATTTGACATTAAGATTTCTTTCAATATATATCTTACTCCACACCACCTTCTTTAACTTGTTCTTAAAACATTGTACCTTGATCTCATTAATAAGCAGCATTATTTCATACGAACCTACCTCAGAGGTGTAAGGCTCACAATGTTTATTTCCATCAAATGTGCATCGTAATAGATAATCCATTAACAATTTGGTGCACATTAATTGTTTCGCCCTGTGCACTGTCTATAAAATGTTATCAGTTAGGATTCTCCTATCTGGCTATACAGAATTAGAAAACACACCAATGAGATCAGATTGAAACAACCAAATAATGATTCCAGTTCATTTTTGCTACCAGTATCTTCAAAGAAATCTACATTGAAATCTCCACAAACTACTAACTGTTTCTTCTTGCCTGTCAGGTAGCTCAATAATGCATCTAGATTCCTCATAAAAAGATGGAAATTCCTTGCAGGAGATAGGACGCAATCGACATTGTATAGCTGTCTGCTGTTTTCCATAGTCGCACTTGGCATTGTCTTTTTTTCTGTAACCCCATCTTTTCGTATTAGCCCTTGATCTGCCCATTTCTGCTCTCAGCATTTTCTACTTAATCCATTTCAGCCATCCCTTGCCATAATCAGTCGATAGAGTTTCAGATATTCTTTTACCACCAGGTAGAAGAGGGTCCTTAGCTTTCCACGATTGTAAGGTGGCTGTTTCATCTGTGGTTGTTCAGTGGAAGCTCTTCCTCAATTTCAGTCTTTGGATGTGCCTTTCACGCCTGTGCAGTGGATGCGTTACCTCCTGCTCTATTTTCTTCATTTCCTTGTTCGCCACTATTTCTCTTCGAACATAAGGTGGAGCTATTCCATGTAGGTGGTAAAGTCACACGGTTGGAGTAAATTTTAGACAGTCTGCATGTGTCCTTGAGGGCTACATCGAGCTGTTTGGCGTGGCCTGAGTCCATACAGGACTGTTGTACTCTGCACCGGCCTACCCCATTGTCCATCAGCCAGTTTTCTAAGGAAATTGTTCTAATGGATACTTTCAGCCTGGTGCTCTTGCACTGCCTCTTATATGTAAGACGTCTGTCGAGTTTCATTCCTAGACATTTTATTGTCACATTGTACCATTCATGCCTTGATGAGACCACTTTTAATTTTCATCTGGCTTCCCTGTTTCTCAAATGGAAAGCACCTACTGGTCTTATATGGATTTGATTTAAACTGGTTTGCACTGTAGTGTTTTGACTGTCCTTTAAGAACAGTAGTGAGGGTGTTTACTACTGATGTGTGCGGCAAGAGCGTCTCATCAGCATAGAAGAAGCTCCTGGTACTGATGGCCATAGGTTGGCCATATGTACGTGCAGGGTGTCCCAAACATAATCATCCGATCTGGCACGTCGATATTTCTGAAACTAATAGACATACACAATGAATTTTGTTTTTTGGTGAATGGAAAACTCAAAAAGTTTTTTTCTTCACATCTTTTCATAGGTGTTCAATACGCCCCCCTTGAGATGCACGGCATATATCAATGCGGTATTCAAATTGTTCCCACGTTGCAGCGAGCATGTCTTGAGTTGCAGCTTCCACAGCCGCTGTTATGCGATGTCTAAGTTCATGCATTGTTGCTGGTAACAGATGCACAGAAGCAGACTCTTTCATAAACCCCCACAAGAAATAATCACATACAGTCAGGACCAGTGACCTTGGAGGCCAGTAAAGTGAGGCTAAATCATCTGGTCCAGTGCGACCGATCCATCGTTCAGTAATCCTTTGATTTAAAAATTCCTGAACTTCCAGATGCCAGTGTGGCGGCGCCCCATACTGTTGGTAAATGAAGTCGTTCGAATCAGTCTCCAAGTGTGGGAAAAGAAAGTTCTGAAGTATATCGAAGTATGTGCTTTTTGTAACGATGGTCCAAACACCTTTTCCTGTGAAACTACACAAAACGGATTACATTTTGGAGGGTTGCTTTCATTTTGTACAACTTCATGTGGTTGTTCCGTGCCCCATATTCTCACATTATAACGGTGCATCTTTCCATTTAAATGGAATGTCGCCTTGTCACTAAACAGTAAACGTGGAGAAAACTGTCATCCTCCATCTTGCCAGATCTCCACACGTTGTTATTTGTCACCTTCACGAAGAGCTTACAGTGGCTGAATTTTGCATGGTTTCACGTGTAAACGACGATGCAACACACGCCAGATGGACATCGGGGACATATTGTGCTGTCCAGCACCATGGCGAACGGATTTCTGCGGACGGCTTGTGAAACTATGGTGGATACGTTCGACGTCTGTGTCAGACACTCGGGGACGGCCCGGCGATTTGCCTTTACGCAAACAGCTTGTTTCTCGGAATTGTCCATGCCTTCGTCTAATGCTCTGTGCTGTAGGAGGATCATACCTAGAACGAAAGTCACGCTAAACAGTTATTACTGACCCGCACTGCGCAAAACGTAGAGCACAATACGCTTTCTGTTGTCTGACAACATTTTTACTAGAACTAAAATGGGCGCACGCTGCTGATACCTAGCGAGAACCATGTAAAACTCGAGAGTTTGCTTTTTCCAACAGAACGTTGTTCACGCACATATCTCAAATAACATAATAGTTATGGTTTTTTTAATCGGATGATTCTTCTTGTTACAGCATGTGTATTGAAAAGCGTCGGGCTAATATACTTCCTTGAGGGAAGTTGTTCCCTCCATCGCCTGAGTTGTTCTTGAAAGTGAATGTTGAACCTACGATTCTCCAGAGGAATAGCGATGAACCTGGTTAGACTGATGTCCTTGGTTAGGATGTAAAGTTAAGTCAACAGCAGCCGACTGTTGGCGATGTCGTATGCTACTGAAAAACCGACAAATCACACTCTAACCATTTTGCCAGCTTCGAAACCATATTCTGTGAATTTCGTGAGATTCAGAAGTTGTCCAATACAACTTCTACATGCAGAAAATTCAGTTTGCTGAAGTATAAGTAATTACAGGCGAGAATACGATTTAAGATCAATCTTTCTAGCAGTTTGTAGAGGTGACACGATAGTCAACTGGTCCTTTTTGCCAGATTTAAGCAGGGTAACTACTCGATTGTTCCTCCATATCTTTGGAATTTGCTGTGTGATCATACAGCTGTTGAAAAGCTGCAGCATTCAGTTCTTTGTTGTTAGACCAAAGTGCTTAATTTGCACTATTTTAATGTCATCGAAGGCAGTTGATTTTCCATTTTTTATTCTAGTTGATAGCCTTCTCTAATTCAACCTTACTGTTGGAAGACCATTGCTCTCCTCTTGGTCTTATCTATAAAGTTTGAGCATGTTGTATTTGTGGATGGCCTTCCCGTTTAGCAGCAATTGCATTCCCACAATGAAATTTTCACTCTGCAGTGGAATTTGCGCTGATATGAAAACCAAAACTGTGTGTCAGACCAAGATTCGAACTCAGGACCTTTGCCTTTCACTGGCAACTGAAGTCTTCCTACTGGCGGAAGTAGAGCTCTGAGGACGGACCGTTAGTCGTGCTCAGGTAGCTCAGTTGGTAGAGCACTTGGCCATGAAAGGCAAAAGTCCTGAGTTCGAATCTCGGTCCAGCACCCAGTCAGGAAGTTCCATATCAGAACATACTCCGCAGCAGAGTAAAAATTTCATTCTGGAAACATCCCCCAGGCTGTGGCTAAGCAATTTCTCTGCAGTATCTTTTCTCCCAGAAGTGCTAGACCTGCAAGTTTTGGTTCAAAAATGGCTCTGAGCACTATGGGACTTAACAACTGAGGTCATCAGTCCCCTAGAACTTAGAACTACTTAAACCTAATTAACCTAAGGGCGTCACACACATCCATGCCCGAGGCAGGATTCGAACCTGCGATCGTAGCGGTCGCGCGGTTCCAGACTGAAGCGCCTAGAACCGCTCGGTCACTCCGGCCGGCTGCAAGTTTTGCAGAGAGCTTCCTTGAAGTTTGGATGGTAGGAGACGATGTACTGGCGGAAGTTAAGCTGTGAGGAGGGGTCGTGAGTCGTGTTTGGGTAGTTCGTTTGGCAGAGCACTTAGCCGTGAAAGCAAAGGTCCGGAATTCGAGTCTCAGTCCGCCATACAGTTTTGATCTGCCAAGAAGTTTCACGATGGACTATTTAGTTGGCAGTGATAATGTAATGTTTAGTGGCCATAGCTGTACAAGTTAGAGTTGTTAGATGTAAGTCTTCGATAGTTCTAATCCGTTGTTCCCTTTTTGTCACTTTTAAAAGCGTCAATGGGCTGTTTCCAGCTTCTGCAGCTGCCTAGCTAAAGGGATTTTTATCAAATAAATTGCGGAATTCTCTAAGTGGAACAGCTTGACCTGACGCGACTGGAAGACGTTTATCACTAAACAGTGTTTCGTGCAGATACAAGCAATAGTTCTTGTTTCGCCGTCAACATGATTACCCCAAACAACGACACTGCGACGGCTATTAGCCCTGCAGTGATCGCACTCTAAGCAGAAACGTAAGTGTTCGCATCGTTTAAATGGGTGTGTCGTTTGTCAATTAAACAAAAGAAACCATCCAAGTTCGAAAAAAGTTAAGTGTTTCATGTCGTGCTCACAATAATTTTTATTAAAAATTACCAAAAAAAGTAAAAATATTTGTTATTAATGAAAACGCACATAACACTGGTGTAATATTCTACGATACCTATTATTTATTTCACAAACCGATTTTTGGCTATTACGCCATCATCAGGTACAAAGCTAAATATGTGGTGCAGTGAAATTTTGTTGGATCAAATATTTTATATCGGAGCGCCTACATAGTATCTCCATTTCCAGAGATGAAAATATCAATATTACATTAAGGAATAAAACGAGAGGAATTATTTCAGTGTAAATGCAATGTAAGACAATATAACTAAGGTAAAGTATGTGACACATTCATGAACTATATACAAATTACAACAGTTGTCCATAGAAGAAAGTAAATTTAACAGTTAACTTTGGTGACGTGTTCCAAAGGTGTAGCTAAACAAAATACTCTTGTCTTTAATAGGTCCTACATTACAAACAGATAAGATATACTGGTGAGATTAAGCAGGTAAGTGAAGTAGCTATATTGTACAAAGTATTTTTTTAACACGACAAGAGAAATTACAGTAACTGAAATGAAGGAAAAATGGGACAATGTGAGTAACAGGGATAATTTATAATATGGCCTGGATGGGACTATGAGTAGTATCTGCAATTACAAGCAGTGGGTAAGGGAACTGTGTCTGGTTATTCAGTACTAAGTTTGGGCAGATGGATGTATGTTTATTAATTTCCATTGTTTCAGGAAAGTTCATCTTCCTTTCTTTATGGCTGTGATGTAATACGTCATGTTGCACCTTGTAACTATGACCTTCTTTAAGCAGGTGGTCTTAAAAATTAGAGTCCAATTTTCTAAGTTTCCGACTTATGCGGTGTTCCTTCATGCGGGTGTATATTGCCCACCCAGACTGACGTCTTTGGAATTTGCTACAGTTATACGTAATTTTCTATATTTCACCCTTTTCCACAGCTGGCGTGCTGTTTTGTCATTGGGCAAAAATTGCCCAACAGTGTTGTGCACATACATAAAATGACGTTTTTAAGTTACTGGATTTAAGCTTTCTGGCTTCTACGGAATTGTGTACCATTTATTGGTTTTTGAGGCTGTGGGTCGAGGACAAGGTAAAAATAGAATACGTATGTTGTTTCTGCTATTTCTGCATTATGGAGTCCACCAAGGTAAGTGGGGAGCCATTGTTTGATGCTATTTGTCTGATTGCATTTAATTCCCTTTGGAAGTCGTTTTCACTGTTTGTTGTTGTGGTCTTCAGTCCTGAGACTGGTTTGATGCAGCTCTCCATGCTAATCTATCCTGTGCAAGCTCCTTCATCTCCCAGTACCTACTGCAACCTACATCCTTCTGAATCTGCTTAGTGTATTCATCTCTTGGTCTCCCTCTACGATTTTTACCATCCACGCTGCCCTCCAATACTAAATTGGTGATCCTTTGATGCCTCAAAACATGTCCTACCAACCGATCCCTTCTTCTAGTCAAGTTGTGCCACAAATTTCTCTTCTCCCCAATTCCTATTCAATACCTCCTCATTAGTTATGTGATCTACCCACCTAATCTTCAACATTCTTCTGTAGCACCACATTTCGAAAGCTTCTATTCTCTTCCTGTCCAAACTATTTATTGTTCATGTTTCACTTCCACACATGGTTACACTCCAAACAAATACTTTCAGAAACGACTTCCTGACACTTAAATCTATACTCGATGTTAACAAATTTCTCTTCTTCAGAAACGCTTTCCTTGCCATTGCCAGTCTACATTTTATATCCTCTCTACTTCGACCATCATCAGTTATTTTGCTCCCCAAATAGCAAAACTCCTTTACCACTTTAAGTGTCTCATTTCCTAATCTAATTCCCTCAGCATCACCCGACTTAATTCGACTGCATTCCATTATCCTCGTTTTGCTTTTGTTGATGTTCATCTTATATCCTCCTTTCAAGACACTGTCCATTCCGTTCAACTACTCTTCCAAGTCCTTTGCCGCCTCTGACAGAATTACAATGTCATCGGCGAACGACAAAGCTTTTATTTCTTCGCCCTGGATTTTAATACCTACGCCAAATTTTTCTTTTGTTTCCTTTACTGCTTGCTCAATATCAGATTGAATAAAATCGGGGAGAGGCTACAACCCTGTCTCACTCCCTTCCCAACCACTGCTTCCCTTTCATGTCCCTCAACTCTTATAACTGCCATCTGGTTTCTGTACAAATTGTAAATAGCCTTTCGCTCCCTGTATTTTACCCCTGCCATCTTTAGAATTTGAAAAAGAGTATTCCAGTCAACATTGTCAAAAGCTTTCTCTAAGTCTACAAATGCTAGAAACGTAGGTTCGCCTTTCCTTAATCTTTCTTCTAAGATAAGTCGTAAGGTCAGTATTGCCTTACGTGTTCCAACATTTCTACGGAATCCAAACTGATCTTCCCCGAGGTCGGCTTTTACCAGTTTTTCCATTCGTCTGTAAATAATTCGCGTTAGTATTTTGCAGCTGTGGCTTATTAAACTGATAGTTCGGTAATTTTCACATCTGTCAACACTTGCTTTCTTTGGGATTGGAATTATTATATTCTTCTTGAAGTCTGATGGTATTTCGCCTGTCTCGTACATCTTGCTCACCAGATGGTAGAGTTTTGTCAGGACTGGCTCTCCCAAGGCCGTCAGTAGTTCTAATGGAATGTTGTCTACTCCCGGGGCCTTGTTTCGACTCAGGTTTTTCAGTGCTCTGTCAAACTCTTCACGCGGTATCGTATCTCCCATTTCATCTTCATCTACATACTCTTCCATTTCCATAATATTGTCCTCTAGTTCATCGCCCTTGTATAGACCGTCTATATACTCCTTCCACCTTTCTGTTTTCCCCTCTTTGCTTAGAACTGGGTTTCCATCTGAGCTCTTGATATTCATACAAGTGGCTCTCTTTTCTCCAAAGGTCTCTTTAATTTTCCTGTAGGCTGTATCTATCTTACCCCTAGTGAGATAAGCCTCTACATCCTTACATTTGTCCTCTAGCCATGCCTGCTTAGCCATTTTGCACTTCCTGTCGATCTCATTTTTGAGACGTTTGTATTCCTTTTTGCCTGCTTCATTTACTGCATTTTTATATTTTCTCCTTTCATCAATTAAATTCAATATTTCTTCTGTTACCCAAGGTTTTCTGCTAGCCCTCGTCTTTTTACCTACTTGATCCTCTGCTGCCTTCACTACTTCATCCCTCAGAGCTACCCATTCGTCTTCTACTGTATTTCTTTCCCCCATTCCTGTAAATTGTTCCCTTATGCTGTCCCTGAAACTCTGTACAACCTCTGGTTTAGTCAGTTTATCCAGGTCCCAACTCCTTAAACTCCCACCTTTTTGCAATTTCTTCAGTTTTAATCTACAGTTCATAACCAATAGATTGTGGTCAGAGTCCACATCTACCCCTGGAAATGTCCTGCAATTTAAAACCTGGTTCCTGAATCTCTGTCTTACCATTATATAATCTATCTGATACCTTTTAGTATCTCCAGGATTCTTCCATGTATACAACCTTCTTTTATGATTCTTGAACCAAGTGTTAGCTATTGGTTATGGATATTAGGCGATGAATGAAAGGCAGCATGTTTATGGATCACTGAGTGGGGAAAATTAGGAGGTATTACAATATCTGTTTTGGTAGGTTTCCTATAAATCTTGAAATATGAATACGATCACTGACGTGCATGGTTAGATGTAAATAATTTATGCAGTTACCCAGAAACTCCATTGTGAAATTTATACTGTTTTGTTTAGAATTTAGCTGCTGTTTCAATGGCAGGCACTGTCGTCTTGAAGCAGCATCACTATTGCGGAACAAACTTTGTACCACGGGATGAATCTGATCAGTTAGAATGGTTACGCAGTCCTTGGCAGTGTAGGGGCGCCGACTCCCGGGCTGGAAATCCCTACCGTTTCCACAGAATGGAGTGCTGAGGAAGCTGTGTGGCATCGCCAGACACATCAAAACAAAGACTAAATATTACTTCTTTCATTCCCCAGAGTACATGTTGTCACTGTGTGTTGCATAGTGGTTGATGGCTTCATAAGACGGAGTGGAATCAGCTGAGTCCAGGAGCAGACTCAGGGCTGAGCACAGGGGCGATGACTCATAGTGGGGTGGGTTGCCCGCCCGTTGGCACTTCCTGTCGGCTGGTCTGCTACGCTCAGAACGTGACTACATATGTTGACTCACACGCCGTCCTCGGAGTACTCTACCCCTCTCAGGTCACTGCGCGTGTTGTCCCATCAGATGGACTGTGATGTCGTGTTGAATGCTGATCCTGACCCACCAGTTCGATAGGCCATCCGATCCGGATGATGCTGAAGTTTCAGAGCACATGCCGCCCAGAACTAGAACAGTGCTGGTACATGAGCTGGATAAACGTAGTCGTAACACTATCATAATTCATACCAGACTTTTTTTAAACAGACTTTCACCTTATTACATGCCATCAGTATAATAGCTGTGCTTCTCAGTCACCTTCCCGCACAAAGATGGAAGGCATTGTAGATTTTCAGCATGTCCATCTTTGTCGATGTCTCGCAAGGACCACCCTGTGGCATCTGTGGCATGGATGATGTCATCTCTTGTGTGTAGTGCATGCCACAAAGAGTTTGCTTTATTTTCGTGAATAGGTCATAGTCGCACGGACTCATATTGGGTGTATACAGTGGATGTTCCAGTATCTTGGAGCCCCACATATGCAGGAGCTCTTGCACTAGGTTCGCCAAGTGGCACGTTGTGCATTGTCTTGAAAAATGATGGGGGTGCACTCCATGGTTGTCCACATACATCAGGGAAGCCAGAAACTCAATTGTCATGTTCTCAATGGGGAGGGGGGGAGCGTGGGGGGGGGGGTTGTGGAGGGGGTTGTCCTGAATGAGGCCAATCTTGAATGACATCCCTGCCATCCTTAAACATTTTTACCTATCTCATTATTGTACAATATGGCAATGGTGCATCACACGCCTCGCGCAGTCCCTGAATGCATGGTACTGTGCTTCGGCCACGTGGCACTTCGATACTCATGTTTCCTAAACATGCTGTTAGAGCGCTTGAAACGGCCTCCCGCACTTTCAAGCAGTACACACTGCAACTGACTAAAACGCAGCTATTGGCACTCACTGTACGTCGTCAACTGGCCTGCTATCACCTGGTTGCACAACCTTCATGTTACGGCAGTTTTGCCACTCTTTTTTATCCAACACTAGTAAACTACCCGTCAAAGGTAGCTTGAGTCATGGATTCTGGTTTATACTCATTTGTGGCTACAGATAAGTGGTCATCACATTAGGCAACAAGAAAATGACTAATACTGGAACAATCTTACACAAGATGTTACAATATAATAATCAGAGAATCGAGTGTGAACGGCAAGAGCACTATTGTTAATTGGTTCAAATGGCTCTGAGCACTATGGGACTTAACATCTGAGGTCATCAGTCCTCTAGAATTTAGAATTACTTAAACCTAACTAACCAAAGGA
Source organism: Schistocerca cancellata (assembly GCF_023864275.1). NCBI lineage: Eukaryota > Metazoa > Arthropoda > Insecta > Orthoptera > Acrididae > Schistocerca > Schistocerca cancellata. The sequence goes on from NC_064633.1 coordinate 198,802,647, forward strand.
CATCACACACATCCATTCCCGAGGTAGGATTCGGACCTGCAACCGTAGCGGTCGCGCGTTTCCAGACTGAAGCGCCTAGAACCGCTCGGCCACACACTATACTTCCTACTGATCGACTGACTCTATGCTGGCGGGGTGGAGTATTCAGGGTGCCGAGGAGGGACTTTGCTGAAACTTCCTGGCAGATTAAAACTGTGTGCCGGACCGAGACTCGAACTCGGGACCTTTGCTTTCGCGGGCAAGGGCAAAGAAAAAGGTCCCGAGTTCGAGTCTCGGTCCGGCACACAGTTTTAATCTGCTAGGAAGTTTCATATAAAAGTGAAAATCTCATTCAGCGACTTTGCTGTACGACGTCTTTGTAATGATCGAATCGGTCTTGCTCGTTACGAGTCGCCAGCGACATTCAGCTTTGCTGTATTGGCTTAATCAATTTGTTTCAGTATCATAACTGTTTCATCAGACCACTGATACTTGTTGTACGTCCTACGTAGCATTTGCCCTTGTGTCTGACAGACAGCAGTAATAATTTAAAAACTAAATTGAAACCATATCTTCTTGGCAACTCCATCTGTACCATAAATCAGTTTTTGGATAGGAATAAATGAATCTATAATACATTAATATATGCATTTTGTGTCATTTAAGGGAATGGGATAGGTAATAAAAATTTTAAGCCTTTTTAGCAATCCTTGATTCATGTGTGCATTTCTTATGCACTTGCTACGTTTCACATCATAACGGCGACCGTGAGGCCCATCAGTGGAACACGTAACTAACTAACATCTCTTACATAACGTTACGAGATTAACGGAGGTAGGTTGGTCTGCATTTGTTTCTTTTCCACCGAGCTCAGTCGCACTTAAACACGGAATTATTGATGTCACACTCCTGGCGACTGACTAACCGTGTCGAAATGTTTACGCCTACCCTACTTCCGTGTGCTAAGCATTTGAGAGGTGATGCTACTAATGAATGTTCAAAATTAGATGGACTAATAAGATAAGGAATGAGGAGGTTCTCCACAAAATATGCGAGAAAGGAATATATGGATAACACTGACAGAAAGAAGGGACAGGATGACAAGACACCTGCCGGGCTGTAGGGACTTTTCTCTCTCCCATTCCATTACTATCTTGATGCGTAATAGCAGTAATGGTTCAAATGGCTCTGAGCACTATGGGACTTAACATCTGAGGTCATCAGTCCCCTAGAACTAACTACTTAAACCTAACTAACCTAAGGACATCACACACATCCATGCCAGAGGCAGGATTCGAACCTGCGACCGTAGCAGTCGCGCGGTTCCGGACTGGAGCCCCTAGAACCGCTCGGCCACCACGGCCGGCGCTCTGGCATATAATGAGGCATCTCTGACGACTGCTTGATAAACAATCTTGCAAGGATTATGGTCAGTATGTCGAAGAAACAGCTGATAATGACAGTAAGAAAACAGCTGTAATGTTCTACACCACAATTCAAGGACATTCCCAAGAGTCAATAACAGATCTATGACAACCTATAATCACACACAAAAACTGTTACAATATAATCGAGTAACTAATATGTACAGAACACACAAATTGACCATACACAGTGGATGACGTCATCGCCGCAATCTTGGATACATCTGGCAACAATGCAGATCGTGCCAGAACCCCCGTGTTCCATAGCGGTAATGCTACCTTGCAGAGTAAGCATGGGGCTCAAGGAATATCACGACGTGGCTGCCAAAATCGTCACCGAACTCCCGCCATGTTTCGGTCTTGGGACATAAACACGCCAAGAAGGCGGAAAAAGAATGAAACAAGATTTGACCAAACCACTTTCTTTCATTGGCCCAAAGTCCATGTTTTATATCTTCGGTACCACGTTTTCGTGTTCGAGTGTGACGAATGATTCCGGAGTTGCAGCTCGCCCTGCAATTATCTGATTCCAGAGCTCCCTTCATGTTGTTTTATTGCTGACGGGGTTCGCCAGTGCTAATTCAATTCTGTAGTGACTTTTGCAACTGACATTCTCTTTTTTTCGTCACGGTTCTCTTTAGAGCTTATGTCTAAGCACGCATTCCTCGACATGTTTCATATTTTTGTCCAAACCCTGTACATTACTAACGCCTGAAAGCTCACTTGGGCCGGCCGGTGTGACCGAGCGGTTCTAGGCTCTTCAGTCTGGAGCCGCGCTACCGCTACGGTCGCAGGTTCGAATCCTGCCTAGGGCATGCATGTGTGTGATAACTTTAGGTTAGTTAGATTTAAGTAGTTCTAAGTTCTAGCGGACTGATGACCTCAGATGTTAAGTCCCATAGTGCTCAGAGGCATTTGAACCATTTGAGCTCACTTGGCCACACAATCCCAGTTTCAGTTGTCAATGCAATTGCTTTCAATGGGCTACAAAAATTTTAGTATCAGTATTTCATGTATTTATTGACCGAATTTAAAATGCTGTCGTACCCCATCCATTAGGACTTAAAGATTAAAGGCAAGTATTAAAGCTCGAAACACTGCATCCGCCTTGTGGCAGAGTAACTAAATGCACGCAAATTACCCAGACTATATTCATCCAGTATTTGAGAGTGAGAGCATTCAGCGACTTCCAACAAAGTTTACACACCAATTCAAACCTCTCCGAAACTTTTTCTCGCCGACATCCCTCCTCCCTCTCGCAAAATAATGAAAGAAAATAGCTGTAGTTTATCAAAATGGCTCTAATTACTATGGGACTTAACATCTGAGGTGATCAGTCCCCTTATAGTTTATCGCTTGCTACATTTCCGCTATTTTCATTCAGTAAAACTTCAGCATCAAGGACGACGTTTCAATTTATAACTTCCCCACTGCACATTCAATTTGCAACAAATTCTGCAGCCAGTATTCACATACGAGGGTGGTCCCATAAGTACCCGGCCTGACCAAGAGATGGCAGTCGTTGTTGAAAAATATCTCTGGATTGGAAAGTATACGATCTATGAAGCATATTTTTCAAGTCTGAAGACGCCACATTGTTTAATATTTGTTTGGCAGCCATCAGTAGTGAACGTTGTGAGTGAACTCGTGGAAATGGAGAAAATTGGTCATCGTTATGTGGTACATTTTTTTTTTTTTTTTTTTGCAAATGCCTTAGCTCAACCAATATTACAGCTGAGCAAGATTCTACTTCTTTGAGAGAGACTGTTCCTTCATTGACAACAATAAAATATTGGGTAGCTGAGTTAAAACGAGGCCATACGAGCTGCCAAGACGAGCATCGCAGTGGTCGGTCAAATGAGGTGACGACTCCAGAAATGGTGAAGAAAATCCACAAAGTGGTACTGGATGATCGTCGACTGAAAGTGCGCGAGCTAGCAGATATAGCAGGCATTTCAAAAAGTGCGGTACACCGCAGATTATCTGAAAATTTGGACATGAAAAAGCTATGTGCAAGATTTGTGCCGCGTTTGGTCACGATCGAGCAAAAACAGTGTCGTGAAGATGTTTCAATTGAGTGTTTAGCGAAGTTTCGCAGCAACAAAGCTGATTTTTTGCGCCGTTTCATAACCATAAACGAAACAAGGGTCCACCACTTCACTCCCGAGACAAAAGCACAGTCAAAACAATCGACACAAATTGGACAACCGACTCCAAAGAAGGCGATGACCGTTTCACCTGCAGGCAAGATCATGGCGTCGGTTTTTTGGGATGCGCGCGGGATAATTTTCATTGACTGCCTTGAAAAAGGAAAAACTATTAATGGCGAGTATTATGCGAACTTACTGCAACGTTTGGACGAAGAAATCAAGCAAAAACGGCCGCATTTCGCCAAGAAGGAAGTGTTGTTTCTTCAGGACGATGCACCAGCTTACAAGTCCGTTATTGCAATGGCCATAATTTATGAATTAAAGTTTGAATTGCTACCCCATGCACCCTATTCGCCTGATTTAGCCTCCTCGGATTACACTCATGCTCGCAAATTAAGGATAATTGCAGAATGTGGTGCCACACAACGTGGCATTACACAAAACTGGCTCTAATAGCTTAGGCACATAGGGAACACACACGACACAGATCTGTAAGTCCACGGCATTGGTGATAAGTTGAGAAAACCGTCCCGAAACGTATATGCTACAAAACACCACTGTTTCCTGCGCATGTAACCCGACATCAATATGGGATATGATCACCATGCACACGTACACAGGGCGCACAACGAGTTGGCATACTCTGGTTCAGGTGGTCGAGCAGCTGCTGGGGTATAGCCTCCCATTCTTGCACCAGTGCCTGTCGGAGCACCTGAAGTGTCCTAGGGGTTTGAAGACGTGCAGCGATACGTCGACCGAGAGCATCCCAGATGTGCTCGATGGGATTTAGGTCTGAAAAACAGGCAGGCCACTCCATTCGCCTGATATCTTCTGTATCAAGTTACTCCTCCACGATGGCACCTTGATGGGGCTGTGATTTATCATCCATCAGGAGGAACTTGGGACCCATTGCACCCTTGAAAAGGCAGACATACTGGTGCAAAATGACATCCCGATACACCTGGCCTGTTACAGTTCCTCTGCCAAAGACATGCAGGGGAGTACGTGCACCAATCATAATCCCACCAAACACCATCAAACCACGATCTCCATTCAGGTCCTTTTCAAGGACATTAAGGGGTTGGTATCTGGTTCCTGGTTCACACCAGATGAAAACCCGGCGAGAATCACTGTTCAGACTATACCTGGACTCGTCTGTGAACTTAACCTGGGACTACTGTTCCAATGACCATGTACTTTGTTCTTGACACCAGGCTTTACGGGCCCTCCTGTGACCAGGCGTCAGTGGAATGCACCTTGGAGGTCTCCTGGCGAATAAACCATGTCTGTTCGGTCGTCTTTAGACTGTGTGTCTGAAGACAACTGTTCCAGTGGCTGCGGTAAGGTCCCGAGCGAGGCTGTCTGCAGTACTCCGTGGCCGTCTGCGGGCACTGATGGTTAGATATCTGTCTTCTTGCGGTGTTGTACACTGTGGACGTCCCTTACTGCAACTCCTGGACACGTTTCCTGTCTGCTGGAATCGTTGCCATAGTCTTGAGATCACACTTTGTGGCACACGGAGGCCCGTGCTATTCCTGTTGTGTTTGACCAGCCTCCAGTCACCCTGGTATGTCACCTCTGCGTATGTGGACTGCTGCCAGCGCCACCGTGTGACGACTGCAGGTCAAATGCACCGCTTGGTCATACCCCGAGGGGATTTAAATCCGCAAACCGCCAAGCAGAGCGTTATTTCACCATATATCACCATTATCCTTAATTTATGACCATGAGTGTATTTTCTGTTCCCAAACTTGAAAAAATGGCTCGGCGGTCCAAGATTTCCAACAGATGAAGACATGATGCCGGCAGTTAATGGCTATTTTGAGGAGTTAGACAGTTCTCATTATAAAAAGGGTATCGAACATCGCTGGGAAAAGTGTATAGCGGTGAAAGGAGATAATGTTGAAAAAAAATACATTTTTCCCAAAAGTTTTGTGTTTTCTTTGCTGGGTCAGGTACTTATGGGACCACCCCCGTATTCTACACAATGTACCTGCAAAATAATAGCACTGTAAAACATACACTGAGGTGACAATAGTCATGGGATACTTCCTAATATCGTGTCGGACCTCGTTTTGCCCGGCGTAGTGCAGAAACGTGACGTGGCATGGTCTCAACAAGTCACTGGAAGTCCCTTGCTGAAGTATTGAGCCATGATGTATTTACAGCCGCCCATAATAGCAAAATTGTTCCAATAAAGGATTTTGCGCACGAACTTACCGCTCGATTGTGTCCCGTAGATGTTGGATGGGATTCACGTCGGGCGATGTGGGTGGCCCAATCATTCGCTCGAATTGTGAAGAACGTTTTGACATGGCGCATTGTCATCCATAAAAATTCTATCGTTGTTTGGGAACATGACGTCCACGAATGGCTGCAAATGATCTCCAAGTGGCCGAACATAACCATTTCCAGTCAATGATCGCTTCAATTGGACCAAGGGACCCAGTCCATACAATGTAAACACAGCCCACACCATTATGGGGCCATCACCAACTTGCATAGTGCCTTGTTGATAACTTGGGTCCGTGGCTTCGTGTGCTCTGCGCCACGCTCGAGACGTACCAGCTGAAATCGGGACTCATCTGACCAGGTCACCGTTTCCCAGTCGTCTAGGACCCAGATACGGTCACGAGTCTGCAGACGATATGATGCTCTTAGCAAAGGCACTAGGTCGGTCGTCTGCTGCCATAGCCCATAAACGCCAAATGTCGCCTCAGTGTCCTAACGGATACATTCGTCGTACATCCCACGTTGATTTCTGCGGTTATTTCACGTAGTGTTGCTTGTCTGTTAGCACTGACAACATTATGTAAACACTGCTGCTCTCGGTCGTTAAGTGAAGGCCACTACGTTGTCCGTGGTCAGAGGTAATGCCTCGAATTTGGTATTCTCGGCTCAGTCTTGACATTGCGGATCTCGAAGTATTGGATTCCCTAACGATTTCCGAAATGGAATATCCTATGCATGTGTCGGAAAGATTTTCACATGAATTTCCTCAATACATACGACAGCTCCCCCAATGAACTGCCCTTTTATACACTGTGCGATCAAAAGTATCCGGACACCCCCAAAAACATACGTTTTTCATATTAGGTGCACTGTGCTGCCACCTACTTCCAGGTACTCCATATCGGTGACCTCAGTAGTCATTAGACATCGTGAGAGAGCAGAATGGGGGGTCTGCGGATCTCACAAACTTCGAACGTGGTCAGGTGACTGGGTGTCACTTGCAGCATACGTCTGTACGTGAGATTTCCATACTCCGAAGTATCCCTAGGTCCACTGTTTCTGATATGATAGTGAAGTGGAAACGTGAAGAGATAGGTACAGCACAAAAGCGTACAGGCCGACATCGTCTGTTGATTGACAGAGTTGAAGAGGATCTTAGTGTGTAATAGGCAGACATCTATCCAGACCATCACACAGGAATTCCAAACTGCATCAGGATCCACTGCAGGTACTATGACAGTCGGGAGGTGAGAAAACTTGGATTTCGTGGTCGAGAGGCTGCTTATAAGCCACACATCACATCGATGGACGCCTCGCTAGGTGTAAGGAGCGTAAACATTGGACGATTGAACAGTGGGAAAACGTTGTGTTGAGCGACGAATCACGGTATACTGTGTGGAGATCCGATGGCAGGGTAAGGGTATGACGAATGCCCGGTGGACGTCATCTGCAAGCGTGTGTAGTGCCAACACTAAAATTTGGAGGCGGTGGTGTCATGGTGTGGTCGTGCTTTTTCATGGAGGGGTCTTGTACCCCTTGTTGTTTTGCGTGGCACTATCACAGCACAGGCCATTGATGTTTTAAGCACCTTCTTGCTTCCCACTGCTGAAGAGCAGTTCGGGGATGGCGATTGCATCTTTCAACACGATCGAGCGTCTGTTCATAATGCAAGGCCTATGGCGGAGTGGTTACACGACAATAACATCCCTATATTGGACTAGCCTGCACAGAGTCCTGACCTGAATTCTATAGAATACCTTTGGAGTGCTTTCGAACGCAGACTTCGTGCCCGGCTTCACCGACCGACATCGATACCTCTCTTCAGTGCAGCACTCCGTGAAGAATGGGCTTCCATTCCCCAAGAAACATTCCATCACCTGATTGAACGTACGCTTGCGAGAGTGGAAGCTGTAATCAAGGCTAAGCGAGCGTCAACACTATATTACATTGCAGCATTACCGATGGAGGGCGCCACGAACTTGTAGGTCATTTCCAGCCAGGTGTCCGGATACTTTTGATCACATAGTGTACCTTGCTACGTGATACTTTTGTCATTTCAGTGTATAACTAAGGAAATACGTCGTCATAAACGTTGAGATGCATGAAAAATTAGCTCTTCTTAAAATTAGTCCACAAAGGTCTTACACGAATATATACTTTAGTTGTCAGTTTTTTGGTTTATCACTTTTGGTTTCATTTTTTCTTTAGTGTGTGAATAATCCGAAAGTAATAAACCTAACATAACTGGAGCTTTGCGTATTCAACCATAAATGTTTTGTAACGTCAAATATTTAACATATTAACTCATTTATAAAATCACCAAAGGTTTGAAGCTGTTTTAACCACTGAAGTTCCATTCTTTGCTGGTCGCGTATGATGTAGCCTCCTAGCCGTCCGCTTCCTACACGGCAGAGTTGTTAACAATCCTGATGTTAAGCCAGTCGTTATTCTGGTTTCTGGGACAAGCGTAAACCTGCCTTTATGACAGGAAGGAGTAAGTGATAACATTTCTCGGCATACGGTCGCACACGCTCTCAGACACACTGCTTAAGGCGGTGTAGCTCGATCAAGTAATGTAGCGCCGTGCCCAGTCTACTCAGTACCAAAACGTTTCGCAGTCTTTTTCACATCAAGTACCAATCCCTTTAGTTTTAAAAGTAGTGCATGAGAGCTCTCCTCAGAGAAGGAGAACATGTAATGTGGCTGCTGTGAGCCTGAATTATCTCCATGCATAATATCGTTAACTGACAATTTGATGAAACTGCGTTAAGTTTAACTGGTGTAATTAAATGGTGTAGCATAATAATGTGGGATATAGTCATCACGTAAAATGTCTTTGTAACACTTACTAGCTTTAATTCTTGTAATAAAACTAAAACGCTGTAGAAAATGTGATTCTTTTATTTGTGTACAGTTTGACAGTGTTACTTTAACACTCCTGGATCTCAGATCTTCCTTACATAAAATATCTGGCGACGTGGATGATAAAAGAAATAAGACAAATCAAAATTAAAATCAAAAGACAACGTCACGAAAAAAGTAGGCTCGGCTTGAACCAGTAATGAGATAATTAACGATGTAGTGGCAACGTGCTCGGTCATTCAATTGTCAGATAAAGCACGAGACAATTCAGACAAAAAGCTCTGTGATGGCCGAATGGAAAAAAAGTTATAAAGATTGGTATCGGCAGGATTATTAATTCTAGTTAAGAAATGTCGTAATATTTAAATATTTACGCTATCGTGATAGCGTATTTATTACTTAAAACAATATGTTTACAATGGAGGAAGCACGCGCTCGTCTGATTTACATCTTATAGGTTCAAGGAGAGATGAGTGCTCTAAAGAGCAAAAGATTTTTTATTAGTTTGTATTAAAAATTTGAAAAATTATGTACGTATAAATGTTCCGCGGAAGGCGTCGCAGAATGCAACACCTTATTTCAGAGATATAACAAAGCGAACAATTTTTCATAGAAGTACTAAATTTCCAAGAATAAACTAAGTTCCACTGCATAAATTTCCTATCTCGCATCCAATCTTCTATGGCGCTGACTGGCATTAGTCACATACAGCTGGATGGTTGATTTGTTTGCAAGATGTTTAGTATAAAGGGGACATCTGTAATTTTGGAGAAATCGAAACAATCTGAACGTTGACAAGCTGTCTGTTGGCTTCTGTCTCGGGTTCTTGGGCTGACATTTGTTTGGTGATTATTTCTGACGTTTCGACAGAGAAGCTATAGAAATTAACAAAGATGATGATAGCTTCAATAAGAAATGTGGAAGCCTCAAGGTGAATGGTCCCTGGATTCCCATGCTTGAACGAACGACCGTTACAGGAAGTAAGGGGAGAACCGCTCCGGGATGCCAACGGTGAAGCCCTTGGATGTTGGCACGTCAGATACACAGTGTGATCAAAAGTATCCGGACACCTGTCGATTTACAAGTTCGTGGCGCCCTCTATCGGTAATGCTGGAATTCAGTAGGGTGTTGGCCCACCCTTAACCTTGCTGACGGCTTCCTCTCTCGCAGGCTTACGTTCAATCAGGTGCTGGAAGGTTTCTTGGGGCATGGCAGCCCATTCTTCATGGAGTGCTGCACTAAGGAGAGGTATCGATGTCAGTCGGTGAGGCCTGGCACGAAGTCGACGTTCCGAAACATCCCAAATGTGTTCAGAAAAATCATCAAAAAAGTGCAGGCCGAAGAACCCGAGACAGAAGCAAACAGACAATTTGTCACCAATTGGCTACAAAAACCGTAAGAATTTTGTAATCTAAACGATGGACCATGGGGTTACCAACAGTGTCTCCCAATGGCCGTTCAGCGAATGTTGCTGTGTATGGGCCTCCACAGCAGGTGCCTGTTTGAGGCACCGATACTGACTCCTGTTCATTGGCGACGAAGGCTGGAATTTGGGCATCAGTACCGCAACTGGACGTGCACTGTGTGGCGACAGGTGACGTTTTCGGATGAATCACGTTTTATGCACCATCGGACAGATGGCCGTTGGCGTGTAAGGCCCTGCAACACTCCTCGGATGCGTCCAGGACAGAGGGGGGAGCGTTATGGTCTGGATAATACTTCCGTGGCATTTTCTGGGCGATTTCGTTATTTTCTAAAACACAATATATCAACACAACTATGCATCTGTCCTTAGGACCATGTCCACATCTACAAGAGCTTGTTTTTTGTTGGCGCAATGGCATCTACCAGCAGGACAAAGCAAGATGAATTTATTGTATTCCTCTGGCCTCTAAACTCCCCCAATTTAAAACAAATCGAGAGTCTGTGGGAACACCTCGACCGGACCGAGCGTGCTGTGGATCCTCAGCCGAGAAACCCAGTCCAGGTGGCCACTGCACTGGAGTCGCCGTGGCTTCACGTCCCTATCTGTACCTTCCAGAACCTTACTGACTCTCTTCCTGCACGTCTGTGAAGCAGAAGGGGTTATTCTGCCTTTTGACAGGTGGTCACATTCATGTGATTGGACCGTGTACTTACTCCACACCTGTCATTGACAGAAATTTTTCCTAGTAGTTCTGCGATGATTTAATGGAATCGATTTGCCATTTGGTTGTTATAACTACGCTGCCGCCACCTGTTCAGTTGTCCCAGAAAAGGCACACATGAACTGATCACGATTGAGACGTTCTGGTCTAAGCGTTGTGTACAATAAAAGCATTGATTTCCCCCGCCACCATTGCGCCACTGTACTGTTACCCTAGTAAATAAAATGGCGGCCTGCCTGGTTAGCCGAGCAATCTAACGCACGGCTTTCCGGACTGGGAAGGAGTGCCTGGTTCCCAGGACGAATCCGCCCAATGGACTTGTGTCAAGGTCCCGTGAGCTAGCCAGTCTGTGGATGGTTTTTTTAAGCCGGCCGGTGTGGCCATGCGGTTCTAGGCGTTTCTGTCTGGAACCGCGCGGCCGCTACTGTCGCAGGTTCGAATCCTGCCTCGGGCATGGATGTGTGTGATGTCCTTAGGTTAGCTAGCTAGGTTTAAGTAGTTATGAGGGACTGATGACCTCAAATGTTAAGTCCCATAGTGCTCAGAGCCATTTTTGATGGTTTTAGGCGGTTTTCTATCTGCCTCAGCGAATGCGGGGTGGTTCCCCTTATACCGCCTCAGCTACACTATCTCGGCGATTGCTGCGCAAACAAGTTCTCCACGTACGAGTACACCACCATTACTCTACCACGCAAACATAGGGGTTACACTCGTCTGGTGTGAGACTTTCCCTGGGGGATCCACCGGGGGCCGAACCGCACAATAACCCTGGGTTCGGTGTGGGGCGGCGGAGGGGTGAAGTGGACTGTGGTAGTCGTCGTGGGGTTGTGGACCACTGGGGCTGCATCGGGCATCGAGCCTCTCCGTCGTTTCTAGGCCCCCTGTTAACATACAACATACAAATAAAATGGTGAATGCACTGAAAGACTACAGTGATGCAAGGATTAAAATTTTTTGTGCACTTACGAGCAAGAACTTCATGACCACTGCCCACTGCAGTATTGAATGATCTGTCTGAGGATTGGTTTGATGCAGGTATCCGCGTTGGTCGGTGAAGTGCAAGGAGAGGTGAATCCAGAGGAATTATACCTGTTTCTTCGTAATCTCAGAAATAAAGCTTCATTACAACGTGGCTTTCAGAATTAAGTTTCGAACATTTTCTCGCTATTGCAGTATTATTACACTGTGCAGTCGCATTAATGTGGCCACCTGTCAAAAGGCTAAATAACCACTTTCGCAGCACGATACGTGCAGGAAGAGAGCCAGTGACGTTCTGGAAGGCAGCGACGGGAATATGGAGCCATACCGACTCTAGCTCTGTGGCCAGCTGCTCTAGGCGTACACTGCGAGTTGTCTGACACGTTGCATTGTCTTACTGGAAGACACCGCCGTGCCGAGGAAAAACAAACTGCATACAGAGGTAGACGAGGTCCACAAGGATAGACGAGTGCTTGTGTTGATCCATTGGGCCTTCAGGAAATACCACGAAAACATTCTCCAGACCGTAACACTCCCTCCTAGTTTGTGTGTTTGATGTCAGACATTTCACGCCTTACACGCCGAATGCCACCTGTCGAATGGAGCACAACACGTGATTCGTCTGAAGAGGCTACGTGTCGCCACTCAATGGACGTCCAGTTGCGGTATTGTCGTTCAGTTTCCAGCATTCGTCACTGATGAACAGCAGTCAGCATGGAAGCATGAAAGAGCGTCTGGTGTGGAGCCCTTTAAGCAACAGTGTTCTCTCAACGTTCATTGAGCAGACGCTACTGATAGCCACGTGGCTCCTCTGGGCGATCAGTTGCTGAACAGCTGCACGCCTGTTCTCTTGCACACATCTCCGCAGCCGTCGTTCACCCCTTTCATATACAGGGTGTTACAAAAAGGTACGGCCAAACTTTCAGGAAACATTCCTCACACACAAAGAGAGAAAATATGTTATGTGGACATGTGTCCGGAAACGCTTACTTTCCATGTTAGAGCTCATTTTATTACTTCTCTTCAAATCACATTAATCATGGAATGGAAACACACAGCAACAGAACGTACCAGCGTGACTTCAAACACATTGTTACAGGAAATGTTCAAAATGTCCTCCGTTAGCGAGGATACGTGTATCCACCCTCCGTCGTATGGAATCCCTGATGCGCTGATGCAGCCCTGGAGAATGGCGTATTGTATCAGAGCCGTCCACAATACGAGCACGAAGAGTCTCTACATTTGGTACCGGGGTAGCGTAGACAAGAGCTTTCAAATGCCCCCATAAATGAAAGTCAAGAGGGTTGAGGTCAGGAGAGCGTCGAGGCCAATGAATTGATCCGCCTCTACCAATCCATCGGTCACCGAATCTGTTGTTGAGAAGCGTACGAACACTTCGACTGAAATGTGCAGGAGCTCCATCGTGGATGAACCACACGTTATGTCGTACTTGTAAAGGCACATGTTCTAGCAGCACAGGTAGAGTATCCCGTATGAAATCGTGATAACGTGCTCCATTGAGCGTAGGTGGAAGAACATGGGGCCCAATCAAGACATCACCAACAATGCCTGCCCAAACGTTCACAGAAAATCTGTGTAGATGACGTGATGCACAATTATGTGCGGATTCTCGTCAGCCCACACATGTTGATTGTGAAAATTTACGATTTGATCACGTTGGAATGAAGCCTCATCCGTAAAGAGAACATTTGCACTGAAATGAGGATTGACACATTGTTGGATGAACCATTCGCAGAAGTGTACCCGTAGAGCCAATCAGCTGCTGATAGTGCCTGCACACGCTGTACATGGTACGGAAACAACTGGTTCTCCCGTAGCACTCTCAATACAGTGACGTGGTCAACGTTACCTTGTACAGCAGCAACTTCTCTCACGCTGACATTAGCGTTATCGTCAACTGCACGAAGAATTGCCTCGTCCATTGCAGGTGTCCTCGTCGTTCTACGTCTTCCCCAGTCGCGAGTCATAGGCTGGAATGTTCCGTGCTCCCTAAGACGCCGATCAATTGCTTCGAACGTCTTCCCGTCGGGACACCTTCATACTGGAAATCTGTCTCGATACAAACGTAACGCGCCAGGGCTACTGCCCCGTGCTAATCCATACATCAAATGGGCATCTGCCAACTCCGCATTTGTAAACATTGCACTGAGTGCAAAACCACGTTCGTGATGAACACTAACCTGATGATGCTACGTACTGATGTGCTTGATGCTAGTACTGTAGAGCAACGAGTCGCATGTCAACACAAGGACCGAATCAACATTACCTTCCTTCAATTGGGCCAACTGGCGGTGAATCGAGGAAGTACAGTACATACTGACGAAACTAAAATGAGCTCTAACATGGAAATTAAACGTTTCCGGATACATGTCCACATAACATATTTTCTTTCTTTGTGTGTGAGGAATGTTTCCTGAAAGTTTGGCCGTACATTTTTGTAACACCCTGTATAGCCCGTGGTGCACCACAGTTGTCTCGGCGCCAGTTTTGGATAGCACAATTTTGCCAAGCACGGTATACATTAATCACGCCGGGACGCGATCAGTTTTGGAAATGCTTCCAGCCTTGGCCCGAAAGCCAGTGACCGTGCCTTTTTGGATGTCAGACAAATCTCTCCGTTTTCGCATTTCGATAACGACTGCACTGTTTTCCACGTCCATCCCGACACGCTGTATATACCCTCCACTACTAGCGCTGCTCTTGCCGTCTATTGACGTCGAACCTAGGTAGTGGTCACACTAATGTGACTGGGCCGTGAAAAATGGTGTGTGCGCTTCAGTACTAAAGTAATGTCAGTGATAAAAATTCTTGATAGTCCAATGAACCAGGACGTCATAACCATTGACTACTGAGAGTTTAGTCCGACGAGTGGTTCTCCTCTTTAGTCTGTCATATGCAAGCAGAGGCGAATCCAGGGAAAGTGAGGTGGGCGGGGTGGGGGGGGGGGGGGGGTGGGGGGGTGTAGGGGAGGATGCTAAGGGGGTGCTGCAGCCCCTCCCTCTCCCCCCCCCCCGGAGGACACTTGTTTCTTCTCAATGAAATAAAACAACCCTTTTGTTTTACATCCCTGTTTTGAAAGTTCCGTAATTCCCATGGTATCTAATAAATACATTCCAGTTTTGAAAGTTCCATAATTCCAATGGTATCTAATAAGTGATTCGCGTAATACATAATACATTAAATCTCATAAAATTTATTATTCCATTTGTTTACTAGTACGTCATGCTTGTCCAATATATGTTCGCAATATTTTGCATTTACAATGAAGTCATCATCATCATCATCATTTAAGACTGATTATGCCTTTCAGCGTTCAGTCTGGAGCATAGCCCCCCTTATACAGTTCCTCCATGATCCCCTATTCAGTGCTAACATTGGTGCCTCTTCTGATGTTAAACCTATTACTTCAAAATCATTCTTAACCGAATCCAGGTACCTTCTCCTCGGTCTGCCCCGACTCCTCCTACCCTCTACTGCTGAATCCATGAGTCTCTTGGGTAACCTTGCTTCTCCCATGCGTGTAACATGACCCCACCATCTAAGCCTGTTCGCCCTGACTGCTACATCTATAGAGTTCATTCCCAGTTTTTCTTTGATTTCCTCATTGTGGACACCCTCCTGCCATTGTTCCCATCTACTAGTACCTGCAATCATCCTAGCTACTTTCATATCCGTAACCTCAACCTTGTTGATAAGGTAACCTGAATCCACCCAGCTTTCGCTCCCATACAACAAAGTTGGTCGAAAGATTGAACGGTGCACAGATAACTTAGTCTTGGTACTGACTTCCTTCTTGCAGAAGAGAGTAGATCGTAGCTGAGCGCTCACTGCATTAGCTTTGCTACACCTCGCTTCCAGTTCTATATTAATTAATTAATTAAGAAAATTTAGGTTAGCATTGTTATCTTTCAGTTTTTTTATAATATAATGTACATCCTGTGTAAAAGCCTTTTCTATTGTATACGCCAGTTTCAGCATAAAATAAGCAAGGTTTGTGGACAGTTACTAAAAAAAATGTTAAACTTTTAATTGTTAACTTAATAAATTTGTACTGTAGTTTTGTTGACTTGATTGTTAAAGAACGTATAAATAGGAGGAGCACAAGGCTCAAGAATGGTCAGTTGGAGACAGTTTTGAGACGCAACCACTATGTCGCACGTCTGTGCAATAATGTAATTGTTGTAATACAGTATTGCGACTAGGTAGCCTGTTATGCGGAGTGGGCTCCCACTAAGAAGAAGTGGTGCATCTTGTCATAAAGAAACCACTATAAAACGACTTCGTACATGGATTATTTCATGCAATTCACGTAATGTGATCCAGTTAGTACATGAAATGGACCGAGGAAACGTCTACTTCAGCAGCAGCAGCAGGAAACAGCTTACTCCGAGTTACACCGAACTAAGGTACGTATAAGAAGTCAACTGAACTATATAAGTGTCACTGCAGAACTAATTACTAAAGTGCAATGTTTTTGAAATGTTCTAGCAGTAAACATTTGCCTTTGTCTCAAAGTAATTCTTTGAGTGGTGGAGGACAATGTGATCAGTAAGAAGAATCCCCATGTTCACACGTTTCTTGATGTCTATGGAATACAAGAATAACAACAAATTTTTGAGGTCTTTTGTTTAAATCAAATAATCTCTTTTCTATGTTGAAAATTTTCGCCCCAGCAAAATTACACTGTCTTCCCCACGTAACAACAGTTACGTTACATCAATCTAAAAAATAAATAAATAAAAAAAATAAGGCTTCTTTACAACATAGGTTTCAGACCTAAGTCGCGACAATTGTAGTTGGTTTTATAACAAATTAAGAAAACACCCTCGTTTAGTCCACAGAATTTGGAGGCGGCTACTTCAACCTGCATTCCTCTGAACCTGCCACTACGCTCAAATCTTGGTCTCCTTTACAATTTGTACTCTGGTCCCACTCCCATCAAACACTTTCCTTGATTATCAGGTTAACTATTCCTTGATGCTTCAGGATGTATCCTATCACTCTCTTACTTCTTTTGATCAAATTATCGATAAAGATCCTGTCTCCTCGAATTCATTCAGTTCCTCCTCATAGCTACTTGACGTACCCTTCTTATTTTCAGGATTCCTCTGTAGGACCACATTTTAAAAACACTCTGTTTTCTTGTACTGTCTTTCTTGTCTGTACCGTTGATCGGCCACTTTTCACTCCCATACCAGGCTACAACCTACACTACTGGCCATTAAAATTGCTACACTACGAAGATGACGTGCTACACACTCGAAATTTAACCAACAGGAAGAACATGCTGTGATATGCAAATCAATAGCTTTTCAGAGAATTCACACAAGATTGGCGGCGGGTGGCGACATCAACAACATGCTGACATGAGGAACGTTCCCAACCGATTTCTCATACACAAACAGCAGTTGACCGGCGTTGCCTGGTGAAACGTTGTTGTGATACCTCGTGTAAGGAGGAGAAATGCGTACCATCACGTTTCCGACTTTGATAAAGATCGGATTGTAGCCTATCGCGATTGCGGTTTATCGTATCGCAACACTGCTGTTCGCGTTGGTCGAGATCCAATGACTGTTAGCAGAATATGGAATCGGTGAGTTCAGGAGGGTTATACGGAACGTCGTGCTGGATCCCAACGGCCTCGTATCACTAGCAGTCGAGATGACAGGCATCTTATCTGCATGGCTGTAACGGATCGTGTAGCCACGTCTCGATCCCTGAGTCAACAGATGGGGACGTTTGCAAGACAGCAAACATCTGCACGAACAGTTCGGCGACGTTTGCAGCAGCATGGACTATCATCTCGGAGACCATGGCTGCGGTTACCCTTGACGCTGCATCACAGACAGGAGCGCCTTCGATGATGTACTCGACGACGAACCTGGGTGCATGAATGGCAAAACGTCATTTTTCCGGATGAATCCAGGTTCTGTTTACAGCATCATGATGGTCGCAAGGGTGTTACGACCCTTGGCTCTACCCTTCATTCGATCCCTGTGAAACCCTACATTTCAGCAGGATAATGCACGACCGCATGTTGCAGGTCCTGTACAGGCCTTTCTGGATACAGAAAATGTTCGACTGCTGCCCTGGCCAGCACATTCTCCAGATCTCTCACCAATTGAAAACGTCTGGTCAGTGGTGGCCGAGCAACTGGCTCGTCACAATACGCCAGTCACTACTCTTGATGAACTGTGGTATCGTATTGAAGCTGCATGGGCAGCTGTACTGTACACGCCATCCAAGCTCTGTTTGACTCAATGCCCAGGCGTATCAAGGCCGTTATTACGGCGACTGCGGTTTATGTGGTCAACCTAGCAAGTAAGTAACAGCTTGTCATAGATGTACACGTCGTCTGTGAAAAGCCTGGTATTACAATTAATACTACGGGTTTCCAATTGCCTAGCCTTAATGTTCTCGGTATACACTCCTGGAAATGGAAAAAAGAACACATTGACACCGGTGTGTCAGACCCACCATACTTGCTCCGGACACTGCGAGAGGGCTGTACAAGCAATGATCACACGCACGGCACAGCGGACACACCAGGAACCGCGGTGTTGGCCGTCGAATGGCGCTAGCTGCGCAGCATTTGTGCACCGCCGCCGTCAGTGTCAGCCAGTTTGCCGTGGCATACGGAGCTCCATCGCAGTCTTTAACACTGGTAGCATGCCGCGACAGCGTGGACGTGAACCGTATGTGCAGTTGACGGACTTTGAGCGAGGGCGTATAGTGGGCATGCGGGAGGCCGGGTGGACGTACCGCCGAATTGCTCAACACGTGGGGCGTGAGGTCTCCACAGTACATCGATGTTGTCGCCAGTGGTCGGCGGAAGGTGCACGTGCCCGTCGACCTGGGACCGGACCGCAGCGACGCACGGATGCACGCCAAGACCGTAGGATCCTACGCAGTGCCGTAGGGGACCGCACCGCCACTTCCCAGCAAATTAGGGACACTGTTACTCCTGGGGTATCGGCGAGGACCATTCGCAACCGTCTCCATGAAGCTGGGCTACGGTCCCGCACACCGTTAGGCCGTCTTCCGCTCACGCCCCAGCATCGTGCAGCCCGCCTCCAGTGGTGTCGCGACAGGCGTGAATGGAGGGACGAATGGAGACGTGTCGTCTTCAGCGATGAGAGTCGCTTCTGCCTTGGTGCCAATGATGGTCGTATGCGTGTTTGGCGCCGTGCAGGTGAGCGCCACAATCAGGACTGCATACGACCGAGGCACATAGGGCCAACAACCGGCATCATGGTGTGGGGAGCGATCTCCTACACTGGCCGTACACCACTGGTGATCGTCGAGGGGACACTGAATAGTGCACGGTACATCCAAACCGTCATCGAACCCATCGTTCTACCAAACCTAGACCGGCAAGGGAACTTGCTGTTCCAACAGGACAATGCACGTCCGCATGTATCCCATGCCACCCAACGTGCTCTAGAAGGTGTAAGTCAACTACCCTGGCCAGCAAGATCTCCGGATCTGTCCCCCATTGAGCATGTTTGGGACTGGATGAAGCGTCGTCTCACGCGGTCTGCACGTCCAGCACGAACGCTGGTCCAACTGAGGCGCCAGGTGGAAATGGCATGGCAAGCCGTTCCACAGGACTACATCCAGCATCTCTACGATCGTCTCCATGGGAGAATAGCAGCCTGCATTGCTGCGAAAGGTGGATATACACTGTACTAGTGCCGACATTGTGCATGCTCTGTTGCCTGTGTCTATGTGCCTGTGGTTCTGTCAGTGTGATCATGTGATGTATCTGACCCCAGGAATGTGTCAATAAAGTTTCCCCTTCCTGGGACAATGAATTCACGGTGTTCTTATTTCAATTTCCAGGAGTGTATAACGAATGAATTATCTGTGTAATGCAGTAAGTCGTAACAAACGACTTCTTTCGATACCAGTAGATCAGTGCCGAGAAATTGGTACCATTAAGAATGGTTAACTGACACGAGTCGCATTACTGGCATCGCAGACAAGTTTTTATTTTTAGCAAAGAATCGTGTTAACTTCGCTTTCAATATCTGAAGCAATTTAGAGATTCGTATGTAAGCAATACATTCTACGTCGTTCGTTACAATTAAAGTACAGGGAATTTCAAAATTAATATAGCGATTACAACCAGCTGTAACTATTTAATGCATAGTGATACAACGATAAGATTTGCAGAGAGTGAGAAAGGAGGAGAAAATATTTTACATGTTTTGTAGGTATTGTATATGACTCCGTTTCGTCAGAGAGACAACATCTGAACGGTAATCCAGTACACTCTATACTTTCAGAAGCCTACGTGGAGTCACCGACACGAGGAACGCGCGCTTTGAGTTCTCAATTGGTTTCGGTAAATGGGGCACAACACAATGTTTTTCATAAAGCCACATAAAAAGAAATCGATGTGTGTCACGTCAGTTCCGGAGATCTTGGTGGTTAAGAGCAGAACACAGCGCCGCCTCGTCCAGAACGACCGATCCGACAACTTAGAATATATTGATTTGAAAATGCGCAAATATGATTACCCCAATGCAGAGCTGCTCCATCAAAATTTTGAGCTTTGTTTTAAATTATTTGCAGATTTTACCGCTGTGTCGCTAGGTATTAAACAATTATAGCCGATTCGTAGTTGGTGTATTCATTTTGAATTGGCCTGTACTGTTCGGAAATAACTAGCGAGCTCGTTAGTTTTGTAGTGACGCTATGACCGCACGTAATAAGTTGTGCACAAAGGTGATGGGGCCGGGCATACAAGTGGATGAGCACTACCGGTACACTGCTGCAACGAAAACGAGGATCTGCCGACGTGCACGAGCGTCCAGACGCAGCGAGAGCGTATCGCGCAGATAACGGCGCGCAACTGGATAGGGACTTCCCCGACTCCCCAACATATCGCTGCCAACCGTCAAGCTATTGTAACAGCAGCTGACTTGTCTGTCTGTACTTCTACTTATTGACTAGCTGAGCAACCGGCGTTGCCATGGTAATGTAAGTGTTTCTGCTAGTCCAGCTCCTCCTTCCCCTCTCTCTGTCCATCTCCTCTGCCGCACTCCCCTTCTCCATGTCCACCTTCTACACCCCCCACTCTCTGTTCATCTCATCCTGCCCCTCTCTCTGTCCATCTCCTCTGCCGCACTCCCCTTCTCCATGTCCACATTCTACACCCCCCCCCCCCCCACTCTCTGTCCATCTCCTCCAGCCCCTCTCTCTGTCCATCTCCTCTGTCGCACTCTCCTTCTCCATGTCCACCTTCTACACCCCCCACTCTCTGTCCATCTCCTCCTGCCCCTCTCTCTGTCCATCTCCTCTGCCACACTCCCCTTCTCCATATCCACATTCTACACCCCCCACTCTCTGTCCATCTCCTCCTGCCCCTCTCTCTGTCCATCTCCTCTGCCGCACTTCCCTTCTCCACCTTCTACACCCCCCACTCTCTGCCCATCTCCTCCTGCCCCTCTCTCTGTCCATCTCCTCTGCCGCACTCCCCTTCTCCACGTGCACATTCTACACCCCCCACTCTCTGTCCATCTCCTCCTGCCCCTCTCTCTGTCCATCTGCTACTCCCCCATCTCTCTGCTCATCTCCTCCTTTCCCTCTCTCTGTCCATCTCCTTCCTCTTTCCTTTCTATGTCCAACTCCTCTTCCCCACTCTCCCTGTTCATTTCCTCTTTACCCCTTTGTCAATCTCCTCCTACCCCTCTCTCTGTCCATTTCCTGCTTCCATCACATCATCTGAACTATTTGTTGCACAATGGTATCATTCTGTAGATACATTCAGCAGCATACACTAATCGGCCAGAACTTAATGACCACCTGCCTACATATACATCTACATCCATACTCCGCAAGCCACCTATCAGTTCTCCCTTCTATTCCAGTCTCGTATTGTTCGTGGAAAGAAGGACTGTCGGTATGCCTCTGTGTGGGCTCTAATCTCTCTGATTTTATCCTCATGGTCACTTTGCGAGATATACGTAGAGGGGAGCAATATACTGCTTGACTCCTCGGTGAAGGTATGTTCACGAAACTTCAACAAAAGCACATACCGAGCTACTGAGCGTCTCTCCTGCAGAGTCTTCCACTGGAGTTTATCATCTCCATAACACTTTCGCTATTACTAAATGATCCTGTAACGAAGCGCGCTGCTCTCCGTTGGATCTTCTCTATCTCTTCTATCAACCCTATCTGATACGGATCCCACACTGCTGAGCAGTATTCAAGCAGTGGACGAACAAGCGTACTGTAACCTCCTTCTTTGTTTTCGGATTGCATTTCCTTAGGATTCTTCCAATGAATCTCAGTCTGGCATCTGCTTTACCGACGATCAACTTTATATGATCATTCCATTTTAAATCACTCCTAATGCCTACTCCCATATAATTTATGGAATTAGCTGCTTCCAGTTGCTGACCTGCTATATTGTAGCTAAATGATATGGGATGTTTCTTTCTATGTATTCGCAGCACATTACACTTGTCTACATTGAGATTCAATTGCCATTCCCTGCACCATGCGTCAATTCGCTGCAGATCCTCCTGCATTTCAGTACAATTTTCCATTATTAAAACCTCTCGATATACCACAGCATCATCCGCAAAAAGCCTCAGTGAACTTCCGATGTCATCCAAATGTCATTTATGTACATTGTGAATAGCAACGGTTCTACGACACTCCCCTGCGGCACACCTGAAATCACTCTTACTTCGGAAGACTTCTCTCCATTGAGAATGACATGCTGCGTTCTGTTATCTAGGAACTCTTCAATCCAATCACACAATTGATCTGATAGTCCATATGCTCTTACTTTGTCCATTAAATGACTGTGGGGAACTGTATCGAACGCCTTGCGGAAGTCAAGAAACACGGCATCTACTTGGGAACCCGTGTCTATTGCCGTCTGAGTCTCGTGGACGAATAGCGCGAGCTGCATTTCACACACTCGTCTTTTTCGAAACCCATACTGATTCCTAATAGCCTATACGTCCATCTTTGGCACAGATAACAGCGGCGACGCTTCGTGGAATGGAAGCGGTGAGGTAGGTCGCTGGAAGGAGATGGCACCAAATCTGCACACACATGTCACCTAATTACCGTAAATTCCGGGGAGGGGGCAATGAGCTCTGACTCCACGTCACTCATATCCCAAATGTGTTCGATTGGGTTCAGATCTGGCGAGCTAGGAGGCCAGTACATCAAATGGAACTCGCCACTGTGTTTCTCGAATCTCTCCGTCACACTCCTGACCTTGTGAAATGGCGGATTATCTTCTTGATAAATGCCACTGCTGTCGGGAAACATGACCGTCATGAAGCGGTGTATGTGGTGTGCAACCAATGTACAATACTCCTTGGCCATCATGGTGCCTTGCACTAGCTACACTGGACCCACGGATGGTCACATGAATGTTCCCCAGAGCATAATGGAGCCGCCGCCAGCTTATCTCCGTCCTGCAGTACAGATGTCGAGGGGCTGTTCCCTTGAAGACGATGGATTCGCGCCCTCTCATTGGCATAATAGCCGGTGTGTCCGCCTTTGGCACGGATAACAGCAGCGACGCGTCGTGGCATGGAAGAAATGTGGCCTTGGTAGGTCGCTGGAGACCATGCAACGCTCTGCCACTGCACCAACGTCCAGTGCCGATGATCATGTGCCCATTTCAGTCATAGCCGCCGGTGTCGAGTTCTTAACATTGGAACATGCATGCTCATTGGCTGTGAATGCCCATCGTTTGGATTGTTCGGTGTACTGTATGTTCAGACACACTTGTACTCTGCCCAGGATTATAGTCATGTTAGCTCCACCACAGTTCGTCGCCTGTCCTGTTTTACCAGTCTGTCCACTGTATGACGTCCGACATCTGTAATGAGGGTTGGCCCCTCTACCCCACATCATCTAGACGTGGTTTCACCTAGTGTTGAAGATACTCTCCGCAGCACTTCTTGGACACCCAAAAAGTCGTGCAGTTTCCGAAATGCTCGTGCCGAGCCTCCGGACCATCAGAATCTGCTCTCGGTCAATTTCAGGTGGATCACACGCCTTCCCCATTCTACACACGAACAGCACGCTCGCTGATACTACATGCACCGTGCATGTGTCTAACTAGTAGTTATCCCTCGCCAGGGGCTGGTGCTATGGCCTGGACAGGTTTATATCAACAGTAGGTCGCCCCTCAGGGGGATCAGCATTTAGTAGCTGGGTACGGGCTTGGCGACCCCAGGGTCCCTGAGCGTGCTTCAACGACCACCGTAAGGCGTGATGGTGGAAGGTTGTATGGTACAGAGCCCGGGGAACTTGGCTTAACTGCCTGGGTCGCGAGGATGGTATTAACCTCTATAAAATACCCTTCAATCTCAAGGTGTCCTACGCGCCGAGGAGACACACGACTGTTGAGGTAGAACAGTTGCTAGCGGGCTACCTCTGGGGAACATGCCACCTCCCAGTTGTATTAGGCTTACACAGGCAAGCGGGCCTCTGTCTGGGTGGACATTCCTTCCCCTAGCTGCTCGTGCGACAACCATGAAACGAAATACGAATAGTGCGCAAGCATGAGTCTCTAAGAAAGGAAAGTTCAATGCTTTACAGCATGACCCCAAATCGTTCCCTTCCCTGTCCACACCAGGGGAGGAACGGCGGTCTAAATTACCTTTGACGTATTCTCCTCGATTTCTAGTTTGCAGACGAACAGATGGGGACTCATTTCTAACCACAAAGCCTCAGTTTTTTGTGGAAAATTTAGAGAACAAGTTTGGAGAAGTTGAGGGCCTGTCTAAAATGAGGTCTGGAGCAGTCCTCATACAGACAGCATCCCCAGCACAGTCACAGGCATTGCTTGCTTGTGACAAGCTCAGTGATGTTGCAGTCTCCATTACGCCCCGTAAGAGCCTCGGTATGGTTCAGGGACTTATTTTTCATCATGACCTGTTGTTGCAGTCTGACTACGAGCTCCGTGCAAATCTGGAACGTCGCGGTGTCCACTTTGTTCAACGTGTCTTCAGGGGACCTAAAGATGGTAGGGTCGCCACTGGCGCCTTCATTTTGGCTTTCGAGGGAGACACCCTGCCCAAGAAGGTCAAGGTGATGATATATCGATGTGATGTTAAGCCTTACGTTCTTCCTCTCATGCGCTGCTTTAAGTGCTGGAGGTTTGGGCATATGTCATCGAGATGTGATGCCAACCCTACCTGTCAGGATTGTGGACGTGCCTCCCACCCCAACGTCCCATGTTTACCGCCCCCTGTATGTGTGAACTGTGGACAGAAAAATTCGCCTTGCTCGTCAGACTGCTCGGCTCTTCAAAAAGAACGGAAGATTATGGAGTATAAGACCTTGGACAGGCTCACTTACACAGAGGCTAACCGCAAGTACGACCGACTTCACCCTATGCGCATTTCATCGACGTTTGCTGCAGCAGTTTCGATATCGCCATCCCTGGCGACGAGCCCCCCAAGCTCAGCCGCTTTTTGTGGTCATCCATCCCAGCTGTCTATTCCTGCCCCCCAGGTAGTTGGGAGAA
This sequence comes from Schistocerca cancellata, assembly GCF_023864275.1. NCBI lineage: Eukaryota > Metazoa > Arthropoda > Insecta > Orthoptera > Acrididae > Schistocerca > Schistocerca cancellata. The sequence continues at coordinate 198,827,950 of NC_064633.1, forward strand.
CGCCCTCTTCCGTTGCTCTCCTGTTATCAATATCGGGACTAAGAACCCCTCCTTCTTTGGGGACTTCAGTCCCCACCTCAGAGCCGGAGAAGCGCCCGCCTCCTCCGGCTCCCCTCGCACGGAAGGGATCACTTGGTGCCCTCCCTTCCACGGTTACAGCTCCTCCAGATGTCAGCCAATGGCTGGAAAAGCCGCCACCTGAGGGCCATAGGGCTTCCAGGTCTACCTCGGTCCATGAGACTGGGTCAGAAAAGCCCACCCAGCCTGATAAACCGAGGGACAAACGGGACCCTACCAAAAAGAAGAAAAAGGAGAAGGACAGAAAAGGAGTTCACCACTGCTTCTGAAGATGATGTGGAGCATCTAGCGTCCACTCAGGAGATAGATACAAGGCGTAACCTATCCCCCCCCCCCAGGTTCTTTCATGTCTACATCTACATCTACATCTACATCCATACTCCGCAAGCCACATGACGGTGTGTGGCGGAGGGTACCTTGAGTACCTCTGTCGGTTGTCCCTTATATTCCAGTCTCGTATTGTTCGTGGAAAGAAGAATTGTCGGTATGCCTCTGTGTGGGCTCTAATCTCTCTGATTTTATCCTCATGATCTCTTCGCAAGATATACGTAGGAGGGAGCAATATACTGCTTGACTCTTCGGTGAAGGTATGTTCTCGTACCGAGCTACTGAGCGTCTCTCCTGCAGAGTCTTCCACTGGAGTTTATCTATCATCTCCATAACGCTTTCGCGATTACTAAATGATCCTGTAACGAAGCGCGCTGCTCTCCGTTGGATCTTCTCTATATCTTCTATCAACCCTATCTGGTACGGTTCCCACACTGGTGAGCAGTATTCAAGCAGTGGGCGAACAAGCGTACTGTAACCTACTTCCTTTGTTTTCGGATTGCATTTCCTTAGGATTCTTCCAATGAATCTCAGTCTGGCATCTGCTTTACCGACGATCAACATTACATGATCATTCCATTTTAAATCACTCCTAATGCGTACTCCCAGATAATTTATGGTATTAACTACTTCCAGTTGCTGACCTGCTATTTTATAGATAAATGATAAAGGATCTATCTTTCAGTGTATTCGCAGCACATTACACTTGTCTACATTGAGATTCAATTGCCATTCCCTGCACCATGCGTCAATTCGCTGCAGATCCTCCTGCATTTCAGTACAATTTTCCATTGTTACAACCTCTCGATACACCACAGCATCATCCGCAAAAAGCCTCAGTGAACTTCCGATGTCATCCACCAGGTCATTTATGTATATTGTGAATAGCAACGGTTCTACGACACTCCCCTGCGGCACACCTGAAATCACTCTTACTTCGGAAGACTTCTCTCCATTGAGAATGACATGCTGCGTCCTGTTATCTAGAAACTCCTCAATCCAATCACACAATTGGTCTGATAGTCCATATGCTCTTACTTTGTTCATTAAACGACTGTTGGGAACTGTATCGAACGCCTTCACAGTTGGATACCATTTTCCTTCAATGGAATTGCTGTGGTTTTTTCCACCACCTTGCTGAGTTGAAACAGCTTTTGTGCCGATTCCCAGCCACTTGTCTGGCCCTACAGGAAACCTGGTTTCCTGTTCAGCGGACCTCCTCCCTCTGTGGCTACCAGGGTTACTATAAGAACCGCGTAGAATACGACAGGGTATCTGGTGGTATCTGTGTTTATGTTCTTGCCACTGTTCCTAGGCCCCAGTACCACTTCACACAGCTCTCGAGACTGTGGCTGTTAGAGTCTGGGCAGCTTACCATCTGTTCCGCCACTGTTCCTAGGCCCCAGTACCACTTCACACAGCTCTCGAGACTGTGGCTGTTAGAGTCTGGGCAGCTTACCATCTGTTCCCTCTACCTTCCCCCGGATGAGGTTGTCCCTCTTGCCGACCTAGCTGCCTTGTTCGCCCAGCTCCCCCTGCCATTCCTCCTTTTGGGGGACTTTAATGCCCACCACATTTTATGGGGTGGGGCCCAGATCTCGGGCCAGGGTTGGAACGTTGAGGCTCTCTTGGGACAGCAGGACATTTGCCTCCTTAACACTGGTGCTCCCACATATTTTAGCTTGACTCATGGCACATACTCGGCCATTGACCTCTCTCTTACTAGCCCAGGTCTTCTTCCATACCTCAGTTGGAGGGTCCACGACGACCTCTGTGGTAGCGACCGCTTTCCTATCCTGGTTTCTCTTCTTCAGTCCCAACCCCCTGACCAACTGCCACGATGGTCTCTTCGTGGAGCTGATTGGGCAGTCTACACCTCAGCTACTATGGCCATTGCTCTGCTTCCTGGTGACATTGATTTGGCAGTGGACGAGGTCACTATGGCCATTGTCTCTGCTGCCAAGGCAACTGTCCCCTGCTCTTCAACTACGCTAAGGCGTAAGTCAGTCCCTTCGTGGACACCAGAGCTTGCAGAAGCTACACTCCTGGAAATTGAAATAAGAACACCGTGAATTCATTGTCCCAGGAAGGGGAAACTTTATTGACACATTCCTGGGGTCAGATACATCACATGATCACACTGACAGAACCACAGGCACATAGACACAGGCAACAGAGCATGCACAATGTCGGCACTAGTACAGTGTATATCCACCTTTCGCAGCAACGCAGGCTGCTATTCTCCCATGGAGACGATCGTAGAGATGCTGGATGTAGTCCTGTGGAACGGCTTGCCATGCCATTTCCACCTGGCGCCTCAGTTGGACCAGCGTTCGTGCTGGACGTGCAGACCGCGTGAGACGACGCTTCATCCAGTCCCAAACATGCTCAATGGGGGACAGATCCGGAGATCTTGCTGGCCAGGGTAGTTGACTTACACCTTCTAGAGCACGTTGGGTGGCACGGGATACATGCGGACGTGCATTGTCCTGTTGGAACAGCAAGTTCCCTTGCCGGTCTAGGAATGGTAGAACGATGGGTTCGATGACGGTTTGGATGTACCGTGCACTATTCAGTGTCCCCTCGACGATCACCAGTGGTGTACGGCCAGTGTAGGAGATCGCTCCCCACACCATGATGCCGGGTGTTGGCCCTGTGTGCCTCGGTCGTATGCAGTCCTGATTGTGGCGCTCACCTGCACGGCGCCAAACACGGATACGACCATCATTGGCACCAAGGCAGAAGCGACTCTCATCGCTGAAGACGACACGTCTCCATTCGTCCCTCCATTCACGCCTGTCGCGACACCACTGGAGGCGGGCTGCACGATGTTGGGGCGTGAGCGGAAGACGGCCTAACGGTGTGCGGGACCGTAGCCCAGCTTCATGGAGACGGTTGCGAATGGTCCTCGCCGATACCCCAGGAGCAACAGTGTCCCTAATTTGCTGGGAAGTGGCGGTGCGGTCCCCTACGGCACTGCGTAGGATCCTACGGTCTTGGCGTGCATCCGTGCGTCGCTGCGGTCCGGTCCCAGGTCGACGGGCACGTGCACCTTCCGCCGACCACTGGCGACAACATCGATGTACTGTGGAGACCTCACGCCCCACGTGTTGAGCAATTCGGCGGTACGTCCACCCGGCCTTCCGCATGCCCACTATACGCCCTCGCTCAAAGTTCGTCAACTGCACATACGGTTCACGTCCACGCTGTCGCGGCATGCTACCAGTGTTAAAGACTGCGATGGAGCTCCGTATGCCACGGCAAACTGGCTGACACTGACGGCGGCGGTGCACAAATGCTGCGCAGCTAGCGCCATTCGACGGCCAACACCGCGGTTCCTGGTGTGTCCGCTGTGCCGTGCGTGTGATCATTGCTTGTACAGCCCTCTCGCAGTGTCCGGAGCAAGTATGGTGGGTCTGACACACCGGTGTCAATGTGTTCTTTTTTCCATTTCCAGGAGTGTATTTGGGACCGCCAGTGAGCTCTGCAACGACACCAGCGTCATCCTTCCATAGAGAGTCTGGTTGCCTTTAAACGGCTGCGGGCCCGGGCTGAGCAGTTAATCCAGCGGAGCAAACATGACTGCTGGGAACGATATGTTGCCAACGTAGGTTCTCGCACCTCCCCATCTCAGGTGTGGTCGCAGGTTTGGCGCATTTTTGGCTTTCGTCCTCATGCATCTGTCTCTTGCATTTCTTTTCGGGGTACACTTTGTACTGACACAATCGCCATCGCCGAACATCTGGCAGATTACTTCGCTAGTATTTCTGCGATAGCAGCCTACAGCGCAGAATTCCGCGCCATTAAAGAGCAGGCTGAGCGTACGCAGTTGTCGTTTCACACGCACCATTGGGAATGATACAACGCCCCGTTTAGTGAATGGGAGTTCCAAAGTGCCCTTACAGCTTGCCCCAATACCTCTCCAGGTCCAGACCGAATTCACAACCAGTTTCTTCGCCATCTCTCGGCACACTGTCAGGGTGAATTACTCACCCTGTTTAACCGCATCTGGATGGAGGGCGTTTTCCCAACTCGTTGGTAGGATAGCATTATCATCCTGGTGCTGAAACCTGGTGCAGATCCGCTGGTGGTTGATAGCTATCGCCGTATCAGCCTTACCAACGTTATGTGCAAACTCCTGGAACAGATGGTGAGTCGGCAGCTCATGTGGATCTTCGAAGCTCGGGGCCTCCTAGCCCAGCAACGGGGGGGCTTCCGTCAGGTCCGCTCAGCGATCGACAATTTAGTCTCGCTAGAGTCGGCTATTCGTACAGCTTTTACTCGGCGAGAACATCTAGTTGCTGTTTTCTTTGATCTTCGGAAGGCGTACGATACCACCTGGCGCCATCATATCCTTGCTACGCGGCACGAATGGGGCTTACGGGGTCCACTTCCGATTTTTTACATGATTTCCTCTCCAATCGCTTCTTTTAGGTTAAAGTTGGCACATATTTTAGCTCTGCTCATATTCAGGAGAACGGTGTCCCACAGGGCTCGGTTCTCAGTGTACCCCTCTTTGTGGTGGCGATTAATGGTCTTGCGGCTGCGGTGGGCTCATCAGTCTGTTCCTCTCTATATGCCGATGACTTTTGTCTTTATTGCAGTTCCCCAAGCATCAGTGTCGCTGAAAAACGGCTGCAGGGAGCTATCCGTAAGGCACATTTTTGGGCATCGAACCATGGTTTCCAGTTCTCAGCCTCTAAGACCCAAGTGATGCATTTCTGTCATCGTCGAACGGTCCACCTTCATCCAGAGCTCTACCTTGCCAATGAACTCCTTCATATTGAGGAGACACATCGCTTCCTTGGCATGCTGTTCGATGCTCAGCTCACTTGGACACCTCATCTTCGCAAGCTTAAACAACGGTGCTGGCGGCACCTCAACATCCTTCACTGCCTCGGCCACACCGTTTGGGGGGGCTGCACGAACAACCCTCTTACAGCTCTATAAGGCCTTAGTCCAGTCCCGTCTCGACCACGGGAGCGTGGTGTACGACTCAGCAGCACCTTCAACGTTGCAGATCCTCGACCCGATTCTCCACTGTGGCGTCAGACTGGCGACAGGTGCCTTCTGCACTAGTCCGGTGACTAGCCGTCTTGTAGGAGCTGGAATCCCTCCCTTACGATTCCGTCAACAACAGTTGCTTGCGTCATACATCGCCCGCATCCATGCCTCGCCCTACCACCCAAACTGAAGACTCCTTTTTCCATCTTCTGCACTCCCCTCCCCACGACAGAGGCCTACGTCGGGTCTCCCGATCGCGGTCCGCATTCGTTCCCTTCTCTCGTCACTCGAGTCCTTTCCCCTTCCTCTGTCCTTCCGACCTTCTTCTTCCACCCCTCCTTGGTCCGTCCCTCGATTGCGGCTTTGCTTGGATTTGTCCTGCGACTCCAAGTCCTCTGTTCCATCTGCCAGTCTTCGTCAACAATTCATGGCTCTTCTTGCCTCGTTTCGCGGTGCAGATGTAGTCTACACCGATGGTTCTGTGGTCGATGGACGCACTGGGTTTGCCTTCATCCATGGCGACTACGTTGAGCAGCATTCCCTGCCTTGTGGGAGCAGTGTTTTCACTGCGAAGCTGGTTGCTCTTTATCGTGCACTCGCTCACCTTTCCTTCTGCCCTGGGGAGTCATTTGTCATATGCAGTGACTCCCTGAGTGGATTGCAAGCACTAAACCAGTGTTTTTCTCTGGACCCTTTGGTGCGCGGTATTCGAGATGCTGTTTTTGCTCTCGGCGAGTGTGGCCGTTCAGCGACGTTTGTTAGGACCCTGGGCCACATCGGCATTCCAGGAAACGAACATGTCGATCGGTTGGCCAAGCAGGCCACCACTTCGCCACCCCTGGAGCTTGGTCTCGTGGAAAGAGACCTCCAGTCAGCCCTACATCGCAAGGTCCGCGATGTCTGGAGCTCTGAATGGTCTGTCTTGAACACGCCAAATTAGCTCCGCACGGTCAAGTCGTCCACGGCCGTATGGCACTCATCCTTGAGGAGCACGCGTAGGGACTCAGTGGTTCTCTGCCGTCTCCGAATTGGACATACGCGTTTGACCCACAGCTATCTCCTTTGTCGTGAGAACCCGCCCAAGTGTCGCTGTGATGCAGGGCTGACAGTGGTCCATCTTCTGATGGACTGCCCCCTTTTAGCCCTCTTGCGGCAGTCCTGTAATTTACCAGCTGTACTTCCTTTAATTCTCGGTGACGATGCCTCTATAGCAGACTCAGTTTTACGTTTTACCTGTGCAGTTGGGTTTTGTCACTCGCTCTAGTGTGGGTGCTTTCGTATGATTTCTCCAGCTACACCCGCTCCACCGACTTTTAATTGTGACGTGGATACCAAAATAGTGTCTTCTATTCTAACAAGTCGTGTTGGTACCTCTATCAACGCTTCCAGCTGGAGGTTCCTCATTTGTACTTGAGAGGTTGACCTTTTACCTAATCCATCAACCACTGTAGTCTGTTTTACTCTAGTCAACTATTTGCTCTACTCCTTTTAAGTGTCCTCTATTTTGTGTTACTGCGGTGTTCATTTTAGCTCTGTACCCCTTGGTGTTCCCTCGCTCTGGATACAGAAGTTACGCTTTTACTGTATAGGCCTTTTACAAGTATGTCTGTTTGGAACTGGGGACTGATGACCTCGATGTTTAGCCACCACCAAACCCCAAAACCAACCAACCAACAGTAGGTCGGTAGTCAAAATGTCCTGGCCGATCAGTGTATGTGAATACTGTCTGCTAAATGTGTTGAGAATAAAGTCAGTAGCAAACATGCAACAAATCTAAACGTCATGACGTCATGCTTGATGAGAATGTTTTACTACATGAAGCCATGAACAGCGAAAATGTAGTAAGCGATAAACTTTTTTTTCGTGCACCATTTTGTGCGAGTTTTCAGCGAGAAGAAGTTTTAAAATTATGTGTAAAGTTTGTTGCAAGTCTGTAAGTGTTCTCGTTCTCAAATACTAAATGTAAAAATCTGCGTATTCGCACGTCATGGGATACACTTCTTTTTCACCCTCATTCCCACCCCTCTGATAGGTATGTGGTTCTTACCTCCACAGCAAGTCTTTGCATACACTTAAGTGATATGTGTATCAAGCTTGGGTGAAATCGGCCCAGTAGTTTCGGAGGAGGTGTGGAACATACATACATAGTGCATGTTTATAATAAGCTTGGATATATTTTTTTCGTGATCCGATTTTGATAAAATGTAGCCTATGCGGTGCCCCTAGCTAGTCTGAACTTACAAATGAACCCCCATAAAAATCCATAATTTTGGAGTTTAGCATGTTCAAACAGAAAGACAAATTTCTAATGAAATTTTAAATCACGATATCTTTTTTTCGTGATCCTATTTTGATGAGGTGAAGTCTGTACGGTATTCGAAACTATGCTAAAAGGCCATGAAAATTCGTCTAGTCTTCACAGAAAAAAAGGCAGACACGACAGTTTTGCGGATTTACACTCCTGGAAATTGAAATAAGAACACCGTGAATTCATTGTCCCAGGAAGGGGAAACTTTATTGACACATTCCTGGGGTCAGATACATCACATGATCACACTGACAGAACCACAGGCACATAGACACAGGCAACAGAGCATGCACAATGTCGGCACTAGTACAGTGTATATCCACCTTTCGCAGCAATGCAGGCTGCTATTCTCCCATGGAGACGATCGTAGAGATGCTGGATGTAGTCCTGTGGAACGGCTTGCCATGCCATTTCCACCTGGCGCCTCAGTTGGACCAGCGTTCGTGCTGGACGTGCAGACCGCGTGAGACGACGCTTCATCCAGTCCCAAACATGCTCAATGGGGGACAGATCCGGAGATCTTGCTGGCCAGGGTAGTTGACTTACACCTTCTAGAGCACGTTGGGTGGCACGGGATACATGCGGACATGCATTGTCCTGTTGGAACAGCAAGTTCCCTTGCCGGTCTAGGAATGGTAGAACGATGGGTTCGATGACGGTTTGGATGTACCATGCACTATTCAGTGTCCCCTCGACGATCACCAGTGGTGTACGGTCAGTGTAGGAGATCGCTCCCCACACCATGATGCCGGGTGTTGGCCCTGTGTGCCTCGGTCGTATGCAGTCCTGATTGTGGCGCTCACCTGCACGGCGCCAAACACGCATACGACCATCATTGGCACCAAGGCAGAAGCGACTCTCATCGCTGAAGACGACACGTTTCCATTCGTCCCTCCATTCACGCCTGTCGCGACACCACTGGAGGCGGGCTGCACGATGTTGGGGCGTGAGCGGAAGACGGCCTAACGGTGTGCGGGACCGGAGCCCAGCTTCATGGAGACGGTTGCGAATGGTCCTCGCCGATACCCCAGGAGCAACAGTGTCCCTAATTTGCTGGGAAGTGGCGGTGCGGTCCCCTACGGCACTGCGTAGGATCCTACGGTCTTGGCATGCATCCGTGAGTCGCTGCGGTCCGGTCCCAGGTCGACGGGCACGTGCACCTTCCGCCGACCACTGGCGACAACATCGATGTACTGTGGAGACCTCACGCCCCACGTGTTGAGCAATTCGGCGGTACGTCCACCCGGCCTCCCGCATGCCCACTATACGCCCTCGCTCAAAGTCCGTCAACTGCACATACGGTTCACGTCCACGCTGTCGCGGCATGCTACCAGTGTTAAAGACTGCGATGGAGCTCCGTATGCCACGGCAAACTGGCTGACACTGACGGCGGCGGTGCACAAATGCTGCGCAGCTAGCGCCATTCGACGGCCAACACCGCGGTTCCTGGTGTGTCCGCTGTGCCGTGCGTGTGATCATTGCTTGTACAGCCCTCTCGCAGTGTCCGGAGCAAGTATGGTGGGTCTGACACACCGGTGTCAATGTGTTCTTTTTTCCATTTCCAGGAGTGTATTATTAGTGTGGATTTGTCAAGACTTCATGTTTCGTGGCCCGTCTGAGCTTCAAGGCTACAAAACGACGTTTGACATGACTCTGTACCACAAATTCCATCATCGTCGCCGGACTGGGTGGCCGAGCGGTTCTAGGCGCAGCAGTCTGGAACCCCGCGACCGCTACGTAGGGTCGCAGGTTCGAATCCTGCCTCGGGCATGGATGTGTGTGATGTCCTTAGGATAGTTAGGTTTAAGTAGTTCTAAGTCTAGGGGACTGATGACCTTAGAAGTTAAGTCCCATAGTGCTCAGAGCCATTTGAACCATCATCGCCTCCATCAGGAATTGTGACTTCTAAGCTATTCCGTCGCTTTACAATTTGCACCGCCAACTGCTTCTATAATAAATTCAGAGGTGCTAACTAGGAAAAGGGCCGCACTGTCGTACGAACAGGCTTATAGGGAAATAGAATACTTTTTTTTCAAATCTTGGGGTGGCCGAGCGGTTCGAGGCGCTACAGTCTGGATCCGCGCGACCGCTACGGTCGCAGGTTCGAATACTGCCTCGGGCATGGATGTGTGTGATGTCCTTAGGTTAGTTAGGTTTAAATAGTTCTAAGTCTAGGGGACTGATGACCTTACAAGTTAAGTCCCATAATGCTCAGAGCCATTTGAACCATTTTTTTCAAAGCTTGACTACCATGCTTTTTAAAGATTTAATTTATTATTATGTTGCGGAAGTCCGATAAGGCGGAAGGAGCCACGGCAATATTTTAGTGAATTTGCTCTGATTGTGAGTACGAGAACACACTCCAAACAAAATGCATCGCTGGTCTCAGAGGAAAAGGAAAATGATCAAATGGCTCTGAGCACTATGGGATTTAACATCTATGGTCATCAGTCCCCTAGAACTTAGAACTACTTAAACCTAACTAACCTAAGGACATCACACACATCCATGCCTGAGGCAGAATTCGAACCTGCCACCGTAGTAGTTGCACGGCGGAAAATGATCCGGGACGCTGGTCGAATAAAGATGATTTACTGAAACTAATCATAACAGTGCCGTATCGTTGAAAAGGGAATATAACGCCGTCCATATGCTTATCTACAGCTCCGTCCTGACAATGTTATGGAAGTTGTCCAGTTTGCTGAGCGAGAGCTGTCCGCAATGAATGTATTTAGGAAAGTACACGTACAATTAAAGTCAGGTCAAGACGCTGATATTCTCTAGAGCAGGGCTTCCCAACCATTTCAACTGGCGGACCCCTTCTTCAGTCGAAAATCCTCGTCAGTCAAGAGCACAGTAACTTTAAATTTTAGAGCGAAACCCATGGGAACTGAAAGCTTCTTAATGCACGTGCCAAGTTCCCAATTCGTCTAGCATGCAAGAAACAATATCATTGACACACGGCTTTATGAGATTTTCTGCAATGGTATGAGTTTTGCCTGTTTTTGCCACTCGATAACTAACTAAGAAAGAAGCTTTTAATGAATTTTTATTAATTGTTTTTGCATGAGTTTTCATGCAATGCTGAGAAGCAGTTAGTTCAGCATTCTTCCTTTTGAAAAAAATCTATGTCTTTAGCCTGGAAATCCGAGTAAGTACCTTCAAAATGACGGTGCTATTTAACTGGAACCATTGAACTGTTCGGAAGGACTCGCGTACAAATTACACACTGAGCTTTACCCTTCTTTGTCTCCATAAAGCCCATTTCTAAATAGCTTTCGTTGTTCTTACTCTTCTTGGTTATTCCACTTCCACAAGATATTACAGCCAATGGAATACTTGCAGCATTTTCACTTAATAAATCCGACTGTGGAGCTTCTTCGACAAAGCTCGCTCCGCGCATGCGTAAAAGGTTTCAGCGCATCTAGAGCTGTGAGCCGGCGCACAAACGACCCCCGTATTGTTGCGAAACAGTCGATCAGAGAAGCCGCATTCACCGGCACCAAACTGTGTATTCGTTCTGACTCAGGAACCGCAAAGGCTGCTTGGGAATACGACCTGAAGTAAAAGTGCACATGTTTTTCACGCGAAAAAAGTTATTCAATAATTTTACTCATTATTTTACACGATTTGGTGAAATGTGGCTGCGGACCCCCTAGAAAGAGCCGGCGGACCCTTAAGGGGTCCGCGGACCACACGTTGGGAAGCCCTGCTCTAGAGCAATAAGTTATTTCGATAGATTTCGCCAGAATATAAAGATGAGTCCCTCCAATTTACGCGAGCTTGGTATTATGTAATGAATGATGGTGCACTCTATAGATATGTGAGTAATGTCTCATACGGGATTTTGCTGTGAAAGAAATGTAATTGTAGTTGACGGTAAATGTAACTGTCCCCTCCCCCCCCCCCCCCCCCCCACACACACACACACACACCCATCTGCCTTTGGCTCGGGAGTGTCATCTTTGTGCCGCCATTTTCGTGCAGTGTTTAACACTGAGTGTTTTTACAGTGAGTGTTCCGTGAGTGTCTTTTGGGAAGTGTTGCGAACGGCCATCATACTGTCGCTGGGCGTGATTTTTTATCTCTTACCAACAGAAACCAGACTGTCGCCATGTTTTTTTAATTGTGTGTCTACTATGTTACTTGTCTGATTCCTGTGTATTTTATTAACATTGCCAACCCCTTTTGCTTTCTGTTTTATCTTTCCGCACTTTTCCGCCATTTTACACTTTAAGTCACCGTTTATCGCCTGTTTTTCTTGCTTCTTTTCTTCCTCCGTTTTTTTAAAAAAAAGCCTGTAGGCTGTAGAGCAGCGTACTAAGCTGCTGCCAGCCCGCCCCCTTCGGGGGGAATTGAAAATCAATAAAGAAAAAAAAATGTAACTGTCTTCGAATATATCTGACATTGTCAGAATAGGAGAAATCGATCATAAACATATAATCAAATGTAAAATTATAAAAACTTTTAAAACTTTCTGTAAAACCTTTTAAAACCTTCAAAATTTTCTAAATATTGTCTCACTCACGTTTAACACATTCTTTTTTTTTTATTTTACAAAGTGATGACCAGTTTCTGTAGCTGGATTACCATCTTCGGATCACATGCAGTATTATAAATGCACTCACAGTATACAAAACCGTTGCCTCATCCATAACATTCTTATTTTAAGTCTTTGGGTAAACTGTGCTATGTACAGCCACACCATCTGTGACAGCAATTGAAACAAAAATCCTGCACAGCGTCGTAAACAGTTGCTGTCACAGATAGCGTGGATGAACATAACTCATTTTACCTGAAGATTTAAAATTAGACTGTTATGGGTTCTGCAACGGTCTTGTTCGCTGCGATTGCATTTATAATACTACATGTGATATGAAGATGGAAGTTAAGTTATCGAAACTTTAGTTTGGGAAAAACAATGTGGAATTCGAGCACAGAAACTGTATAGAAAAAAGGTATGCAATAACTAACCGTATTTCTCCATTGAAAAGAAAGAAATAGCTTGTCTTAATGTACTTTCTTTGTAGATCAGTAACTCCCACTGGAGATAAATGTTAATTTTAGTAAAATACATTGACGAAAAAAATTGCCTCGCGCAAATATAATTAATTTAGAGCAATGAAATTTCGTTATTACACTTATCTAGATTAACATTGCAAGATCACAGGTTAACGAATCGCGGGATAAGCCATTGCAGATGTATTACTGGTGCATTAATAACCGGTGTAACCGCCAGAATTTTGAGTGAAAGCGTGAAACGGGCATACACTGTGTTTTACAGGTGGCGTATGTTAGCTTGTTGGGTGGAGTTCCATGCCTGTCGCACTTGTCGGTCAATACGAGGACAAATGTAAGGATGTAGAGGCTTATCTCACTAGGGGTAAGATAGATACTGCCTACAGGAAAATTAGAGACCTTTGGAGAAAAGAGAACCACTTGTATAAGTATCAAGAGCTCAGATAGAAACCCAGTTCTAAGCAAAGAAGGGAAAGCAGAAAGGTGGAAGCAGTATATAGACGGTCTATACAAGGGCGATGAACTAAAGGGCAATATTATGGAAATGGAAGAGGATGTAGATGAAGATGAAATGAGAGATACGACACTGCGTGAAGAGTTTGACAGAGCACTGAAAGACCTGAGTCGAAACAAGGCCCCGGGAGTAGACAACATTCCATTAGAACTACTGACAGCCTTGGGAGAGCCAGTCCTGACAAAACTCTACCATCTGGTGAGCAAGATGTATGGAACAGGCGAAATACCCTCAGACTTCAAGAAAAATATAATAATTCCAATCCCAAAGAAAGCAGGTGCTGACATATGTGAAAATTACCGAACAATCAGTTTAATAAGTCACGGATGCAAAATACTAACGCGAATTCTTTACAGACGAATGGAAAAACTGGTAGAAGCCGACCTCGGGGAAGCTCAGTTTGGATTCCGTAGAAATGTTGGAACATGTGAGGCAATACTGACCCTACGACTTATCTTAGAAGCTAGATTAAGGAAAGGCAAACCTACGTTTCTAGCATTTACAGACTTAGAGAAAGCTTTTGACAATGTTGACTGGAATACTCTCTTTCAAATTCTGAAGGTGGCAGGGGTAAAATACAGGGAGCGAAAGTCTATTTACAATTTATATAGAAACCAGATGTCATTATAAGAGTCGAGGGACACGGAAGGGAAGCAGTGGTTGGGAAGGGAGTGAGACAGGGTTGTAGCCTCTCCCCGATGTTATTCAATCTGTATATTGAGCAAGCAGTGAAGGAAACAAAAGAAAAATTCGGAGTAGGTATCAAAATCCATGGAGAAGAAATAAAAACTTTGAGGTTCGCCGATGACATTGTAATTCTGTCAGAGACAGCAAAGGACCTGGAAGAGCAATTGAACGGAATGGACAGTCTCATGAAAGGAGGATATAAGAAGAACATAAACAAAAGCAAAACGAGGATAATGGAATGTAGTCGAATTAAGTAGGGTGATGCTGAGGGAATTAGATTAGGAAATGAGACACTTAAAGTGGTAAAGGAGTTTTGCTATTTGGGGAGCAAAATAACTGATGATGGTCGAAGTAGAGAGGATATAAAATGTAGACTGGCAATGGCAAGGAAAGCGTCTCTGAAGAAGAGAAATTTGTTAACATCGAGTATAGATTTTAGTGTCAGGAAGTCGTTTCTGAAAGTGTTTGTATGAAGCGTAGCCATGTATGGAAGTGAAACATGGACGGTAAATAGTTTGGACAAGAAGAGAATATAAGCTTTCGAAATGTGGTGCTACAGAAGAATGCTGAAGATTAGATGGGTAGATCATATAACTAATGAGGAGGTATTGAATAGGATTGGGGAGAAGAGAAGTTTGTGGCACAACTTGACAAGAAGAAGGGACCGATTGGTAGAACACGTTCTGAGGCATCAAGGGATCACAAATTTAGCATTGTAGGGCAGCGTGGAGGGTAAAAATCGTAGAGGGAGACCAAGAGATGAATACACTAAACAGATTCCGAACGATGTAGGTTGCAGTAGGTACTGGGAGATGAAGAAGCTTGCTCAGGATAGAGTAGCATGGAGAGCTGCATCAAACCAGTCTCAGAACTGATGACCACAACAACAACAACACAGGGACGGGTAACGAATGCTGTTTGTGGATGACGCTGGAGTTGTCCAATAATGTCCCATATGCGCTCAGTTGGAGACAAGGCAACAAGTCGACACTTCGAAGAGCATGTTGGGTTACGACAGTGAGGGCGAGCGTTATCCTGTTGGAAAACACCCCCTGGAATGCTGTTCATAAATAGCAGCACAATAGGTCGAATCACCAGATTGACATACAAATTTGCCGTTGGGGTGCTTGGGATAAAAACTAGCAAGCAGACTGTTTGGTCGCAGGTCTTTAATTGGCTTCCCTCCTAACCAACACACACCATTGGCAACGAGGCAGAACCATCTTTCATCAGAAAACACAACATACTTCCACACTGTCCTCCAATGAGCCCTCGCTTGACACCACAGAAGTCGCAATGGGGTCAATTCCATAGGGCGTCTGGTTCGGAGTCGTCCTTGAAAAAAAATGTGTGTGAAATCTTATGGGACTTAAACGCTGAGGTCATCAGTCCCTAAGCTTACACACTGCTTAACCTAAATTAACCTAAGGACAAACACACACACCCATGCCCGAGGGAGGACTCGAACCTCCGCCGGGATCAGCCGCCGTCCTTGAAGTAACCGATTTGTAACATTTCGTTGTGTCACTGTGGTGCCAACTGGTCTTTATTCTGCTGCTCCAGGTGCAATACGATGTGCCGAACATGATGGTCTTCCCTGTCGGTAATGCCACGTGGTCGTTCGGAGCTTGGTCTTCTTGCCAACGTACATTCTCTTGACTGCTACTAGCAATCATGTACAGCGCTACATTCCTGCCAAGTCTTTTTGCAATACCGCAGAAGGAACATCCAACTTCTCGTAGCCGTATTACAAGACCTCGTTTAAACTTAGTGAGGTGTTGATAATGGCGTCTTTGTCGCCTTAAAGGCATTCTTGACTAACGTCAATCAAATGGCTCTGAGCACTACGGGACTTAACTTCTGAGGTCATCAGTCCAGTAGAACTTAGAACTACGTAAACCTAACTAACCTAAGGACATCACACACATCCATACCCAAGGCAGGATTCTAACCTGCGACCGTAGCGGTCGCGCGGACAGCCTTTTAAAAGGATTCGCCCAAAAAATAGGGACTTAACGTGTTATGCAGTTGATTAAAAGCGATAACAGCAACGAACTTTCACATATTTGACAACATCAAAGTTAACACAATAACAGAGTGGTTATCATAAAACTTTTGCTACTTGAGAGAGCCGTCATGAAAAAGGAATCATCGTAAGACGATGAAACTTAGTGGAAACATGTGTAAGGACATGCGCAAGAGAACTAACGTATAAACCATTGAAAGAAACACATTTGAATTTCCACATGAGAGCATAAAATTTATTAATTGCGTAGCATGTTAACGTTCCAGGTTACAAACGTTGTTCAATGTAACGACCCTCTACCTCTACAACTGCCTAGAACCGCACTAGACGTACCAAGTCACAATTGCTCACAGTACTTTTTCGGTCAGTGGACCGTTGAATGTTCAGATATCGCGACACAGCTCGTGCACTGGTTAAATCGCACATTGCGTCCAGAATTCTCAGTCATGGCACCAATAACTTCAACAATTTGTGGCGCAACTGGTCGTCGGTCACTCCCAGAAACAATTCCCAAATAGCCAGTTAATTCGAACTTCCGAATCACGTTCTTCAACCCCGGAGCGGAAAGAGGACTTCTCCGTATCCCTTCAGTGCGTCGGTACTCGCGAAGAGTAGCAGCACTGTTGCTGTTGTCATGGTAAACCAGCTGTACGAGTAAAGCCCTGCTCACCTTGTACAAACCCACGTTACTGTCGGCAACTGTAATGCACACCGACGCTTGTGTTTCAACCCGTGTCGCCGTATCAGCACTGCCACCTAACAACAATTCAAGATGTTAACATCACTAACAATGCAAATCCTGCAGTGCACAGACTGGTCATAATTTCTATCAGGTTGGGTAACCATACGGTAAGCAGTTTTCCATCTACACCGGCTCATAGACGATACACAAGGTCCAGCCACATTAATGTGACCACATGGCAAAAGCCTGAATAACGATCCCTTGCAGCACGGACGTGCAGGAAGAGAATGAGGTTCTGGAAGGTACCAGTACCGGGAGGAATATGGAGACATGCTGACACCACTGCCGTGGCTAGCTGCCGTAGGTTTCTCGGTTGAAGATCTGTCATATGAACAGTCCAATCGAGATGGTCCCACAGATTCTCGATTGGGTATAAATCTAGGGAGTTTGGTGGCCAGGGTAGTACGGTAAACTTATCCTGGTTGTCTTCGAACCACGTGCGTACACTGTGATCTGTGTGGCACCTTACATTGTTCTGGTGGTACATAACAATGTGCCGAGAAAAACAGACAGCATGAAGGTGTGTGTGTGTGTGTGGTTTGAGGTTTTCGGGCGCTAAACAGCGTGGTCATCAGCGCCCAAACGCATAGAAACAGGAACACATGCAGTGAAGGGACGAAGACGGACAGCGAACTAGGAGAACGGCTAAAAGACACAGGCCTGACGCAGTTCCAAATCCTCACATACAGAGGCAAAACAAGTGGAAAAGAAACGCACTAAAAAAGGAAAGGAAACACAAGGAAAAGAGAACAGAAATCGAAGTGAAACAAGTAGGTAATCGTGACTGGCGGACCTCTTACCTAAAACCTGGCTGAGCCAGTCACCCAGCAGCACATTAAAATCCTCTCCCTAAAATCCGAGGCAACAAATTGGACAGGACACAAAACCGTAAGACCTTAACCACAGTCGTTGCGTCGTCTTGCAAAATAGAGGGCAAATCCGGTGGCAAGGAAACCACCGCCCTCTGGTCAGAGAATAAAGGACAGTCAAGTAAAATGTGGCGGACAGTAATCTGGACGCCACAAGCACTGCAGATTGAGGGGTCCTCCCGCCGGAGTAAAAAACCGTGCGTTAAGGGACTGTGCCCGATGCGGAGGCGAGTGAGGAGAACCTCATCCCGCCTGCACGACTGGTAGGACGTACGCCATGGCCGCGTGGTGGCCTTGACCAAACACAGCTTATTTTCACCAACTGCCAGCCACTCCTCTTCCCATTCACGCATAACACGAAAACGCAAAAGGGAGGTAACAGCATGGAGGGGGACGGCACATTCAACAACGTGAGGGAGGGAACATGCATCTTTGGCAGCCACATCCGCCAGTTCGTTTCCCCTAATACCCACGTGCCCCGGCAAACAGCAGAAAGAAACCTCCTTCCCTTGCTGTTGCATGTGGAGTAGGGCATCGTGGATGTTCTGGACGACCGTATCCGCTGGGTAAAAATGTTGCATGGTCTGAAGGGCACTCAGGGAGTCAGAACAGATGAGAAACTTAACACTGGGAACACATCTCATCTGCTCCAATGCCCGCAAACATTTCGGCATCAAAGATGGTAAACGCCGCGGGAAGCCGTAACTTGACGACTCGATCAGGGAAAACAACAGCACAACCAACAGAGTCCCCCTGTTTAGAGCCATCCGTAAATACTGGTACATGGTCGGGATGCTGGTTTAAAATATCGTAAAATAAGGAGGTAAAAACAAACGCAGGAGTGCAGCTCCTCCGGTACTCTGACAAGTCTAAAAGGACCCTGGGCCTCTGGAGCAACCAGGGAGGCAGACGGGTAAAACCCTAGAGTTGGGGTGCCACACGCTCCTCACCAAGGGACTCAAGCAAATGCTTGGCACGAATCCCAAATGGTCTCGTTGCCCTGGGACGACTGGAAAAGAGACGTTCCATAGGCGGTCGGGATGGATGTTGTTCCTGGGATATATGCATACATATGTTGATCCATTGTGCCCTCCATAACGACGAGATCACCCAGGGAATGCCACGAAAATATTCCTTGGACCATAACACTCCCTCCTCCAGCTTGAAACCGTCCAGTGATTGTTGCAAGGTGTTTGCTTTCACACCATACACAACAACAGCCATCTGTCTGACGGAGCATAAAACGTGATTCATCTGAGAAGGCCACCCTGTCGCCACTTAGTTGATGTCCAGTTGCCATACTGTCATTCAAATTCCAGCCCTCAGCAGTCAGCACGGGTGCATGAAACAGGTTGTTGGTGCAGAGGTCTATACGCAGCAAGGTTCACTGTACGATCATTGAAAAGACACTGTTGCTAGCCCCTCGGTTGATCTGAGCAGTCAGTTGCTCAATAGTTGCACTACTAATCGCCCGTATATATCTCTGCAGCAGTTGTCCGTTCCTAAAATCTGTGGCCTGTGGTGCACTACAGTTGCCCCGCAACATTTTGTCATACATGCTCACATTAACCACGGCAGCACCCAAACAGTTTACAAACTTAGGTGCTTCGGAAATGCTTCCCCCTTGGATAGAAAGCCAATAATCATGCCCATTTGGACATCAGATAAATCGCTCCATTTCCACATAACGACAATGACTGCACTGTTTTCTTCTGTGTTCATCCCCCCCCCCCACCCCTGAACTCGCTTTATATACCCTCCATTACACACTGGAACGTCAAACACATGTGTGACTGGTTCCGATGTATCTTCCTACCACAGTTGCGCAAGGAAGGAAGACACCATCTCTCATTTGCAGAGTTTAGAAGAGTGCAGCAGTACAGACAGTGATCTAATCAGACAATGATCTCAATGTCGGTTCCACTACACTCCCTGTAAAGGAAACATTATCGCTAACACTGGACTCGCATTCGGGAGGACGGCGGTTCAGTCCCATATCTGGCCATCCTAATTTAAGTTTTCCATGATTTCCCTAAATCGCTCGAGGCAAATGCCGAGATGGTTCCTTTGAAAGGGCACGGCCAATTTCCTTCCCCATCCTTCCCTAATCCGATAAGAGCAGTGACCTCGTCGTCCTTAACGCAACGCAACCCAACCCGTTATCGCTAATAGAAATTATTGTAAGGGTTCAGGCTTAACTATATATTTGCAAAAAATGAAAATCTTAGATTCTCGTTCCTAAGGTTTATTTTTACTCTAAGTCTGACTTCATTACATAGCAATGTTAGCAAAATTACGTACAGGATGGTAAAATATTCATACTGAGTGTTCACAACTGTGATGCGATTTTCCTAACTATTATAAGGTTCCTTAATGGTAAGATGATTGATGACCATGTCTGTGGGTCGATAAAAATACAAACAAATTAAATACAATTGGGGCCAGAGATATTAATTGCGCTAAAATTCATAACGAAAATACTCAAAATTGAATGGGGGTCGGTAAAGAGCAATCAAAAAGAAGTACGCAATTAAAACTATGCATAATTGTACAGTGGCTGATCAGTCCTTTTCGTCAGATCGGACATCTCGCGTTACTGTTTCAGTTAGGCCCAACAATTGTGAGTATGATTAACTACAGGTCACGGTTGAATATACAAAAGTTAGGTGAGACGGAGACAACGCAGTTCTGAGTGTCAATTGAGTATCACTTGCTGGCGCGGCGCGAGGGCGTGTGATTACCTCGCGTTGGCGGCGGCAGTGGCGGCTGTTGGCGCGAGCTGTGAATCTGAGAATCTATTCTAAATCCCTCTCGACTGTTAAACACCTGTCTGATACATCTCCTACGTCTTTGGTGAAGCCGAGATTCCTAGTTATTCCCTAGCTAAGTTAATTGGCATGGTACACGCTATTTGGCTGGAATAGCGCGTACATCATTGCTCTCAAATCGCTCGCAAGTTGGTTCAAATGGCTCTGAGCACTATGCGACTTAACTTCTGAGGTCATCAGTCGCCTAGAACTTAGAACTAATTAAACCTAACTAACCTAAGGACATCACACACATCCATGCCCGAGGCAGGATCGCTCGCAAGTGTCAACTGTCAGTGCTCGGTGCGATTCTCCGTACTACAAGATTTTGCAGTTTAACTCCTTACTTGCTCAACACTCAACGATGCCTGCAAGACAAGAGCCAATTACTCTGTCCACAATTTGCGTATTCAAAGCCGGTGGCCATGCATTTTCTTTCTGGCCAGTCAGAGCATTCGTTCTTTGTTATAACTCCACCCACTACAGTTTTTGTAGGCTATCTCAGACGTTGTTTCTTTAATAGGACAGAGTTTAACTTTTGCTGCGTAATACTGAGATAAACAGCTTTTTTTTCATGCGAGTTTTTAACGCAGGTGGCTACAATGAGTCACCTATGTTTTGAGTTGGGTTTCTCCAGACATTTTATGTCCGGACGTTTTATCGGCATCTCCCGCCATGTTCCTGTAGAAAGGCTTTCCAAAGAGTCATCGTTAAAAGCAGGGACCCCAAGGGGTGGCTTTTGCCGATGGCCTACACAGTGGCAGCAGGCGTCTCATTGTGTCCTCTAGATGCCCCATGGCAAGAGGTGTCAGACAACAAGGGACACGCAGTGCCGTCGTAAAATTCTCTTTCCCTCAAAACTGCGTCTTATAGCTTGGGTTATGGAAATTACTTGCATTCAGTTACTAGTATGAGTGTTAGTGGTTTATATTCATGAAATACTGGCTTATTTATTACATCAGCATTTTAAAAACATTCGTTCAGTTTCACGCAACTGTGTCATGTGACATATCAAGTTAACCGGAATTGTTTCGGAAATTCAATGTAAGGTGTGTTATTTGTCTGACACCTTATAAAAGACTGTGGACACAGGTCTGCAGACTATGTCTGTGCAATTGTACAAATGAGGAAATGTTTATTTGAGTCAGTTCTGTCTGTTTGAGTAGTCAGTCTTTGTATTATTTTATCTTGGGGGAGAAATGGGGAACGGTTGATTTACTATCCTGTCTTCGATTACTCAACTTCCTGTAGATTTCCAGTTCTACCTGTGGAAGCTCAAGCCGTGTTGGATTTGTTGTTGGTAGCAAGATATGTCAGCTGTGCATCTTAGCTGGCTGGAATGTTCCTGGTCAGGCCGCAAGCACACCCACGTGGGCAGGCCCTCTTGCAAGTAACTGTGAAGTATCCTATGTTAAACGCAGCTTGTAATTTCTAGAATTTCATGTCAGTTTCGAGACTCTTGGTTTTCGCTCTGATTAATTCTCTGAAACTTGTGTGTGAAATTTGGAAACTGATATCCAAAAATCATAAGCGCTTTTACTAAAATGTTTTTATGTGGGGAGGTTATGAACCCTGTGACACCCTCCCTCCCACTCTTGAATCTGATTCTGGCTAGCTCATCAGTGTCAGATATACGAGGGGCGTTTGAAAAGTCCGTGCAAAAATAAGAACTACTTACATGTTTGGGGTAAACGTTTTTTTATTTTTCGACATAGTCTCCTTTTAGACTTATACACTTCGTCCAATGCTGTTCTAATTTGTTGATGCCTTCCGAATAATAGGAATTGTCCAAGTGTGCAAAATAGCTATTAATTGCTGCAATCACCTCCTCGTTTGAATAAAATCTTTGTCCTGCCAGCCATTTCTTCAAATTGGGGAACAAATAGTAGTCCGAGGAAGGCAAGTCTGGAGAACAGGGGGGATGTGAAATGAGCTGGAATCCTATTTCCATTAATTTTGCGACCACAACTGCTGAAGTATGTGCTGGTGCATTGTCGTGATGGAAAAGGACTTTTTTTACAGTCCAATCGCCTGCGTTTTTCTTGCAGCTCGGTTTTGAAACGGTCCAGTAACGATGAATAATATGCACCTGTAATAGTTTTACCCATTTTCCAGATAGTTGATGAGGATTATCCCTTGTGAATCCCAAAAGACAGTCGCCATAACCTTCCCGGCCGAAGGAATGGGCTTCGCCTTTTTTGATACAGATTATCCCTTGGTAACCCATTGTTTAGATTGTTGTTTGGTCTCAGAAGTATAGTCCATGTTTCATACGAAAGTCCTGCGGATTCTTCCTGAACAGCTCCAAACCATCCTTGCAACACTTCACACGACTGCGTTTTTGGTCAAGCGTGAGCAGTCGCAGAACCCATCTTGCGGATAGCTTTCTCATGTCCAAATGTTTATGCAAAATATTATATACCCATTCATTCGAGATGCCTACAGCACTAGCAATCTCACACACCTTAACTCTTCTGTCATCCATCACCATATCATGGATTTTATCAATGATTTCTGGAGTTGTAACGTCCACAGGGTGTCCAGAACGTTCAGCATTACTTGTGCCCATATGGCCACTCGGAAAATTTTGAAACCACTTATAAGCTGCTCTAATCGAAGGTGCAGAGTCACCGTAATGTTTATGAAGCTTCTCTTTAGTCTCCTGAGGCTTTTTGCCTTTCATAAAGTAATGTTTAATCATCACACTAAATTCTTTTTCGTCCATTTTTTGACAATCACTTGACTTCCTTGATTCACACGAATGCGAAACACAAAAAAATAGACCAATATGGGTGAAACTTGGTGTGCGTTCTTTCCAAAGATGCTACTAACTAAACATGACCTCAATACGCGCCGGTGGTGCCATCTCTTGGGCTTTGCACGGAGTTTTCTAACGCCCCTCGTACACAATCTGCACAAAAGTATTTGGGCACTTTTATGTAATTCGGAACTAGTTACTAGATGTCACAAGATGTGGACACGCCAGTATAAAAGCAGGGAATATTGTGTTTGTCAGTAGAGAAGCAGTAATAGCAGAATGGTTCGGTCAGAAGGACTCAGTGACTTCAAACATGGAGAAGTCGTTGGATGTCACCTGAGTAATAAACCCGCCAGGGTCATTACAACCCTTCTAAAGCTGCCCAGGTCGACTGTTGCTGATGTGTGAAGGAACAACCACTGATAAATCGGGACCAGGGAGAGTTCACGTACTAATGGACAGGGACCGATGAACATTGCGGAGGATGGTTGTAAAAGATTGCATAACACCAGTGGAAGGAATCACTCGTGAGTGCCGAAGTGCTACTAGCAGTCCAACTACCACAATGACTGTATGTAGGGAGTTAAAGTAATGGGGCACAGTGGTCGAGCAGCGCCTCAATGCTAACTGAACTTGGGGTGGCATAAAGAGCGACGTCACTAGACAATGACTGGAAATGAATGATTTGCAGTACTGAATGATGGTATGCCTGTGGCATTCCGATGGAAGGGTTTGGATTTTGCGAATGAATGGATAAGTTATCTGCCATCACGTACAATGTCAAAAGTGAAGGAAATTGTGTTATTGAGTAGGGTGTCGTTCCCTTTTTTGCACTCAACAAAACGCTAAATGCAGAACACATTTTACAGCTCTAGAAGAGCGTAGCGTTCCAAAAGATTGGAAAAGGGCACATGTCATCCCCGTTTTCAAGAAGGGACGTCGAAGATATGTATAGAGCTACAGACCTATATCTCTAACGTCAATCAGTTGTAGAATTTTGGAACACGTATTATGTTCGAGAATAATGACTTTTCTGGAGACTAGAAATCTACTCTGTAGATATCAGCACGGGTTCCGAAAAAGACAATTGGGTGAAACCCAGCTCGCGCTATTCGTCCACTAGACTCAGACGGCAATAGACACGGGTTCCCAGGTAGATGCCGTGTTTCTTGACTTCCGCAAGGCGTTTGATACAGACTCCCACAGTCGTTTAATGAACAAAGTAAGAGCATATGGACTATCAGACGAATTGTGTGATTGGATTGAAGAGTTCCTAGATAACAGAACGCAGCTTGTCATTCTCAATGGAGGGAAGTCTTCCGAAGAGTGATTTCAGGTGTGCCGCAGGGGAATGTCATAGGACCGTTGCTGTTCACAATATACATAAATGACCTTGTGGATAACATCGGAAGTTCACTGAGGCTTTTTGCGGATGATGCTGTAGTATATCGAGAGGTTGTAACGATGGGGGATTGTGCTGTGGTGCAGGAGGATCTGCAACGGATTGACGCATGGTGCAGGGAATGGCAATTGAATCTCAATGTAGACAAGTGTAATGTGCTGCGAATACTTAGAAAGAAAGATCCTTTAGCATTTAGCTACAATATAGCAGGTCAGCAACTGGAAGCAGTTAATTCCATAAATTATCTGGGAGTAGGCATTAGGAGTGATTTAAAGTGGAATGATCATATAAAGTTGATCGTCGGTAAAGCAGATGCCAGACTGAGATTCATTGGAAGAATCCTAAGGAAATGCAGTCCGAAAACAAAGGAAGTAGGTTACAGTACACTTGTTTGCCCACTGCTTGAATACTGCTCACCGGTGTGGGATCTGTACCATATAGGGTTGATAGAAGAGATAGAGAAGATCCAATGGAGAGCAGCGCGCTTCGTTACAGGATCATTTAGTAATCGCGAAAGCGTTACGGAGATGATATACTCCAGTGGAATACTCTTCAAGAGTGACGCTCTGTAGCTCGGTACGGGCTTTTGTTGAAGTTTCGAGAATATACCTTCACCGAGGAGTCAAGCAGTATATTGTTCCGTCCTACGTATATCTCGCGAAGAGACCATGAGAATAAAATCAGAGAGATTAGAGCCCACACAGAGGCATACCGACAATCTTTTTTTCCACGAACCATACGAGACTGGAATAGAAGGGAGAACCAATAGAGGTAATCAAGGTACCCTCCGCCACACACCGTCAGGTGGCTTGCGGGGTATGGATGTAGATGTAGATGTGTACTGCGTACAGTAGAGGAACAGTTCAAAGATGATGACTGTTTCTGCCAGCATGAAAATGCACCCTCTCATAAAGCAATATCTATGACGCAATGGATTCTGCACAGCAACATTCCTGAAATGGACTGACCTACCCAGAGACCCCAACTGAACCCAATGGAACACTTTACATGACCCCAGCATCGTGATGTGCGAAGAGTTTGGGAAAGGGATGATAAGTAGAAACTGGAAGAATAGCGTTAGGTTCTCTTCGCCAAGACTTTGGGTAAGGGATGATAAGTAGAAACTGGAAGAATAGCGTCAGGTTCACTTTGCCAATGAGCACATGCCTCCAGGACCGTGGTGTGTGAAGATTCTGGGCAAAATATAAGGAGTCTAAACTGGAACAATAGCGTCAGATTCTCTTTGCCCACGAGTACAGGGTTCCAGTACTCTGTTGTGCAGAGATGTACAAGGGATGAGGAATAGAAACTGGACAACAGCATCAGGTCTCTTCGCCAACAAGTGCAGGATTTCTCTGACGCCTCATGACCGTCGTGGAAGAGTGTGCAGCTTCAGTCAGTGATGTTTTGGGCGATAACTTGCTAATGTCTCTGATAACTACCGAGGATCATTTGATGACTGTGCAGTATCGGTTTAGTATCCTCCAAGCTACTATACAGGACGATAGTCAACATTTTGGCAATAGGTTCGTCTTTCAAGATGATGTTCGAGGACACTTTTGTTCACCTCGTCAGCACCTTCCTCCAGGAGTCAGGAATCAATAAGGTGGAGCAGCCTGCAGCATCTGGTTCCATGAACCCGACTGCTTGTGGTATCAGGTAAAACTAGCAACATGTAGTTGGAGGAACCCCACACACACACTTAATCGCCTCCTCATCGAAGAGTGCCAACGAGATCTAAGCATGTTAGGTGCATGGGTTGCTTCAACATGACTCTGACCGTTACCCAGCAGTAGATTTTTATTTCACAGGCGTGCAGAGATGTGTAGTTTTTATCCATTCTTCGGACTTTGTATTTCTTTCACAGAATCTTTTTAAAATTCCATAAGGGTTATTCTGTCAACCTGTGCTTCTCTTGAATGTATATTGAAAGATGTTTGCAGTTATGCAGATGGTGCAAAATTATTTTAAACAATTCAGATATGGTTCAGCATATATTTGTCCTCAATATTTAGGTACATAAGTACACACATGGAAAAGGATCCTAAATTCTACATCTGCATCTACATACACGAGGTGTGACAATAAAGTAATGAGACTGATTTTCTTTGCAAGATGTGGCAACCCTGCAGGCTTGCATAGGCACAATATCTTTGACCTTGGTCTATAAGCTGCAGATCCAAGCAGCACATCGATGCAACTGCTGTCGTGAGTTGTGCTGTAATAAGTTAACACATGTTTGTGTCTCTTGTCATGGAAATGGAACTGCGTAATATTGCGCAACGGTATGCCATTTCTTTTTGCGTTAAATTGGGTGCAAACGTGACGAAAACTTATGGTAAGCTTCAGAAGGCTTTTGGAGAGGAGGTTATGTCGAGAGCTCAAGTTTTCGTTGGCATAAAATGTTTAGTGAAGGCAGAACGAATGTTGAAGATGAAGACCGCAGTGGACGACCATCAACCTCACGGACGGATGTCAACTTGGCCAGGGTGCGTGAACGCGTACGATCTGATCGAAGATTATCCGTGAAAATGATTGCAAAAGAACTGAACATCAATCGAGAAACAGTTCGTCTAATAATAACTGAAGATCTTGGTATGAGAAAGATTTGTGCAAAAATCACGATAATGCGCCATCCCATACTGCTCTGTCAGTACAGCAATTTTTAATCTCAAAACAAATTTCAGTACCACTATAGCCACCTTATTCGCCAGATATCGCTCCATGCGACTTTTTTCTATTTCCAAGGGTCAAAACGGCGGTCAAGGGATATGATTTTCAAACAACACAAGATGTCCAAAAAGCTGTGACGAGGGTCGTGGAGGATATTACAGAAGATGAGTTCCAGAAATGTTACGATCAATGGTAGAAGCGCTGCAAAAAGTGTGTGCAATCAGAAGGGAACTACTTTGAAGGAGACAACACTAAACTTGACTAAAACAGTAAGCAACATTTTTTTTCACATCAGTCTCATTACTTTATTGTTGCACCTCATTCATCTATACTCAAAAAGTCTCATTATAGTGTGTGACAGAGGGTTCTTTGCGTACCACTATATTGTCCCCCATTCGCTGTTTAGTCAAGAATGGTGCACAGGAGGACCATTTCTTGGTAAGCCTCTGCGTAAACACGAATCTTTCTCAAAAAATGTGTGTGAAATCTTATGGGACTTAACTGCTAAGGTCATCAGGCCCTACGCTTACACACTACTTAACCTAAATTATCCTTAGGACAAACGCACACACCCCTGCCCGAGGGAGGACTCGTACCTCCGTCGGGATCAGCCGCACAGTCCATGACCGCAGCGCCTCAGACCGCTCGGCTAATCCCGCGCGGCCACGAATCTTTCTGTTTTACCTTCATGATCTTTTCGCAAGACGTATTTAGAAGGAAGTAATATACACTGAGGTAGCCAAAGTCACGGGATACCTCCTAATATCGTGCCGGACCTTCTCTTCCCCGCCATAGTTCAGTAACTCGACGTGGCATGCACTCAACAAGTCGTTGGAAGCCCCTGCAAAAATGCTGAGTCCTGCTGCCTCTACAGCCGTCCATAACTGCGGAAGTGTTGCTGGTGCAGGACGTTGTGCACAAACTGAGCTCTCGATTATGTCCCAAAAAGTCGATAGGATTCATGTCGGGCGATCTCGGTGGCCAAATCATTCGCTCGAATCATCCAGAATGTTCTTCAAACGAATCGCGAACAGGTGTGATTCATAAACATGGCGCATTGTTCTCTGGGAACATATAGTCCATTAACGGTTACAAATTATCTCCAAGTGTCTGAACATTTCCAGTCAATGATCGGTTCCATCTGACCAGAAAACCCAGTGCATTCTACCTAAACACAACCGAACAATTTTGGAACCACCACCAACTAGCACAGTGCCTGGTTGATAACTTGAGTCTATGGCTTCATAGGGCCTCCACCACACTCCATCCCTCCCATCAGCTCTTACAAACTGAAATCAGAAATCAACTGACCAAGCCACGGTTTTCTAGTCGTCTGGTGTTCAAGCGATATGGTCACAAGCTCATGGGAGCCACTGCAGACGATGTCGTGCTCTTAGCAAAGGACCTTGCGTCAGTCATCTGCTGCTGTGGCCCATTAACGCCACATTTCGACCCCCCTGATCTAAAGGATACGTTCACTGTACGTCCCACATTGACTTCTGCTGTTATTTCATAGAGTGTTGCTTGTCTGTTATCACTTACAACTCTGCACAAATGCTGCTGCTGTCGATCGTTAAGTGAAGGTCGTCTACCGCCGTGTTGTACGTGGTGAGAGGTAATGCCTGAAATTTGGTATTTTTGGCACAATTTTGACACTGTGAATCTCGGAATATTGAATTCCCCAATGATTTCCGAAATGAAACGTCCCACATGTCTAGCTGCAACTATTATTCCGCGTTCAATGTCTGTTAATTCACGTCAAGCGGCCATAATCATGTTGGAAACCTCTTGATATGAATCACCTGAGTACAAATGACATCCCTGTCCATGCACTGCCCTTTTATACCTTATGTACACGATATTTGTAAATGTGTCTATAGCTATCCTATGACTTTATCACCACAGCGTATTTTTTGGCTCTTTTTGGAGTGTTGTTGTTGTTGCCTTCAGTCCTGAGACTGGTTTGATGCAGCTCTCCATGCTACTCTATCCTGTGCAAGCTTCTTCATCTCCCAGTACTTACTGCAACCTACATCCTTCTGAATCTGGTTAGTGTATTCATCTCTTGGTCTCCCTCTACGATTTTTACCCTCCACGCTGCCCTCCAATGCTAAATTTGTGATCCCTTGATGCCTCAGAACGTGTTCTACCAACCGGTCCCTTCTTCTTGTCAAGTTGTGCCATAAACTCCTCTTCTCCCCAATTCTATTCAATACCTCCTCATTAGTTATGTGATCTACCCATCTAATCTTCAGCATTCTTCTGTAGCACCACATTTCGAAAGCTTCTATTCTCTTCTTGACTAAACTATTTATCGTCCATGTTTCACTTCCATACATGGCTGCACTCCGTACAAATACTTTCAGAAACGACTTCCTGACACTTAAATCTATACTCGATGTTATCAAGTTTCTCTTCTTCAGAAACGCTTTCCTTGCCATTGCCAGTCTACATTTTATATCCTCTCCACTTCGACCATAATCAGTTATTTTGCTCCCCAAATAAAACTCCTTTACTACTTTAAGTGTCTCATATCCTAATCTAATTCCCTGAGCATCACCCGACTTAATTCGACTACATTCCATTATCCTCGTTTTGCTTTTGTGGATGTTGATCTTATATCCTCCTTTCAAGACACTGTCCATTCCGTTCAACTGCTCTTCCAAGTCCTTTGCTGTCTCTGACAGAATTACAATGTCATCGGTGAACCTCAACGTTTTTATTTCTTCTCCATGTACTTTAATACCTACTCCGAATTTTTCTTTTGTTTCCTTTACTGCTTGCTCAATATACAGATTGAATAACATCGGGGACAGGCTACAACCCTGTCTCACTCCCTTCCCAACCACTGCTTCCCTTTCATGCCCCTCAACTCTTATAACTGCCATCTGGTTTCTGTACAAATTGTAAATAGCCTTTTGCTCCCTGTATTTTACCCATGCCACCTTTAGAATTTGAAAGAGAGTATTCCAGTCAACATTGTCAAAAGCTTTCTCTAAGTCTACAAATGCTAGAAATGTGGGTTTGCCTGTCCTTAATCTATTTTCTAAGATAAGTCGTAGGGTCAGTATTGCCTCACATTTCTGCGGAATCCAAACTGATCTTCCCCAAGGTCGGCTTCTACTAGTTTTTCCATTCGTCTGTAAGGAATTCGCGTTAGTATTTTGCAACAGTGACTTATTAAACTAATAGTTCGGTAATTTTCACATCTGTCAACACCTGCTTTCTTTGGGATTGGAATTATTATATTCTTCTTGAAGTCTGAGGGTATTTCGCCTGTGTAATACATCTTTCTCACCAGATGGTAGAGTTTTGTCAGGACTGGCTCTCCCAAGGCCGTCAGTAGTTCCAATGGAATGTTGTCTACTCCCGGGGCCTTGTTTCGACTCAGGTCTTTCAGTGCTCTGTCAAACTCTTCACGCAGTATCGTATCTCCCATTTCAACTTCATCTACATCCTCTCCCATTTCCATAATATTGTCCTCAAGTGCATCTCCCTTGTATAGACCCTCTATATGCGCCTTCCACCTATTTGCTTTCCCTTCTTTGCTTAGAACTGGGTTTCCATCTGAGCTCTTGATATTCATACAAGTGGCTCTCTTTTCTCCAAAGGTCTCTTTAATTTTCCTGTAGGCTGTATCTATCTTACCCCTAGTGAGATAAGCCTCTACATCCTTACATTTGTCCTCTAGCCATCCCTGCTTAGCCATTTTGCACACCCTGTCGATCTCATTTTTGAGACGCTTTTATTCCTTTTTGCCTGCTTCATTTTTGCGTTTTTATATTTTCTCCTTTCATCAATTAAATTCAATGTTTCTTCTGTTACCCAAGGATTTCTACTAGCCATCGTCTTTTTACCTACTTGATCCTCTGCTGCCTTCACTACTTCATCCCTCAGAGCTACCCATTCTTCTTCTACTGTATTTCTTTCTCCCATTCCTCTCAATTGTTCCCTTATACTCTCCCTGAAACTCTGTACAACCTCTGGTTTAGTCAGTTTATCCAGGTCCCACCTCCTTAAATTCCCACCTTTTTGCAGTTTCTTCAGTTTTAATCTACAGTTCATAACCAGTAGATTGTGGTCAGAGTCGACATCTGCCCCTGGAAACGTCTTACAATTTAAAACCTGGTTCCTAAATCTCTGTCTTACCATTATGTAATCTATCTGATACCTTCTAGTATCTCCAGGATTCTTCCATGTATACAATCTTCTTTTATGATTCTTTATGATTTTTGGAGTGTATGTTCTCAAAATTGTAGTGTTAAACAACGTGACCAAAAATGTCTCTCTCTTACTGTCTGCCACTAAAGTTGAATGACGAACTCTGCGACGCTTTCGAACTTGCCAAGCGAACCCCAGAAAAAAATGGGCGGCTCTTCTTTTAATATGTATTGTCTTTGTCAGTCCTACCTGGTCCCAGAATCAGGAAACAATACCCAGGCATCGGTTGCATAGGAGTTTTGTAAGGTACCTCCTCCGAGGATTCTTACAATGAATGTGTTTGGCATCTGCCTTAGTTTTTAAAATAAACCACAATGCAGATATTTAAGGAAAGCGACTGTTTCCAGTGTATGTTCAGCAATCTGTACGAAACAACATAGGCAGTTTAGAATCATGCACCTCACAAGCTTTAGTCATGCAAAGCCTTGTAGCCTGACATGCTCGTTGCTGCCCATTAGTTCTGCGCTGCTGGATGAGCTAGCTCTTCCATCGCTCGTAGTGTATAGTGGGTAGTGCCACGCATGCACACCACCAGAGGATGCTAAATTGAGATGACTCGCTGCCCGCCACTCTCATTAGCTGCTGCGTCTTTTTTAGCAGCCGCTGTCAGAGCTTCGCCCAGAACTACGTATTGCATTATAGATGTATCGGCTTTAGTACGGAAAGCTGCAGCGAGGACAATACATCGGAAGTAGCATGGTGCTACTAAGCATCTAACAATCAGTGTGTTTGAGAAGTGTATCAGCATTCAACTATTTGCAACAATGAAGAACTTCACTCTCTTTGTACACTACTGGCCATTAAAATTGCTACACCAAGAAGAAATGCAGATGATAAACGGGTATTCATTGGACAAATATATTATACTAGAACTGACATGTGACTACATTTTCACACAATTTGGGTGCATAGATCCTGAGAAATCGGTACCCAGAACAACAACCTCTGGCCGTAATAACGGCCTTGATACGCCTGGGCATTGAGTCAAACAGAGCTAAGATGGCGTGAACAGGTACAGCTGCCCATGAAGCTTCAGCACGATACCACAGTTCATCAAGAGTAGTGACTGGCGTATTGTGACGAGCCAGTTGCTCGGCCACAATTGACCAGACGTTTTCAGTTGGTGAGAGATCTGGAGAATGTGCTGGCCAGGGCAGCAGTCGAACATTTTCTGTATGCAGAAAGGCCCTTACAGGACCTGCAACATGCGGTTGTGCATTATCCTGCTGAAATGTAGGGTTTCGCAGTGATCGAATGAAGGGTAGAGCCACGGGTCGTAACTCATCTGAAATGTAACGTCCACTGTTCAAAGTGCCGTCAATGTGAACAAGAGGTGACCGATACGTGTAACCAATGGCACCCCATACCATCACGCCAGTATGGCGATGACGAATAAACGCTTCCAATGTGCGTTCACCGCGATGTCGCCAAACACGCATGCGACCATCATGATGCTGTAAACAGAACCTGGATTTACTCGAAAAAATGTCGTTTTGCCATTCGTGCACCCAGGTTCGTCGTTGAGTACACCATCGCAGGCGCTCCTGTCTGTGATGCAGCGTCAAGGGTAACCGCAGCCATGGTCTCCGAGCTGACAGTCCACGCTGCTGCAAACGTCGTCGAACTGTTGGTGCAGATGGTTGTTGTCTTGCAAACGTCCCCATGTGTTGACTCAGGGATCGAGACGTGGCTGCACGATCCTTTACAGCCATGCGGATAATGCCTGTCATCTCGACTGCTAGTGATACGAGGCCGTTGGGATCCAGCACGGCGTTCCGTATAACCCTCCTGAACCCACCGATTCCATATTCTGCAAACAGTCATTGGATCTCGACCAACACGAGCAGCAATGTTGCGATACGATAAACTGCAATCGCGATAGGCTACAATCCGACCTTTATCAAAGTCGGAAACGTGATGGTGCGCATTTCTCCTCCTTACACGAGGCATCACAACAACGTTTCACCAGGCAACGCCGTTCAACTGCTATTTGTGTATGAGAAATCGGTTGGAAACTTTCCTCATGTCAGCACGTTGTAGGTGTTACCACCGGCGCCAACCTTGTGTGAATGCTGTGAAAAGCTAATCATTTGCATGTCACAGCATCTTCTTCCTGTCGGATAAATTACGCGTCTGTAACACGTTATCTTCGTGGTGTAGCAATTTTAATGGCCAGTAGTGTATATAGCTCTGCATCATTAAATAACCTCCAGCACTTCGAAATTATGTATACACCAATTATTAAGTGCTCGAAGTGTAAATAAACTTATTAATGTGTTATCTTTTCGTAAATGTGTGATTGTCTTCAGTAGCCATGTCTACTACCGATACATCGAATTCCACATCACATATACCCAATTTATGACCCTCTGCCGACTGTATGATTATGACCATCCAGGTTTGGGACACCATATGTGTATCAAATATCCCATCTAAGACCAAGCGAGGTGGCACGATTATAAGGCAAAGGATCGTCATTAGGAACGATGGTGGTTCACCTCCCGTCCAGCCATCCAGATTTAGTGGTTTCCATAAATCAATTAAGGTATGTGCTGGGGAAGCAGCTTTCAAATGCAGAAGACCTGTTTAATTACTTATTCTTTCCTGATATGAGTTTGTGCTCCATGTCTAATGACTCTCTCATCAACAGGACACTAAGATCTCAAACTTCATTAATTCCCTCTTTTCTAAGATATGTAAGAACTGTATTTTGTTTGGTGACACAGCAAAATTGTTCAGACAAAGGATGTTTGGTTCCAATACGCCTGTCTGCTTACGCTTCATTAAATTCATACCTCACTGCCATTTCATGAAATGGGGTGTCATATTTTTTTTGAGCTACAGTAGCTCATCTTTGTGAGAAATATTCAGCGATACATCTCATTTGTATATCTAACAAGCAATGACAGAGCGAAAGTTCTTTGAATATGCAGTTTTCTGTCCTGTTCTTAGACCCATTTGAATGGCGCACCGCCTGAAAGTTGACTTCGCACTCCACTTTCCACCAAGAGTAGTGTAAACCTTACGTATTGTTTGCTTTGGTAGCGCTAGTCGGAGATACTGTTATGTGATAGCTTTTCCCTAAAATGTAATACAATATTTTTCATAACGTTCTATGCCCAAGGTCAATAGATCGACCGTTTAACCCTGCATAATAACCACAGACACTATTCAGTATTATCAGTGCCTTCCCGGCTAATTTACCTCTTCTCTTGCCTTCCTTTTATTGTGGTGAGAGCCTGTCGTTTTCTGCAGGTATGGAGAGCTGGCTCGCTAGAAGGGAGTTTACGTAAAAGAACAGGAGGTCATAAATTCGTTCAGCGCCGAAAATTACTTGAGAGCAGGTATGTTGTTGTTGTGGTCTTCAGTCCCGAGACTGGTTTGATGCAGCTCTCCATGCTGCTCTATGCTGTGCAAGCTTCTTCATCTCCCAGTACCTACTGCAACCTACATCCTTCTGAATCTGCTTAGTATATTCATCTCTTGGTCTCCCCCTACGATTTTTACCCTCCACGTTGCCCTCCAATACTAAATTGGTGATCCCTTGATGCCTCAGAACATGTCCTACCAACCGATCCCTTCTTCTGGTCAAGTTGTGCCACAAACGTCTCTTCTCCCCAATCCTATTCAATACTTCCTCATTAGTTATGTGATCTACCCATCTAATCTTCAGCATTCTTCTGTAGCACCACATTTCGAAAGCTTCTATTCTCTTCTTGTCCAAACTATTTACCGTCCATGTTTCACTTCCATACGTGGCTACACTCCATACAAATACTTTCAGAAATGACTACTTGACACTTAAATCTATACTCGATGTTAACAAATGTCTCTTCTTCAGAAACGCTTTCCTTGCCATTGCCAGTCTACATTTTATATCCTCTCTACTTCGACCATCATTAGTTATTTTGCTCCCCAAATAGCAGAACTCCTTTACTACTTTAAGTGTCTCATTTCCTAATCTAATACCCTCAGGTAAAGAACTCATAATTCGCTTCGTTCCAACTCCCCACAGCAAGCGACTGAGGTGTGGCTATCTGTCATAGAAACAGTCTCGCTCTAGATGCTGGTAGAAATACTTTTTGGAACGATAAAAACCTAAGCCAGAAACGGTAAAGCGTAAGAACCAGCGTTTTCCTCGGTATCCACACCACAGAAGAACGTTCGTTTAAAATATTTTCAACAGGCTTTCTGTTTGGCTCATAATATTCGTTTCTGTAGACCATGCACTTTCTCTTGTATGACTACATGTAAGTCTTTCGTCAGCTTCAGAATGCTGTCATGGAGTGGGAGAGGTTTTCTGCCTTCCTTCCCACGCTACAGCACCATTGGATAAATGTAAGAAAATCCACAGGGGTAGGAGTTTGTTTCAATTGTTTATAAAATTATTGCTGGATAAACTCAAAAGGTCTGCTGCAATTGTCCAGTGGAATTCCTACACTGACAGAAACAGCCAAGTTTGAGGGGGTTTAGATAGAGGACGCTTGCTGCACGGAGATGGAAGAGTAAAGAATTATTGCCAGACAACCGCCGAGATGAGACTTTCTGCTATACAGAAGGCTGTCTCCACTTTAGTACTGAGTACAGGGGGTAAGTTGGACTAAGGATTCCCCGCCATTACTGCTCCTGCCTTCCGCATTCATGCTCTGTAAGAGTGGTAAGAATGAACCGGCAGTGCAATCAGCAAGTCGAAGGGTATGCGATATTAGTTAACTTTCATCAGGGGCTAATTGCACAGTTTTAACGTCTGCAGCTAGCTAGTTGCTTCCATAATGCCCTTTGGTGATTCTGCTGGTGTTCATACTTGTTTTCCACGTTTTTTCTTTAAATCACTAACAATTCTTGCAGTCAGTGGCATATCTGTGATTTATTCTCGTGATTACGCTGATGAATTTTTATAGATTTAGCTTTAAAACTGCTTTCGTCTTGAAATATTTTCATAAAACATTTCATCCTCTACTTCAAGCCCTTAGGGCTGGAATTTCGAAAAATCTCTTCTTAAACGACGCCTACAGTATAAGATTATCACTTTCTGATTCGAAATTTTAAGTTTCTATCCTTAGTGATTTGGACTGGGCGATGATGAATCAGTGAGTCAATCAGTCGGGACATTGCCTTCATAGAGATGAATGTTTCTGTAAATCTGTAACAGCCTAACTTCCTTTTGTTCCGCGGTTGTTTGGATAATTTAGCGTGACATGGTTCATGCAGTTTTCAGTGGTGTAAATTTAAATTGAGCAATAAAGATAGTAAAATGAGTGGAAGATAATATGAAAAATACATTGTTCAGAATTACATGACTTTACATCTTGACAGAAAATGGAATTGGAAATAACATATTATGATCTACTCGAGTTCAGTAAATATTTACGGTATCTGATCGCGTATTTTGGAAATGTTCGTGTTTTGTATACTCCCATTCATTTATGCGGCCTCAAAATATATTTTCCGTTATTATACACTTCGACATAACATACTCTTTACACAAAAATATAGCATAAGGATTGGATGTGATATTCATAGCCAACCAGCATCATTTAGACACTCATTTAAGCAACATGTAAGCTGTCAGCTATGTCACAGTGCGTTTACTGCTTTCTACAGCTGTCCGCCCCAGTAGCTGAATGGTCAGCGCGACAGAATGGCAATCCTAAGGGCCCGGGAACAAGACGGCCCAGCAGCACAGGCGTTACCGCGAGAACTTCAGAAACTTGCTGCAGATTCCACTGCAGACAGCGATCGCCAGTCCTCCCCAGCCTGTGACCCTCAGCACCGCCACCAGCCACCTCTCCACAAGAAGAAACTGTGCAGTGATAGTGAATAAGTGCAACAAAAAAGATAAAGTGTTTTCTCCTCCCGCCTCTAATAGTGAAGTGTTTCTTCTTAGTGAAATCAGTGCTACAAAGTGCTTCTCACTAAACATCAGTCATGCTCACAGCCAAATCAGAGTCAAAAGTATGCCCAATAGTACTAACAGTGTTTTTCATTATTTGTACTATATTGTTAAGATACAAGCATTACATAGTGAAAAGTGGCAAATACTCATAATTTTTTTTTTGAATGGTTTCCTTTACTATGTCCTTTATAAAAATTTTATATTGTTTACTCACACTTTCCTCTCTTATACACTACTGGCCATCAAAATTGCTACACCATGAAGATGACGTGCTACAGACGCGAAATTTAACCGACAGGAAGAAGATGCTGTGATATGTAAATTATTAGCTTTTCACAGCATTCATACAAGGTTGGCGCCGGTGGAGACACCTACAACGTGCTGACATGAGGAAAGTTTCCAACCGATTTCTCATACACAAACAGCAGTTGGCCGGCGTTGCCTGGTGAAACGTTGTTGTGATGCCTCGTGTAAAGAGGAGAAATGCGTACCATCACGTTTCCTACTTTGATAAAGGTCGGATTGTGTCCTATCGCGATTGCGGTTTATCGTATCGCGACATTGCTGCTCGCGTTGGTCGAGATTCAATGACTGTTAGCAGAATATGGAATCGGTGGGCTCAGGAGGATGCTGGATCCCAACGACCTCGTATCACTAGCAGTCGAGATGACAGGCATCTTATTAGCATGGCTGTAACGGATCGCGCAGCCACGTCTCGATCCCTGAGTCAACAGATGGGGACGTTTGCAAGACGACAACCATATGCACGAACAGTTCGACGACGTTTCCAGCAGCATGGACTATCAGCTCATAGACCGAGGCTGCGGTTACCCTTGACGCTGCATCACAGACAGGAGCGTCTGCGATGGTGTACTCAACGTCGAACCTGGGTGCACGAATGGCATAACGTCATGTTTTCGGATGAATCCAGGTTCTGGTTACAGCATCATGACAGTCGCATCCGTGTTTGGCGACATCGCGGTGAACGCACATTGGAAGCGTGTATTTGTCATCGCCATACTGGCGTATCACCCGGCGTGATGGTATGGGGTGCCATGGTTACACGTCTCGGTCACCTCTTGCTCGCATTGACGGCACTTTGAACAGTGGACGTTACATTTCAGATTGTTACGACCCGTGACTTTACCCTTCATTCTAACCCTGCGAAACCCTTCATTTCAGCAGGATAATGCACGACCGCATGTTGCAGGTCCTGTACGGGCCTTTCTGGATACAGAAAATGTTCGACTGTTGCCCTGGCCAGCATATTCTCCAGATCTCTCACCAATTGAAAACGTCTGGTCAATGGTGGCCAAGCAACTGGCTCGTCACAATACGCCAGTCACTACCCTTGATGAACTGTGGTATCGTGTTGAAGCTGCATTGGCAGCTGTACCTGTACACGCCATCCAAGCTCTGCTTGACTCAATGCCCAGGCGTATCAGGGCCGTTATTACCGGCAGAGGTGGTTGTTCTGGGTACTGATTTCTCAGGATCTATGCACCCAAATTGCGAGAAAATGTAATCACATGCCAGTTATAGTATATTTCTCCAATGAATACCCGTTTATCATCTGCATTTCTTCTTGGTGTAGCAATTTTAATGGCCAGTAGTGTATAATATGTCATAATTTTTCTTTATTCTTCAAAAATGGTTCAAATGGCTCTGAGCACTATGGGACTTGACTTCTGAGGTCATCAGTCCCCTAGAACTTAGAACTACTTAAACCTAAATAACCTAAGGACATCACGCACATACATGCCCGAGGCAGGATTCGAACCTGCGACCGTAGTGGTAGCGCGGTTCCAGATTGTAGCGCCTAGAATCGCTGGGCCACTTCGGCCGGCTTGCTTCTTCTATTTATGTATAATTTGTAGTATATGTAAAAAAAAATATCTTCCACTTCTGTTCCAACTGTCGTGCTGTTGTTTTCCCCTCATACTGTCCCACTGCAAACTAGAGGAAGAGATCAAAGCAGCATGCACAATGTGTCTGTGGCACCACTAGTGCATGACATATAAAAATTTGAATTTGAATCAGTGTGTCGACGCTCGATATAAATTATTATGCCTGTCGTGCAATGTTTTTACCAAAAAAAAAAAGACAAATCGCCATCGAAAAGGGTTCGAGTAACAACAATAAGAGAAAAACGAAAAAGAAAAGAATATACAACGAAATCCTATAAAACGACAGTAATGTTCACCAACTGTAGGAATATATTAGGTTAATAGAAAGAATGTTTTTAAAAATGTTTCGTTGTTAATAATTTAAATAAATATATTTGGTTACAAAAAAAAGGTTCGAATCCCGGCAGGGCCGGAGATTTTCTCCGCTCAGGGACTGGGTGTTGTGTTGTCCTAATCGTAATCATTTCATCCCCATCGACGCGCAAGTCGCCGAAGTGGCGTCAAATCGCAACACTTGCACCCGGTGAACGGTCTACCCGACGGGTGGCCCTAGTCACACGACATTTACATTTTTTTATGCAGCTTGCTGTTAACAATTGCAATTGAGAAACACCAGCAGTGTTAGTGAACTTAACATAGTACAAATACCACCCACTATGAATGACTTAACCAAGCCCTGGTACAGAAACGGACACATAGTTTAGCCATAACAATATTGGACCATATTCAGCGAACACTGCAGATATGAATCAGGAAATAAAACTATACTGAAATTATTTTTGCTTGGCAGCTCGTTTTCCTTAATCAATGATGCATGTGTGCGCCGCATAAAGATAAGTACAAACTACTGATCATAATGATCAGATAGCAAGCATTTTAGAAGTCCCAATGAAATAACGAATCTATTCGTTATAAATTATGGATTCAAAGTGTCACCTTTAAAATATTAGATTGATTCGTAACTTTTTTTGTTTTGCATGTTCGCATCCCCATTGCTATGGGTTTATTTATCGATTGTAATTACTGTAGTTGACAGTTGCTAATTTATGTTTATATATTCTCATTTTGTTATTTGGAGATAGAGAGTGGAGCTGTAAATGCTTGAAAATGGAGTGCCAAGTAGAGAAATCGGAACGTTTCCGACATATTCCTCTGTGTGAGATCAGTAGACGGTTTGACAACAGCGGAGGGACCCACAGACATTTGTGCCGTTTTGGGGATAATGTCATTCGACTGAGCACGGCAGGAAAATGGTTTTCCCGTTTTGAGAAGGATCGTTTTGACATTACAGAGTCTCCAGTTCAGGAAGAACTTCGGGGTTTGGTGAAGGTCGTTTAAACGCATTAATTCACAATGATCCACGCCAGTTTACTCGAGAACTGGTAAATGTGATGAGGTGTGATCATTCTACCATCGTGAAACATGTGCATGTATTGAGGAAGGTTTCAAAATCGGGTGTGTGGGTACCGCAAGCTCTGAGGCAAAATCACAAAAATCAGTGGAGCCATATGCGCATCATTGCTCTCTCGTCATCAATCCGCTCGCGAACAACACCGTCCATTTCTATCCTGTATCGTTACTGGTGACTTATTGCTTTATGCTAAGAAAAAGAAGGAATGGTTGAGCCCAAACAAAGCAGCAACTCCCCGCACAAAGACGTGTGCACTCCTCTTCAGGCCACAAGTGGCCCATCGGGACCATCCGACCGCCGTGTCATCCTCAGTTGAGGATGCGGATAGGAGGGGCGTGTGGTCAGCACACCGCTGTCCCGGTCGTTACGATGGTATTCTGGACCGAAGCCGCTACTGTTCGGTCGAGTAGCTCCTCAATTGGCATCACGAGGCTGAGTGCACCCCGAAAAATGGCAACAGTGCATGGCAGCCTTGATGGTCATCCATCCAAGTCCCGACCACACCCGACAGCCCTTAACTCTGGTGATGTCACGGGAACCGGTGTATCCACTGCGGCAAGCCCGTTGCCACAAAGACGTGTGCGCACCCACAAAAGATAGCGGAACAGCGAAACTATGGTCTACTACGAATTGCTTCCCCGAGGTGTACAATCACCACTGCTGACATTTATTGTCAACACCCGAGACGTCTTGTAAATATAATCCAAGAACAACGACCAGGAAAACTACATGAAGTGAAGATACTCTACGATAACGCCGTCCGCATTCTG
Source organism: Schistocerca cancellata (assembly GCF_023864275.1). Taxonomy (NCBI): domain Eukaryota; kingdom Metazoa; phylum Arthropoda; class Insecta; order Orthoptera; family Acrididae; genus Schistocerca; species Schistocerca cancellata. The sequence goes on from NC_064633.1 coordinate 198,869,369, forward strand.
CTAGACTGACAAAAAACAATTTACAACAGTTGTGTTGGGAAGTCATTCCGCAACCGCCTTATTCATCTGATTTTGGCCCTCAGATTATCTCCTTTTCCGCTCTCTATCGAGCAACCATCAAGGAACTTCCTTTCCGGATGAAAATGCGCTGCGACCATGGTTCGACAACTTCTTCGCCTCAAAACCCCGTGACTTCTACACCCCAGCGTTGGCATAGTGTTGTAAATAATGAAGGAGACTATATTACTGATGACTAAAGTCTCTGTTTTTTGTATTTGTTCTGTTCATTAAACTTAAGAAAAAAATGCTACGAACTTCACTGGAAAGTGGGCCAAAGCCTGCAACGCTGAGTCCACCATTTGTGTTGTTGTTGTTGTGGTCTTCCTGTGCAAGCTTCTCCATCTCCCAGTACCTACCACAACTTACATCCTTCTGAATCTGCTTAGTGTATTCAGCTCTTGGTCTCCCTCTACGATTTTTACCCTCCACGCAGCCCTCCAATACTAAATTGGTGATCCCTTGATGCCTCAGAACATGTCCTACCAACCGATCCCTTCATCTAGTCAAGTTGTGCCACAAACTCCTCTTCTCTCCCATTCTATTAAATACCTCCTCATTTGTTATGTGATCTACCCATCTAATCTTCAGCATTCTTCTGTAGTTTCACTTCCACACATGGCTGTACTCCATACAAATACTTTCAGAAACGACTTCCTGACACTTAAATCTATACTCGATGTTAACAAATTTCTCTTCTTCAGTAACGCTTTCCTTGCCATTGCTAGTCTACATTTTACATACCCTCTACTTCAAACATCATCAGTTATTTTGTTCCCCAAATAGCAAAACTCCTTTACTACTTTAAGTGTCTCATTTCATAATCTAATTCCCTCAGCATCACCCGACTTCATTCGACTACATTCCATTATCCTCGTTTTGCTTTTATTGATGTTCATTTTATATCCTTCTTTCAAGACACTGTCCATTCCGTTCAACTGCTCTTCCAAGTCCTTTGCTGTCTCTGACAGATTTTGTAGCAGAGTTGAAACCTGGCAAACGAAACCCTTCAGCCATTTGGTTATGGCTGTTTAAAAGTGCTTTGTCATTCCAAAACGGCTACATTCAACAGATGAATTTTCAGTGTCGAAGAAGAAGTTGGAAGTTGTACAGGTTTTTTCCCTTCACAGGTTCTTTATTTGAAAGCATGGAGTGGCAGGACGCAGTGCCCTGGCAAATAGCAGATTTTTTGGCATTATTCAATGAAAAGTATTCTATTCATGGCTAGATCGTATTCGGAAACTCTCGTTCCAAGAAACGGTGGTAGCCTTCAGACCGTCTCAAAATATCGAGATACATTCCCTTCCGGGTGTTCTTTCTTTCTTTCTTTCTTTGTGGGGAAGGTATTTTAGGGCCATTGTACTAAAAGATATAATAGTCATCCGTTCAATTAGCAAGAAGTTGATAAACAGTGACGTGAGTCAAATATACCTCTTCTCCTGTTCAGGGTCATAGTTAACATATGGTCGGAGAACACGAGACCCCTGGTTGTTGATTTTTTAACATGTTCGTCTTCAGTTAATTCCTAGCCATCTGAAAATGTATCATGTCATTTGAAAACGCAAGTCCTTGTTATACTCTCTCTCTAGAGTGGGGCCCTTCTTTTTTGCCAGGTAATGCTTATATCTGGGGGTTGGCTGTAGTAGACCCTACATCCGGCAGAGACCTATTCAAAAAAATTGATATTTTGGCTACTGGTTCACAGTAAATATATGTTTTTTGTCGTTACCATCATTTTGTTCAAAAAATAAGGGAAGGTGGGAATACAATGTCCAAATATAACCTGTACAAAGCGTTCATGTGTACGGAAATGTTAGCCTACGGAAAAAGAGCCAGATACATAGGTACACATCTATTGAGTGCCCTGCCATAAAGTGTAAAATGTCTTGCAGGAAATGTGGTGAAATTTAAGAGTAAATTTATGAATTTTATGTTAGGCACATCCTATTTCATTGATGAGTCTCTTCGCATAAACTCTTAAAATCAAGATTTTGGATTCCTTTATAACTAACATTATTACTACGAGTTGTTAATATCTCACATTGTTAAATCGTTTTATTGTGCTGCACTTATATAAAATGTAAATATTTGACTACTTTTATTATGAATCCATTTCAGAAGACAAACCTTTGTGGCAGATTTATCTGTTCGATGAGATCACCTAGATCGAATTATTGGCAACTGAGACTGCGAGAAGATGAGCGACAATTTTGTTGCCTTTGATAATGGAAGGAAGATAGGACAGAATTAAAACTAATCATTGATTTCCACCTCAAGTAGACGGCCGAATGCATCTGCCAAAAGCAAGAGAACTAGAAGTTACAGTATTTATATGAGTCTTTGTTTGCAAGAGTTCTTTGAATGTTATTTAACTGTTCCAAGAATCTAGATCTTTAGATCTTTATTGTCACGATATCACACTTCGTCACGACGGTGGCTCGTCCTCCAAACGAACGAGTTAAGTGTCTACATGGTGTGAAACAGATTGTTCATAAGATGATCATTACTGATTATCAAATATCATAAAAAACATGCGATAAAGTTGAGATATAATCACCAACTTTCAAGAGTCTGGTTCACCGTTTCCTTATTGGGACTATATAACACTTCATCATTAAGAGAACTGCTTGTAGCTAACAACTGTAATTTTCCTTTACAGACATCAGAAGGGTTTCACGTTTCTGTTCCAAATCATCGTCATGGTATCATTTTTTTTCCTTTATTGTAATTTTTATACCTATATATAGGTAGGCTGGCAGCAGCATCCTACGCTGCTCTTCAGCCTTCGAGTCGACAATGAGAAAAACATGAAGAAGATACATAATAGATACATTGACGGGCAAAAAACAGTAGACACAGAAATACAAAACACGGAGCCATTCACACTCGACGAAAATTACACTGAAACACGTTGGCACGGCACACAAACACTGATGATTCGATGGCACAGGTGAACGTTGGAGTGTGACGGTGAACACTAACCACAAACACGAAGGCACACACATGAGAAAATGGATGGCGATGATCTCCGGCGCGCGGATGTCCACGTAACGTGTGCGAGTCCGGGGACCTGCCAAGAGGGGAAGGGGGAGGGGCAGGGGGAGAGGGGAGAGCAAAGATGCCAATGGCAGAGGGATGGGAGGAGGAATGGGGGTAAGGGGGTGGGAGAAGCCCGAGGAAGAAGCGGGGAGAAAGGGAGGAGGGAGGGAAGGGGGAGAGAAGGGAGTGAGGGTGCCCAAAGGAAAAAACAGAGGAAGAGAGAGGGAGGACCAAAGTTGGTAGGAGGGGTAGATGGAGGGGAGGAGGGCATCATCAGGGAGGGGGAGCTGGCGGAAGCCATCTTGGGAGAGGGTATGGAGAGTAGAGAGATGGAGAGCAGGTGGGACGTGGAAATACAGGCGCGGCAGCAGACGGGGGTGGGAGAGGATGGGAGAGACCAGCGGGTGAGGAGGATCGAGTTTATGGGAGGTGTAGAGGATCCATATCCGTTCGAGGAAAAGGAGGAGGTGGGAGAAGGGAGTTAGGTCGTACAGGATCTGCATGGGGGAGGGGAGACAGATGGGATAGACGAGGCGAAGAGCATGACGTTCTAGGATCTGAAGGGATTTGTAAAAGATAGGGGGAGCGGAGATCCAGGCAGGGTGGGCGTAGCAAAGGATAGGGCAAATGAGGGATTTATAGGTATGGAGGATGGTGGAGGGATACAGACCCCAAGTACGGCAAGTCAGGAGCGTGCCTTGGCTTGGATTGTCCGGAGTTGGGGGGGTCCAGGAGAGGCGCGGTCGAGGGTGACACCAAGATACTTAAGGGTGGGGGTGAGGGCGATAGGATGGCCATAGATGGTGATGCAGAAATCGAGAAGTCGGAAGGAAGGGGTGGTTTTGCCTACAATGATCGCCTGGGTTTTGGAGGGATTGACCTTAAGCAACCACTGGTTGCACCAAGCGATGAACCGGTCAAGATGGGATTGGAGAAGGTGTTGGGAGCGCTGCAGGGTGGGGACAAGGGCAAGGAAGGCGGTGTCATCGGCGTACTGGAGAAAGTGGATGGGGGGTGAAGGCGGCGGCATGTCTGCCATATACAAGAGGTATAGAAGAGGGGAGAGGACGGAACCCTGGGGCACACTGGCAGAGGGCAAAAAGGTGTAGGAATCCGTGTTGTGGATGGTGACATAGGAAGGAGGTTGGGAAAGAAAGGAGCTGATCAGACGGACGTAGTTAATAGGAAGGGCGAAGGTTTGGAGCTTAAAGAGGAGACCAGAATGCCACTCGTGGTCATAAGCTCTTTCAAGGTCAAGGGAGAGGAAGATAGTGGAATGACGGGAATTAAGCTGTTCGGAGAGGAGATGAGTGAGGTGAAGGAGAAGGTCAGCGGAAGAGAAGGACGGCCGAAAACCACACTGGGTAACGGGAAGGAGACTGTGCTGGCGGAGATGCTGGTGGATAAGTCAGGTGAGGATTGATTCCAGGACCTTGCTGAAGACCGGGGTAAGGCTGATGGGATGGTAGGAGGAGACAGCGGATGGCGGTTTACCGGGTTTAAGGAACATCGGGATATGGGAGGTTTTCCACAGGTCGGGGTAGTAGCCGGTGGACAGGACTACATTGTGGAGCCTGGCCAGGGTGGAGAGGAAAGAGGCAGGAGCTTCACGAAGGTGGCGATAGGTGACACGATCGTGACCAGGAGCAGTGTTGTGTTTCATGCGAAGTGTAGCGATGAGATCTTGTGTAGTGATTGGGGCATGAAGTTCTGTGTGTGCAAGTACTAGAAACCATGTGGGAGGGGAGGGACAGAGGTATCAGTTCGATTGCGGACATCTGGGAAGAGGGAGCAATCGAACTGGGGATCGTCAGGGATGGTAAAGACATCAGAGAGGTAGGAGGCAAAGTGATTGGCCTTAATAGTGTTGTCAGGGAAGAGTTGGTTGTCATGAAGGAGAGGATAGTAGGGGGAGGGTTTAGATCCGGTAAAGCTGCGGAAGGCTGACCAGTACTTGGACGAGTTGATAGGAAGGGTAGCATTTAAACGGGTGCATGTCTGTCACCAGTCCCTGCGTTTCTTAGCCACGAGCAAGTTACAGATGTTTCTCTGGAGTTGCCAGTGGCGTCGTAGTGTGTCCGGGTCACGAGTGCAGAGGAATACACAGTACAGACAGCGGGATTCACGGAGGAGGAGGAGGACGGCCTGTGGGGGTAAGGTAGGACGGTGGGGGTGGATGGCGACAGAAGGGACGTGGGCCCCCATGACCTCAGACAAGGTCTGCTGGAGAAAGGAGGAGGCATGTGTAATATCATCAGGGTGGCGGTAGGTGAAGGGGTGGCCATCGACCTGGGTGGAGAGGGTATCCCGGTAGGCATTCCAGTGGGCACAGGAATAATCATGGATGTACTTCAGGGGAGGGTCATGACGGGGGTCAGGGCGGGTGCAACGACCGTCTGAACCGGTGAGAGGACAGGGAGATGGTCGCTAACAATGGGGTCCAGGACATCCACCATTATGCGGCCAAGGAGTTTAGGGGAGGAGAAGACAACATAAGGAGTGGAGTTGGATTTGGGGCGGGTGTGCTGGGGAATGGGGACGAGGTCGCCTTGAAGGAAGAAGAGGAACCAATGCCACTGCCGTAACTGGGTGGCGGAACGACTATGGATGTTGAGGTCGGCAGCGATCACGTAGGAGGAGAAGGTACAGTAAATGTGGGAGAGGAAGTCAAAAGGAATAGGGGCGTTAGGACGGACATAAATGGGGGCGCAGGTGATGGTAAGGCCAGGGAAGAAGAGAGTAAGGATCAGGTATTCTGTGGGATCAGGAAGGAAAGGTTGGAGCCGAACTGGGATCTGGCGGTGGTGAACAATGGCAACTCCACCACGTGCTATCGGGAAGGGATTGTCGGAGCGGTGAAGGAGCTAGGGTGAGGTGTGGGTGTGAACAGTGTGGTGGGGCTGAAGAAAGGTTTCATTGAGGAGGAAGGCATCCATGTGGTGGGTGGCGAGGGTGTGCATGAAGAGGTTCTTGCTGGCGGGAAGGGAACGGATGTTGTTGAAAAGGATACGGTGTTGTTGCGCCATGACAGGGATTTAGACAAGGGTGTCGAGACGGGAGAAGGTGAAATGGGCCTGGTTGTGGGAGTAGGTGTCATACATTTTAAGATGGAAGACGGAACGGGCGGCAAGGGATATCTACTGGAGGGTGTGAGGGCGCTGGAAAGGGTGGACATTCTGTAGAACAATGGTGAGGAACCTGATGATGTCCTCAGCGGTGGGGGGGGGGGGACGAAGGAAATTTCCAGGAGGAGTGGGGATGTCCAGAGGGCGCACAGGGACGGTGAGTTCAAGAGTGGTCGGAGGGGGTCGGGCTTTACATTTTTGGGAGTAGGGGGGATGCGGGAGATTGTAGGTATTACAGGAGGGAGGAGACTGAAGGTTAGGGCACTGCTGGAGGAAGTGCGCTTGCTTACAGTGCGGGCAGGTGGGGGCCTCGCGGCACTCAGCTGTTGTGTGTGCGTTGTAGCACAGGCACCTCTGGCAGCAGAGGGATTGAGGAGGGGAACGGGAGGGGTCGACCTTGTATCTCTGGTGGAAGAGGAGGGCATCCTCCTTCAGGAGGCGGTCAATGGAGGGGGCGTCCTCTGAGAAAACCCGCGTAAGGCGGGTGGGGCCGGCCGAGTTAAAAATGCGGCAGACCGCCCACACCTCCAGCGTGGGATGCGCCTTCAGCTCCGCCAACACCTCCTCCTCCGTGATCGTCGAACTAAGCAGAGTGATCACGGCGGTGAGGGTTGGCGGGCGAGATGGGTGTTGGGGTTGGCGGGTAGGAGACAGGGAAGGAGCAGGGGTGAGGGAGGCGTTGGGGCCAAACCGGGTGATGGGGATGCGGGAGAGGATGTCAGTATGGACGGAGATGGGGGCTCCAGGGAAGTGTTGGCGGAGGAGGAGGGAGAGGTTCCGTGCCTCGAGGAGGGAAGGATCGGGATGAGAGAGGAGGTATTTGTAGGAAGAGGGGGGGGAGGAGGAGCAGGAGGAGGCGGAAGGAGCAGGGCCAGGAGGGGAGACATCCATGGGATCCTGGGGTGGAAGGAGGACGGGGTGGGGCCTTTTTGGGAGCGGAGGACGTGGTGGTGCCGCTAGGGCGTTTAAGGGCGGCGGAAGGGTGACTGGTGACGTGAGGGACGGGAGCTACAGGGAAGTGGCAGGTCCCGGCGTGGACGCAGTAGTCGGCGCAGGAGATGGCGATGGTATCGTAGTTGTATTGGTGCTTTTGTTACAGTTGTTCGTCTCCAATGGTTTTCCTACTGCTTCACTAATGAGGGTTTAGTACTGCGTAATGGGTTGTATCTGGTGGTGAGCAGGAAAAAATGAAGCAGTCAGGCTAGTCTATACAGGGTGGTCCATTGACAGTGACCGGGCCAAATATCTCACGAAATAAGCGTCAAACGAAAAAAAACTACAAAGAACGAAACTCGTCTAGCTTGAAGGAGGAAACCAGATGGCACTATGGTTGGCCTGCGCTGCCGTAGGTCAAACGGGTATCAACTGCGTTTTTCTAAATAGGAACCCCCATTTTTTATTACATATTCGTGTAGTACTTAAAGAAATTTGAATGTTTTAGTTGGACCACTTTTTTCGCTTTGTGATGGTGGCGCTGTAATAGTCACAAACTTATAAGTACGTGGTATCACGTAACATTCCGTCAGTGCGGACCGTATTTGCTTCGTGATACATTACCCGTGTTAAAATGGGCCGTTTACCAATTGCGGAAAAGGTCGATATCTTGTTGATGTATGGATATTGTGATCAAAATGCCCAACGGGCGTGTGCTATGTATGCTGCTCGGTATCTTGGACGACATCATCCAAGTGTCTGGACCGTTCGCCGGATAGTTACGTTATTTAAGGAAACAGGAAGTGTTCAGCCCAAAGAGAAACATCAACCCCGACCTGCAACAAATGATGATTCCCAAGTAGGTGTTTTAGCTGCTGTCGCGGCTAATCCGCACATCAGTAGCAGAAAAATTGCGCGAGAATAGGGAATCTCATAAACGTCGGTGTTGAGAAGCTACATCAACATTGATTGCACCCGCACCATATTTCTATGCACCAGGAATTGCATGGCGACGACTTTGAACATCGTGTACAGTTCTGCCACTGGGCACAAGAGAAATTACGGGACGATGACAGATTTTTTGCATGCGTTCTATTTAGCGACGAAGCGTCATTCGCTAACAGCGGTAACGTAAATCGGCATAATATCCACTATTGGGCAACGGAAAATCCACGATGACTGCGACAAGTGGAACATCAGCAACCTTGTCGGGTTAATGTATAGTGCGGGATTATGGGAGGAAGGATAATTGGCACCCATTTTATGGATGGCAATCTAGATGGTGCAATGTATGCTGATTTCCTACGTAATGTTCTACCGATGTTACTACAAGATGTTTCACTGCATGACAGGATGGCGATGTACTTCCAACATGATGGATGTCCGGCATATAGCTCGCGTGTGGTTGAAGCGGTATTGAATAGCATATTTCATGACAGGTGGATTGGCCCGCACTTTCACCGAATCTGACGTCCCCGGATTTCTTTCTGTGGGGAAAGTTGAAGGATATTTGCTATCGTGATCCACCGACAACGCCTCACAACAGGCGTCAGCGCATTGCCAATGCATGTGCGAACATTGCGAAAGGCGAACTACTCGCTGTTGAGAGGAATGTCCTTACACGTATTGCCAAATGCATTGAGGTTGACGGACATCATTTTGAGCATTTATTGCATTAATGTGGTATTTATAGGTAATCACGCTGTAACAGCATCCGTTCTCAGAAATGATAAGTTCACAAAGGTACATGTATCACATTGGAACAACCGAAATAAAATGGTCAAACGTACCTAAGTTCTGTATTTTAATTTAAAAAACCTACCTGTTACCAACTGTTCGTCTAAAATTGTGAGCCACATGTTTGTGACTATTACAGCTCCATCTACAACATAGCGAAAAAAGAGGTCCAACTAAAACATTCATATTTCTTTACGTACTACACGAATATGTAATAAAAAATGGGGGTTCCTATTTTAAAAAACGCAGTTGATATCCGTTTGACCTATGGCAGCGCCATCTAGCGGGCCAACCATAGCGCCATCTGGTTTCCCCCTTCAAGCTAGACGAGATTCGTTCTCTGTAGTTTTTTCGTTTGACGCTTATTTTGTGAGATATTTGGCCCGGTCACGATCAATGGACCACCCTGTAAAAGGATTAATGGCGAATGATGGCAATATAAACAAAGATATGATGCAGGTGAGCAAATTATTAGGACGTCTTGAAAAGTAGTACCTCCGAATGTTTTACTCTGTTTTCAATAGCGGTTGAGGTTTTACTGATCGACTTTCCACTTCGCTGACGCATGTTGTAGCCATCTGGCGCTAGTGGGCTCTGAAATGTAGCGTCTAATATGACTGGGTGTAATACCGTATATCAGTATCGATGCATGAGAAACAGCGAGCTGTAATCGATTTTCGAATTCAAAGAGTTCGTCCACACATGAAGCACATTCTCCTTCAGCATGACAATTCCGGATCAGACACGAGCGCTGCGACTTCTGCAACAACCTGCGCCTTGGTTCTACTGTCACAGACGATCCTCTCTACAGTCGTGACTTAGCCCATACGATTCTCATCTGTTTCCACAACTTAAAGTACGCCTTCGAGGACTTCACTTGGGCACTGATGAAACGGTTCAGCCAGAGGTGAGGTTGCGGCTCCGTCTACAAACATTCTACAGTGACGACATCGACAAACTAGTCTCTCGTTGGGAGAAGTGTGTTCGTCGCCAGGTTGACTATGTTGAGAAATAAATACGAGGGTCACTCCAAAAGAAATGCACACTATTTTTGTAAAAAATACAGTTTTCATTCTGCATGTGTGAAAGTTTTACAGTGTGTAGATACATCCATCCCGCTTGTTTTCAAAATTAGTTCAACCTGTTCCCGTGAGTGGCGCCGTCACAGCATGTCTTCAAGATGGCTGCTACACTTGACGTTCGTCAGAAGCAACGTGCTGTCATAGAATTCCTGTGCTGTGAAAACGAGACAGTGGGAAACATCCACAAGAGGTTGAAAAGGGTGTTTGGAGGTGCTGCTGTCGATCGCAGTACAGTTAGTCGGTGGACAAGCAGGTTACGTGATGAAAGCGGGCACGGCAATATTGAGGATTGTCCTCGCAGCGGCAGGCCTCGTACTGCACACACTCCAGACAATGTGCAGAGAGTTAACAAATTGGTGACTGCTGACAGAGGCATCACAGTGATCGAAATAGGGGAAGGAAGTGTTTGCAGAATACTGAAAGTGTTGGCGTTAATAAAAGATTTGTGCCAGGTGGGTTCCCAGGATGTTGACTGTGGCTCACAAAGAAACAAGAAAAACGGTATGCAGCGAACTTTTGGAACAGTGCGAGAATGGTGGAGATGAATTTCTTGCAAGAATTGTGACAGGTGATGAAACAAGGCTCCATCATTTTTCACAAGAGACGAAGAGGCAATCAATGGAGTGGCATTATGCAAATTCACCCAAGGAAAAAAAAATCAAAACCACACCTTCTGCTGAAAAAGTTATGGCTACGGTGTTTTTCGATTCCGAAGGACTCTTGCTTGTGGACATCATGCCAAGTGGAACCACCATAAATTCCGATGCATATGTGACGACACTGAAGAAACTTCAAACTCGACTGAGTCGTGTTTGACCACATTGGGAAAGCAGGATGTTTTGCTGTTGCAAGACAACGCAAGGCCACATGTCAGTCAAAACACCATGGAAGCGATCACAAAACTCGGATGGACAACACTGAAACACCCGCCTTACAGTCCTGACGTTGCTCCGCGTGGCTATCATCTCTTTGGGAAACTGAAAGACACTCTTCGTGGAACAAGGTTTGAAGTTGATGACTCCCTTGTGAACGCTGCCAAACAGTGGCTCCAACAGGTTGGTCCAGAATTTTACTGTGCGGGTATACGGGCGCTGGTTTCAAGATCGTGTAAGGCAGTTGAGAGGGATGGATGTGGAGAAATGGAAATATTGTTCCCAAAGGATGTATCTACCCACTGTAAATCTTTCAAACGTGTAGAATAAAAGATGGATTTAAAAAAAAAATAGTGTTTTGGAGTGACCCTCGTATCTAGACGCGAGAAATAAGGACGTAGAATGTTAATATCGTTTGTTTTATTTAAAAAGTTTAAGATTTCTCACATAAAAAATTCGGAGGCATTACTTTTCAGCACGCCCTCGTACAACGAAGCAGCGACTTGGACAATACTTGGTCGAGATAACCAGTTCTCTGCGAGCACTGTCCTGCAGACGAAACGTCACTGAGTCACAACTGCAATCAGCCACGCCAATCATGACACGAGGGAGGAATATGTGACGAGAAATGACAAGAAATGGCAGCATACCAGAGATTATTCCAGAGCAGCAGTTCTATGCGACTAGAAATCAAGGTTGCGGTGTATTCAGCGGAATAACGATATTTATTGGCAATCACGCCATGCGCACTTGAAATTAATGCACACTGCTACATCTAAAGCTACGTTTACCGAATAAATTTGACTGTTATATGCAGGGTGAAAAGTATTTAAACTGACAAACTCTGGGAGGTTGTAGGGGACATCAAAACAAATATTTTTCCCTAATGTCATTTTTTCCTATGAGGAATATTTAAACCGGTAGAGGAAGATTTCTCCGGCGGCAAATTAACTAAACCAATAAACACTTTTCCATTTTTTAATGACCAAGAGACAACACATTAACACAACCCAATTTCATTTACAGTAGATTTTCAAAAATACCTCCATTGACACGTAAAAATAGGTTGAACCATCGGATCATGTTCTGTCTGAACGGGCAAAAACCCCAGGAGTATCCTGAATTGTTCCTGCTGCTGCTACTATCTGGGCAACCAGATCCTCTTCTGATGCAACAGGAGTTGCATAAACCAGGTTGTGCATCTCTCCCCACACAAAAAAGTCCAGAGGGAACATATCTGGGGATCGAGAAGGCCATGGTACAGGACCACCTCTGCCAATCCACGTTTCTGGGAACCGTCGTTCCAGGAACCGACGCACACGACGACTGAAATGTGACGGCGTCCCCTCATGTTGGAACCACATGCGTTGTCTTGTAGGGAGCGGGACGTCTTCCAGCAATTCTGGTAATGCTCTGGCGAGAAAATTGTAATAGTGCCTGACATTTAATGGCCTAGGTAGCAGATACGGCCCAATTAAACAGTCCTCAACAACACCGACCCGCACATTAACGAAGAACCGCACTTGATGAGCGCTAGTAACTGTGGCATGTGGGTTATCCTCACTCCAAACATGCGAATTGTGCATGTTGAAGACTCCAACACACTCGAACGTTGCTTCATCGGTAAATAACACAGAGGATGGAAATGTAGGATACATTTCACACTGTTCCAGATACCAACGCGAAAACTGTGCTCTGGGTGGATAATCAACTGGTTCCAGGTTGTGGACACGCTGTAAGTGAAATGGACTTTTATTGCTCTCGAAGGACTGTTCTTACATTTGTCTGATTCGTCCCCATGTTACGTGCAATTGCACGAATGCTGATTGAAGGATCCCGCTCCACATGCTGCAAGACAGCTTCCTCAAATTGCAGCGTTCTTACCGTGCAACGGCGTCCCTGTACAGGTAACCTGCTAAATGACCCGGTCTCACGCAGATGTTGGTACACAGCAGCAAAGATCGTATGATGCGGGATACGGCGATTAGGATATTGTTGTTGACAAACCCGCTGTGCAGCTCGTCCGTTGTAGTGCGCTACGTAGTACTTTTTAAGCTATTGCGAAACACATGCTCCACCTTGCGGCGTGAGAAGTGTTCAGCTTCCTCTATTCATAATGACTTGATACAAAGGATGCCATAACGTGTTGCAATTCTACCAGTAACGTGACGTAATGCAAAATTTCTTAATATTTGGGACCTAGCACTCTGCACTCAGCATCTAGCAAGTGAAAATAATGTTGAGTATTTCACAAGAGGGACATCTTTAGTTCGCTCTCTACTGGGTATTGTGAAAGAAGTTATGCAAACTTCGTTAGAGTGTTTCTGAGCAGAGGGGGAAAACTATTTTTGGAAATATCTTGAAAATTACAAATCGGATTAAAAAAGGTTGTAAAAAAGTTGTTCGACTCGAAGGGGGACATCCAGTTACACCAAATTCAACCCCCCGCCCCACCCCTAGGGCGTGGGAAGGGGATCAACTTTGAAATCTTAAATAGGAACGACCTTTTTTTACTGCGAATTCGGATTTTCCGCGAAAAAATATGTACATATTTTATTTCACATTTTTTTCATGGTAGATAGCACTGTAAGCGCTGAAATCGCCAAAAATCAAAATGGGTTACAAACCGTTGAAAAAGGATAATATCTCAAGAAATATACATCAGATCGGGATACCAGGAGGTTTTAAAGGCAGTTATTCTAAAAATTCTATTGAGAAACCAGCTTTTTACACCAAAAACGTGATTCTCTGGAACATGGTAGATTACTTTGTCCACGTTATTGGTAATTTCTTTCACAGATGATGTTCAACTTGTCTTAACCAATGGGGATTCTCCACTGACCAATACTGAAATGCATATTATGTCGATTCAGTTGATCACGATTCATAAAAGTAGATTAATTAGAGAAAAGTGTGAAATAAAATCATCATAGGTTGCTAATTATTGACGTATCCAGTTACAAAAGTTCAACGAGTTTTGAAAGACGTCCCTATATAGTTCTTGAAGCAACGAGAAGAGATCTGGATGGAATTTGTGCTCATGCAGCATGTGCAGAGCTTGCGAAATCCCTGAACCTTGTGCGACATGCTGAGAACAAACATTTTTTTGCTATAAAAATCTGGTTTCTTGTAGAATAACTGCAATTCTGCTCTCCTGAGAGCGTTATCTGCTGTGACTTCCTTGAGATATTTTCATTTTCCAACTGTTTTAACCGAGACTGATTCCTATCGATTACAGTGCCATATGTGACTCAACGAAAAACATGTTAAATACGAAAGTTACGTATATCTTCTGGGAGAATCCGAATCCGCCATAAAAAATGAGGGTTCCAATTTAAGATTTCAAAATTGACCTTCTCCCTCCCCTCCCCCTGAGGGTGGCGCATGGGGTCAAGTTTGGAGTCACTGTATATCCCCTTTCGAGAGGAATACAACCTTTTTCTTAATCCGGTTGGTAGTTTTGCAGATATTCCCAAAAACAGTTTTAAATGGTTCACCCTGTAAATATATGGCCTGGTTCGAGAGATCTGTCCTCGATATGCTATTTTCATACGTTTTTGACGTTCACCATTTAAAAGATGTCTGAACTGCGTTCCATACACATAATTACAAGCTTTGCAACAGTGCTGCATTCACTGCATAAATTATACAAGTATTATACAAGTATTCCAGTATTAGACAAGTATTCCAGTTTGCCATAAATTTAGTTCAACGCGTGAGTAACCTAATCTCGCAGATCAACCACACTGGTAACTGTAGTATCATAATTCAAACAGTTGTATTCTCACACACGAAACTCCAGTGAACATTCACGTCATACTGGACGGCGAATGTATAATATTAAAGGTCGGGCAACCGCAGCCAAAGTTGCACATTGAGAATAAAAACTTCCACACTGGCTGTTAAAATATCTGTATTTAAAAAGTCACGACCGGTTCCACATCAGTGGAAATGCATCTACAGGGCCGGCTGAAGTGGCCGAGCGGTTAAAGGCGCTACAGTCTGGAACCGCACGACCGCTACGGTCGCAGGTTCGAATCCTGCCTCGGGCATGGATGTGTGTGATGTCCTTAGGTTAGTTAGGTTTAAGTAGTTCTAAGTTCTAGGGGACTTATGACCACAGCAGTTGAGTCCCATAGTGCTCAGAGCCATTTGAACCATTTTTTTGCATCTACAGGTGATACGTTTCTTTACTTTTTGCAGTCAGAAACCGATCCTAGACAACCGCTTCTGGCGCACTAATAATAGCGTAGCATTTACTGATCACAGATAACTGCTTTTAGCACGCTATTGCTTTAACCTTGATGATGAACGGCGGGAATTGGCTCGTAGCATTTACTTTGCCACATCATGATTGTATTTTTTTTTAATAAAGAAAAAAATGGCTCTGAGCACTATGGGACTTAACATCCATGGTCATCAGTCCCCTATGACTTAGAACTACTTAAACCTAACTAACCTAAGGACAGCACACAACACCCAGTCATCACGAGGCAGAGAAAATCCCTGCCCCCGCCGGGAATCGAACCCGGGAACCCGGGCGTGGGAAGCGAGAACGCTACCGCACGACCACGAGCTGCGGACTTCTAATAAAGAAACTTAGCACCTGAGGATGCAACTCCGCTGATGGGAAACCGGTCGTGACCTTTTAATAAAAGTATTTTAACAGTCCATGTGGAAGATTTTGTTCACCATGGATGGCGAATGTTTCATAGAAACAAAACGAATTAATATCGAGTGTGCTCCAAGAAAGGATGTTGTTGTTGCTGTGGTCTTCAGTCCAGAGACTGATTTGATGCAGCTCTCCATGCTACTCTATTCTGTGCAAGCTTCATCTCCCAGTACCTACTGCAACCTACATCCTTCTGAATCTGCTTAGTGTATTCATCTCTTGGTCTACCTCTAATATTTTTACCCTCCACGCTGCCCTCCAATACTAAACTGGTGATCCCTTGATGCCTCAGAACATGTTCTACCAACCGATCCCTTCTTCTAGTCAAAGTGTGCCACAAATTTCTCTTTTCCCTACTTCTGTTCAATACCTCCTCATTAGTTATGTGATCTACCCATCTAGTCTTCAGCATTCTTCTATAGCACCACATCTCGAAAGCTTCTATTCTCTTCTTGTCCAAACTATGTATCGTCCACGTTTCACTTCTATACATGGACACACTCCACACAAATACTTTCAGAAACGACTTCCTGGTACTTAAATCTATACTCGATGCTAACAAATTTTTCTTCTTCAGAAACGCTTTCCTTGCCATTGCCAGTCTACATTTTATATCCTCTCCACTTCGACCATCATCAGTTATTTTGCTCCCCAAATAGCAAAACTCATTTACTACTTTAAGCGCCTCATTTCATAATCTAATACCCTCAGCATCACCCGATTTAATTCGACTACATTCCATTATCCTCGTTTTGCTTCAAGAAAGGATAGCAGGCCTCAGTTGTAAACGATATATGATACAGGATAAGTGGCTCTATTAAATTGTTCACCGAGAATGCTAGTAACTACAGGAAAGTATCGTTGGACGACTGTAAGGAAACGCATAACAACTTGCATAAAATCTTCACTTGTGTATTAAATGATATCTCTCTTTTCAATGTGAATACAGTCAAGATAATGGCTATAACAAAGAGGAAAAAAACCAATAGTAGTCGATTACAAGATTAGTGGAAAAATTGGGAGAACACCATGTCGTTTAAATATTTAATATTAACGTTAAGAAAGTATATGAAATTGGACGAACATGTAAAATATGAACAGGACAGCAAGTGGATAAACATGAAATATTAAAGTTTTACACTGCTTCAAGTTAAGCAATGGAACGACAGACCTTAATCACCGTAATGCGCTCTGAAGTCAAGAAAAAGAATACAGTGAATCCATTGCTGTTTCTTATTTTCATTAACGGCCTGTCACTTCTTTGTGACACACAGAGTTAACTTACCCTTTTTGCAGATGATACCACAGCGCTCATTGACAAATTGTCAGACAATAGCCTTGAACAAATTGCGTAACGTTTTGACTGAAATCTTACGCTGGCTTTCTTGAAATGATTTATCACTCAATGCGGATAAAACCCAATATATAATGTTCCATTCACCACAAACGAACCTTGAAGAAATTGACGTAAGTGTAGAGATGAATCAATAAAGGAAGTTGATGATACAAAATTCTTGGGTGTTTATATAGACAGCAAATGTGACTGAACAACCCACGATATCCATCTTTTTAACGAACTTAGCTCAGAATCATTTTCATTACGGGTTATCGCTTCAGTGGCTGAATCAGCCACCATTAAAGCTTCCTGCTTCCTACTTCGGCCATTTTCCTTCCTTAATGTCGTGTACAGTTATATTCTGTGAGAAGCAACCATTCGCAAAATAAAAAAAAGTCACTTTGCAAAAAAAAAGCCATTAGAACAATGAGTGGTGTCCACCATAAGCATTCCTGCAGGTACCTGTTTCGAAGTATGGTGTGCACTACCGCCACCTCACAGCGTATTTTTATTCTTATTGAGTTCTTCTGTGATAACTTTTCTCTGCACAAAGACAACAGCAAGTATCACGACAACAACACAAGAACCAAAACCAGTCTGCATTTTGAACTGCAAAATCTTTATCTGGTTCAAAAAGGAGTGTATGACTCCAGCATTAATCTCTCCCATCCCATCGCATATTAAGTGCCTTCTTAAACAACTGTCCCAGTTCAACCACTCCTACCTATTAGTGAGATCTTTTTACATGGGTGATGAATTTCTGAGACAAAATGAATATCACATGCAAAACCTACAATTATTTTAGAACTAGAAATGATTAAGAACGTCAGAACATATGATTTAAATATGATTGTGATGCACCACTGAACAACCAGCGTAAACTACAATGTGTGTGTCATATTTTTCATCTTTTTTTCTCAATGCTAACCTTACAATTGTATTGGAACTAGTTTTCATTGCTTTTATGTTAGAAATTCTATGTTTAACATGATAGTGTTGCTCCACTCAAGAACAGTGTAACCTACAATGTATGTACCACATTTTTCATCTTTGTCTTCTTTCGAACTTTTACCACTCATATATTATTTTGGGCACTAACATAGACAAGTGAAAATTGGATTTTTATATTTATGTATTTATTTATTTATTGTAATATTTAACATTACTTTGCTTCCCATATATATCACTCATCCTTCCCCAGTGAAACACCGTTTTCCATTAATTCAGTATATTATTTGTAATCGATATTTCATTTACATTATATCATTATAGTCACGTAAGTAATATTTGAACTCTGTATAATTTGACACGTTCCATATCCTTGCAATTCGCTCGCTACTTGGATCTACGTAACACGAAATAAATAATTAGTAAATAAATGCTGTCGGAAATGCTAAAAATATTGCAGGTGAGTCTTCCACTCTACAGAAAGTGTATCTACGCTTATATTAATAATAATAATTGTTTCGCTAGAAGAAGTCAGTGGGTTTGAACACACGGGCATTAAATAACGCAGTGTGACGCGCACAGAAAAGACAAGAGAAGCAAATCGTGTCTCGGCTCATAGCAAAGAAGGTGGTTCCTGTTGACCTCGGACAGTCACGGTGAGCTGGCAGGCGAAAGTGCTAAGCGTCACGGTACCCAGTGTGATTACGTCTGAGCACGATGTGGCACTGACGCAGTCTACCACGCGGTCTGCTGATCGCTCCGCGCATGCGCACTGGCTGCAAGCTCGCCATCTTCGACTAACCTGCCCCCACGCGTCGATTGTTCCAGTTGAGTACAGCAGCATGGTTGTAGCACTGTGGCAGCGTAATAAGAAATGTTTCTTTCACTGTCTCAGAGATACTGAAAACTTTCCTAAATGCTATTCTTCTTTTTATACTGACTTGTTAGTACAAATGATAATAACGATTGATTGGCAATGTGCGTCATGCCAGATACTGAACGTGAATAAGCGAATCCTTGTGCTGAGCTCAATTAAAAAGCCTAAGGAACTCTGTAGCTGGTCTTGTCAAGGAATTATCGGCGAGAGAATGACTACCCACATCGCTTTTACGTGTAGAATAACGTAGTGACGTTTTCTTAATCTCAATTACAAAGAGTGTTTATTCGATACTTGACTGCCCATGGAATATCATCGATGTCCACGTGTGATAGTTAAGGCCGTTATATGGAATGAATGCTACAAGTCTTGGGCCATTTCCTCCCCAGAGACATGTGAAACGTTTTACTCCTGATACTGAATGGTTCTACAACAGGGTAAAATATGTAGCAGATCACAATGTCTACATCTAGCACTGCATTAGATGTATCGCCGATACACCAGTGTGTGATCAAATTCCTTCTTCTTTGAAACTGTTCTGGTTAAGTAGTGTCTGAAAGCTTAACTATCACTCACTACGTTTGCCCAACTTTCTAACAGTGATCGCTACGTCAAACACTTCCTCACTGAAATCACACTTTTTATGACACTATACCGTCAGTAGTCATTAATTCGGATGCTGATCGAGCCATTTCGTTCCATTTCACGACAGACTCTGTGATAGCTTTGCAAAGTTAACTACTAGATCGCATCAGTTGAATTGAAGTGCACACTTGACATTTGCTGCTCTTAAGCAATGAACAAGCCACTCGTACTGTTGGTGGTCGATAAATTAAATAAAATCAACCGGTCCTACCAAATGATAATATTTCATGAATTTTCTAATGCGAAGTGGCATGGTAATGTGACTGAATAGTGAAATGGGAGAGTGTAGTATGCTTCTCATTAACTTAAACCTCTAGGCGTCGCGGAAAACATCTACTGTGATCCGTGCACCCCTAGTGATAGTGCCGTGCACTCGCCACAGCTATCGCTTCCTGCTAACGGTTTTTTGTGTCCTCTGCGCAGCTTCTCACGCACGCCAGCCCGGACCTACGAAGTGCGTGACCTTCAGTTCTCTCCCCGCGGGCCAGGCTATAGGTGGGCGTGTTACGCACACGTCACACCGCCCGCTCCAATCCCAGTGCGTGTCATTCGTCAGTCGCATTAGGCTTCTTCGCCCAGAACTAAGCCACATTGTCAGAGGAATTGCTTACAGTTTGCGAATGACCTAGTTGGGACATTGCATAATGCCTATCCCGTCACTGTTTATACCTACTTTTCCTTAAACGCGAACATTTTTGGCTAGGCTTTACTGTGATAGTTATTGATATCGAATGACACGAATTTACTGTTGCCAGTCATAATTTATTCAGTTTTATTCAGACTATTTCACCAGATGCAATTATTACACATAATGATACAAATAAAACATTGGTCTAACTTCATTACAAACTATAAAAGTAGTTGGACGAAATAAATACTCAGCAAGGCACATTATTCTGCATCATTAAAAAAAGAAACGAAATTTTAACGGAAAATGTAGTTACATGTGTGCGTAATGAAACACGAGAAAATATCCTCAGATTTTGAAGTATTCTGTACGAAGGTGCAAATACATTTGAAAACGGTCTTATTCGTGGTACTAAGAGCTGCTCTAAGAGAAAAATTGTCTTAATTTTTTATGTACAGTACAGTATAATTGTTCTTGGTTGACAGGTTCGAATCCTGCCTCGGGCATGGGTGTGTGTGATGTCCTTAGGTTAGTTAGGTTTAAGTAGTTCTAAGTTCTAGGGGACTTATGACCTAAGATGTTGAGTCCCATAGTGCTCAGAGCCATTTTTTTCTTGGTTGACAGTATTTTACCACATTCAAATAGTATATACAGGGTGATTATAATTTAAGTCAAACTTTCAAAAGGCTGTAGAAGTAACACCATTGGTCAGAATGACGTCAAATTGCAACGGAATATTATCGGAGAAGGGGGAAATGCGAATGACAGAAGAAAAAAATAGTGTGAAAATTGATCAACAGATGGCACTGTATGTGTCAGAATACGTAAATGAAAACACCAGTCATGAGTACGACTCATGTTGGTATAAACATGCCGGGTACATGGCTTCTCCTTTCGCGCCTGCTACGTTCGCCATGATGATGTAGGATCGCGCTCTGCTTGTAAAGCTGTATTATAAGAATGATGACTGCGGAAGTTCCGGACACCGAAGGGTTTGAAAAAAGACTTTGGTCCGATGACTGCCGTGGGTCTGGAGGAAAATGATTCGGAAATTCGAAAAGACTGGTTCTTTTGGTATGCAACCTGGTAGAGGGAGGAAACGAAATGATTCGACGTCAGTGGAAGCAGTGGCCACAGCAATGCAGGAGGAGACGCTTGGTGGTGTGCAAACGTGTAGTGCACGGAGAATTGCTCGAATATTGGACATACCCGCGAGCACTGTGTGTGAAATTCCACGAAACATCCTTCTTTGCTATCCATTCAAAATTACCCATGTGCACGAGTTGTTTCCTGTTCACCTGCCAGCAAGAGAGACCTTTGCTTTAGAATTTCTTGCTCGCACGGAAGTGGGCAACGATTGGTCGTAGAAGATTTTGTGCACAGACGAAGCCCACTTCCTGACAGGGTATGTCAATACACAGAATTGTCGAATATGGGCAACGGTTAAAGTCCACACGCAAATCAACCAGGACCACTTCACCCTGAAAAGGTCACTTGTGGTGCGGGTTTATGGCATCATTTATCACAGGGCCATATTTTTTCGAAGAGACAGGTTCTTCCGGTCCTGTTACCTGTACCGTCACTGGTAAGGACTACGAGTGTCTTTTGCGCAACCACGTCATACCAGCTCTCCAACAGCGTGGAAGTGTGGATGGGAACATTTTTATACAAGATGACGCACCTCCGCACATTGCAAATCCACTTAAGCAGCTGCTGAAGCGCCATTTCGGAAATGCTAGAATTATCAGCCGCCATTTCCCTAGAGCCCGGCCGTCCCGATCACCTGATCATAATCCGTGTGACTTCTGGCTCTGGGGCTATCTGAAATGTGTGTTCAGTGTTCCGATTGCAAACCTAGCTGCATTGAAGGCACGCACTGCACAACATATTCTGAACGTGGCCCCGGAGACACTTCGATCAGTTGTGGAACATGCTGTTTCTCGATTTCAACTTGTTACAGAAAACCGTGGACAGCATATTGAACACGTTTTGCGCCAGTCACACGGAAATTAATAAGCCGATTTGATTTTGATTGATGTCTTTTATGCCGTTTTTGGCCTCAGGACAATTAAAACCGATGGATTTATGCCTTTTATGTGGTTTTTGCCTCAGGACAATTAAAAACCGATTTTTCCCATCCGAAGTGATATGTCCTTGCCATGGTGGATGGGCTTACGTAGCTACACCTATACACCCATGCAGACTGAGTAGTACAGTTTGCTTAACGTCAAATGTACACCATAGGCATTGTTGTATGATTCATTTGTCATATGTAGTCGGCCACTATTAATGATTACAGCACCATCTATTGCTACATTTCGTAACTATTTATTTTTCTTCTGCCATTCGTTTTCCCCCTTCTTCGACAATATTCTGTTGCAATTTGACGTCATTCTGACTAGTGCTGTTATTGCTACAGCGGAATTAATCACCCTGCATATTACGATCTCGTCAATGAGGTAGGAATCACAGTTTGGAGAGGGAAGTCATTTTAACTAATGCCTCGTTTTATTAGTATTCGTGTGACCAACTCTTTGTCTGTTAATAGTACCAATTTCTCCTCTCGTAAGAGTCGAGTTGGAAAATCAAGGGTGGTTACAGTCCACGTCCACTACCTTTGCCCATTCCCTTTTTGCTTGACTGGCGAGGCTACTGAGGAAATCACTGTATGGTAGGGGTATGTCAGTGGAAAGTAGATGCACCATTTTCTGCACGTTCATTGCCCGTACTTCCAAGATGTCGCGCTACCCATTGCAGATGTATCACTTGACGCAGCTCCGCAGCTAGATGAAGACTTCTTAGTACATAGTGGGCCGAAGGATTTACAGTTTTTCTTCGGCTGCCCTCGTAAGGGGCCGTAGGGCATTTATCGAGTAAGTACATTAGGAAAATTATAGCTAGATGAATGACATAGAACTCAGCAGTCAATATCCACGCTTCTGTTGGCAACAGGAAAGACTGTCCATGCCTTGTCTGGTTTTCTAAAAATGCAGCTCCTGCAGACACATTTTGGAACCATCCGCGTACAGTACTAGTCCTGCCAGCAGCCCCGATCTACGATATTTCCGAACCGGGGCAAAAACTCGATATGTCTCCCCCTCGAGCATTTGAGATAGGACGTCAAAAATTTAAAAAATATCGATTGTTAAAAAAGATGTTCATTTTGTAGGGCACATATTTCTGAAGTGTGTGATATATAAAGTATATATGTTCGAAGAAATGTAAGTGTTGACTGGCGCCACTCGGTTTCGCAAGCGTGTCCTCTCCGCTAGTGGCAGCAGCGGCGGTTATCGATATGTAGTAACTGTTGCCCTATCTTTGGGGCGACGTCGTCGTTCTTCCGTGTCGTGTGAGTGTGGCAGTTCGGTTGGGGACTCAGGAGGAGCCAGGTCCACGCAGTGCCAGAACACGACGGGACTGCTGGCAGCGCACATGGACTGCCAGATGGAAGGGCTGTGGTCACCAGGGTGCACGACCTCGTCGTAAACCAGGTCCAGCAAGCTTTGAGAGGAGTGTATTTCAATCGAAGTAGAGAAACCTCTACCATTGCGACATCTCGCGTTTCTCCAGTGACTTGGTTTGTGTTGCTGCCCGTAGTCTCGCCGAGGCGAAGAGCAGCTAGTGGAGTGCTTGGGAAAGGCGGATCTGATTAGCTTTCCTCGACCTCTTATTACTACACTCCTGGAAATGGAAAAAAGAACACATTGACACCGGTGTGTCAGACCCACCATACTTGCTCCGGACACTGCGAGAGGGCTGTACAAGCAATGATCACACGCACGGCACAGCGGACACACCAGGAACCGCGGTGTTGGCCGTCGAATGGCGCTAGCTGCGCAGCATTTGTGCACCGCCGCCGTCAGTGTCAGCCAGTTTGCCGTGGCAGCTCCATCGCAGTCTTTAATACTGGTAGCATGCCGCGACAGCGTGGACGTGAACCGTATGTGCAGTTGACGGACTTTGAGCGAGGGCGTATAGTGGGCATGCGGGACGCCGGGTGGACGTACCGCCGAATTGCTCAACACGTGGGGCGTGAGGTCTCCATAGTACATCGGTGTTGTCGCCAGTGGTCGGCGGAAGGTGCACGTGCCCGTCGACCTGGGACCGGACCGCAGCGACGCACGGATGCACTCCAAGACCGTAGGATCCTACGCAGTGCCGTAGGGGACCGCACCGCCACTTCCCAGCAAATTAGGGACACTGTTGCTCCTGGGGTATCGGCGAGGACCATTCGCAACCGTCTCCATGAAGCTGGGCTACGGTCCCGCACACCGTTAGGCCGTCTTCCGCTCACGCCCCAACATCGTGCAGCCCGCCTCCAGTGGTGTCGCGACAGGCGTGAATGGAGGGACGAATGGAGACGTGTCGTCTTCAGCGATGAGAGTTGCTTCTGCCTTGGTACCAATGATGGTCGTATGCGTGTTTGGCGCCGTGCAGGTGAGCGCCACAATCAGGACTGCATACGACCGAGGCACACAGGGCCAACACCCGGCATCATGGTGTGGGGAGCGATCTCCTACACTGGCCGTACACCACTGGTGATCGTCGAGGGGACACTGAATAGTGCACGGTACATCCAAACCGTCATCGAACCCATCGTTCTACCATACCTACACCGGAAAGCGGACTTGCTGTTCCAACAGGACAATGCACGTCCGCATGTATCCCGTGCCACCCAACGTGCTCTAGAAGGTGTAAGTCAACTACCCTGGCCAGCAAGATCTCCGGATCTGTCCCCCATTGAGCATGTTTGGGACTGGATGAAGCGTCGTCTCACGCGGTCTGCACGTCCAGCACGAACGCTGGTCCAACTGAGGCGCCAGGTGGAAATGGCATGGCAAGCCGTTCCACAGGACTACATCCAGCATCTCTACGATCGTCTCCATGGGAGAATAGCAGCCTGCATTGCTGCGAAAGGTGGATATACACTGTACTAGTGCCGACATCGTGCATGCTCTGTTGCCTGTGTCTATGTGCCTGTGGTTCTGTCAGTGTGATCATGTGATGTATCTGACCCCAGGAATGTGTCAATAAAGTTTCCCCTTCCTGGGACAATGAATTCACGGTGTTCTTATTTCAATTTCCAGGAGTGTATTTACTGGTCAACTTGTTACAATTTGTTAAGTTCAACCAGCGATAGTTTTTCTTGCCTGGTGGCCGCTAACGCCCCAGTTACCTGCCCTGGGGGTTAGTGTATGTAACGGCAGTGTACGTTTCCTCGCCTTGCCGCTGCTGTCCCGTAAGGCGTGTAGTTTTCACAGCTTTTTTGATTGTAGGCCGTTTGTGACTCTTCTAATCTGGTGGTAGTGATTCCTTTCTCGTTCCGGGCGCTGTAAGCACAGTATTCTGAGGACGTAGTGCAGACCGCCGGTTCCGGCTTTAGCGTATTGTTCCATCGTTGCATTTGGTTTATCGGACGTCAGGTAGCTTCAGCATATCGTTAGACCGCCACTAGTCTGAGTTACCATCTTGTGAAGTGAATGAAACTCTTGGCTGCCTATCTCATCGCTCCCGTAAGTGTTTGTTGTCGGACATTCTCAGAGTTCAGTTCCTGGAGCACCGTCTGTGGTCCCCTGGCTCTTGTAAGACATGTGTGTTCTAAAAGGAGGTCTGATGGCCAGTAGTTCAGTGTAACTCTCCTTCAGTCCACGCCATCTGCGGTTATAATCCGCCTCAGTACCCTTTAAGGAACTTATGTAGTGGTCCTTGTGTTTTATTATTGTATTATTTATTACAATACGTTGTAATTCCTACATTAAAGGTTATATACGTCTAGTTAATGGTTCTGGTCGCCTTCTGGAATAAATCTAGCAGTGTAGTGTTCAGTGGATATTAAGAGTTGTGTTACAAAGTACACCATCTTATTTCACCAGTTTGGTGATCAGAGTTTTTTTTTTTTTTTTTTTTTTTTTTAAATTAACCTTTGCTATTGTATTTGCTGTTTTGCAGCAGGTTTCTAAATGTTTTCTATTATTGCCGTTCCTGGCGTGTAAGGCCTTCAGCCGTGATTGTGGGCATTTACCTTAAAATTCTAATTTGGTATTTGTATTTTAGCAGTAATTTACTGCCATTCCTGCCGTCTGATGCCTTCTGCAGTGTTTGTGGCGATTTGCCTTTAATATTTCAGTACCTGTAATTTGTAAGTTGCAGCGAGTTTTAAACAATTCTTAATTTACTGCCATTCCTGGCGTGTAAGGCCTTCTGCCCAGATTACAGTGGCTTGCTTTTAAAACATTATCTGCTGTATCTGTATTTAATGATGATTTGCTAAATTGTAACTCACTGAGAACGCTATTATTTACACAATTGTTTATTGCTTCATTGATAACGTGTGGTATTTTTATTCATTGTTGAGTCTGGAATTGCTGGTTTAAAATAAATTGTGTGTAACTGTAAAAGGCAACCAATAGTAACTGATTACGGCCCCGTACACAATCGTAACCGAATCCTGCCTTCCCTTGGCTATCAGGTTTCAACTCCGTCTCGATTAAAAACACCATTTCCAGCTACACTACTGGCCAATAAAAATTGCTACACCACGAAGATGACGTGCTACAGGCGCGAAATTTAACCGACAGGAAGAACATGCTGTGATATGCAGATGATTAGCTTTTCAGAGCATTCACACAAGGTTGGCGCCGGTGGCGACACCTACAACGTACTGACATGAGGAAAGTTTCCAACCGATTTCTCATACACAAACAGCAGTTGACCGGCGTTGCCTGGTGAAACGTTGTTGTGATGCCTCGTGTAAGGAGGAGAAATGCGTACCATCACGTTTCCGACTTTGATAAAGGTCGGATTGTAGCCTATCGCGATTGAGGTACATCGCAACCCGACATTGCTGCTCGCGTTGGTCGAGATCCAATGACTGTTAGCAGACTATGGAATCGGTGGTTTCAGGAGGGTAATAAGGAACGCCGTGCTGCATCCCAACGGCCTCGTATCACTAGCAGTCGAGATGAAAGGCATCTTATCCGCATGGCTGTAACGGATCGTGCAGCCTTCTCGATCCCTGAGTCAACAGATGGGGACGTTTGCAAGGCAACAATCATCTGCACGAACAGTTCGACGACGTTTGCAGCAGCATGGACTATCAGCTCGGAGACCGTGGTTGCGGTTACCGTTGACCTGCAACACAGACAGGAGCGCCTGCGATGGTGTACTCAACGACGAACCTGGGTGCACAAATGGCAAAACATCATATTTTCAGATGAATCCAGGTGCTGTTTACAGCATCATGATGGTCGCGTGCGTGTTCGGCGACATCGCGGTGAACGCATATTGGAAGCGTGTATTCGTCATTGCCATACTGACTGGGCCGGCCGTGGTGGTCTCGCGGTTCTAGGCGCTCAGTCCGGAGCCGCACAACTGCTACGGTCGCAGGTTCGAATCCTGCCTAGGGCATGGATGTGTGTGATGTCCGTCGGTTAGTTAGGTTTAAGTAGTTCTAAGTTCTAGGGGACTGATGACCGCAGATGTTAAGTCCCATAGTGCTCAGAGCCATTTAATTGCCATACTGGCGTATCACCCGGCGTGATGGTATGGGGTGCCATTGGTTACACGTCTCGGTCACCTCTTGTTCGCCGTGGCGGCACTTTGAACAGTGCACGTTACATTTCAGATGTGTTACGACCCCTGGCTCTACCCTTCATTCGATCCCTGCGAAACCCTACATTTCTGCAGGATAATGCACGACCGCATGTTGGAGGTCCTGTACGGGCCTTTCTGGATACAGAAAATGTTCGACTTCTGCCCTGACCAGCACATTCTCCAGATCTCTCACCAATTGAAAACGTCTGGTCAATGGTGGCCGAGCAACTGGCTCGTCACAATATGCCAGTCACTACTCTTGATGAACTGTGATATCGTTTTGAAGCTGCATGGGCAGCTGTACCTGCTCACGCCATCTTAGCTCTGTTTGACTCAATGCCCAGGCGTATCAAGGCCGTTATTACGGCCAGAGGTGGTTGTTCTGGGTACTGATTTCTCAGGATCTATGCATCCAAATTGCGGAAAGTGTAATCACATGTCAGTTCTAGTATAATATATTTGTTAAATGAATACCCGTTTATCATCTGCATTTCTTCTTCGTGTAGCAATTTTAATGGCCAGTAGTGTACTTCATGGCGCCACAGCCTAATACACTGCCTAGTCACATTAATTTGGCCAAATGCCAAAAGCCAGAACAACACCTTTTGCTGCGCGGACTGCTGCTTGACGTGCAGGAAGAGAGTCAGTGTGGTTCCAGAAGATACTGACAAGGATGAGAAGCTATGCCGACTCCAATGCCGTGGCCAGCTGCGCTATAGCTTTCTCTGTTGGCAATCCATAGTGCGAACAGCCCGACCAGTATGGTCCCATAAATTCTCGATTGGGTTTAAGTCCAGGAGTTTGGTAAGCATGGGAGTATGACAAATTCATCATCGCGCTCCTCGAGCCATGCACGTCCATTACGAGTTGTCTGACATGTTGCATTGTCCTGCTGGGAGATGCCATAGTGCCTGGGGAAAAAAGAACTGCATTTGTGTGTGGACGTGGTCCCCATGGACAGATTCATTTTTGTGTTGATCCGTTCTGCCTTTCGGAACGACGAGATTACACAGGGAATACCGTGGAAACTTTTCCCACACCATAATGCTCCCTCCTGTGTTTGCTTTCAAACGTTTCACTCAGTACACGAGAACGGCCAACTGTCCGATGGAGCATAAAACTTGATTCGTCTGAAAAGGCCACCTGTCGCCATTCAGTGGACGTAATATCTTTGAAATGTCAAGCTGCCAAACCAACAAGACAGTATTTGTGAACCAAAATGAATACAAAACCAAATTTAAAGACACTGACATTTCAGTACGTAAGACATAGTTTTCTATTGCAGAAGCACAAAATCACTTGAGAATCGCTCGAAGGCTGAAACTAGTCGTGAAGCAATAAAGTTAAAGCAGCAAAAGTGGAAAGTGCCACCTTATTTTAATAAATTCATTGATGTTGTACCAGTGACGAAAAAAACTTTCATACTAAATTTGCTCGTATACTCGCTTTTTTTGCGACCATCATCAGCCTTTTGGCTTAAAAGGGTAGTAATTGTAACTAAATTGCAGGTATTAATCTTAAATATGTAAATTGAACTGTTTTAATATGTAGCTAATTTTTGTAATTAATTGTCTACCATTGCGAAGAATGAAATAAAAATAAAAATAAATGGTGGTAGCAGTGGGAATCGAAACCAGGTCAAAACTTTAGTGGTCAGTATGGCTAACCATGTGCCCATTGAGCCGCTACTATAAGCACTGCCCAAAAACCCTTCGTACGCTACTCTTGCACAATATGTTAAATGCAATTTCAAAGAATAACATTGTCTGATGCTGTGGGCAACATAGCATAATGCTGGAAGGTATGATGTCGCATCAGACCATTCACTGTCGAAAACAGACAGCTGTGTCCCTTCTCTGAGTTGATCGTAGCGCGCATGACCATCATTTCAGCGCTCAGTAACGGTTTCCAGCCATCGTGGAGCACGCATTCGAAAAAGAATGGCGTATTTTTTGTGCGATTTCCAGCGCGCATTCCAATACAAATGGCATAATTTAGTGCGATATTTACAGTGTACTGTAATACATTAGCACATGATAACCCTGCCGTCACTGACTCGCTCGTTAAATCACAGTACTGTTCCAGTATACCAGAAAATTAGTAAGCTGAATACAACAGCCACACACAAAACATACTTTCAGATTCCTTTATGCTTCTCTACCGCCTGAACAGCTTACCGATCATTGAAGATCACTCATTACCAACTTCATACGTGCATCACTTAAAATGTTGCCTCCGTCTGACTAGGCTCCCAATTTTATTGGTACCCCTCTGAGAGCTGGCGAGCAAATTCAGAATTATATTTACGAACATCATCTCCACCCCAGAGGGCACAAAACTTTCCTCCTACACCTCTGTGAGAGCTACCAGTTGGCTTTTGATTTTGTGAGCTTCACGAAGTAGTTTTAACATCCACACCTTTTCGCCAATCAACCACAAAAGTAGAATTCATCCATTTTCATTGGCCAATTCCTGCCCCTGGTAATAGTGTTACTCTGGAAGGTGCTGCTTTCTACCAGGGCTTTTCAAAGTTTATTTTCAACAGCAGCTGAAAAACACAGTCATTGTGGGAAAAATCATTTGTCCTTGAGCCACCGTAGTAGGTCCTGACTAAAACCTATTTAGAATTGTTAAAAGACTGGCCCATTATCTCTTGCCTGAACAAAAACCCCCATTCTCTGGATGCAGGAAGTCGAACTGCATCGTTCACAACGGTGAACAAGACAGACCCGCAGCTGCAGCCTCGAATGACATGTTCCTATAGCAATGGGTTGGCATGCAATGACCATTGCAGAGGGTGATAGAGCCGTTATTCTGGTTGGCAGATGGATTCTCCCATCTGTGAACTGTGGGTATGATGGGTTGGCGAGGGCTAAAGGAGTCCATTGGAGGGGTAAGGTAACTGCAAGACGACAGATGGTATATACACTCCTGGAAATTGAAATAAGAACACCGTGAATTCATTGTCCCAGGAAGGGGAAACTTTATTGACACATTCCTGGGGTCAGATACATCACATTATCACACTGACAGAACCACAGGCACATAGACACAGGCAACAGAGCATGCACAATGTCGGCACTAGTACAGTGAATATCCACCTTTCGCAGCAATGCAGGCTGCTATTCTCCCATGGAGACGATCGTAGAGATGCTGGATGTAGTCCTGTGGAACGGCTTGCCTTGCCATTTCCATCTGGCGCCTCAGTTGGACTAGCGTTCGTGCTGGACGTGCAGACCGCGTGAGACGACGCTTCATCCAGTCCCAAACATGCTCAATGAGGGACAGATCCGGAGATCTTGCTGGCCAGGGTAGTTGACTTACACCTTCTAGAGCACGTTGGGTGGCACGGGATACATGCGGACGTGCATTGTCCTGTTGGAACAGCAAGTTCCCTTGCCGGTCTAGGAATGGTAGAACGATGGGTTCGATGACGGTTTGGATGTACCGTGCACTATTCAGTGTCCCCTCGACGATCACCAGTGGTGTACGGCCAGTGTAGGAGATCGCTCCCCACACCATGATGCCGGGTGTTGGCCCTGTGTGCCTCGGTCGTATGCAGTCCTGATTGTGGCGCTCACCTGCACGGCGCCAAACACGCATACGACCATCATTGGCACCAAGGCAGAAGCGACTCTCATCGCTGAAGACGACACGTCTCCATTCGTCCCTCCATTCACACCTGTCGCGACACCACTAGAGGCGGGCTGCACGATGTTGGGGCGTGAGCGGAAGACGGCCTAACGGTGTGCGGGACCGTAGCCCAGCTTCATGGAGACGGTTGCGAATGGTCCTCGCCGATACCCCAGGAGCAACAGTGTCCCTAATTTGCTGGGAAGTGGCGGTGCGGTCCCCTACGGCACTGCGTAGGATCCTACGGTCTTGGCGTGCATCCGTGCGTCGCTGCGGTCCGGTCTCAGGTCGACGGGCACGTGCACCTTCCGCCGACCACTGGCGACAACATCGATGTACTGTGGAGACCTCACGCCCCACGTGTTGAGCAATTCGGCGGTACGTCCACGCGGCCTCCCGCATGCCCACTATACGCCCTCGCTCAAAGTCCGTCAACTGCACATACGGCTCACGTCCACGCTGTCGCGGCATGCTACCAGTGTTAAAGACTGCGATGGAGCTCCGTATGCCACGGCAAACTGGCTGACACTGACGGCGGCGGTGCACAAATGCTGTGCAGCTAGCGCCATTCGACGGCCAACACCGCGGTTCCTGGTGTGTCCGCTGTGCCGTGCGTGTGATCATTGCTTGTACAGCCCTTTCGCAGTGTCCGGAGCAAGTATGGTGGGTCTGACACACCGGTGTCAATGTGTTCTTTTTTTCCATTTCCAGGAGTGTATGTTAATTCTTTGTTGTTCCAAAAGGCTAAGTAGTTATAGGAGTATCATTCGATGGAGCAGCTTAGCATCTACCCAAGGTGACTGTACGGTATGGAAGTGCCTGTGTTATTCTGATGACGATGCAGAGTTCCTTTGGACATGGATGTACGAGGGGGGATCCAAAAGTAACTGGAATCGTGATGCTGCACATCGTGTACTTGTAGTAGCAGGTTGCGCCGCCAGAAGGTTGTAGTAGGAGCTCTGTTGAGTCATTCTGCCACGCGGTGTCACCCAACAGTAAGAAGTGTGGTTTCTTTGGCAGTTCTTTGAGTGTGCGTACAGTGCAGACGTGACACAAGGAAATGGCTAGTTCTTAGGGACAACGTGCGGCAGTGAAGATTTGTTACTTGCTCGGCAAGAATGCAGCAGAAACTGTTGCGATGGTTCAGACAGCCTACAAAGACCATGCTCTTAGTAAAATGCAAGTGTACAAATGGTTTTCTCGGTTTAAAAAGGGAGAAATGGTGGTTGAATATCAGCCCCGTTCCGGTGGACCTTCAACTGCTTGAAGCGAAGACATCCACAAAATCCGTGATCTCATCAGTGAAGATCGACGCAGGACAATCGACCAACTCGAGAACTTGTCCAGGTTGCCCTGGAGCTCAATTCAGCGCATCTTGACCATCGATTTGAGGATGCGAAGAGTGACAGCAAAATTCGTGCCGAAGCTTCTTACCAGAGATCAAAGGGATTGTCGCGTTCAAGCCTGTCTCGAAATGAAGGACGCATTCAAAGATGATCCACATTTTTTCAACAAAATCATTACACGTGATGAGTCATGGTGCTATGGGTACGATCCAGAAAGTAAACAACAGTCATCCCACCGGAAGTCACCTGGCTCACCTCAAATGATGTTGATATGTTTTTTTTTTTTTTTTTTTTTTTTTTACATCAAAGGGATGTATTGAATTTGTCCCTGAAAACCAGACAGTAATCCAACAATTCTACTTCGAGGTTATGAAATGGCTTCACAGAAACGTTCGGCTTTGTGGCATTCTGGCGTGTGGTTCCTGCATCACGACAATGCTCGGATTTAGCACCCTCGGACTTCTTCCTATTCCCGAGGATGCGTTTTGCGGATGTGGAAGACGTAAAACGCAATGTCATGAATGTGCTAGCAGGTATCAAAGAGGACGAATTTAAAAGGTGCTTCGAACAATGGAATGAACGTTTGGACAAATGTGTTAATGCTAATGGAGAGTACTTCGAAGGATATTAAGGTTGTATTTGAAAACAATAAAATATATGCTTTCTAGAAAGAAATTCCGGTTATTTTTGGGCCCCCCTCGTATGTCCAAAGGAATAGACACTGCAACGACTACAAACCTGATTGAATGAATTCGAAATAGCGAATAAGGACAACCATTAGATGTAGAATGGAATGATGAGAATGAAAATTTGTGCTCGAACCCGTATTTCCCATATATCACGAGCGGTCGCTTACCATTCGGCTATCCATGCACGACTCGCAGCCAGATGCACAGTTGACAACATATGAGTCCCAGTCTGGCACAAATTTTCATTGTTGTCATTCCATTCTACAGATGATGGTTGTCCTTATTCGAATTGCGAATTCATTTATTGTATTTCAAGGTGTCTGTGTTCTGCAGTGTCATCAGACACCAGTCTTGCAGCTCTTGGTGGAGAAGTGTTGTGGAGATGATAGTAGTTACTAGGATGTTCACTTTCTCTTTGAAGATTGGACTACTTGCTTCTTGCGCTAAACCCAGTTCTTTTACGTTCGTTCCGAATGCAATTTTCTTAGCTTGTCTGAAATCTCTACCGGTCTTCTGTGTGCCATTTCTGCTGAAAAGTTATGATTCATATATATACTTTCATTCATTCCAGTTGAAAACTTATTTGTGATATAGGGGGTTCCCCATGGAAAGTCAACATTAAATTACATTTAAAAACTCTCCCACTATACATATGACTTGTCAAGAGTGTGAGATGTTATCCATCTTGCACCATTAACCAACCGTACTTTCATTTCATTGTAGTCAGATTTTTTGGTAGCTTGATATTGAAATATGGCGGGAAGAGATGGGATAGCTGTACTTGTTAGCTGATAAACATTCAGTGCCTTTAAGTGGCCGACATTTGGATTATTGGATAAGGTGAGGATATTTTCTAGGTATCAGCAAAGAGATTAGCTTAACTGACTCAGTCATTTAATAGTTGATCTCTGTGAAGTAGTGAACGATGTGTGAGGCATTTGTGCTGGTGTGGTGGTGGCATGGCTTCCAACACTTCGTTAAGTTTTTGCAAAGAAAAATGTAGAGTTTTATAACAGTCTGACTCCTTGCCTGTAAGACGATATGGATATGCTGCTGTACTCGTTAGCGGCGTCAAGAGTTGTTTTTGTGTCTGGTAAAAAGGTACTTTTAGTCGCTTTCCTTTCCCAGTCTGTGAAATCATCCGTGAAATCTTTTTACTCTGTAACCTATCTTTCTCACCTCTTCCCAGATGGAGGCCCCAATCCGTTTCTTCCCACCTAACTGTAAACCTACTTACCTTCTTACTCTCACATGCCACTTACTAGATCCTTTCCACGCACACACATACCATTTTCTTTCTATAAAATAATCTATCAGTACTATTTCTACTCAAATGCTTACGCTCAAGTTGCCAGGTGCCAGCTGCCATTTACAAAGTAAATGTTGGTGAACGTAAGTGAATTATCGATTACAAAATGTGAGGTATCAGTACAAGAGAGCTGGAACTGAACGGTCAAGTGCCACAATACTCATACCACCTGATAATCAGAACCATAAGTTTGAAGAAACAGTCAAATCAAAACTTGGGATTCACTGAACATCTTTCAAAAACTTTCTATTTGACTGAATACCTGTTTCTGATCACAAATAGTTAGTACACACATAGGCTATGCCTTTCTCCTTCTCATATTCTTAGCACTTCGCTACATTTCTAACATCTGACGATCACATTACTCCACTCGGCATCGTAGCCTCCACTCCGTTACAAACATAATCCAAAGTGCTCCAAAAACACAGATAGTTTACTATCGTTTTCGTATATTCCATAACTAAATCTTTTTGCAAAGTCGTCAGAATCTTGGAAAACAAGAGGAATCAAAAAAACGCTTCAGATCAGGAAAATATAAATCCCTCAAATTGACACAATGTTAATGACTTACTGTGTAGTCATGCACCACTAGGTACAGATATTACTTTTGCATTATGAACTGTACAAATATCTTACTCACACTACTCTAGGCACTCAACTATTATCTCTGCAGAAATGGATAATGTTGAATTTAAGTCATTATTAAGTTCTTATGGTCTGCTGAAAAATAAAAAAAAATCAACAAAATGAAAATCGAAAAAATTTTACATTTCAGTTTCACACTCACAGAATCGCTCTTTGTTTATTTGAGTGGTGCCATGTCTCGTTGTCCTTTGGGCCAAAGGGGGTGAGCCTACTCACCTACTCACCTGTGATACATGAGGTGGTGTTGTTGACAGACCTTGCCAGCTGATCGACTTGAGTGGACCAATGGCAGCTGTCCCACATATCAACCAGAGCCAGCACCACGATTGGTGACGAAGTGACTTTCGCGCCATGTATGCACAAGTTGGCACCCAGTCGTGCTGCACATAGGAAGCATTGAGGAGTGAGCAGGTTCGCCCAGCAACTGCGCAATGTTGATGCCTGGCCCTGGCTGACCTTGCTTTGAGGAGGGAGCAACCCTGCTCAACTCCTGCACAGACTTTCTCACTTCCTCTCAACACATTGAAGATACAAAATAAAAACCTACTGTGCCTAAGTGAATGCTATATGTTCATCCATTTAAACCTATGGTTGGGAAACAAACGCTGAGTCTGTTTCGTTGCCCCAGCACACATACACAAACCCCCTTTGCCCTGTCATTGGTCCTTATCAAAAGGGGGTTTGTGGAATTTCGCTAAGTCAGAGTGTCTCACTGTCACCTTCACCTTTCACTATCTCATTTACTTCTCTAGCATTTCTTGATGTTCTAGGCATTGAAGTGGGTATAAGTGGAGATCGCCCCCTTTCACTCAGTTATGTGATCAGCTGGCCTTATTGCTGCACCCACAGATTATGTTCAGTGGAGAGGGTGTGGTGACAGGAATCGAGACAAAACCTGTTTGCCAAAGATTACGTTTATTCATAACTTACAAATAAGTTCCATTTGTAAATGTCGGTGCACCCATGACCATGTAGCCATGATAAATGCTGTAGCACAAATAGTTCAGTCTTACCGCAATTCAGTGGGTTCGAACACTGGCCCTGTTGGACTGACATATCACGTCAGCGTGGGAAACAGTGGACTTGCCGCACACTCGAAAATTAACTGCTTCCTGCTTGGCGTGTGGGGCACTGTCCCCTACAAGGAGACGATAAACCAAACGAAATGAAGTGAATGGTGTCAAATTAACTGCCTACACACGTTGGTGGGGAGCTCACATTAAGCTCCATCCATGTGGTCTTTGGCTAGAAGAATCAGACTGAGGAATCACTTCTGCACAGTTCCATTTCTCAGCTCACGCTGCCTACTCTCACTCCGTGAACTCCACACCATTGACAAAATTTGGTCTAATAGTAAATGCACATGCCAGTAGGTGTGGGGCACCACTCACATAGTGCTGACTGTGAGGAGCAGTTCTGTTGTTGTTGTTGTTACTCACGCATTTCAGTGCTATGACTGCCACACGTATCCCCCGTTGGAGAGCAGAGATCAGGGGCTATGAGAAAACACAGGCAAACAGTCTGTAGTTAGAGTGTGTGACACATATTTGGGGCTCGTGCAGCTCATAGTGCTGACAACACAGCTGCGAAATGGTTCAGATGGTTCTGAGCACTATGGGACTTAACATATGAGGTCATCAGTCCCCTGGAACATACACTCCTGGAAATTGAAATAAGAACACCGTGAATTCATTGTCCCAGGAAGGGGAAACTTTATTGACACATTCCTGGGGTCAGATACATCACATGATCACACTGACAGAACCACAGGCACATAGACACAGGCAACAGAGCATGCACAATGTCGGCACTAGTACAGTGTATATCCACCTTTCGCAGCAATGCAGGCTGCTATTCTCCCATGGAGACGATCGTAGAGATGCTGGATGTAGTCCTGTGGAACGGCTTGCCATGCCATTTCCACCTGGCGCCTCAGTTGGACCAGCGTTCGTGCTGGACGTGCAGACCGCGTGAGACGACGCTTCATCCATTCCCAAACATGCTCAATGGGGGACAGATCCGGAGATCTTGCTGGCCAGGGTAGTTGACTTACACCTTCTATAGCACGTTGGGTGGCACGGGATACATGCGGACGTGCATTGTCCTGTTGGAACAGCAAGTTCCCTTGCCGGTCTAGGAATGGTAGAACGATGGGTTCGATGACGGTTTGGATGTACCGTGCACTATTCAGTGTCCCCTCGACGATCACCAGTGGTGTACGGCCAGTGTAGGAGATCGCTCCCCACACCATGATGCCGGGTGTTGGCCCTGTGTGCCTCGGTCGTATGCAGTCCTGATTGTGGCGCTCACCTGCACGGCGCCAAACAAGCATACGACCATCATTGGCATCAAGGCAGAAGCGACTCTCATCGCTGAAGACGACACGTCTCCATTCGTCCCTCCATTCACGCCTGTCGCGACACCACTGGAGGCGGGCTGCACGATGTTGGGGCGTGAGCGGAAGACGGCCTAACGGTGTGCGGGACCGTAGCCCAGCTTCATGGAGACGGTTGCGAATGGTCCTCGCCGATACCCCAGGAGCAACAGTGTCCCTAATTTGCTGGGAAGTGGCGGTGCGGTCCCCTACAGCACTGCGTAGGATCCTACGGTCTTGGCGTGCATCCGTGCGTCGCTGCGGTCCGGTCCCAGGTCGACGGGCACGTGCACCTTCCGCCGACCACTGGCGACAACATCGATGTACTGTGGAGACCTCACGCCCCACGTGTTGAGCAATTCGGCGGTACGTCCACCCGGCCTCCCGCATGCCCACTATACGCCCTCGCTCAAAGTCCGTCAACTGCACATACGGTTCACGTCCACGCTGTCGCGGCATGCTACCAGTGTTAAAGACTGCGATGGAGCTCCGTATGCCACGGCAAACTGGCTGACACTGACGGCGGCGGTGCACAAATGCCATTCGACGGCCAACACCGCGGTTCCTGGTGTGTCCGCTGTGCCGTGCGTGTGATCATTGCTTGTACAGCCCTCTCGCAGTGTCCGGAGCAAGTATGGTGGGTCTGACACACCGGTGTCAATGTGTTCTTTTTTCCATTTCCAGGAGTGTAGAACTACTTAAACCTAACTAACCTAAGGACATCACACACATCCATGCATGAGGAAAGATTCGAACCTGCGACCTTAGTGGTCGCACGGTTCCAGACTGAAGCGCCTAGAACTGCTCGGCCTCACCGGCCGGCCAACACAGCTGCGCTGGTGACGGGCTGGTAAGCAGTGATTTGGCAACAGCCCGTGACATCAGCACACTGGGCCAGCCACCACGTGGTGGATGCATCCTCATGCAGCCAACTAGTGATGGCAGCAACAGGCAGTGTTGGCTACAAACTGTCCACAATAATCTGTGGCGTAGGGCCTAAGGGTGTGAGTTCCATGAAAGCATGTCATATTCAAGAACATTATACACTGGCATTTAATATAACTAGCAAAATGAAGCGTCCACAGGTCACATTGTTTAGAAATACCTGACCATTCCATTGTGGAAGCATGACACAGCAATCAATTCACCATCAATGCTCGACACAGTGGAGGCATGGGGACAAAGTGTCTATACTCACACAACTATGGTGTCACTGTGGTTCAAACACGGATCTCTCAACAGCAATGGAGAAGCACAGCGATGCAGAGGGTGACATTCAGAGCGCGACAGGAATGCAAGCACGGGTCCCACAAGGTTCCATTTTAGGACCCTTACTTTTTCTTGTGTATATCAATGACCTTTTATCAGTAACATTACCAGATGCCAAGTTTGTTTTGTTTGCCGATGATACAAACATTGCAATAAATAGCAAATCAAGTGTAGTTTTAGAAAGATCAGCTAATAAAATATTTGTGGACATTAATCACTGGTTCCTAGACAATTCTTTGTCACTAAACGCTGCTCTGGGTGACCGAGCGTTTCTAGGCGCTACAATCTGGAACCGCGCGACCGCTGCGGTCGCAGGTTCGAATCTTGCCTCGGGCATGGATGTGTGTGATGTCCTTAGGTTAGTTAGGTTTAAGTAGTTCTAAGTTCTACGAGACTGATGACCTCAGAAGTTAAGTCCCATAGTGCTCAGAGCCATTTGAACCATTTTTTGTCACTAAACTTTGAAAAAACACACTACATGCAGTTCAGAACTTGTAAGGGGTGTCCCACGAGTATATGCCTAACATAGGATGACAAGCAGATAGAAGAAGTGGACAGTGTTAAATTCTTGGTATTACAGCTTGATAGCCGGCCAGGATGGCCGAGCGGTTCTAGGCGCTACAGTCTGGAGCCACACGACCGCTCCTGTCGCAGGTTCGAATCCTGCCTCGGGCATGGATGTGTGTGATGTCCTTAGTTAGGTTTAAGTAGTTCTAAGTTCTAGGGGACTGATGACCATAGAGGTTAAGTCCCATAGTGCTCAGAGCCAACCATTACAGCTTGATAATAAATTCAACTGGGAGAAGCACACCACAGAACTGCTGAAGCGTCTTAACAAATCTCTGTTTGCAATGTGAATTGTGGCAGACATAGGGGATATAAAAATGAAAAAGCTGGCATACTATACTTACTTTCATTCCATAATGTCATATGGGATTATTTTTTGGGGTAATTCATCAAGCCAAGCTAAAGTTTTCCGAACACAAAAACGTGCAGTAAGAGTTATATGTGGTGTGAACTCAAGAAAATCCTGCAGAAGCCTGTTTAGCGAACTAGGGATACGAACTACTGCTTCCCAATATATTTATTCTTTAATGAAAATTGTCATTAAAAATATATCACTTTTTCAAACCAACAGCTCAATTCATGGAATCAATACTAGAAATAATAATCTTGACAAGGATTTAAAGTCACTTAGTCTTGTACAAAAATATGTGCATTATTCAGGAACACACATTTTCAATAACTTGCCAGCAGCCATAAAAAGCTTAACAACCAATGAAATTCAGTTTAAAAGAAGCCTAAAGGATTTATTGGCGGCCAACTCCTTCTACTTCACTGATGAATTTCTCAGTAGAACCAACTGATTTGTGTATAATATAACTTCTGCACAATTTCAGTGCAGTAATGTATTCATTGTAAATAAGTGTGTGTGTGTGTGTGTGTATGTTTGTGTGTGTGTGTGTGTGTGTGTGTGTGTGTGTGTGTGTGTCTGTGCGTGTGTGTGCGTGTGTGTGTGTGTGTGTGTGTGTGTGTAAGTACAATCTAACTTCTGCACCATTTCAGTGTCGTAATGTGTTCATTGTAAATAAGTATTATAGAAGTTATATTACACATTTATTACCTTATAAATAAATAAATAAACGTTTTTTATTTTAAATTTAGTGCATTAGTATTTGTAAAATGATCCTTTCATATAGTGTTCATTAAAAAATGACGATCATTCCACTTGGCACCTGTGGAATGGTACATTAGCTTATTTGTTTGAGTTGTAAATATTTGTCATGTATTGTTGTTTTTCTGACATGTTCTACATCCTGGGGGACCTCCTCACTATGGATCAATTCGAATGAAAGTAAATCTAATCTAATCTAATCTAAACCACTGCAGAAGTTTATCTGACCTCAAGCCAATATGGTGGAGGCAGCACATAGACATAGATCCGGAGCTGTGACACAAATGCAGTTGTTGACATGGGATACAATGTATGGAGCCCAGCTGGAGGCAATCAGCTGACGAGGTGTCCCACTGGAGACAGGGTCTCTACAGCAGGCAAAACCTAGAGTGCCAGATTCTAATCTCATGTGGAAACTGGAGCACATGTGAGCTGCATTACAATAGCTTGTTTACAGAGCAATAGCAAACGCTTCACAATCCAATGAACACAATGTAAAAAATATATCCCAACTAGTCACTTGTCTGTTTGTGACCAACTGGTTGATCCTTTGGTGGCTACAAGTTTAGGTAAAAATCTCATGTACTTCAACGACTACTAAAACGTATATGGTTCCTCCCTGACAACGTTTCTAATAGCTCCAGTGCCATTTTTTCAACCTTGTGAGTATTGTGGGGTGTTATAACCTTTGTATCTGAGGGTGTTTGTTCTCGTCTTCTGGCATAAGATACGTATTTTAAGCACCTTTCTTACTTGCTGTACCATACTGTTAAAGATTCATTCATTATACATTGTTTCCAGGCACTTCGTTGTGACATAATGAGTGTTACTTAGATGTAGTTACAATATAAGCCCTAGTACCACATGATCCGGCATGCACAGCCTACAAGCTTCCCTATCCACATAACTTCACCAGCACAGGATTCCCAAGTTTGTCAAGAAAGAAATTTACAATCTTTTTGCCCTGGAAAATCGTATTGTGTTTTAACCATTAGCAGACATTCATCTGCACTCTGCCCAGGGTGAATAATATTCAGCAACTTAGGTACAAATTTTCCATGCTTCATATTTTGCATCATGGTGATCTATACTTCTTGGACTTGAGGTCCAGCAGCAGCCACTTCTGCTGGACCTATTGACATTCTTGATAGTGTATCAGATATAGCTTTCTTCTGAGCCTGCTATGTATACAAACTCCTGGGATGCAAACATCCAGCAAGTCAAATGGCTGTGGTGTCATTTACAGCTCATGAGATAAGTTGGGCGTTGTAACCGATAATTACTTCAGTTGTTCTACATGTCAGGTAGCATCTGAATTTCTAAAAATCAAATAACACTGCCAGTGATAATTTTTAGTGACTGAATATTTCCTCTTCCGTTTTGACAGAGTGTGACTGGCAAAGGCTATTGCTCTGATCGGTTTTCCCTGCTCTTTTTCTTGAATTTCATAGAGATAAACATCAAGACTGAAATCTGAGCTGTCACAGGCTAAAAAACTTTGCGCTAGGTGGAGATGGAACAGAATCACTATACTGTTCAATTTCCGTTTGATTTTGTTGAAGCCTGTGCTGAGTTCTTCTGTTGATAGTCAAACACTTTCTTTCTTTAGTACTCCTTGTAAGTTTTCGTTACTTTGCCCTTCATTCCCGACTAAGCATTGTAAAAGTTGCACAGGCCTAGAAATGTGCACAATTATTTCTTGCATTTAGGCACAGGAAAACTGTTAATTGCTTTCAGTTGGTCCAAATCAGGTGCAATAATCCCCTGTATTACAACGTGGCCAAGACATTTTATACTTCTTCTAGTGAATTTGGACTTCAGTAACTTTACTATTACTCTGGCCCTCTTGAAATAATCTAATACTTCCACAATACTTTCCAAGTGTTCTTCCCAGATTCTTGAAGTGGTTTTATATGACATCAACATATATTGTGATTTTACTAAGCAGCTAGCCACATGAATGCTACCCAGAGTCTGTATAAATACTGCCATAGATATATTTAGTCCTGTCACAGTTGCCACTAATAATGTTTTGGTGTGTGGAGCAGGAATGGAATAATCGTAACCCTCAAGATGCGTAATGCTTAGATATCATAACCTTAAACCTTTAGAAAACAACAGTTAAACCAAAACTTTTTATGTCACTGAACATTTTTGAGAAAACAACGGCTATTAAAACTTCATGTTTCACTGAACACCTACTTAAGATTACTTATGGTCAACAAAAAAATCTATGCCTTTATCCTTCTCATATACTTATAACTCAGGCTACTTTTCTAACATTCAACAATCAAATTACTGCAGTAGACACCTTAGCCTCCATTCGGTTCCAAACATAATTCAAAAACTCAGACAGCTTACTGCTGCAACCTTACAACTGACTGAAGTGTGACAGCTAGACTGCAGGGGATATGTAAATAAATGAGAAATAAAAGCAGAGGCAATCATTGTTCTTTTTCTCCGAGAGGAAACAGTATGGTAAGAAATTTTAAAATCTCATATAGTAAAAAGTGCTGTCTGCTATCTCTTTATAATGGTTTACATGTTTTGATGGTCGTGTAGATAAGTATCGATAGACGGTGCACTACAGCCAAAGAGGGCAAAAACTGCATGAAATATGAGGACGCACTGAAAAATAATGCCTCCGAATTTTTTATTCTGTTCCCAATATAAGTTGAGGTATTATATGCCATTCATATTACTTGGTCATCTTTCCCACTTACTGCACCCTCTGTCGCTAAATGGCTCCAAATTGTAGTGTGTAACATGGCAGCATGTAACGTAACTATGTAAGTGCGTGAGAAACAGCGTGCTTTAATCGAGTTTCTAAACGCAGGAAACGTCCCTCCAATTGAAACCGTAGAAGAATGAAAGTTGTGTACGATGACGATGCCATATCACACACGACTTCTGTGACATCTGCAGCAATCCGACACCTGTCATCGATCATCCTCCACACAGTCCCAACTTGACTCCATCCGATTTTCATCTGTTTCCAAAATTTATAGAACACCTTCGAAGACTTTCCACTGATAGTTATTAAGTAATGTAAGCGGAGTTGAGGTTGTGGCTGTGTCAATAAAGTCAAACATTCTACAATGACAGTATCAACAAACTGATCTCTCATTGGGGCAAACGTGTTCATCGCTAATATGTTGAGAAGTAAATATGATGACACGAAGATTAAAGAAATTCAATGTTAATAAAGATTATTTTATTTGAAAAGCTTTAAGAGTATTTACATAAAATATTCGGAAGCACTATTTTTCAGCACACCCTCGAAGTTACATCGAAATCTTGAATTGATGTCGTAGGCTGTTGGGATTCTCGTTTCAGTGTATATATGTTTTAGAAAACTCCGATTATATTGCATCGAGTCGGTTGCTCGTGGTTCAAACTTTAACGTCATTGAACAAATGACGTTGCCTTAT
This sequence comes from Schistocerca cancellata, assembly GCF_023864275.1. Taxonomy (NCBI): domain Eukaryota; kingdom Metazoa; phylum Arthropoda; class Insecta; order Orthoptera; family Acrididae; genus Schistocerca; species Schistocerca cancellata. Next base: position 198,913,284 of record NC_064633.1, read on the forward strand.
ACAACATAACAGTTGTCTACAGGCAAAATAAATCCAATTCAGTTTAACCGATTAATGCCAAACTCAGTCAGTTGCAGTATTCTTTCCAACCGAATTCATCATGATCTTACAACTTCATTCGACCAATGGTGTAGACCTATAGTAAAATGTACGTACAAATACTGGCAATTATGAAGTGTATAATATGTGTTTAAGTGTTTACCTTATCATACGAATAATACAGGCTCTGACTTATTTATGGGAACAAAATGTACATATTTAGAACCGGTAATTGCAGTGTTCGGTTCGCTCTCTTTTACGCATTTCACGTTGTTTTCGAAAACCTTATGTTTGCAAAAGATGTTAAAACATAGGTACTGTGCCATATTTTATTCTCTGCTAGTTTTTATTTTCCTACCGGTATTTTACTAGTTTGTCTCGTGATAATTTACAATTTATTGGCTGTATTTCCAAGAAAGATGAACAGGCCCCTATTGATGTTGGTCAGGAATAGTACAGTGGATTCCGGATTTATTGTTTCAAAGCACAGATAACACACTTAATACTATATCGTAGTGCATAAAGAAAATGTTTTCGGTTGTTTCAGTGGGTTTTCATAGTCACTCTTCTTTGAACATCTTTTCAACAGCAATTCTTGGTTACACATATTGACTCCAAATGACATCCATTAAAATAATTCGTTATCATTAGTGTACCGTAAAAAGTTAGGTTGAAAGTGCCATCCAGTATTATGTTTTATCCCACGTTACTCGGTATGGATCTTTTATCAGTAATAATGCGAGTTCCTAAATAAATAAATTCGCGCTGGACTATACAGCAACTTAAATAGACTCCTACAAAATATATAATTTCAAAATACGCATCAAACATGGTACTCTTCTTTTCTCCCATGTATATATATAGTTCTTGTTACTTTCGGACCATGTACATAGTTTTTAATTACATTCGAATCGAGCATAGATACAGTAACAACACATTTAAAATCCAGTTCCACGACTTAAAGTGGGACGTGAAGAAGCTGCAATTATCCGCTTGAGACCATTTTGAAAACATTATGGTTGAGCTTGTGGCATATTAGCTTTTAAGACCCTATGTATTCTTTTCCCTTCTCTCTCTACTATCTCAGCCAGGGGTTTTCGAAGTAAGAGGACTGATAATTACACATTTGTACTGTTAGCAGTACGTACTTCAAACCTAACATGATGGATAATGAGTTGCACACGATGTTTGTAATTTCGAAATCGTCGTAATGAACTACGATCGTGGGACGATTTCCTGATGTAAAACGTCTTGTATACAATTTAGATTTATGAAGTGGTGAGGACATGTTCAGTTCTCGTCTGACAGTGCGTTTTGTTTAATCCATTGAATGCTAAGATCACAGACTTCTTTTTTTTACTTTAATATTACAACATTTGTTTACTTCGACGTTGCCACCTTCACGTCATAAAGCACCTTTTACGATATAAATATTGCTGTTTAGATTAAGAGAACATTCTTCTATTCCATTTCCTGTCTGTGTTGATCGTGTAGATGCCGGGTTTCATTTATATTAAATGGTTTCAGACACGTAATTGCTGTGGCATCTGTAAACGTTCTAGAAAGTTACAGACTGCAGCCTAGGAATGTCTTTATTTTATTCTTCGGGAATCTGAAAACTTTCACCAACAACAAGAACTCAGTCGTATGACGAGACAAAAGTGATTTCTCAACATCTTTCCAGAAAGGCAATAATATTTAATAGCTGAATTGGTCACGATATTACAGGTAAACTGGAATTTAAGAAACGATTCAACTGCATGATAGAGTCTGCCTTTCTTTCCGCAGCTAAAACAGGGGCGTTATAAGGAAATGACATAAATGCTTTATTTATACCGTATTTGTAAGCCGATATCGCAGTCTACATGCCGTTATTTTCTCATTCTGGTGTACTGCACTGCGAAGATTGGTAGCTTTCCTGCTGTGCGTTTACTCTGCTTAAAAATGCAAACTGGCCCATATATTTCTCAGTTGTAGACTTTTGCACCACTTCCCTGATCTTGGATGCGTTCTGAGAAATGTACTTCGTAACTGCTGCAAAATCTGAGTACGGGAGTGGCTCTAGAATAAGTAGTGTCTTAAAGTGTTCATGCCATACTTTGGATGTAACATATGACTTCGTCTGTCGGTTTCTAACGGAAATAGAAAGTGGCTTTAAACACGATACGTGACTCGCCGATGCAACACGTGTATTTCTTCTACTCGAGTTAGGGATGATACGGTATTTTGTGTTTCAGCATTGGTCTCCCCTTGGTGTATTGGATTTTCCACATCTATACGTTTCATTCCGTGTATCAGAAGTTTTCTTTTTTTCTTAATTTGTGTCCTTCCCCATGACCTACTCACTATCCAAGAACAGCTGTTCCTTGCCCGCCATCTTGCCATCACGTTCATCAAATACTGGACATCGTATGAAAATGAGGGCAACGCCACCTGTTCTGTTGCTAGTGGGTGTACGACTTAGCAACAGCCACGCCATCTTTGGAGCGCCACTAGAACTGTATGGTTCGGTTTCGCAATTGTGACGCTTACGGCTCTTTTAAAACGCAAATTTCTTTCCATTTTTCGATACCACTCCACCAACAAGTAGTAATAATAAAGTTCACTTGGGTCACAGCAAAATCGTAACTGAAGCAGATAATAATTGATATTTTAGAAATAATTCGCTTTAGCATTCATATTTTCATAATATACCAAAGCGTACTGTATAACATTCATTAGAGAGAGTACTTCGACAAATAGCCGTGTAACATTAATTAAAAGCTTATTACAGGTAACAGATTTGCGATGTACTAAAGAAAACCAGCGAGAAAGAAACACGTCGTTTAGTAACGTCGCTTACGGCAAGATGCGGACTGTTGCGCAGCGTTTTTCGGGGAATTATCGCTTAGCAAGTAGAATAAACACTCAAAAGCATGAACGAAACTTTCCGAGCAATACAGCCCATCACTGTATAATAATCGACTGTGCTGTTACAATCACGAAAGCATTTGCATCTTGGCCTACTGTCTTTTTTTATATATTTAGTAAACCGAACGTTTGATACCAAAAACCGTTACATATTCAAGATGATATCTCAATGAGCACACATCCAGAATTCCAGATGATACTCCTTTATTTTCCTATCGTCCACGTGGCAATATTATTCGCGTCAACACACCTTCATCAGTCTGTTTTTCCTCTTACCTTCAGAGGCCGCGAAAATAAAATTTTTTACTGCAAATTTCATCTGGGTACTAAAATTACTGTTACAAATGTATTACGTAAATTTAAAATAGGTGTATCGCAATACTCCTGTAAAATGCATTACTTCAAGTTACACTGTCCACGTGGCTTAGGCCTAGTCACTGTTCTCTCTTTCCCCCAGGCGTCTGAAATAAAATGAAATACAAATTTTATCTGGGTACTAGCAAGTAGGTCTACGATTGATAAATTTAAAATACCAGTAGGCCCATCAGAATACTCCCGTAAAAGTGTTACTCAATCATTAATCCCTAAAGACCACTATTTTCGCTAACAATGCGCAAATAAAGTAGCCTATTACTTCAAAGCAAAAAATGTAAAACGATATATTCACGGGAACCTCTAGAGACTTTTCAAAAACTGTAATATTTGCCGATGACCCAAAATACTTTAATCAAACGAAACGTGAGTTTTTGCATTGGTACTTTTAACCTCTGGAGTATTGTTTTTATGTAAAAACTGGAACTATATGAAAATTCTGCAAAACAGGAAACTGATGACCAATTTTTTGGTACCATTATGGTAGTCACCTTTGGACTTAAGTGATTTTTGTGGGTAATTGTAAAAAATCAGTTCAGAACAATTGTGATTTACACTGTCACAACATAAAGATGAAAGTGATTTCCATGTAGACTTCACCATTTTGTCTAGTGACACACAGTGGGATTCTATAATTGATGTAACCATGTTTAAGAAGGAATAGAGAAACATTAGACAAGCAATTAGGACTTTTTGTAAATTCACATTAATGTTAAAATCATACCTTATTAGTTATTCCTACAATTTATCTCAATATTTATGTATGAAGATTGAGTGTTTCTGTTTGTGATGTGGTATGCACCAATGCTTTTATGTAAATAGACCTCTGCTCATAGAGTACTGTTATCCTTTGAAAATTATGTAAATATTATGCAAACAGTAGCACATATATAGAAGCTTCTTACTACAGATGAAAAGAGGCAAGGTATATTTTTCATTTAGTAGCTTTTGTGCTATTCATATTAGGTTCTTTGACAGTATTTTTAAGTACAACCTGAATATCCCAAACAGATGTTTACTTCTTTATATAGCATGGAGAGGCAGACTGCAATACTACTTCCGTCTGTTAATTTATACCTTGGTTCATTTCATATGCCTGGTACAGCATCTGAAACAACTCCTTTGTGGGATATCTAGTCCATAAGTAAATGAATGAACCATATAATGTTCCATTTTTTGCTGTGAAAAATGGGGGAAACCATATTAGAATCAAGCACTGTGTCATGTAGATCCTTTCTTACTACTTGTGGTTCTTAAAGAACACATAGACCAAATATTAGGTGCAGAACCACTATTTTTGCATAGTTCTCTAATCTGAAACATGCCATAATTCAGTCATTTCAGATTGTTACTCCTTTTGGGTTTACCATTCTCTGCAGATGTGTTGTTGGCACTGCAAGCCATTTCTTTATGCAATAAATAACATTTCCTAGAGTGTCTGCATGGTTCATTGTGGCTTTCTATCTGCTCTTTTGTGCATCTTTCTCTTGCCTCATCCTTAACAAGAGAGCATTCAAACTGCACCTTTTTGTTTAAAACTATCAGTTTCAAAATGTAAAATTGTTGCAAAGGCAATCCCTTCAATATTTATTTAGAGAACTTAATACTTTGACTCTCCTCTCAATACCTACTGTTTACATTCTGCAGCTTTTTCAGTAGTTCCTAAAAGAATAGTAGTTATCTAAATTGTACCAGCTAAAAATAGAGGCTAGTTTACAATCTAGACTAATACTTGTTACGAGATTAACAACTATTTGCTGTTGCTATATCTTCTTACGTAAAAAAAAAAAAAAAAAAAACGTTAATTCATTCATCCATTCATTCACACATTATGTTCTGTAAATCCCACCATGAAAGAGTATTGATGTATTATTTACTTTATTTTGAGTTTGATTTACATCAACAGCAGAAGTAACCATTGTAGGCTACTTCTGTAAGATATGCCAAGATCAAATTATGGCTAGTGTTAAGCTAGTTACATTGGTGATTATAGAAATTACTTCTACAGTACTGGTACTTTATGTATATTTATGTGTCTTAGGAGAAAACAGTTTATACTACTCAGCCCCTGAGATACTAAATTGTTTCTAACTATAGTTACCTCAGTATGTCAATAGCTTATTTGATACTTCTGTATATTATTTTCTATGTACTGTAAAATTAAGAAACTGTTCTCTAGTGTATACTTTTATGTGCCATGTATTATTATTTGTATGTGTACTGTAATTAAGTCAACAAAATGTATTTGTACAATATATGTTAACTCCCTGTGATGAAATTAATGGCTTAAAAATGCTCAAAGATGGATCAAAATAAATAAATAAAAGCAAATGTTTGTAGCTCATAATTCAAAAGAATCATTTACTTTACACAGACTGCTAGCTGGCAAAGTCGATTTCATATAAATATTAGAGTTATGTAAAATTTTCATCCCGGGGTTCTAGTTTGTGATAAGCTGCAGAAAGTGTGGCTAATGTTGTATTCCTTTACTTTGTTTTTGAATATATGAGGATTTTCAGATTTTTGTTTCATATTTACTGGCAAGTCATTATAGACTTTGGCACCGGTATATGAAACTCCACTCTGAACCCTATATAGGAATGCATAAACTAAAGGTATCACAGTAGGAATGGTCAGTACTCATGGATATGACAGAAACAGTTGTTCAAATCAAAAAAGTCTAGTAACATGGGCTTAAAAATTCAGACCTTAAGTGCTGTGAGCACTTCTTCATCTCAGAATTGTGATGTAAATCTCTTCTAATGCAACCTCTTTGCTTTCCCACATTATGGGGAGGGGGTAGTACAAAACAAAACAAGGAAAAAATATTTAGAAAAGTTCAGCTCCAAAATAGCTCCAAAATGCATACCTTTAAGAGCCATAAGGTCTTGTTCAATAGACGAGACATGTTTCACAATATTGAAGATGAAGAAGTGCTCACAACTCTCAAATTACATATTTTAGAGCCCATGTTTACTAGACCATTTTGCTTTGTACAGTCACTCCTGTAATTATATACTATGCATGTCTATGAAATATACTGGATTATTATATACTGTGCATGTCTATGAAATACATTAGACTACTTTACTATTAAATTTGTATTGGCTGTTTGTATTTTACCATACATTTGTATTTACTGTTTTGTTAAAGATAGCTAACTTCCTCATTACAAAATAATGTAAAATGAATTTATTAAAAATTACTTGCAAATATATTCTCTTGAACTGTCCAATATCATATGTACAACCTTACAATTCTATGATTTGTATTAACTGTTTTGTTTAAGATAGATAATTTCCTTTCTACAAAATAATGTAAAAATCAATTTGTAAAAATTACTTGTAAATAGCTCTCTTGACCTGTCCAATATCATATGTACAGCTGTACAATAGTATGATTGCCTGGATCAATAAAAATACAATACAATACAATACCTCTGAATGTTGATCATTCCTCCTGGGAAACCTTATATATGGAAATTTTCTTTACTTCTGATGTACAGTTAGAGTATTATCATTATTATTATTATTACATTGTATTACAATGAAGCTGTCAGTCTTCTGTGGCAATATATATTTTTAGTTAACTGATTATATTTGTATATATGAGTGCTGAATTTCCATTAATCCCTCGGTACACCCAATTTGATTCTTTACCTGAAACACTGTAGTGTAGGCCAAAGATTTAAGATCCTGTGTGCTAAACTGTTCCATTCCTTTTCCTTTTTATTTATGAAAGATAAATTTGCCCACAAACTTATTGCAGTGTAGCTCATTTATTTTAAGCAAGTCATCTGAACTCTGGTTTTTTCTTCATTTCTCCTCATTCAAATTACTTCTGATAGAAGCACTAAACTGCAACCACTAATAGCCCTGTATGCCTTATCTAATCAGTAAATTTGCCTCCAGCTTTCCAGTGAGTTCCATTTCAGCTCCTTTATCATGGCAGTGACGTAACTATATTGCTCAACATTTCTGTGGATATGTCTTTCAGTCCTTCTTTGTAAATCCTCCAGTATGAACTGAACTGAACTGAATTGTTCTAATTGCCTGTAAACAACAGTTGTGTTGTATAAGGCATCATCAGTGCTTAAGTAATTATGCAAATGATTAATGTATATAAATATTACAGTATTACATAATATTGCTTATCTTGTACTCATCACATAATTATTTTTGTTACATAGATTATATAGACTACAAATTAGGTTATATGCCCTGAGATACAATATTGTTTGTTACAATCGTATGTATAACTAAAGATAATCCTTCTTCTTATATGTAAGTTAATTTCTGTTATAGAATTCTTTTTCTTTCAACCATGTCTCTACCACTATTTTAAATTTATTTTTGTATAATACTCTTGTGTCATGTGGTATGTTGCTGAAAAATATTTTGCCAGCATGAAAACAATGGTTTTGGATCTACTTAAATGATTGCAAGGAATGTCCAGTATATTCCTGTTTTTGGTTTCTATGAGTGCACATCTGATTTACTTTCATACATGTAGACATTCTGTTTGGCATGCATAAGTACTTTGAGTGTCTATGGACTGGGGACTGTAAGTATTTCGTGCTCAATAGAGTACTGTCTGCAAGAACTAAAACTTCCTCAAATGAAAAATGCATTGTGAATTGTGGATTATTTGTCTCATAGTGTACATAATCTAAATCATTTGATTCAGGTACAGGAGACACATCAAGTTGTGGTAAAATTTTACCTTAAACAAAGTACAGATGATGTTAACAAACAACAGCATAGTAATAATAGAATTTTGTTACACATACATACAATAAAATCTAATACTTAAGTACCCCTTGCTCATGTTAACATTTCATCCTCTATGAATTCTTCTGTTGAATAGTACCATTTCTCCTGCAGAATCTGCTGCAGCCTCATTTTTAAAATTTCTGGCTTCATAGTAAATATGTTTTTGCCCATTAACTTGTTGTATATTGTTATCTCCATATGTCTGATGGCTTTATTCTGCCAGAGGAAACCCTCTTTTGCAACAGCAGAGTTTCCCCAAAGAAATATTCCATAGCAAAAGTGTGTAGACCATAAGCATGAGCTCTTTATTCACACAATCCTTCAGTTTCCTGAGGAAATATAAAACTCTTGATAACTTACTGCAGAGTTTTCCTGTATAAATAATCCAGTATATTTTACTATTGAGGTAACAATTTTGCAGAATTCTCAAGTTCATTTTGTGCATTTTTAATATCTTTAAGAGAAAACAGGATGTGTTCAGTTTTATTTTTATGTGATGTCAACTTGATTTCATGGAAATAGTGAGCTGTCTTTTCCATTATGGAGTTGTTCATTTGTTTGGCAACATTCACGTCATTATATGATGTGATAAAAGTTCTGTCATCAGTGTACAACACAGATTTGTATGGTACTAAGTTGGGCGAGTCAGTCACATGGACAATAAATGAGAAAGGTCCCAGCACAGGTCCTTGTGGGACTCCATATTTTACATTGAGGTCAGATTTTTTATAAGAATTTACAACAACCATGATTGGTATAAGTCCAGGACTCCAGATTGGGTATTATCAACAAACAGTATGCCTCTTGCTTTCCCTTCCGTGAACAACCCTTTAAAATTCTCATATCTTGGGAAAAGACCCTGTTTGCCTCGCAAACTACACTTCTCACATGAGGGTTCCAATGCAGTTTGGCTCCAGATGTCATTCCCAGATACTTAAAATTAGTTGGTACAGAGAGTATCTCTCCCTTTAGCCTAAACTCAAATATTGTCTTCAACTTTCTGGAGCAGAAACTTGCTTGCACGGATGCTCACTCCATTTGCATTTACTCATTACTCTCTTGTTGCAAGATGATCCTGGAGGGACTCAAAATCCCGTAATTGCATAATTATGCAGTATACCACCGGATCATCTGCAGACGTTCTAATATTTGAGTGGATTCCTGTGCCTAAGTCATTTATGTATGTCATAAGCCAACTGGATCCACAGCACATTTCCCAGTGACATTCCTGTCAGTATCTCCACCTTCTCTGAGACACCTTTTCCTATCCTTATCCCTTACCATTTGCGTTGTACCGTGCAAAAATGCCTTTACACAAATTACTACTCTGCCTTAATTCTCCAGCATTTCATGATTCATGTAATAATAGTTCATGACAAATACCATTCATAAGTCTAGTGAGATACAACCTAGTTGCCCCATCCCATCCCCCTTCCCCCTCCCCCCAACTTCATCTATTGTGTTTGCTACATCTTGAGTGAATCTTACAAGTTTTGAGTTACAAGAGTGTTGTTCCATACTGAGTATCCTTAAGCCATTGAGCTTCATTGCTTAGTGTATAGATATGCTTAACTACTAGCCTTTCCATAATTTTGGTGACCACTGATGTTAAAATGACTGGTCTGTAATTTCTAACATCCTGTGGATCAACTGCTTTGGGGACAAAGATCACAATGGCTACCCACTAGCCAACTGTTTCTCTAAGCTTGACTTGAACAATTCTGCCCGGGAGATCACAACTGTTGAGTCTACCACTTTTTTTATTTTATCTTATTTTTTTCTTTTGCACATGTCACTGTTTGGCTGTTTTTTTACTCTTTTAATGATCTCCTTTGTACATGTCTTTGTATGTACCTGCTACATGTCTATCTGATTCTTCCTCCAAACACATGCCTCAAGGTTTTTCCATGTAATGACTGGAACTATCTCTCTCTCTCTCTCTCTCTCTCTCTCTCTCTCTCTCAGTGACAGAATGCTGTTAGTTCTTTGTGTATATCTCATTTAATTATAAAAACTCTTCATCTTTTCCCCATTAAATCATTTTTAGTTTCTTGTATTGTCCCCACAAGTTGCCTCCTTTTTTCTCTTAAGTAAACTCTGTTCCCAACCTCTTTTTTTTACCTTAGGTGTTCTGTGCTGCATTTTCTTATTGTTTTTTTGTTATCTTTTTGTTATAGAATGCTGGATGTGTCACCTTACTTTTCTTTTCTTTTCTGGTACCCACTGTTCCTGCCTTCTGTTGATCAGTTCCCAAACTTTCTCCAGTTTTTATTTATTAGTAACCAGGGTTCTACCCACTCTCCATAATTTTCCATCTTCTCTCCTGTTGCCACTGAATCTTTACCTATCCCTTTGATTTCCATTATTGTGGTTGTTAATGCTCTGCACTTCTTCTTTATAGTGTTTCAAATCACATGTCTCACCAAGAACAGATCCAAAATTTGTTTCTTCCTTGTAGTCATGTCACCGCTTGGTTGAAACACCTTCATCCCATCCAATGTTTTTCCTAACTAATGCTTTTTGGTGCCTCCCTCCCACTTTATCCCAGGTGAGTGTAGATTCCCTTGTGTACCTAATAGCCTGTCAATCTGTTTCCATTATCCACCAGTTTCAATAGATTTTCTAAATATTCTTTCCCATGCTATATCACACTATATCCTCACTTTCTTACATTTTTTCACCAACAATTATTTTCTATTTAGTATTTATCATTTCAGGAAAGCTCTCAAAATATCTTACATTTGTAATGTGTGCATAGTTCAGAATATTCAGTTTTGTACACAAATCAAAAAAAGTTTTGCATCACCCCGGTTCCCAGAGCTCCTGAAGATAGATGTTGACTGTGGATATTGTATCACAGACACAGTCCCTTTGACTGTTCAGAGATGTCACAAACCCTGACCAAAGATGTAAACAACCATTCATGAGCAGCACCTGCTGACATAGGGGGTCTGACAGCCAATCAGTTCCAGTCATTCCACAAGGAAGGAGGTACATGGGTCATATTGTCTGTAGTTCAACCATGCCTAGACGGTCAATACCATGGTTTCATCACATCTGCATTGTTACTTTGTGCCAGGAAGGGCTTTCAACAAGGGAAGTGTCCAGGCATCTTGGAGTGAACCAAAGTGATGTTGTTCAGATATGGAGGAGATACACAGAAACTGTCTATGACATGTCTCGCTCGAACTGCCCAAGGGATACTACTGCAGTGGGTGACTGCTACCTATGGATTATGGATAAGAGGAACCCTGACAGCAATGCCACCATGTTGAATAATGCTTTTCGTGCAGCGACAGGACATTGTGTTACAACTCAAACTGTGCACAATAGGCTGCATGATGCACAACTTCACTCCCAACGACCATGGCGAGGTTCATCTTTGCAACCATGACACCATGCAGCACAGCACAGATGCGCCCAACAACATGCTGAATAGACGGCTCAGGATTGGCATCATGTTCTCTTCACTGATGAGTGTCACATGTGCCTTCAACCAGACAACCATCAGAGATGTGTTTGGAGGCAACCCAATCAGGCTGGACGCCTTAGACACACTGTCCAGCAAGTGCAGCAAGGTAGAGGTCCCTGCTGCTTTGGGGTGGGATATGTGGGGCTGACGTATGCCGCTGGTGGTCATGGAAGGCGCCATAACGGCTGTACGATATGTGAATGCCATCCTCCAACCAATAGTACAACTATTTCAGCACCATATTGGCAAGACATTCGTCTTCATGGACAACAATTCACACCCCCAACGTGCACATCTTGTGAATGACTTCCTTCAGGATAACGACATTGCTCGACTAGAGTGACCAGCATGTTCCCCAAACATGAATCCTAGTGAACATGCCTCAGTTAGATTGAAAAGGGCTGTTTATGGATGACGTGACTCACCAACAACTCTGAGGGATCTACTCCAAATCGCTGTTGAGGAGTGGGACAATCTGGACCAACAGTACTGTGATGAACTTGTGGATAGTATGCCGTGACGAATACAGGCACGCATCAATATTGAAAGAGATGGTAGTACTCATCTAAACAAAAAGAATAATTCTAATAAACATGGATCCAAAAATTCATGCTTTCTGAGATAAGTCCAATAAGGGCCCAGAAATGCATACTTTCTGCAATAAACACAGGTTTACTGGAGGTGTTCAATGTGGCATCCGTTCATGACAATGCACCTTGGTTGTTGTTGTACCTGCTGGCATGCATTGAAGATGTGACCGTGTAGTGTCCGCACATCATTGATTGGCGTGACATGGACCAGTTCCTTCAAGTGTCTCCATAACCAAACGTGTAGGGCATTGAGGTCTGGGGAATGAGCTGGCCAAGGAGTGCCCCCCCCCCCCCCCCCCCCCAACCAATCCAGCAGTGCTGAAATGTCTACATCAGATGCTCGTGCACATTTTGCTGGAAATGTACTGGTGTGCCATCTCATATGAACCACATTTGTATTCATTGCTGCAGTGGCACAGCCTCCAGTAAGGTAGGCAATACATTAATGAGAAAGTCCAGATAATGTGCCCCAGTTAATCTTTGTGGAAGCATGTATGGCCTTATTAATCTGTTTGCTCACATGGTCCTATTAATCTATCGCCAAGTATGCCTCCTCATATGTCGATCGAAGATTGGTTTTGATGCCTCCTTTCCTGAATTGCTTTGGGATTTACATCTGCCCATACATGCTGGTTATGGAAATTCACAACACCATCTCTTACGAACCCTGCCTCATTGATAAATACAATCTTGTATGTGAACATTGGATCTGTGGCACACTTCTGCAACAGCCATTGACAGGATCACCATACACTTTGATGATTCTGTGACCTTAGGGCCTGAACACACGGTAGATGGTATGAGTACAGCAATTGTTAATGAAGTAGAGCACACTGCAGATGGTATGAGTTCAGCAATTGTTAATGAAGTAGAACACACTGTAGATGGTATGAGTACAGCAATTGTTAATGAAGTACCTCCTCCCCCACATAAGATACACCCCTTCTGCTGCTACTTATTGTCACACACTGGTCTGAGGGATTTCTTCCACTGAATGTAGCACACACTCCTCCATGTCAGATGTGTGGACTGTGTGGGGCCTTCTACTGTCAGTCTTCTGAGGTGCAAGGGCACCTGTGCCTGTCAGAGGCTGGAAAAGTTTGCTGAATAGCTTTTCAGAGGGCACTCTGTGCTGTGGATATTTTACAGTGTAGAGGGCATGGACTTACAGGCTATATGCCCATTTGTTAAACCATAGCAGACTACCATATCCGCCATTTCACTTGTTGAGTAGCAGGCTTCCATTGCTGACAAATGGTGGAAGAGAGAAAATGTAAATATAAATATACCATTTGTATGCACAAACAGCACAGTAATGGTAAATACATACGTGAATCTGTGTTTGAAAGAAGGTACAACACTATGATATGTACCCAGGGTTGACTAATTTACAATAAGGCACACAAACATGACAAAAACTAGTGTAGCCTATAACACGAGTCGAACTACTCAACTGACTGCAGACCACCTTATGGTATGTAAAGTACTGTGGGTAAGACTTCATAATACCCTGCCAACACAATTGACAGAGTGCCGGTGCAACGACTGTGCTAAATCTGCAATCAAGCATCTTGCAGCCCTTCCTATAAACATGTGTTTATCTTGGAAAGTATGCATTTCTGGACCCATGTTTACTGGCCTTATTTTTCTTATTTTGATGAATACTACCACCTCTCAAATTATTCGACCCTTTTTTTAACACCCTGTGTAGCACCCCTCTCTGTCCAAGAATTTTCTCCTCCGTTTGTACACTGGTGTAATTAACCTGCTTTGCAGCTACTTCACTGATGATGCTGCTTTCATGTTTGGAGTCGACTGTGGTTATTATGTGACACTGTCAGGTGGAGATACTGGGTACTACAAAACATCTACATCACTATGACTCCAATTAGGCAATGTAAAAGTCATAGCCTGCATGGACAGGAACCAAAAAATGAGCATACATCATTCCCAAGATCCATATATTCAGGTAACTGATGGATTCCAAAACAGCAGCATTTCAGCTGCACATCAGACATCCATCTGGTCAGGACCCAATGAAATATCTGAAACTATACAATCAAGTCATCAAATATAATAGGTAGGATGACATTATATGTGTCGTGGCATCAGATGCCAAATGTGGCGTCAAGACACCACCTGTAGTGGGTGGGTGCCAGGAGGTGCTGTATTAAAACTCGGCAAGAATTTTGCAGAAGTTTTATTTGCTTCCACTACAGTCACCTTGGTCTGCATCACAGGCCCCACAATGCTGAGGAAGCACCCCAGCGGCCTGTGCAATGCAATGCTGTGTCGTGCTGGCCTTGTACGCCAGCTGCAGAGTTCCAATTATGTCAGGACGGCTGCACCAGCAGCTGACTCGGTGTGAGCTGTGGGCAGCCAGCTGCGTCCTTCTAGCCGGCGTGGCTGAGATTGCAGTGACCAACAAGTGCCCACTATCCAGCATCTGTGTCTGCGGCCCTCACCTCTGGAAGTCTCCGGTGTGTGTCGGGAGCTGAGACGACTGCCCGTGGTAGGGAGCCGAGGAGTGGCCCGCCCTGGCTGGCTGCGGACCCCACATTGGCCTCAGAGACTTGAACCAACGACCCACCATGGACTGGGACACAGGCGCCCCTTCTGTTGCTGCGTGTAACCTGACGGTGTGATATGCCCCGCCGTCCAGGACAGCTGCCGTACTTGAATGACTCTCGTTAGAAAACAACACCTATTTATACTCGACTTCGCACCTCCGTTTCACTAATGCACCGCTTTGCGTCACGTATGCATAACACTTAGGTTGGCCAATGGCCCTCTTCTGCCTGTGACTTGTGCCAGAGAAACTGCTATGTGCGCCCTCTCTGGCTGTTCTACACCCCCATGGCCTCTATTTGCCTTCACAACTGCTGGTACGCATAACTCAATGCAATCCGGCCCACACCTGGTGTAACTCATGCTCTGAATATTGCACAACATATGTTTGGCAAACATGTATTTTGACTTGGATGGTACAGTCCACTAGTGACTGGAGAATAACAAAGAGAAGCTTGATAGCTGGGACAAATCCAGGCTGAACTGAAGAATTAAAACAAATATTTTGTAATATTATCAGGAAAACAATTGATGAGTGGGCCACCACATCATGAGAAAATGACAAGTTGCATGTACAAAATGATTTGACCCTATGCCTCGCTGTGAATTTCAATATGACAGAAGCCAAAAAAATCTCACATTTGATGAAAGGAGTCACAGAAGGCATATACCAAATTCTCCTCATAAAGGATGTCACAACAACTGAGGAATCCATCAAGTTGTGCCAGTGCATCAAGGAAATGCAACAGAAAAGAATTGGATGAAAGAAGTGTGACTGACTCTTGAATGTGGTCCATATGGCAGTTGTGGAAGACCACCGTAACTTCACTTCTCTCATCTGCCAGGTAGTGAGAGATGAGATATAGTAGTTTATGGCAACCAGAATGGTTGGATTGAATAAGCAAGAGACAATAACCATGAATATTGAACACATATATCAGGTATAATGGGGAATGTTGAAGAAGATGTATATCAATCTTTAGCACCAATCTCCACCACCAGTTGGCAATTCTAGGAATAATGGATGTGGCAAATTCAGACTTCTACCGCAGCTGTCAGATGAAAATCCAATGTCTGAATAATGTAGGTTCAACCAACTCCTCCTCCTCCAAGTATAATACCCACCAGAAGAACAGGCATTTGCAGCAAGGAGGACAATGCACTGGTATGTTTCCACCGTGTCTGCCTTGGACATGTTGTATGCTACTGCAGAGAAACAAGATGTTTGATGGATGACTACTACACTGACAAATGTTGACCATCACAACAGTTCTATTCATGCTGTCAACTGCAGGGGGTTCTAGTTGTTGACCTGTGGGATGAAGTCCGTTGCCATACCCTGGACAGGGTCATTCCCCAAACTCACTACAGGCATGCTCCATCGTTTTGCAGAGGAACCGGCTGCTCACTTGGAGCTGGTGTAAGCTGTTGCCAGCACATTGGCTGACAAAGATGTAGCAAGAAAATCGATAGTAGGCACTGGATCAAGTGCGCCTATCAGGAGAGAGGCCAAAGACAGACTCACAAGCAACATGCAGCCAATGCTCTCTCGACCGCAAGTATTTAGGTCGCTGCTGCTGACCGGAGAGTCTCAGTCTCAGTCACTAGCACAATCGCTCAGTCACTAGCTCAGTCAGTGATGCACCAACTCACACTCGAGTTTGGTGTCTGTCATTCATTGCATAGCAGGACTTGTACTTAACTAGCAGTGAGACTAGTATGGATGATTACGGAAGAGCTTGTACCACTAAACATGGACTCTCTTTAAGATAAGTAGCTTCCTGTTTAAGTAAATAAAGAACCCTGTTAATACATGTGTGCAGTTGTGTTGTAGAAAGAGTATACCAGTCGCCAAGCAACATCCTCTCCCTTGATTCATATGGTTCAAGACTCAACAGTGGCAACGAGGACACAACAGTAGCGATGAGGATAATTCAGTTCTGATGAAGTTAATCAACTTGGCTGAAGATTTTGCTTGCTTCTCTTGTGTTTTAGCTTGTAGGGGTGCTCATTTCTATTTGCTCAATTATTCTTGTGTTCTTGCAAATATTCCAGGGGGGAGGGGGGCAGGGGTAGCTGCAGAACTATCCAATTTCTCTTTTCAGAGGCTTTGCTGGCTTTTTGCTATAACATATTTATGTGTACGATGGCCATCCCCCCCCCCCTCCCCCCGCCAACTGCCTGCCCCTGTGCCTCAGCCACATATGGCCAATGTGAAGGATCTAACACAAACTTTTCAGTTGCAGAATCAACAAATTGCTGCCTTACTGATGATGGTACAACAACTACTGGCTGCACAAGCTGTGTCGGCTGCACAACCAACCAACCAGTACAACAAGTGCTGCCGACCTGCATACCAATGTTCTGGCAATTTAATGAAACAGAAGAAGAATGGCTCCAATACCTGACTCAGTTCCAAGCACATTGTCAAGTTCATCATGTTGAAGGTACTGTAAAGTTGCAATGCTTCCTTTTGATTGTGGAGTCCCCAGTGTTCAGGGTAATAAAAAAACTATTCCCAGCTGCATCTCCTGATGAACTCAGCTATGACCAAGTAATTGCTGCATTAACTAAGTACTATGACCAGCAAGTCCAAGTAGCTGCAGCTAGGTATCAGTTCTTTTGTTTGCAGAAAAACCTGGAACAGATGTACTGCCAGTGGCACACAGAATTAACAGGCATGACTAGGAAATGTAAATTTAAGTGTAGTTGTGACCACTTTTTCAGTGATTTAATGATAAGGGATGCAATAACATTCAACTTTGCAGATAGTCGAATACAGAAACAGATCTTAAAATACTTTTATCCATCACATCCCCAAGT
Organism: Schistocerca cancellata; assembly: GCF_023864275.1. NCBI lineage: Eukaryota > Metazoa > Arthropoda > Insecta > Orthoptera > Acrididae > Schistocerca > Schistocerca cancellata. The sequence goes on from NC_064633.1 coordinate 198,930,830, forward strand.
ATTTAAAATCTTAGAGCAATGTGATTCAGGTGCCATAGCAGCTGATAAGTTTGACCAAGCCCCAATTTGTTGGGTCAAGTCACCCCTTGTTCGCGACCGCCCCTTGCAGTCACAACAATGAGCACATATGCAGTCACATGGAAAGCCATGTAGACATGTAAACAGGCCTGTGAATTTAGTGAAACCTTGCCCTAGATGTTTTGCTCACTGTAAAAGACAGGACTGCCCATCACATAATGTAATGTGTTACATGTGTGGAAAAAAGGCCATGTCCAAGCAACAAAGATGCCACTTTTGCCCACTCTCAGAAAAATCAGGCTCATGCACATGCACTGAACATTGTGTTTTCAAAACCTACCACGTGCTCTGACAAAAGTAACATTAAGGTTGAGCCTTCTTCTCACCCTAGTGCTGTGCAATGACTTCTAACTATTTGCTGGCAGTCATGTGAACTTTCACTGGTGCCTCAGTAACTTAGTTTAATAGTTTCACGTATGAACAGTTAAACTCACCATGCCTTTCTAAATCTAGCAAGCACCTCACTGCTTACAATGGACAGGAAATTCCAGTGCTTGGACAATGTAGTTTGCCTGTCACTTACGAATCTCACACAAGCACAATGAATTTTACTGTGTTGAAATCAAGAGACAGTGAGAACATATTTGGTTATGATGCCTTTGATTTGTGTGGCCTTAGCATCCAAGACAATGTATTTTCAGTATCAGCTTTTGACCCAAAAGACAATGCAGCTAGCTTGCTCAAAGAATTTCCTAAACTATTTTCAGAAGGAATGGGAAAAGCTAATAACTTTGTAGTGCATGTTATGTTGAAAGACAATGCGCAGCCTGTTTTTTTGACCCACTTCATTCCTGTTGCTTTAAGAGACAAAGAAGCCAGTGAATTGAAAGAATTGGATGATAATGGTGTAATTGCTCCCATTCAAGCTTGTCAATGGGCAAGCCCTCTTGTTGTGTTGCCGAAACATTCTGGTCGTATTCACATTTATGTTGACTTCAAGTCTACGGTCAACCCACAAACAGTAGTTGACACTTATCCATCACCTCTCCTTGAGGAACTCATGGATGGGCTTGGTGCAGGACGTTACTTTTCTAAGATAGATTTACATGATGCCTACTTAAAAATTGCATTGGATGAAGAATCACAGAAAGTGTTTGCTGTAAATACCCTCTTAGGACTGTTCAAGTATTTGTATTTGCCCTTTGGCATTGCTTCCACACCTGCCATTTTTCAATGTTATTTGGAACAGCTAACTGCAAAAGTGCCATTTTGTTCAAACTACCTTGATGGTATTGTCATCTCAGGTTATACACCAGATGAACACATTGCCAATTTGCGTACTCTTTTTTAAGTGTTTTCAGAAGCAGGACTCAAGTGTCGTCTCGAAAAGTGTGACGTCTTTCAAACGAACTATAGTACTAAGGTCATGTTATAAACAGTCAGGGTGTGCACCCCCTCTAATCATGTTTGCTTTCAATCTTTGACATGCCTGTTCTTTGCAATGTGTCTGAACTGCAGTCAGTTCTAGGCAAGATGACGTACTACATTCAGTTTATACTGAATGCAACTCAGATCGCGACTCCACTGCATCACTTGCATTGGAAAAATGTGTCTTTTGTGTGGACTAAAGACTGTCAAGATCAAATCAGGAACTCAAAAACGCTTTGCTTAGTGACAGATGTTTAGTGCATTTTGACCCTGCCAAGCCAGTAGTTGTGCACCGATATTTTGCACGTCAGCATAACCTTTCAGTATAACAGGGTCTGATTTTAGTTCTAAATGACAGTGGACAATCACATGTGCTTATTCCCAAAGTGTTGCAAAAGGATGTATTGTGATTGCTCCACCCAGGACATTGTGGAATTGCTTGCACTGAACAGTTAGTGTGACGGCACTGTACTTGGCAGGGCATGGATGCCTACATTGAACAGATGATGTCACGCACGAGGCCAAGTCTTTCTCGTTGGCCTCGGTCACACATGTGTGGAAAATGAATCTGCTCTGCCACAGACATTCTCAGCTTGGCCTAAGACTCGGTTGCCATGACTGCAAGTGCACATTGACTTTGCAGGACAATTTTGGAACACTCATTGGCTCATAGTGGTAGATTCTTCTAGCAAGTTTCCATTTGCGGTTCCTATGGCTTCTACCACATCATGTAGCACCATCAAGTGTTGTCCTCCATATTTTGCTTAGAAGGTTTGCCAGAGGTACTTGTGTCAGACAATGGACCACAGTTCCTTCACATGATTTTGAACAGTTTTGTGAATGAAATGGCATTCACTGTCTCTGTTTCACCGACAGTCCAATGGAGAAGCAGGATGCTTTGTATGCACTTTTAAGCAACAGATGGTCAAGCTTCACGCTACCCACACATGGGAACAGGTTCTGCAACTCCTTCTCACCTCCTATTGCTCCCACTTACGAGACGGATCATCACTAGTGGAACTTCTACATGGCTGCTGCCATTGGACGCTGCTCTACTTGCACAGCATCCAGCGCTGCCTATGGTCTGCAAGTATCACTTTGCACTGCATGATCTTGTTGTTTTCATGGTTTGTGGCAACCGTGGGTGCTGGGAAACAGGCATGATCCAGGAACGCATTGGCTCCTTTATGTACTTGATTGCAGGCCCCGATGGTTTGCAGTGTGGCCACCTGAACCAAATTCATGTGTATCATTTGTCCCGTGATTCTGTTGCTTTTCTTCCCTCACAAAATTTACCTGCAAAGTCAATTTGCACTTGTTGTCATGGCAACTGAGTCTTATGCCAAGCTGGGAATGTCTGTGGCAGAGTGGATTCATTTTCCACATATGTGTGACACTGTGACATCATCTGTTCAATGCTGGTGCCACCAGGACAGTCTAGGAAGAGAGAATGGATGATTCACCCTCAGCCCCACCATCCCTGCTCTCCGACCCAATTGATCTGGACTCGCCATTGCCATAACTATTATTGCCCAGAACATGTCCCCAGCCTGGACATGTGCTCTGGCAGCAGTTTTCTGGAAGATGTTTCTGTTGCCTCACAAGCCAGATGGCGAGGTATAGTTGGGAGTATGCCATCCTCGCAAGTCATGGCTCCTGGCTCATTTCAACATCCAGCATCCTACCTCCCCCCCCCCCCCCCTTCTGTCATTTGCATCCTCCCTACATGACAACAGTGTGGCATTTTGGGAGGGGTGGAATGTGCTGGCGTAAGCTGTTGGCAGCACACCGGTTGGCAAAGATGTCACAAGGAGATCGATATGCACTGGATCAAGCATGCCTATCAGGAGAGAGGCCAAAGACAGACTCGCAAGCAACACGCTGCCAACACCCTGTCGACCGCAAGTATTTAGGTCACCGCTGCTGACCGGAGAGTCTCGGTCTCAGTCTCAGTTCCAGCCACCAGTGCAGTCGCTTACCGTATTTACTCGAATCTAAGCCGCACTCGAATCTAAGCCGCACCTGAAAAATGAGACTCGAAATAAAGGAAAAAAAAATTTCTCGAATCTAAGCCGCACCTGAAATTTGAGATTCGAAATTCAAGGGGAGAAAAAAGTTTTAGGCCGCACCTCCAAATCGAAACAAAGTTGGTCCATTGTAATATGAGGCACAATTCAGGTCGAATGAATGACGATACAGCTGCAGTAGTTTGGTTCGAGTCGTAAGCTTAGCAGTTAAGCTTTACCACGTAGCCATTGGTATGCGTCAGGCGCTCCGTCCATATTTATACGGGTACCCTTCCTTTTTCACGTGCTTCGTCTGGTTTGAATCGATTGCTTATTTTGCTTTGATCTGACAAGTGCCGTTTTCTTTGTTATAGGTGTTTGCGTCACTCTAAGCTGAAAATGCATTACTGCACCGTGTCATGCATTGTTTGTCTGTCGCATTCTGATAGTGCGTGTTTACGGCCTGTCACGGCTCGCGGCATGCCTTGCTTTTGTGCGCGCTACCGCCGTGTACAATTGAAAAAAAAAAGAGAGGAATCGTCTCATTAGCGAAACAATGGCAAGAGACTGCTATTTGTTGTTACTTACACTGCTGCTTTCTTTGATAATGATCAACAAGAATCAAATAATAGACTGCGTATGATAGCATGTGTTCTGAACGAGAGTTAGGCGAAAATTTTTCTCCGTTTGAAAATCTTTGCGGCCGCTTTTTATTACATCAAATTCTGCACAGAAATTAGAGTCATCTTAGATTTAAAAATCTAGTCACTTGCCGTGCTTAATTTCTGACTGTATCACTATTAGGCATAAGAATAATACGAATATAAACATGGCACGATACGTATATCCTTCCGCATTTGCTGTTGTCTCACTCTAGTTTCGTAGTTTATTAGGCAGACAGGATTTAAATGAGATAGTAGCAAACACGAAAGAATACATGGCAAAATGTTTATATTCGTATTATTCTTATGGTGAAGAGAATACTGTGTGTGATTCAAATTTCATCAGGTTCCTATTAGCAACCATCTCTTCTCACAGATAGGAAAAAATTCAGAACGTAGAGTTGGCAATATTGACAAACATCTCAAACAGTCTTGCCAGTCAGATTTTCGTAGTACACTGAAATTGTGCTACATTCGAAGATGAACAATACGGAATTTGTATTTACTTCGCTGAATAATCTATGAAAATGCAGTGGTCGAAACTCGCGACGGAGAAAAAAAGCTCGCCTTCCACTTTTTTTTTTTTAATTTATTTACTGACGGAGAGGTTTTGGCGCTAGTATTTGTCTTTGTGTCTACAAGGCATGCCTGCATAGCGCTACATATATTCGACGGCAGAAGTTAGTTGTGGCGGCACGTACCAACATTTTTCATAACTTCCGCTTGCTTTGCACTCGATTCTAAGCCGCAGGCGGTTTTTTGGATTACGAAAACCGGAAAAAAAGTGCGGCTTAGATTCGAGTAAATACGGTAGACACTAGCTCAGTCACTGACACACCAACTCACACTCCAGTTTGGCGTTTCTCATTCATCACATAATGGGGCTTGTACTTCACCAGCAGTGAGGTTAGCATGGATGATTATGGAAGGGCTTGTACCACAAAACATGGACTCTCTTTGAGATAAGTAGCTTCCTATTTTATATAAATAAAGAACCCTGTTAATAGCTTTGTGCAGCTGTGTTATAGAAAGAGGATGCTGGCCACCAAACAACATCCTCTTCCTTGATTCCTATAATACAAGACTCTACACACTTAGCCACCAGATTCATGAAAACTATGCTAGGCAACCATCCATGGAGATGGAACCACCACAGATGAAAATCTTCCTTTGATGACAGTTACCAAGACGTCATGAAATCTCTTCAGTGTCATCATCAATGGCCAACCAATCTGGGTGCTAATTGACGCAGGGGCTGCTTCTCCCATCCTCATCATTGCCAGCTAAAGAAGGCTATGTTCTGGGATACAAAAATGATTGTGGTGAAAGTCATAAATGGGAAATACATCCAGCTGACAGGAACATATGTTTCAAAAACAACTCTCAGTGGTAGAACACAGCCCTTCAAATTTTTCATTTTAATAGAACACAGTCATAATTGTATTCTTAGACGAGACTTCTTGCAGGCATCATTAGCACTCTGAACTATGGTAGATCAGAACTCCAGACTGTTGAAGCTATAACAACAAGCACAAATAACAATACTTGCTCTGGGAGGCTGTTTGTCATTAAAGATGTTGTCCTGCCGTCATCAACTAGATGAATTCCAGTCATCAGTTAAGATGCTCAATTAAACAGTAAAGCATTTGTTGATTGCCAAAAGCTACTGAGGCCCCTGAAAGAAATCTAAGTGCCAGTGTTGTCATAAGCATTGCAGGTGTGTAAAATAGAATAGAATTGAAGTTTATTATCTCGTTACATACAATTTCAAGCCATCGACTTAATGTACAGGAGACTTGTCAAGAGACAAAAACTGGTTTCCAATTTTTCTTATACTATCAGTAATAAAACATATGGTACTGAATAATTACTTAATTAAACAATTAATAATTTTTCTTCAAAAGTAACAAACTTTTAAAAATTAACAGTGCTAAATACTTGTTCTCTCCTGTTTAAATTTTCAGGTTGTCATTTATGAATTCTTCTACTGAATAGTAATATTTCTGCACTAGTTTCTCATATAAAGATTTTTTTCAGTGTTTCTAACTTTATGCTGAGCAGTTCTCTTCCTTTCACTTTGTTATAAATTTTCATGCCCATATAATGTGGAGTTTGAGCATAAAGTTTTAAACGGTGGGTGGGCAGCATAAAATTATTTTGATGTCTGGTGTTATAATCATGTTGAAAATGATACGCTACAAACAAATCAGGGTTACTGGTACAAAGATAATCAGCTCATATATGTATGGTGAGAGAACACTTAATATACTTAGATTTTTTAGGAGAGGGCAACATGATTTTCTTCACCCTGCATTGTGCATACTTCTGATGATGGTTTTCTGAGATTTAAGTATTCAACACAAATGGTTTGAGTTACCCCAAAATACAATTCCACACCTTATTACAGACTCAAAGTAACTGACAGACTACTTTTCTTATGCCCATACTGGTAGCATTGTACAATATCCTCATTGAAAATGCTAGGTTATTTAATTTATTTGCAAGGTACTGTATATGTAATACCCATGATAGATATTTATCTAGTTGCATTCCTAGAAATTTCACACAGCTATCTTCCTGCAAACCCTGGTTTCTGTGACTCACTTGAATATCATTTAATTTTGCTTGTTTTGTTTTAAACTGCATTAACTGAGTCTTTTCCATGTTTAATTTTAACCTGTTTAATTCAAACCAGGTATCTAAATTTTCTAAAGTATTTAATATAGCTTGTGCAATTTGATCAGTACCACTACTTTCAGTGATTACAGATGTGTCATTTGCAAATAAAACTGAATGACACTCATTATTAAGTGGCAGATCATTTATGCAAAACAGAAACAGAATGAGACCTAAGACAGAACCTTGAGGTTCCCCATGTGAAAAGGTTTTCCATTTTTAAGTATGAGGTACTCCACGTGAAATGGTTTTCCATTTTGAAGTATAAGTTCCTCTCTCTGATGATATAACCACTCTTTGCCTAACCCTTCTAACACCATGCCCCCAATTCCATACTTTTCCAGTTTACAGAGTAGCAAGGAGTGATTAACATTATCAAAGACCTTTGATAGGTAACAAAAAATTCCTGTGGCATGCAGTGAGTTGTCTAGAGATGAGCTAATTTTATCAACAAAATTATTTATAGCACATACTGTTGTTTTGCCTCTTTGAAATCCATACTGATTTTTTGAGATTATTTTAAATTTTTCTATGAAATTTTGAATCTTTATGGTGACTACCCTTTCAACTATTTTTGATAGTGATGGAAGAAGAGAGACTGGGTGATAGTTTTTCCCATATGTTATTTTGTGCCCTTTTTGAATAGTGCCTTAACTACTGTGTACTTCAGAGTACTTTTTAGTGATAGTATCACTTTTCTATATCTTTTACAGTAGTTTTGGTAAATGTACTGAAAAATTCACCTTTATATTGCTCACAGTTGAAGAAATTTACATATTCTGGGTAATCTTCTACACTGATGTTTGATTTGTTTACATTTATAAAGAATTCATTAAATAATTCAGAAATTTGACTAGGATTTACAATAGTTTTATCCTCTATCTTGATTTCAGAAATATCATGGCTTCCACCTGTGGCATCTGTTTCAACTTTGATCACTGACGATACTGCCTTTGATTTGTTTTCACTATCCAAGGAGAACTTCAGATCGTTAATAGTCACGGCCAGCCACAACTCACGCCTAAAAGCATGTGCTTAGGAACAGCTGAACCAGTTCAGGAAGGGCAGCTGAGTGCCATCAGTGAAACATTGTGCTCCACTATACTACAGACAAAGCAGTGATAACAATGATAAATGGCCCAAACACATCCATAACAGAAACAGCTAGCAGGATATGGAATAGGCTTAAAGCTAGACTACAGCAAATAGTTTTACCCTCAGAACTGCATGTTATGAAGTTATACACAAAGCTAAATGACTTTCACATATCAGAAGTAGAGAGAAGTGTGAGCACACATTAAAGAGGCTTCATGTGTGAAGTTCCTAGGCACCCAGATGGACAAAAAACTGAGGTGTCATCAGAGCATGAATGAGTAACCCTTAGTTCTGCCTTGTTTGCACTTACAATACTTTCCTTTGGCATACTCTTCTAGGAAAATGCAACTAAGGCCAAAAGTATTTATACTGCATGAGCATCCTTTAAGGGTGTTATCTAGAACTGATGACCAAACATCTTCCAGGAGCCCCTTCACCGCACATAGTGATTCTTACATTAATATGCCAATACATTTATTTCCTTATGGCAACAATGATTAACAAAAGGGTAAATTTAGGATCTCAGTCATGTCATAAATAAAAAAAAGTGTCATGTGACTAGGGCCTCCCGTCGGGTAGACCGTTCGCCGGGTGCAAGTCTTTCGATTTGACGCCACTTCGGCGACTTGCGCATCAATGGGGATGAAATGATGATGATTAGGACAACACAATACCCAGTCCCTGAGTGGGGAAAATCTCCGACCCAGCCGGGAATCGAACCCGGACCCTTAGGATTGACATACTGTCACACTGACCATTCAGCTACCGGGGGCAGACTAGTCATGTCATAAGAAGATGCTCAGCGACAGAATATACATAGTCAGAACAAACACTAGTGTAAGTGAGGAATGTGATATGTTTAGTGCAATATAGATTATCCACAATAAACTCCTGAGCAATTAGTTAGCAAAAGACAGCCTGCAGAGACATGGCTCTTTAATATTCATCAAAATGTTAAAATGATGTTTCTGAAATAACACAAGCAAACTAGAACATAAAGGGGATGATAATATTACAGACACATTTAATTAAGAAACATAGCAAATTATAGTACACACAAGGCAACAGGATTGCAGACATACTTACAATGATGTGCACAATTTAAGACTCATGTTGGTATACTGTCACAGTGTGGTAAGGAAATTGCTAGAAGTCTGGCAGCTGTTAGAAATGTATAAACCCCATGTTGTGACTGGTGTTATGTTGTGTCTTGGTTAACAACACATTGCCATGTAGTAACCACAATGAGGCCAATTACAAAAGCAGGACCCTCAGTGAAGTAAAAAATTTAGTGCTGAAAACATGTTCATTATGAACTCCAACATACAGACAAATCAGACCTAAAGTACTGGATAGAGAGTGCTGCTATTTGCTCAAACATCGAGTATTCCAGAATATGAAAATATTACAAACATAAGTTTCAAGAACCATCCAGAAATGAAAATTAATGGGTTGGTGCACAAGTTCATAATGTTTTTCCATATGTTTAATAAACACAACAGATACACAGAACAGAGCTTTTAGTCATCAATAATATAGTCTCCTTCACTATTTACAACAATCTGCCAGTGCTGGGTAAGTTTTTGTTCGATTCCACGACTGTAGAACTCTTGTGTTTTTGAGGTGAAGAACTTATGGAGCTATGTTTGGGGCGCATTTTCATCCAGAAAGGAAGTTCCTTGAAGACTGGCTGATTGAAAGTGCAAAAGGTGAAAATCTGAGATCACAAGATGAGATGCGGAATGACTTCCCAACCCAACTCCTGTTCAGTGCTTTTTGTTAGACTAGCAAAATGCAGGTGGGCATTGTCATGGAGTAGCGTCATCTCGTACAGTCATACTGTCATTGTTCTTGGACTGCATCTGCAAGATGTCTCAGTTGTTGACAATAAACATCAGCAGTGATGATTAAATTTTGGGGAATCACTTTAATTACACCACAGCAGCTCTGTTCCACCAGATACATACTATTATCTTTTGTGGATGTGTGCAGGTCTTTTTACAAGGAGTTGCTGCTTTCTTTGAGCTCAAACATTCCTTTCTTTTGTTGTGTTAGCATAAAGGCATGATTTCTCATCAGCAATAATCATACAGGATAGGAATGGTCAGTGTTGTTCACAAGCCAATTGATGACAATCAAGCAGAGGTGCACATATGGCCACCCACTGATTTTTGTGATTTTGGGTTAGAGCATATTGTACCCGTACACCTGATTTTTTAACCTACCCCACTGCATGCCAAATGTTGCATGATGGTGGAATAATCACAGTTCATCACATTTGCCAGTTCTCAAGTGATGTGGATCATTGTTGATTAATGCATTTAAATGACCTGGAAGTTCTTCCTTACTGTGGAGAGTCACTGGTATTAAAATGATCCTCCTTAAAACAAGAAAACCATTTTCTTGCCATGCCTTGTCCAATGGCATTATTTCCATGCACAACACAAATGTTATCAGCTGCCTCCGCTGCTGCCCTCTATTGAACACAAGCAGCACTCTCTAGCACCCACAGCTCCACTCACTATCTCCAGATGACAAAATAACAATACATTAACTCAAATACACAACAGTGAACTACAAATAAAAAATGGCAATCAATAAATAAACTCAGAAGAACCAGAATACCAACAAGCAAAGTAAATGTGCTTCAAACTTAGGCGTCAACCTAATACTAAACAACAAATAATTGCTGATGGTCAGGTTTGAACTGGTGACATGCAGCATGCCTGTAACACACTGTATGCACCACAGCTCATGGCATAGCTCCTTCTTGTGCTGATTCAGATCTTCTCACTGGAGCCAACTACGTCATACTGGATTTAGATCTCATCCCTGGTCCTCTGTAAGACAGCACTGGTGGATCCTTGCACTCTGATTGTGCTGTCACATCCTCTTCACTGTGATGAACATCAAAGGTAGACCATCCCATCAAAGTTTGGATGTCATCGAGTGGGTCTTCAGTTTCCTTGAATGAGAGGCCCATATAATTGATCTGCACCTCAGGATTGTAGCAGGGTTTTATACAAAGGACATGGACAATGTTTCTATCTTTTTGTTTTCTTATTGATGGATTGTAATCTCCAGCTTCATATCTGAGTTCAAAAAATGACGAAGAATACAATACAGCCCAAAGTAGTGCTTTAGTTACCTTTCTGATAGACCCACTCTTCGCAGAGACATAAAAATCCACACCAAGTCTTCAGGAATTTAGCTCACTGGTGTAATAGCACTCTCAATTACTCTCCTGGGTACGTAGTGTTTGTTTGTGAGCAGCCACCTTGCTTCTCTAATTCCAGTGATGAAGTGCTTCACGTAGTCATTTTGAGTATCATCTGGTGGATTGGAAAAATGTATCAGTTGCTAATTTGGTGTTGTGACCATGGAGCAAAAAGAAAGGTATGAAGGCTACAGTTTCATGCATTACTGTATTGTATTCACATGTCATGATAGGCAATATTTCTGGTATTCTGGTGCAGCATGTCTGAAGGCCCAATGGAAGCTACGGAAATCAATGATGGCCACTAGGTGGTGCGTCTGCATCTGTGTCTGAGGACACTGCTGTCACCACCATGGTTGTGCCCACATTCGAGGAGATGTGTTTGTTGCTGTCCTATTATTATTCACAGCAATTCTATGTGGTCGCATCATGTATCTTAGTTCTATCAGTACCACAAGCATACTGGTCAGTTGTGCCATTTGTGGGTGGTAGATCTGCAAGTGTTTGGTTGATGTTGCAATTTCACTTGTACGAACCCAGCTGACCTGAGATATTGTGGTCCAGTTGTCTGCTGATCTCTCAAACTGAACAACCCTTCCATAGACATATTTTGTGAAATTACACAGGCAGAAAACAAATGCCTTATAGCTTGACCCTATGTAGTGGCAGTTCAGCCACTGCCTCTGGGGTGGAATTCTCATAAGTCTTTTTCTCACTGGTGATGTCATGATTAATCAATTTTTGATGTCTCCATGGCCTCTGAACAGCCTCTCACACTCCATCAATTTAAGCAGTGGGGTCTCCTATCTTTCCCTGACTGCTTTACTGTGCAGACTGTCTGGATTGCTGGGAGCACTGCGCCCATTGTGGGAGAGATGGTCACCTCCTCACTGTCCTTCGTCAACCAACAGGACAGTTGGCTGCCACCTTCCCCTTTGCGTGCATCCCGGGATGGCAAATAAACTTCCGGTCGTTGTTTCTCAGGGTGATCCTTCCACCACTAAGTTGTGTATTGATCTCATGATTAGAAACCAGGACACCCACTTCAAGGTGGACACAGGCACTACCGTTTCTTTGATTAACCTTCAAACATATGCTCACCTTGATTCCTCTGACTTGTTCCCACCCTCCCATATGTTGTCACCTATGGTGACAGTTTGATTTATCTTTGGGGTCAATTCATGGTTGATATTATGTACAAGCTGGTTGTACAGCTGGTAACTCTGTTTATTGTTGTTAGCTGCTTGGTGGGCAATGTTTTTGATATCGATGCCTTCTCTCTGTTTGGATTCTCCAACACTGATTAGATTCGGGTCATCACAGACACAGATCCCTTTCAGGAGCTTGAAGACCTCTGTACTGCCTTTGCACCTCTATGAGAACCGGTTCCAGGGTGTGCCTGGATTTCGAGGCCCATATTTCCTTATGTCCAGATGCTGTGCCTGTTTGTGCCCAACATGGCCTCTTCCTCTTTACAGGTGGCCATTAAGGAAGAACTCAATTGCCTCCACAAAACTCAGGTGATTGGACCTGTCAATACTATTGCTTGGGCCATACCCATGGTAGTGCTCAAGAAACCTAATGACTGTCCTGCTATGTGGAGATTTTAAACTTGACAATTAATGCCCAGGCACAAGTGGAAACCTATCCCACCCTGTGTCCAGAGGTCCTCCTCATAAAGCTTGTTGGAAGTGAATATTTTTCCAAGATAGACCTTGCTGATGAGTATTTGCAGATCTATCTGAATGAGAAATCACAACACATTTTTGTCATCAACATCCTATTTGGCTTAGACAAATCCAGGTACTTGCCCTTTGGGATCTCTTCCACTATGGCAACTTTTCAGAGGTACATGGAACAACTGTCCTTCTCAGTGATATAATTGTCATGGGCACTACACATCAGGACCACCTGCACAACCTTTGTACCCTCACATTACATTGTGTGATGTAGGGCTCAGGTACCACTTACACAAATGTCAGTTTTTTCACAGCAGGTGGAATACCTTGGGCACTTGCTCAACAGAGATGGGATCCATGCCATTGACCACAAAGTTTCTGGCACTGACTCTCTACCCTGCCTGGAAAACTTACAGGAGCTGCAGGCTTTTTTGGATGGTGGATGGTTTGTGCGATTAAAGGGACTGCTATGGTCATCGGTCCCGGCTTTTTTGGGTAAGGTGAATTATTATTCTAAGTTCCATTCACAAGCAGCCAACATGATGCATCTCCTCAACCAGCTTTGGAATAAGAGCATTCAGTGTAGGTGGGCAGCTGCCTGTGAGCATGCTTTCTTACAGCTGAAGCATCTGTTGTGATCAGCACCCTACCTCACACCTTTGTTCCATTGCATCCACTGGCATGGCCGCAGATGTTTCTCCCTATGGCACTGGCACAGTACTAGTGAACAGGAATGATAACTGTATTGAGCAGCCAATTGACTATGTGACAAAGACCCTGACACCAACTCCTAAAAACTATTTGCAGATCAAGAAAAAAGCTTTGGCAATCATCTTTGCCATTAAGAAACTCCATGTTCTTCTACTTAGGACCAAGTTTACACTCATTATGGGCCACAGACCACTAGTAGCTCTCTTTGGGCCCCACTCTTAACTTCCAGAGTGGGCTGCATGATGACTCCAATGCTGAGTGCTCTTCCTCAGTTCCTACATTTATGGCATTATGTACAAACCCACAGCATAACACACAAATGCAGATACCCTTTTTCATCTGCCTTTGGTGCCCAAGTCAGCATTTGACCAACAGAAAATCTCACATTTCCACATCGATGAGGAACGATAGCACACATTGGACGGGTTTGCCATTACAGCTGTTCACATAGTTGCAGACACAGATTGCGGTGTGTCACACACTATGTACTCCATGGGTGGCCCACTTCTCTTTCCAAGTCCATGCGTCTAGAGCTTTGGACCACCGCTCACCTCTCCCACCATTTGTTGGTTGCCTCTGATGTTCGTCCGCTTGATGCGCAGATGAATACTCAGCATGTAATTGTCCTTTCTGCCCTGCACCTCCAAGGTCTGCAACTCCATTGTGGGCGTTGTGGTGTGCAGCAGATGAAACTCATTGCAAGGCCACATACTTTCTGGCTGGGACTAAAGAAGGACATTGGAGCCGTGGTCCGCAGTTGTACTGCTTGTGCCTGGAACCAAGCACCTCCACCCCAGTCTTTGCCCCCTTGCCTGCTCCCCTTCACCCCTGGGACTGCATTTATCTGGACTTTGCTGGCTGCTTTTCAAGATCTATGTGGCGCATTGTCATGCATGCTTATTCTGACTATCAATATGTGGTCAGCATGGCATCCACAACCATTAATGCAACTGTCACTGTTCTCATCCGTATTCTAGCCATCAAAGGGCTTCACTGCATCACTGTGTCTGGCAATGGACCACAGTTCATGGCAGCAGCTTTCAAATATTAAAGCTCCTCCAATGGCATCAATCACCTGCTTAGGCCATTGTTTCACCACTCCTCCAATGGTGAAGTGAAGCACACAGTGCATACATTCAAGCAATAAACATTCAAAAGTGTGAGCACTTACACCATTATAGCTGCACTTGACACTGTTTCTGAGCACCTACATGACTACCCCTGGCCATGGCTGTAATATGGCAGAGCTCCTCCACAGGTTGCAGCCATGTACTCTCCTCCACCTCCTGGTCTCACAGACCACAGATTCTGGACCCAACACACTGGGTACTTTTGCTGGGCTCAGCTGTGTGGCCATGCTCATATGGGGCAAAACCCTTGTGGATACTGGCCATGCTGGTTGCCACCCATGGGTGGTGCCTCATAATGGTGGACAGTCTGAGGGGTTTGGAGGGTCAGCATTCCAACTGGCTCCCACTGCACCTATCATCTGTACTGCCACCACCAACTCAATTGGTCCTGGAATGTGCACCTTGCTGCTCCCTCACCTGGACAGGTACAACTTATACGCACAGGCCCCAGCAGCAGTTCCTGAGGATGCGGTCACAAAAGTTAATGTGTCAGTGCAACCTCCACTCTCTCGGCCAATATTGCCTGTGTTATCATTGCTGCCATTCCCGTGCCCCAGCATGTTGCCAGACGCATCAGTTTTTTCCTCCCTGTCAGTGCGCATCTATGCTGGGCTTCAGCCTGGGCCCCCTGTTTGCCTTCTCCAGCATTGTCTGGTGTGCTTCCGAGCTCTGCCCATTTCAGGGCCAAGTCTCACTGAACAGTATGGAAATCAATAACGGCTGCTAGGCAGCACATCTGTGTCTATAGTCCCTGCTGTGCCTGCAGTGAGCACCACCACCTAGACACACCCACTCTGCTGGAGTATTGGTGCCCACAGCTTTCCTTTAAAACCAGCAGCACAGTGGATCTACAAGCAGTTGTGATTTGTCTGCACTACTGTACTGATCTACCCATTGTTCTCTTCATTCTGAATTTGCTACATCTTAGTTTTTGATCTTGGATTGCTTGATGGACATTTTATTCTGTTGTGCCATCTCCATTGTTTGTCTTTTCCTCATTTTGTCCATCTGTAACTCTTTGGTGGTTCACTGTCAGTGCTCTCAGCCACTGGGCCAGTTGGCCAATCTCTGCTTGTTCTAGAGTTGTTATCAATTTTGTCTGATTCTGGTCACTATAATATTGTATCCCAGGCTTTCTGTGCAATTTCAATGCAAATTGAAAGTGCATTTGTCAATGTCTTATAAAAGTGTTCTGTGAGGCCACTTGTCTGCAGGTGGTAGACAGTTGCCAACCTGTGGATGGTGTCACAATATGAAATTACCTCCAATACTAGTCTTGACTGTAAAACTTTTCCACAATGAGAGATAATCACATGCGGTGCTCCTAGCTTCAAAATGATGCCTTCTACAAGGAAGACTGAAATTTAAAGCACTTTGGCAGTTGGCACAGCTTTAGTGCCACCCTAGCCTATGTGTCAAGGTAACACTTAAAATCTGGGAATTGTCTTTTACTTAAGAAAGAACATTAAAGCACAATGCTATAAGGGACAACTGACTTCACGTATTTTTTTTTAAATAGCAACCGTCTCATATTGCCAGCAGTGCACACTAACTGTGGCCTTACATCAACAAGCACATATTGTTTTGTTTGTTATGAACCTTTTCTTTAAATCTCAACACACTCCTTTAAACAAAACATTTGGAACCATGTCTCTGAAAATATATCTATTAAACAAACAAAAGATTTTAATTTCAATTAAACCTCAACTTTTCTTTCAGTCTTTAAAAAGCAATACTTTGAAGGATGTAGTTACAATGTTAGCAAGTTGTTCTTGAGTTTGACAGTATTTTATGTCAAACTAGCCATGCTTCAATTTATCGCTGATGAACTGACACTTCACATCAATTTTATTGATTCTTCTTGACATTTGACCTTATTTTATCATTTCTATTGCACTTTAATTATCCACACAAAGTGATGTTTTCATGTTTTTATTCAGGATTTTTTTTTTCTGAAAGTATTCAGAACCATCATCTCTCGGCAACACTGCAGACATGGATTCTGCTTCAGTAGAAGATAGAGCAACCGCAGACTGTTTCTTGCAGGACCACGTAATTGGAGCATTATTGTACAGAAATATGTATCCTCTAGTACCTTTTCTATCTTTGTAGTCACTGCAGAATCTGCATCACTGAAAGTCACTATTTCCGTTTTAGTTTTTCTGAGGAGTAGGTTATTCCACTCTGTGTCACTGAATTCACGTATCTCAAATTTCTCTTCAGATTTTGGGTGTCTGTGTGATTTGGATTGCTGATTGATTTGCTTTCATAGTTCACTTCATATGCCAGGTTCAGTCTTGTTTTACATGTTAAATGCAATAAACTGCCTGTCACTTCACAATATGGAAATTCTGGCTTTGCTATGTTACTTTCTTCAATTTCTCTTTGTGGTGAATTTTTTCATTCTTTTTTTTTTCTTGTTGCTTCTTCAATACCTTTTTCTTGATTAATGCAGATGATATCTTCTCTTGTCTGTTGGATTTCAAGTCCAAGTTACATTGTTGCTGGTTCGTCAATTGACATTTCTGAATTTTTCTTCAGTTGCTGCAGGAGATATTTCATTTAACAGATGTGTTCTCCAAACAGAATCCAATTGTCAACATGTACAGGAAGATACATTTTCTTCTCAGTATCTGATTTACAAACACAGTGGTCAGATTTCAGTTGAATAAGTTTTTCATTGTTAAGAAACTTGTTCCGTTTCTTAACACATTGAAAGGGTGCTTATTTTTATCCATACAGTGCCTTTAATAGCAGCAAATTTTCCTGGGTGCTTTGCATCCCTTTGGAACTTCCACAAAAACTTGTTCCTTCAGATCACCATTAAGGAAGGTTGTTTTGACATAAGTTTCATAATTATCAAATTTTCTAGTGCTGCAAGTGCAAATAGGTATCACAAGGAATTAGTTTGTATTTAAAACCCAGTTTTGTTTGATTGCCTTGGCATACTTTTGCAATTAGCCTAGCTTTGTTCATTCTTTTTCTTGAAAAATCCGTTTTTCAGTGGTTATTTCTTTTCCACAAGCAGTTTCTTTATCTAACAAAGTCCATGTTTCATTTTTCTTCAATGATTCTTTTTCTTCATATTTTAAAGTCGTCATGCAATTTTTTATCTCTTCACCTTCAATGTATTCTTTGTATGTAAGCATGACAAATCATCCTATCTCTTTGACAAATTTACTGGACATATTGTTTTATGATATTTTTTATCTTCTTCTGGTTCTTCTTATCTTTTTTCTTCCTCAGAATCTTCTTTCTTTTTCTTCTTCAAAAGATTACTCCTTTCTTCTTCTTCAAAAATTTTGTTTCCTGCAGTTGGATTTATTTCTTCTTTTGTGGTTTCTTCTTTTTTGTCTTCAAATTGGTGAGTGAACTCAACATCTCTTATTCAGAAAATTTTTCATTCTTAGCATGAAATATGACATACCCATTGCCTGTATACCCTACAAGAACACCTCTTTCACTCAGGCTCTTTTAAACACCCAAGTTGTTTTGTAAACACCACAGATCCAAAAATACCCTATACTGACAAATTTGGCCTTCTTCTATAACACATTTGAGCATGAGTCATATCAACTGCTGTAGTAAGACTTCTGTTCATGAGATAAGCTGCAGTCAAGACTACATAGCCTCCACATTTTGTTTTCAAATTTTGAATCAAGCAATATGATAGTGAGATTTATTCTTTCTGTATTACCATTCAGTTGAGGAGATTCTTTAACTATGTAGTCAATCACAATATCCTTCTTTTTGCACCATTACTTAAAGTCAGTTCTTCTGTACTCTCCTCCTCTGTCACATCCTATTTTTTGTGTATGCAGTTTGAAATGAGCTTCACCTCCATTTACACATTTCTCAATGTGGTCTTCTGTTTCATCTTTTGTCTGCAACAAATATGTGTAGCCATTAAGACATGTTAAAAAACATTCTTCATCAACGTAAGTTGGTGGGCTTACCTTATCACAATCATCAGTATGAATAATCTCAAGAGGTCTTGTTGGTCTGTGCTACACAGCATTGATTGATTTTCTTACTTGCTTTGCCACGATACACATTTCACTACAAGGCATGTCCTATTTTGACACAATTTCATCCACACCATCACACAGCTCTGGTATTTTTTTTTTTCAGATAATTGTAATAGAAGACTACTCAGGAAAGAAAAGTTAAGTCCATTTTATAGATTTTTTTAGGAGAGCAATTTTTTTAAGTTTGAAATGATACAGCTTCAGTGTTAATTGAAGTATGTTTTTGTAGTTTGTACAGTGGATTGAATGACCATTTTCAGTATTTCTTAAAAGTATTAAAATATTTTTAAAAATTGCAACTTATGTGTCTATTAGGCTAAATGTCTGTTTTTTAGTTTCTTTATATAAACCTCAAATTAGATTGTAAAAATCGGAATCTAGTGTGATATTGAGATGATATTTCACAGTACAACTGCCGTGAAGCTCCCATGACAAAATCCTAATCGTACATGATTCTAGTTATCTATCATACAACATGTTTCATGACTAATTGGGTTTTGGGTATAATATTGTTTATCAGTTTTCTATTTTCATTTTGATAAACTTCAGTGAATTTTGATGATTAATAAGTCAATGTGATACTGAGTATCTCAATTTCTGTATCCTTATTAAATCACCTGGCACATAACTTCCAATAATCTTCAATCAGTGGTTACAACACATATAATAAAAATATAGTTAATGGAATTTAAGTTCAGGTATTAAACATAAATCACAATTTTTATATACTGCACTGTTCATGTTTTACTTTTTACGTATACACACATGATACAAAGTAGCTTGATAAAACAACAAATTTACTGCTGGAAAGGGATGTTTGTAAAATACTCTTGGGGCTCTACAGCACAGAACACCTTCAGTTCCCGCAGATCACAATACTTTTCCTTGGCAATGAGGCAGCACTCTTGAAACATTTAACATGTGATATCCAATTATCATGCCATCTCAAAAGCTATATTGTTATAAGACAGGAACTGCTATGTCATACAATGATAAGATGTATATCTAAAAACAAAGATGATGTGACTTACCAAACGAAAGCGCTGGCACGTCGATAGACACACAAACAAACACAAACATACACACAAAATTCTAGCTTGTGTCTGTATATGTGTGGATGGATATGTGTGTGTGTGCGCGAGTGTATACCCGTCCTTTTTTCCCCCTAAGGTAAGTCTTTCCGCTCCCGGGACTGGAATGACTCCTTACCCTCTCCCTTAAAACCCACATCCTTTCGTCTTTCCCTCTCCTTCCCTCTTTCCTGATGAGGCAACAGTTTGTTGCAAAAGCTTGAATTTTGTGTGTATGTTTGTGTTCGTTTGTGTGTCTGTCGACCTGCCAGCGCTAATCTAATCTAAAGAATACAAAGACACAAATACAGACATTAGACCATTCTTGCATAGACCACCAAACAACCCACAAGTCGAAACAACAATAACAACTATCAACACAATCATACACAACAAAATAAATGAAAATACAACTATGGAAAAGTTACAACTACTGGTTTATGTAGGAGCACTCACTACACTAAATATACACACTAGGCAGAGATCAGAACCAACCAACACACAGAAGAAACCCACAAAACCAGCATGGCAACACAGGCTACAGATCAGTACAGAAAAACTGAGAAAAGACATCGGACAGCTAACACAATTTATAAGAAATGAAATATCAGATAAAAAACGAAAAAGGTTAGGTAAAATCTCACAGCAAGAAGCAATAGAGCAATTAGATGAAAAGAAGCAGAAATTACAAGCATTGGCCAAACGACTTAGAAGATAAAAAAAAGTGAAAATAAAAGGAAACAAAACCAAACTTTCAAAACAAACCAAAAGAAATTTTACCAGACAATAGATAACACACACACATTAAAATAGACAATCCACCAAACATAACAGACATGGAACACTTTTGGAGCAACATATGGTCAAACCCGGTACAACATAATACACATGCACGGTGGATACAAGCAGAAACATACACATACAAGATGATACCACAAATGCCTGAAGTGATAATTTTGCAACATGAAATCACCTGAGCAATTAATTCTACGCACAATTGGAAAGCCCCTGGAAATGATAAAATAGCAAATTTCTGGCTAAACAAGTTCACCTTAACACATTCACATCTAACTAAATTATTTAACAATTACATTGCAGACCCATACACATTCCCTGATACACTTACACATGGAATAACTTATCTGAAACCTAAAGATCAAGCAGACACAGCAAACCCAGCAAAATATCGCCCCATAACATGCCTACCAACAATATACAAAATATTAACTTCAGTGATTACACAGAAATTAATGACACATACAACACAGAACAAAATTATAAATGAAGAACAAAAAGGCTGCTGTAAAGGAGCACGAGGATTTAAAGAGCAACTGATAATAGATGCAGAGGTGACATATCAAGCTAAAACTAAACAAAGGTCACTACACTACGCATACATTGATTACCAAAAAGCTTTTGATAGTGTACCCCACTCATGGTTGTTACAGATCTTGGAAATATACAAAGTAGATCCTAAATTGATACAGTTCCTAAACATAGTAATGAAAAATTGGAAAACCACACTTAATATCCAAACAAATTCAAATAATATCACATCACAGCCAATACAGATTAAGTGTGGAATATACCAAGGAGATTCATTAAGTCCTTTCTGGTTCTGTCTTGCTCTGAACCCACTATCCAACATGCTAAATAATACAAATTACGGATATAATATTACTGGAACATACCCACACAAAATAACACATTTGCTATACATGGATGATCTAAAACTACTGGCAACAACAAATCAACAACTCAACCAATTACTAAAGATAACAGAAGTATTCAGCAATGATATAAATATGGCTTTTGGAACAGACAAATGTAAGAAAAGTAGCATAGTCAAGGGAAAACACACTAAACAAGAAGATTACATATTGGATAATCACAGCGACTCCTTAGAAACGATGGAAAAAACAGATGCCTATAAATATCTAGGATACAGACAAAACATAGGAGTAGATAATACAAATATTAAAGAAGAACTAAAAGAAAAATATAGACAAAGACTAACAAAAATACTGAAAACAGAATTGACAGCAAGAAACAAGACAAAAGCTATAAATACTTATGCTATACCAATATTGACCTACTCATTCGGAGTAGTGAAATGGAGTAACACAGACCTAGAAGCACTCAATACACTTACACAATCACAATGCCACAAATATAGAATACATCACATACATTCAGCAACAGAAAGATTCACATTAAGCAGAAAGGAAGGAGGAAGGGGATTTATCGACATAAAAAACCTACATTATGGACAGGTAGACAATTTAAGAAAATTCTTTATAGAATGAGCAGAAACTAGCAAAATACACAAAGCAATCACTCATATAAATACATCGGCTACACCATTTCAATTTCATAACCACTTCTACAACCCTTTAGATCACATAACATCAACAGATATGTAGAAAGTAAATTGGAAAAAGAAAACACTAGATGGCAAGCACCCGTATCATCTAACACAGCCACACATCGATCAAGACGCATCCAACACATGGCTAAGAAAAGGCAATATATATAGTGAGATGGAAGGATTCATGATTGCAATACAGGATCAAACAATAATCACCAGATATTACAGCAAGCATGTTATTAAAGATCCCAATACCACAACATATAAATGCAGACTTTGCAAACAAATAGAAACAGTAGATCACATCATAAGCGGATGTACAATACTAGCAAACACAGAATACCCCAGAAGACATGACAATGTAGCAAAAATAATACATCAACAACTTGCCATACAACATAAACTAATAAAACAACACGTTCCCACATACAAGTATGCACCACAAAATGTACTGGAGAATGATGAATACAAATTATACTGGAACAGAACCATTATAACAGATAAAACAACACCACATAACAAACCTGACATCATACTCACCAATAAAAACAAGAAATTAACACAACTAATCGAAATATCCATACCCAATGCAACAAATATACAGAAGAAAACAGGAGAAAAAATTGAAAAATACATCCAACTGGCTGAGAAAGTGAAGGACATGTGGCATCAGGATAAAGTTGACATTATACATATGATATTATCAACTACAGGAGTCATACCATACAATATCCACCAGTACATCAACGCAATACAGCTACATCCAAACGTATATATACAACTACAGAAATCTGTAATTATTGATACATGTTCAATTACCCGAAAGTTCCTAAATGCAATGTAACATATACCGTACAGTTAAAAGGAAGTCACGCTTGATCAAGGTCCGCGTCACTTTCCATTTTTAACCAGACCTAAGGTCTGAGAAAGGAAAGAAGATAATAATAATAATAATAATAATAACAACATTAACAATAACAATACTGTATTCAATATCAAATGATTCATTGCATGTGTATAAAATCAGGTTACAATTCTTGATACATAGCACAATAATACATTCTTCTGAATACATCATTGATTAACAAAATGATTAAATTACAAATAAAATGGTTTGCTTAACACTATTTACATAGCTTTTTCGTAGCACTTCTTATTCTGCATGTAAGTATGGTATTCTTCCAAATGGATTTTATAACAGGAATTTCTTTATCTGAAATTTAAGCTTCATTGTGGGTAGGGTCACAGTTTTACTGGACAGCACATTGGCTAACTTTAAACCTGCACATTGTGGACCCTTGTCATAGAGTGCTGTTCTGTGGGTGCTGATGTAAAATTTTTCTTTATTTCTGGTATTGTACTGATACAAATGGGAACAAATGGTGGACTGAAGTCTTTTAACAAGTAATATGACTTTTAGAATGTACATGTTTTCTATGGTTAGTACACCAGTTTTTGGAAACAAGCCATAGCATGATTCCTTATATTTTGCTCCACAAACGATTCTTATAGCCTTATTTTTGAAGAAGCAATAGCTTATGTAGGTTTGCTTTGGTTATTGCTTCCCAAATTTCTATTCTGCAATTCAAGAGAGAGGAAAATAGAGCACAGTATGCAGTCTTTAAGACAAAAGTGTCTTTGCAGAACTTGCTAATCATATTAATTGCAAATATTTTTTAGACAACTTACGTGCTAGTGTGTCAACATATGTGTCCTATTTTAGATTGCTTTCAGTTGTTAAACCAAGGAATTTTACACCAAATTCTTTTTTTACTAATTCATTGCCTATGTATAGTTTAATTTCAGAATTAAACTCCATGAGACATGTTTTGCTACTGCTTACATTTAAGTGGCTTTCATTAAAGTTCTGGACAGTTTCATTTGTCACGTTATTACAGTGAGTCTCTAGTTTGTTAAATGATTCCTTTTTACACACAATGGATGTATCATCAGCATACAGAACTATTTTGGAACTTTGAGTACAATATCTTATGTCGTTTACATAAATCAAAAAGAGAAGAGGACCCAGTATTGAGCCCTGGGCCACCCCACATTTTGTATTAGTGATTTTGGATTTGTGAACACCACTTTCAGTATTTAGCAGTATAAACCGTTTTCAGTTTCTCATGTAAGATTTTATTAGGTCACGAGCAGTGCCTCTGATGCCAATGTTCCTTAGCTTTTCTAATAAGATTGTGGTTATTCACACAGTCAAAAGCTTTCTCAAGGTCGAGGTATACACCTGCAACATATTACTTGATCTCATCAATTTACTTAGCAGCTGCTGTGCTTGTTGATTTACACTTTAAGAAACCATTTTGAGTTTGAAACATTTTATTATGCCTCTGGAGAAAGGTTATAACTCTGCTGTATATGACTTTTTCAACTCTTCTGGAAAAGACAGGAAGTATTGAGATAGGTCAGTAGTTTTGGAAGTTGGAGTTTGTCTCTTTTTTAAAGATTGGTGTTACCTGAGCTATTTTTAGTTTGTCTGGGAAAGTGCCTGATTCTGTTATATTATTTACTGCTACAAACAGAGGTAAACAAACATTTTGTCTGCACCCTTTTAATACATTAATACTGAGACAATCGTGCCCTACAGAACTGAAAAATTTTAGAAAGCTAATGATGTTAATTATTTCTTTGCAATTTGTGGGGGCTAGATACATGCTATGTTCTGATGGACTGCATTTAAAATTATACTGCAGGTTATTATGTTTGTCATTGATAGCTTCCCCTACGGAAGAAACACATTCATTGAATATATTAGCAATTTCAAGTTGATCTTTTTCTACCGTTCCAATGTTCTTAACACAATGTGAAGCCTGAAGTTTATTTGCAACATGGTTGCTCCTGATCTGTATTAATAAATTTGTATAGTATTCTTGATAAGTTTTGAAGGCTACCGTTAGATTGAGATTTTCGTCTATTTTGAAAATTGCACTATGGAATAACTTTAATTTTTCCTTTGGTTCAATGACATCATTATTTATCCAGATACTTTTGTTTATATTTTTAGTTTGCTTAACTTTTGTGGTTACAACTGGACATGTGACATCAAAACAATATTAGAAGTCAGCATCAAAGCTATCATTCTCAAACCATTTATTTATTTATTTATTTCATGTTCCGTAGATCTCATATTGTGAGCACATCACATGAGATGTGGAACGAGTCAAACATACAAAACAACAAACATACAAAAAGATACAAAACAGTCTTAATTAAATATATAAAAAAATGTTCTACATAACTGCATATAGTTAATACAAAGTTTAGAGGAAAAACATATATTGTACATATAACAGCAGATTTCTTTGAGTGTTAATACAAAATTTCATGTTTTAATTTGGAGAAAAATTGCGAGCACATTTCTTTGTTAATCTATCTAAATGCTAATTCCCTTTTTGCATCATAAAACTCTTCTAATGTATAAACAGACATATTTAACAAATATTCCTTTAATTTTGCTTTATAAAGAGATTCATTTTCTCTTAAACATTTTATCTGGTCAGGGAGATGGTTAAAAATTTTTGTTCCTGACCATTTGACACCTCTCTGAACAAATGCCAGGTTCTTAAGTTCACAATGAGGATTTTCTTTCCCTCTTGTATTATATTTGTGATAGCTCTTATTTGATGGAAATTGTGCAGGGTTCTTAATTACAAAACACATCAGCGAATATATGTACTGGGATACAGTACTCATTATTTGCAGCTTTTTGAAAAGGTTACGGCATGATGTCCTAGGGGGTACTCTGCACATAATTCTAATAGCTCTTTTCTGGGCCACAAAAATTTTCTTTGCCAAAGCTAAATTTCCCCAGAAGATAACTCCATAACACATAACGGAGTGAAAATACCCATAGTATGTGGACTTCATAGTCGTTAAATCTCCAATGGAAGACATCATTCTGCTAGCATACATAGCCAAGCTCAATTTTTTTTTAGGGTCTGTTGTATGTGGAAGGACAAGTTCATTTTGCTATCAATATGTACTCCAAGAAATTTAGACACATCCATTCTGTCTATTGGTTGATTTCCACATGTTACATTTATTTCTCCCACTTTTTTTGTTTTTGTATGGAACTGGATAAAATTTGTCTTACTTGAGTTTAGAGAGAGACCATTAACACTGAACCAGTTAATCACTTCAGAGAGTATGTTGTTAACTGACTCCTCGAAATTAACATCTGATTTTCCACTCATGAAGATGGTGGTATCGTCAGAAAAAAGAGTAAATTTGCAAGGCAGGCTTGCACACAATGGTAAATCATTTATAAACATCAAAAACAACAGTGGCCCTAGAACTGAGCCTTGAGGCACACCACAACTAATAGAAGTCCATTCAGACTGAGTGGAGGTATCCCTTGACTCATCTGAGCTGTTTAAAATTACTTTCTGTTTTCTTTCCTGGAGATAAGAGTGCAGCCAGTTACCTGCGACACCCCTTATTCCAAGTAGTTTGGCTTTCTGCATGAGAATGTGGTGACGTACACAATCAAATGCCTTTGATAAATCGCAGAAAACACCAATTCCTATCATTTTTTGATTTAGACATTTAAGTACTTCATTTATAAGTGCAAACACTGCATCCTCAGTTGAACAACCCATTTGAAAGCCAAACTGGCTCTTGTTGATAAGTCTGTTCATTATGAGGTGTTCAGTAATTTTATTGTGCATTAATTTTTCTACAATTTTAGAGAAGGCTGTTAACAGTGAAATAGGGCGGTAGTTAGTGAGCTCAGCTCTATCACCCTTCTTGTGTAGGGGCTTCACAATGGCACACTTGAGTCTTTCAGGAAAAATGCCTTGTTGAAATGAAGCATCAAAAATATGGCACAGAATATCACTAATCCATTTACATGAAAATTTCAATAAATTATTGGATACATTATCTACTCCTGCAGAGTTCTTACACTTTAAAGACCAGATGACTGTTTGAATTTCCTCTACAGTGATAGGATTAATGTACATTTCTGGTATTATGTTGGAGTATGCATCCTGACATAAAGTCATAGCTTCCTCAACAGCGGGCCTACAGACTATTTGTTGGGTTACTGACAGGAAATGTTTGTTAAAAATTTCAGCCACACTTTTTTGATTTTCTATTGGTATGTGTACTAACATGCAGTTAGTCTATTGATGTTACCATTATACATAATTCTTTTGTCTTCATATAGTTTCTTTTTAATAACAAAGGACATCTCATTTGCTCCCAATTGAAGCTGTACTGCATGGTGATCAGAGATGACTAGTTTGAGAACAGATATACTGTAGGAAAAATGGGTCATGTTTGTTATTATATTATCCAGACATCTTTTCACGTTGCCAGTCTCTCTAGTTGGCTCTTGGATAAATGGGGTCAGATTGAATTCATCGAGTAGGTGGTGTAGCTTTTTGGTGTTGGCTTCATTTGCTAATAAGTCTATATTTATATCCTCTGTTATTATAGTATTTATGTTGCCATTTAACCCAGAAAATGTACTGTCTATATATATCAGCAAGTCAAATAGATTTTTGAAAAATGTAGCCATGCATGCCCCAGGTGGCCTATACACTCTGTTTATTGCTATATTTTCTCCATCCTATTTTAGGTTTATTGCAGCAAATTCTGTGAGTCCTTCTATGCAGAATTCACTTACAACAATAACACTGAAATTACTTGCTTCAACAGTGAAGATTGCTACGCCATCCCCGTATTTGTTTTTTCTACTAAATGCAGAACAAAACTTCATGGAGAGTGGTTGACTAATGCTAATTAGGTCTTCAATATACCAATGTTCAATTATGACTAAAATATCAAGTTTATCAAGACATGTAATAATATCCATATCATTGTGCTTGTTTTTAAGACTACTGAAATTTTGGTGCATGACATTAAGTCTGGGGTTTCTCCTGCTGGACAATGCAGGATGATTTAGGGCTACCAAACTGTTCAGCAGGCTTTACAAGTTTCCCAGGCTTCCCTGCAATGGCTGTATGTGTGGCAGATTCTGATTTGGTGGGTTGTGGCATTCCATGGCAATGCACTTATTTACACCACTTTGTGGAGAACTTTGTCTAATTTCTTCAACAATTAATTTGCTGACAGTATTTTTACCTCTTTTATTCATGTGCATACCATGATTTGTGTGGAGGTCTCTTTCTAGATTGCTCACATTTACCAGGGACACGTGAAATTTATTACATATTATTTTAAGCCTATCATTTGCCTTGTGCATTTCCAAGTTCGCTATATGCTTCAGTCTAAATGCCAAGGTTGTGGTTTGGCAGTACTGGGAATCATATCTAGATGTCTGTCATTTTCAGAGTTGTAGAACTCTAGAAGTAATTGCATCTTCTGTTGGTCTGTATCCTTCTTATATATCTTCATAAATGTATCACAAATTTCTTGAGATGTTTCAGTGTAGTGGAACTGCTCAACATACCTCGATTTTCATGAAGTAAAGAAGTACACAATACAATAAAAAATATTAATATAAGTCTTACGATACATTGTTAATATGTCTATTGCTGTCTATAATCATTCAAAAAATAAAACTGATAAAAAAGATGCATTTGTTAATGAAATATTAACTGTCTGTATCTCTTTAGAAGAAACCTTGATTATAATGTGTTGTGACTTGCCGATTATTCAAAGTGCCGCCGCGCAGTTACGCACGTCCTCTACATGCGGCGCTGTCTGCCAGCCATGCAGCAGCTGCGCCACCTAAGCGGCCAGCCGAGCAGCGGCCGCTAGACTGAGACTCAGTGTTGAATCGAATGCCGACTTGTACACAGGTCAACTTACTCAGTGACTTATATGTGTTGTTGTGTTGTCCGAAATATGTGTTCAATTTGAAGATTTAACAACTGGCGACAAGGTAGTGGATTTTTCCTTTTCACCGTTGACTCACAGGGTTCCATGGCTACTGTCGAGCAGCTCTTGCAAAATCTCCTTGAACAGCAAACGCTTCTAACAGCAGCGATTCGCGATTTCGTCGCGGCGTCAAATGCGGGGCGTTTCTCGTCATTGGCTGTACCTCCTTTTCCACCTTATGACGAGACGGTGGAAGACTGGTCTGATTATGAAAAACGTCTTCGACAGCACTTCTTCGCATTTCATGTCACGGACGAACAACCATGTAAGTCTCTGTTCCTTTCCTGGATTTCACCTCAAATGTATCGGTTGTTGTCGCAATTGGCTCCCTTGAAGGATCCTGCGTCTTTGCCCTTTGCTGAAATGTGCTCCCTTCTGTCTGTCTATTTTCAAAAGCAAACGCATGTGGTAGCCTCTCGTGTTGCCTTTTATCGTTGTCAAAAACAACCAAATCAGTCCTATCGCGCTTGGGCTGCTGAACTTCACGGCCTCAGTCGAAAGTGTCAATTTGTT
The DNA here is from genome assembly GCF_023864275.1 of Schistocerca cancellata. NCBI lineage: Eukaryota > Metazoa > Arthropoda > Insecta > Orthoptera > Acrididae > Schistocerca > Schistocerca cancellata. The sequence goes on from NC_064633.1 coordinate 198,960,292, forward strand.
ACTGACATTCACAAAGAATCCTATGCCGATTCCATGGTACGGGATGCTATTATCCAGTCGACACCCGACAAAGAAGTTCGGCAACGTGCCCTTCAGTTGGTGAATCCGACTCTAGTTCTCTCCATTGCGCAGTCTTTTGAAATTTCTCGCGCCGCTGGGGCGCAGATAGAAGCGTGGGGTGACGACAGGGAAATACAACCTCTGTGCGCTGTTGACGACGCGTGCGGCGCATCCCCGCCGGCCGACGTGGCCGCAATACGCTCCCACGCGCAGCCTCGGCCTAGCCGTAAACAACCCACTAAGAAACTGCAGCAAAATCCCCGGCAACTTCCTTCATGTCCGCGGTGTTTTACGAAACATTCACGCGAGGATTGTCCCCAACGTTGGGCTGTGTGTCACAATTGCAAAAAGAAAGGTCATGTGTCTTCTGTTTGTAAATCCGACGGCATACACGATGTTCATGAACATGACGCTGATTCTGATTCTGTGTTGTCTGTCAATTGCACTTCTTCCCTTTCAGGGAAGTTATTCCTCACTGTCCAGATCCTTGGTCGAGATGTTCACATGCAAGTGGATACCGGTTCTGCTGCCACTATAATTAATTCTCAGACGTATCTTCAGCTGGGTTCTCCACTCCTGTCCCCTGTCACTCGGCAATTACGGACGTACAATAAACAGAAGATTTCTCTCTTGGGACAGTTTAATGCTGAGGTATCTTACAAATCCGTCGTTCGCACTGTTCCCATATTTGTGGTCGACCAGAGCAACGCAGAAAATCTTTTTGGTTTCGATGCCTTTCGCGTTTTTGGGTTCTCCATAGATGACTCTGTCAATATTGTCTCTGACGCTATTCCTTATGCTTAACTGGATTCCTTGTTGACGAAATTTTCGTCCCTTTTTTCTCCTGGGTTAGGCCGTGCAAACGACTTTGAAGCTCACATCACGCTCAAACCTACTGCTCGGCCTAAGTTTTTTCGGGCTCGACCCATTCCTGTGGCCCTTCGTGATCGGGTAAAACGGGAGTTGGATCATCTCACTGCTTCAGGGGTCTTGCTTCCTGTCACTTCCAGTGAGTGGTCCTCTCCTGTCATTGTAGTTGCTAAGCCCAATGGTGATATTCGTCTCTGTGGCGATTTCAAAGCCACTGTAAATGCTCAATGCCTCATCGACACTTACCCTGTGCCCCGTCCTGAAGAACTGTTCACTAAACTCGCTGGAGGACAGTATTTTTCTAAAATTGACCTGTCGGAAGCTTATCATCAACTTCCTCTCGACGCTGCTTCCCGGCAGTTTCTGGTCCTTAACACGCCTTTTGGCCTCTATCAATACCAACGCTTGCCATTCGGGGTTGCTAGTGCCCCTGCTCTTTTTCAGCGATTCTTGGAACAATTATTGCTCCCTGTCCCGGGGTGTATCAATTACATGGACGACATAGTTGTCACTGGCTCCACCACTGAAGAACATCTTCAAAATCTCCGCACACTTTTTAATGTCTTACAGACTGCTGGTCTTAAGTGTAATCATCAGAAATCACAATTTTTTCAGGCAACTATCACGTACTTGGGGTTTCAACTCTCTCGGGATGGTATTCGTCTGCTTCAGCACACTGTTGCTGCGATCGATGGCCTTCCTCACCCTACATCTGTTAAGGAACTGCAGGCCTTCTTGGGGAAAATAGCATACTATCACAAGTTTTTACCGTCTGCGGCATCGGTGGCTCAGCCGTTGCATCGCCTGTTGCATAAAAACGTGCCTTTTCATTGGTCCGCGTCATGTGACGCGGCTTTCCGGAAATTAAAGACTATGCTGAAACAGGCCCCATGCCTGGCTACTTATCGACCTGGCCAACATCTTGTTATTGCCACAGACGCCTTTCAATACGGGGTCGGTGCAGTCCTTGCGCACCGTTTTTCTGACGGTTTGGAACAACCCATCACTTATGCCTCCAAAACGCTCACAGATGCCCAACAGAAGTATTCTCAAATTGAGAAAGAAGCTTTGGCCATCATTTATGCTCTTCATAAGTTTGGTGTTTTTCTCTATGGCTCAAAATTTCATCTTGTTACGGATCACAAACCACTTGTTTCCTTGTTTCATCCATCAACGTCACTTCCCGACAAGGCTGCACACCGCCTCCAGTGTTGGGCTCTTTACTTGTCCCGTTTCAATTATAAGATTCATTTCTGGCCAACGGCTCAACATGCAAATGCTGATGCTTTGTCTCGCCTTCCCATGGGTCCTGATCAGGCATTCGATAGGGACGAACTTCTGTGTTTCCACCTGGATGTTGCCAAGCAGCGGGTTGTGGACAGGTTCCCCATCACTGGGGACAGGCTGGCGGCTGCTACGGGTTCTGATCCTACCCTCTCCCGGGTTTTACGCTGTATTCAGAAGGGTTGGCCAGATCGCCCGTCCGCTAAGACTTCTGATCCGTTGCGGAACTACTACACTTTGCGCTACCGCCTCACGGCTAGGGATGGTGTTATCCTCCTCTCCACTGACAATGCTTCGCCGTGTGTTGTGGTACCTGCGTCTTTGCGTGCTTCGGTCTTGCGCCTCCTTCACCAGGGGCACTGGGGTGTGTCTCGCACAAAATCTCTGGCGTGCCGTCATGTGTACTGGCCTGGCATCGACTCTGAAATCGCACACATGGTCGCTGCCTGTGGCCCTTGTGCATCACAGGCCGCTGCCCCGAAGTCATCTTTGTCACCGTGGCCTTCGCCTGAGAAGCCCTGGGCGCATTCATGCTGACTTTGCGGGACCCTTTTTAGGTACTTATTGGCTCCTCGTAATTGACGCCTACTCTAACTTTCCTTTCATTGTCCGTTGCACGTCACCTACCACCACGGCATCCACCAGTGCTCTCGCCCGCATTTTTTCTTTGGAAGGCCTCCCCTCTACTCTTGTTACTGATAATGGTCCGCAATTTGCCTCTTCCGACTTTGCGGATTTTTGTGCTCGTCACGGCGTTACGCATGTCACGGCCCCGCCGTTCCATCCACAATCCAACGGTGAGGCTGAACGACTGGTCCGCACATTTAAGGCTCAGATGCGGAAACTTCTGACTTCTTCTGCTGCTGATGATGCGCTTCTCCAGTTCCTGGCATCTTACCGTTTCACCCCCATGGGCGATCACAGCCCGGCTGTGCTCTTACATGGCCGACAGCCCTGCACGCTACTTCATCTTCTGCGGCCTCCCACCTCACGGCCGCGGGTGCCTTCACTTGGCTGGTTCACCGCCAATGACCTCGTCTGGGTAGGGGGATATGGCAGGCGGCCAAAATGGAGCCCGGGCCGCATCTTAAGACACCATGGCAGATGCCTGTATGAAATCCAGACGGACACGGGTGTTGCAGTGCGTCATTTGGAGCAGCTTCTGCCTCGGGTGCCAGCAACGCCTGTTCCGAATGCCGCCACACCACCTTTGGCTGTACCTGCTGCTCGGGATCTTGGCATCTCTCAATACTCACAACGCAGCCCTCTCACCGTCATCGCGATGCCTGCACCAGAATGGACGCCACCAGGAGACGTGCCCATGCAGGAACTGGAGAACCATCCTCTGTCAGAGTACATCTACTCGCCTCCTCCTCCAACGGATGCCGACACATCGCCCATGTCTCCTGTCATATCAACTGGACTTGCCGCAACGGGCAGATTGGTGCATGGGTCATCTCGACCCGTTATCATCATGGACACTTCCGTCCGTACGGGAAGCCGCCTCCTCGAGACTTTACGGCGAGTCAAACGACGCCTATGGATGTTAGCCATGTCCAGGACACCTCCATCAAGACCAGTGCAACAATTTCAAAGGGGGGAAAAGTGTTGTGACTCGCCGATTATTCAAAGTGCCGCCACGCAATTACACACGTCCTCTACGTGCGGCGCTGTCTGCCAGCCATGCAGCAGCTGCGCCACCTAAGCAGCCAGCCGAGCAGCGGCCGCTAGACTGAGACTCAGTGTTGAATCGAATGCCGACTTGTACACAGGTCAACTTACTCAGTGACTTATATGTGTTGTTGTGTTGTCCGAAATATGTGTTAAATTTGAAGATTTAACATAATGATTGCATATACATACTTTTGTAACCTAAAATATCCCTGGAATTGTAAACAAGTTGATTTACTGGCAGTGTGGAGTCAGACAGTTACGGAGTAATTTGTAATATGTTAATTAGGGTCTCTCTGTATGTAATGATGGAATGAGTTGGAAGTTGGTGTGACCTGTTGCTTTTGTTTAGAGCAAGTCTGATTAATGTTCATTTTGCAATGGAAGTTTATGATATGAAGAAAATAAAAGAACTGATGAAGAAGCAGATGTAAGCAGGGCCAGATTATTTTGCCTTCCCTAATCATACTCACTAGAAAAGAGCAATTTTAACTACAGTGAGCTGTAATAATCTGGGAACAAGACGTTCATCAATGAGCAGCAAGAAATAAATAGCGGGCACTTATCCTTCTCATCAAATAATTAACTACCCTTTTAATGGCAAAAGTTAAGTCAAAACACAGTATTTTGCAAGCATGTCTTTTTGTTCATATATATATATATATATATATAGGGAAACATTCCACACGGGAGAAATATATCTAAAAACAAAGTTGATGTAACTTACCAAACGAAAGCGTTGGCATGTTGATAGACACACAAACAAACACAAACACTCACACAAAATTCAAGCTTTCGCAACCCCAGGTTGCTTCGTCAGGAAAGAGGGAAGGAGAGGGAAAGACGGAGGGATGTGGGTTTTAAGGGAGAGGGTAAGGAGTCATTCCAATCCCGGGAGTGGAAAGACTTACCTTAGGGGGAAAAAAGGACAGGTATACACCCGCACACACACACACACACACACACACACACACACACACACACACACACACACATATCCATCCGCACATATAAGACACAAGCAGACATTTGTAAAGGCAAAGAGTTTGGGCAGAGATGTCAGTTGAGGCGGAAGTACAGAGGCAAAGATGTTGTTGAATGACAGGTGAGGTATGAGCGGCGGCAACTTGAAATTAGTGGAGGTTGAGGCCTGGTGGGTAATGGGAAGAGAGGATATACTGAAGGGCAAGTTCCCATCTCCGGAGTTCTGACAGGATGGTGTTAATGGGAAGTATCCAGATAACCTGGATGGTGTAACACAGTGCCAAGATGTGCTGGCTGTGCACTAAGGCATGTTTAGCCACAGGGTGATCCTCATTACCAACAAACACTGCCTGCCTGTGTCCATTCATGCGAATGGACAGTTTGTTGCTGGTCATTCCCACATCGAAAGCTTCACAGTGTAGGCAGGTCAGTAGGTAAATCATGTGGGTGCTTTCACACGTGGCTCTGCCTTTGATCGCATACACCTTCCGGGTTACAGGACTGGAGTAGGTGGTGGTCGGAGGGTGCATGGGACAGGTTTTACAATGGGGGCGGTTACAAGGGTAAGAGCCAAGAGGGTAGGGAATGTGGTTTGGGGATTTCATAGGGATGAACCAAGAGGTTATGAAGGTTAGGTGGATGGCGGAAAGACACTCTTGGTGGAGTGGGGAGGATTTCATGAAGGATGGATCTCATTTCAGGGCAGGATTTGAGGAAGTCGTATCCCTGCTGGAGAGCCACATTCAGAGTCTGATCCAGTCCTGGAAAGTATCCTGTCACAAGTGGGGCACTTTTGGGGTTCTTCTGTGGGAGGTTCTGGGTTTGAGGGGATGAGGAAGTGGCTCTGGTAATTTGCTTCTGTACCAAGTCGGGAGGGTAGTTGCGGGATGCAAAAGCTGTTTTCAGGTTGTTGGTGTAATGGTTCAGGGATTCCGGACTGGAGCAGATTCGTTTGCCACAAAGACCTAGGCTATAGGGAAGGGACTGTTTTGACGTGGAATGGGTGGCAACTGTCATAATGGAGGTACTGTTGCTTGTTGGTCGGTTTGATGTGGACGGATGTGTGAAGCTGGCCATTGGACAGATGGAGGTCAACGTCAAGGAAAGTGGCATGGGATTTGGAGTAGGACCAGGTGAATCTGATGGAACCAAAGGAGTTGAGGTTGGAGGGGAAATTCTGGATTTCATCTTCACTGTAAGTCCAGATCATGAAGATGTCATCAATAAATCTGTACCAAACTTTGGGTAGGCAGGCCTGGGTAACCAAGAAGGCTTCCTCTAAGCGACCCATAAATAGTTTGGCGTACGAGGGGGCCATCCTGGTACCCATGGCTGTTCCCTTTAATTGTTGGTATGTCTGGCCTTCGAAAGTGAAGGAGTTGTGAGTCGGGATGAATCTGGCAAAGGTAATGAGGAAAGAGGTTTTAGGTAGGGTGGCAGGTGATCGGCGTGAAAGGCAGTGCTCCATCGCAGTGAGGCCCTGGACATGCGGAATATTTGTGTATAAGGTAGTGGCATCAATGGTTACAAGGATAGTTTCAGGGGTAACAGATTGGGTAAGGATTCCAGGCATTCGAGAAAGTGGTTGGTGTCTTTGATGAAGGATGGGAGACTGCATGTAATGGGTTGAAGGTGTTGATCTACGTAGGCAGAGATACTTTCTGTGGGGGCTTGGTAACCAGCTACAATGGGGCGGACGGGATGATTGGGTTTGTGAATTTTAGGAAGTAGGTAGAAGGTAGGGGTGCGGGGTGTCGGTGGGGTCAGGAGGTTGATGGAGTCAGGTGAAAGGTTTTGTAGGGGACCTAAGGTTCTGAGGATTCCTTGAAGCTCCACCTGGACATCAGGAATGGGATTACCTTGGCAAATCAACACAATCTGGAACCACAGCACCCTAATTCAGTAGTTAACCTTTCCTCCAAACCTCTCTCCCAATTCGAAACCTCTGTCCTATCCAAAGGCCTCACCTTCAGCCCTACTCCCAGATTCAACCAAACAGCCCTCGTCAAAGATTTACTGTCCTACACCCGTACTCTCTGCTGGAAATATCACTTTGCCATGAAGAAAAATAATCTCAATCCTACCCCTAATGATCCAACTCCCCAAGACACTATCCAAATTGAACCCTGCCTGCAACAGTTCTGTCCTCCGTCACAGCGGGACCCACCTCCTCTTCCTCAAAATCACCCTCTCCAAACCTTCCAGGAATTTCTGACCTCCAGCCTTGCATCTCAATCCTTCTTAAAAAACCTTAATCCTACTCCCAACATCACCACTGCTGAAGCCCAGGCTATCCGTGATCTGAAGGCTGACCGGTCCATTGTCATTCTTCCGGCGGACAAGGGTTCCACGACCGTGGTACTTGATCGTCGGGAGTACGTGGCTGAGGGACTGCGTCAGCTTTCAGACAACACCACATACAAAGTTTGCCAAGGTAATCCCATTCCTGATGTCCAGGCAGAGCTTCAAGGAATCCTCAGAACCTTAGGCCCCCTACAAAACCTTTCACCTGACTCCATCAACCTCCTGACCCCACCGACACCCCGCACCCCTACCTTCTACCTTCTTCCTAAAATTCACAAACCCAATCATCCCGGCCGCCCCATTGTAGCTGGTTACCAAGCCCCCACAGAACGTATCTCTGCCTACGTAGATCAACACCTTCAACCCATTACATGCAGTCTCCCATCCTTCATCAAAGACACCAACCACTTTCTCAAACGCCTGGAAGCCTTACCCAATCAGTTACCCCCAGAAACCATCCTTGTAACCATTGATGCCACTTCCTTATACACAAATATCCCGCACGTCCAGGGCCTCGCTGCGATGGAGCACTTCCTTTCACGCCGATCACCTGCCACCCTACCTAAAACCTCTTTCCTCATTACCTTAGCCAGCTTCATCCTGACCCACAACTTCTTCACTTTTGAAGACCAGACATACCAACAATTAAAGGGAACAGCCATGGGTACCAGGATGGCCCCTTCGTACGCCAACCTATTCATGGGTCGCTTAGAGGAAGCCTTCTTGGTTACCCAGGCCTGCCAACCCAAAGTTTGGTACAGATTTATTGATGACATCTTCATGATCTGGACTCACAGTGAAGAAGAACTCCAGAATTTCCTCTCCAACCTCAATTCCTTTGGTTCCATCAGATTCACCTGGTCCTACTCCAAATCCCATGCCACTTTCCTTGATGTTGACCTTCACCTGTCCAATGGCCAGCTTCACACGTCCGTCCACATCAAACCACCAACAAGCAACAGTACCTCCATTATGACAGCTGCCACCCATTCCACATCAAACGGTCCCTTCCCTACAGCCTAGGTCTTCGTGGCAAACGAATCTGCTCCAGTCCGGAATCCCTGAAGCATTACACCAACAACCTGACAACAGCTTTTGCATCCCGCAACTACCCTCCCGACCTGGTACAGAAGCAAATAACCAGAGCCACTTCCTCATCCTCTCAAACCCAGAACCTCCCACAGAAGAACCACAAAAGTGCCCCACTTGTGACAGGATACTTTCCGGGACTGGATCAGATTCTGAATGTGGCTCTCCAGCAGGGATACGACTTCCTCAAATCCTGCCCTGAAATGAGATCCATCCTTCATGAAATCCTCCCCACTCCACCAAGAGTGTCTTTCCGCCGTCCACCTAACCTTCGTAACCTCTTGGTTCATCCCTATGAAATCCCCAAACCACCTTCCCTACCCTCTGGCTCCTACCCTTGTAACCGCCCCCCGGTGTAAAACCTGTCCCATGCACCCTCCGACCACCACCTACTCCAGTCCTGTAATCCGGAAGGTGTACACAATCAAAGGCAGAGCCACGTGTGAAAGCACCCACGTGATCTACCAACTGACCTGCCTACACTGTGATGCATTCTATGTGGGAATGACCAGCAACAAACTGTCCATTCGCATGAATGGACACAGGCAGACAGTGTTTGTTGGTAATGAGGATCACCCTGTGGCTAAACATGCCTTGGTGCACAGCCAGCACATCTTGGCATGGTGTTACACCGTCCGGGTTATCTGGATACTTCCCACCAACACCAACCTATCCGAACTCCGGAGATGGGAACTTGCTCTTCAATAAATCCTCTCTTCCCGTTATCCACCAGGCCTCAATCTCCGCTAATTTCAAGTTGCCGCCACTCATACCTCACCTGTCATTCAACAATATCTTTGCCTCTGCACTTCTGCCTCGACTGACATCTCTGCCCAAACTCTTTGTCTTTAAATATGTCTGCTTGTGTCTGTATATGTGTGGATGGATATGTGTGTGTGTGTGTGTGCGTGTGTATACCCGTCCCTTTTTCCCCCTAAGGTAAGTCTTTCCGCTCCCGGGACTGGAATGACTCCTTACCCTCTCCCTTAAAACCCACATCCTTTCGTCTTTCCCTCTCCTTCCCTCTTTCCTGATGAGGCAACAGTTTGTTGCGAAAGCTTGAATTTTGTGTGTATGTTTGTGTTCGTTTGTGTGTCTGTCGACCTGCCAGCACTTTCATTTGGTAAGTCACATCATCTTTGTTTTTAGGTGTATATATATATATATATATATATATATATATATATATATATATATATATATATAGAGGGAAACATTCCACGTGGGAAAAATATATCTAAAAAGAAAGATGATGAGACTTACCAAACAAAAGTGCTGGCAGGTCGATAGACACACAAACAAACACAAAAAACATACACACAAAATTCTAGCTTTGGGTTTTAAGGGAGAGGGTAAGGAGTCATTCCAATCCCGGGAGCAGAATGACTTACCTTAGGGGAAAAAAGGACGGGTATACACTCGCACACACACACATATCCATCCACACATATACAGGCACAAGCAGACATATACAGAGGCAAAGAGAAACTATATATATATATATATATATATATATTGATGACATCTTCATGATCTGGACTCACAGTGAAGAAGAACTCCAGAATTTCCTCTCCAACCTCAACTCCTTTGGTTCCATCAGATTCACCTGGTCCTACTCCAAATCCCATGCCACTTTCCTTGATGTTGACCTTCACCTGTCCAATGGCCAGCTTCACACGTCCGTCCACATCAAACCCACCAACAAGCAACAGTACCTCCATTACGACAGCTGCCACCCATTCCACATCAAACGGTCCCTTCCCTACAGCCTAGGTCTTCGTGGCAAACGAATCTGCTCCAGTCCGGAATCCCTGAAGCATTACACCAACAACCTGACAACAGCTTTCGCATCCCGCAACTACCCTCCCGACCTGGTACAGAAGCAAATAACCAGAGCCACTTCCTCATCCTCTCAAACCCAGAACCTCTCACAGAAGAACCACAAAAGTGCCCCACTTGTGACAGGATACTTTCCGGGACTGGATCAGATTCTGAATGTGGCTCTCCAGCAGGGATACGACTTCCTCAAATCCTGCCCTGAAATGAGATCCATCCTTCATGAAATCCTCCCCACTCCACCAAGAGTGTCTTTCCGCCGTCCACCTAACCTTCGTAACCTCTTAGTTCATCCCTATGAAATCCCCAAACCACCTTCCCTACCCTCTGGCTCCTACCCTTGTAACCGCCCCCGGTGTAAAACCTGTCCCATGCACCCTCCCACCACCACCTACTCCAGTCCTGTAACCCGGAAGGTGTACACAATCAAAGGCAGAGCCACGTGTGAAAGCACCCACGTGATCTACCAACTGACCTGCCTACACTGTGATGCATTCTATGTGGGAATGACCAGCAACAAACTGTCCATTCGCATGAATGGACACAGGCAGACAGTGTTTGTTGGTAATGAGGATCACCCTGTGGCTAAACATGCCTTGGTGCACGACCAGCACATCTTGGCGCAGTGTTACACCGTCCGGGTTATCTGGATACTTCCTACTAACACCAACCTATCCGAACTCCGGAGATGGGAACTTGCTCTTCAATATATCCTCTCTTCCCGTTATCCACCAGGCCTCAATCTCCGCTAATTTCAAATTTCCTCCACTCATACCTCACCTGTCATTCATCAACATCTTTGCCTCTGCACTTCTGCCTCGACTGACATCTCTGCCCAAACTCTTTGTCTTTAAATATGTCTGCTTGTGTCTGTATATGTGTGGATGGATATGTGTGTGTGTGCGAGTGTATACCCGTCCTTTTTTCCCCTTAAGGTAAGTCTTTCCGCTCCCGGGACTGGAATGACTCCTTACCCTCTCCCTTAAAACCCACATCCTTTCGTCTTTCCCTCTCCTTCCCTCTTTCCTGATGAGGCAACAGTTTGTTGCGAAAGCTTGAATTTTGTGTGTATGTTTGTGTTCGTTTGTGTGTCTGTCGACCTGCCAGCACTTTCATTTGGTAAGTCACATCGTCTTTGTTTTTAGGTATATATATATATATATATATATATATATATATATATATATATATATATATATATATATATTGAGGGAACACTTAGTATACTCAGATTTTTTTAGGAGTGGGAAACATGATTTTCTTCGTCCTACATTGTGCATATTTCTAATGATGGTTTCTGAAGGTTTAGTATTCGACACATATAAACTGAAGTCAGCCATTTGCCATCCCTACCACAATCCTCACATGCTCATTTCATTTCATATCATTTTGCAATGTTATGTCCAGATATTTAAATGATGTCACTGTGTTAAGCAGGACACTGCTAATGCCATATCTGGACATTATGGGTTTGTTTTTCTCACTCATCTACATTACCTTATATTCTTTGACATTTAGAGCTAGCTGCCATTGATCACACTAATTAGAAATTTTGTGTAAGTCATCTTGTATACTTGTACAGTCACTCAACTTTGACACCTTACAATGCACCACAGAATCACCAGCAAACAAATGCAAATTGTTGCCCATTCCTTCTGCCAAATCATTTTTGGATATAGAGAATAATAGCAGCCATGTCACACTTACCTGGGGCACTCCTGACAATATCCTTATCTCTGATGAACACTGCCGGCCGCGGTGGTCTCGCGGTTAAGGCGCTCAGTCCAGAACCGCGCGACTGCTACGGTCACAGGTTTGAATCCTGCCTCGGGCATGGATGTGTGTGATGTCCTTAGGTTAGTTAGGTTTAAGTAGTTCTAAGTTCTAGGGGACTGATGACCACAGATGTTAAGTCCCATAGTGCTCAGAGCCATTTGAGCCATTTGATGAACACTCACCATCAATGACAACAAACTGGGTTCTATAACTTAAGAAGTCTTTGAGCCACTCACATATCTGTGAACCTATTCCATATGCTCTTACTTTCTTTAACAGCCTACAATTGGCCACTATGTCAGCCGCTTTCCAGAAATCTAGAAATATGGAATCTGCCTGTTGCCCTTCATCTGTAGTTCACAGTACATCATATGAGAAAATAGCAAGCTAAGTTTCACATGAGCAATGATTTCTGAAACCCTGCTCATTCATGGATATAAGATTCCCAGTCTGAGGAAAATTTATTATATAAGGGGCGTTTAAAAAGAAATGAGCCGGAGGCATAATCACAGCAACCAGTACCTGTATGTTAGAAGTATTGACTCTGGCTGCTGTGTCACTTGTCCCACTGCGACAAAAGGTGGTGAATGGCTGCCTCATAAAATTCCCGGTGTTGTGATGTTAACCAGTTCCGCATGTACAGCCGGACGTCATCATCTGAAGTGAATCATTTGCTCCTCAGAGCCTTCTTAAGGAGACCAAAAATGGTGTAATCACAGGCAGAAAGGTCCAGACTGTATTGAGGGTGGCCAAGAACCTCCCATTTGAATTTCTGCAGGAGTTCTGCGACTATGTTGGCTATGAGGCTTTGCATTGTCATGGAACAGAATGACACCACGAGTGGGACTGCCTGGTCGTTTTGATTTGATTGCTTGGTGAAGGGTGGTCAAGGTTTGCGAGCAATGCTGGACATTCACTGTTGTCCCATGCTGCAGGAAGTGAATGAGAAGTGGGCCATCTTAGTCAGAAAAGAACGTCAGCATAGGGGCAAACGATTCACCTCAAACGACGACATCCAGCTGTACGTGCAGAACTAGTTAAGATCTCAGTCCTGGGAATTTTATGAGACAGCCATTCACCACCTTGTGTCACTTGGGGAAAAGTGTCTCAACAGACAGGGTCAATATTTCTAACATACAGGTACTGGTTTCTGTAATTATGCCTGCGGCTCATTTCTTTTTGAACGCTCCTTGTATTTGAACTGAGAATGTGTTTAAGGATTCTGCAGCAAACCAATGTTAGGGATATTGGTCTGTAATTTTGTGGGTCTGTTGTTTTGTCCTTCTTGTGTACAGGAGTCACCTGTGTTATTTCCAGAAGTCACCTGTGTCATTTCCAGTCGCTGGGGACTTCACACTGGCTGAGAGATTCATGATAAATAATGCAAGGGGCCAATCCTGTAAAGGACTCTTTGAAAATCTTAATTGGAAGTCCATCTGGACCTGGTGATTTATTTCTTTTCAACTCATTCCCTATTTTCTCTACACCAGGGATACTTATTACTATGTTTTCCATACATAGTCTTCTCGATGGTCAAAAAATGGTATGTTGGTATGATTTTCCTGTGTGAGTGATTTCTTAAATGTGAAATTTAAAACTTCTGATTTCATTGTATTGTTGTCAACTGCCACATCAAACTGGCCAACAAATGACTAGGTGGAAGCCTTGACCTACTTAGCAATTTTACATAGGGCCAGAATTTTCTTGGCTTCTCTGCCAGATTTTTTGCCAAGTTATGACAGTGGTAGTTGTTGTATGCCTCATGCACAGATCTTTTCACAGATGCATAAATCTCTACTACCCTTTGCTTGTTGTTATTTGTGCATGCTCTTTTAAACTGAGAATACTACAGCCTCTGCTTCTTCAGCAATTTCCGAATCTCATTATTATAACATGGTGGGTCTTTTCCATTCTTAATCACTTACTAGGCACACAATTCTCCAGCCCATGATTTATGATCTGCTTAAACTTTGCCCATAATTTCTCTACGTCCATCCCTGTTTCTATACTGACACTATGAATAAGCTCCAGCCTATTTGTAGCTACATGGTCTAAGATATTTTCATTGTGTACGAGCTGCCAAACTAGCTGCTCAAGATAGTTTTCAGAAAACACATTCAAAATTACTTTGCATGACTGTGTATGTAGCTCCTGCAAGGAATCCATAGACAACCTGGCCTATACTCAGTAAGTTAAAGTTCATGATCTGGGTATTTACATGCAATTTACCATAGACTTTCTTTTCATGACTCTAGAACTGTCACAGCACGACATCCAACAATTAACTTGGTTTCACATAGACCTGTTATACATGATCAGATAACTTCACTGTCACATTCAACTCTGCCCTCAAATAGTGACAATATTTTAGTCAACTGAAATGAACACTCCCCTTCGCGTGGCCTCTAATCTGTCTTTCCAATATGCATTCCATGACTCACAAAATATCTCAGAGCTTTCCACTTCATGTTTCATCCAGTTCTTGATCCCATAACTTCCCTGGAGGGCAGTAAATCTGGGAACTTTGTTACAAATACTTTGACGATTTAGTGATTAAATTTTGACAATCTAAATGTCTTTACACTGAATGTGCTCTGACTTCTCTTGCTGCCGTATGAACTGAGGAGTGTTCATCAGAGTACCTCAAACTACTGCCTAGCCTAAAAAACCCTCATGTGCACTCCATGAATACTCTGCTATTTAAGCAGCTCCTTCCTTTGTGTAGTGCACCCCTGACTTATCAAGTGAAATCCTACAAATCCCCAACTGATAATGCAGGTCTAGAAACCTGCAGCCAAGACTGTCACAGAAATAGCAAATCATCTCCTTGAGATCCTTCATTTGGTTCCAAACCAAAGGATCCTGATCAAGTCTGCGAACAGTGCTGCAAATTGCAAGCTCTGCTTACCTCATGCATAAGGTCAGCAGACTTCACCACTTCCACTAGCCACCTTTATGAACTGAGTTGTCTCATTGGTGCTTACGTGAGCCACAACTTGCAGATAACTGTTCACCCATCCCACATCAAAGGCCCACACAGGAACATCAGCTGTTGTCAGCCCTTATCAAATTTCCCCGCCACCCACAATCAGAACCAAGAGATCCGACAGAGGTTGGAAAGCCGCTAAAGCTTGCTTGAATACATTACTACTATACAAACTAAAGGTCACATTTTCACTGGAAGATCAGCGAAGAGGAAGAAGGACCTGCTTTTTTTCTGCTCTGCAAATGAAGCAGAACAAAAAATCAAATAAAGGAGGCAACAGAAATAAAAAGTGTATGGAAAGAGAAGACAGCATCTTCCTCTGACAACTCGTATAATGATGATGAAGCTTGCCTGGATAAGAAGAAAAGTGATTTTGAGTTTTCATTGGTGACAAGTGTATCATCAGGAGTGCCCCAGGGAAGTGTGGTAGGATTGTTGTTATTCTCTATATACATAAATGATCTGACAGTTAGGGAGAACAACAATCTGTGGCTTTTTGCTGATGATGCTGCATCATATGGGAAAGTATTAGCAATGTGTGAGGACAGAGGATGACTTAGACATAATTTCTATTTATCTTGATGAATGGCAGCTTGTTCTAAGTGTAGAAAAATTTAAGTTAATGCTGATGAGTAGGAAAAACAATCCTCTAATTTTTGAATAAGGTATTAGTAGAAAACAACATGCCATGTATTATAGCCAGAAATGCAGAGGTAAACATTGCTAATCTGAGGCAAAGTTCAAATACTGGTGTGGAGTGTGTCAGAGAAGCAGATGCTTCACTAGTCACAACAGCAGCCAAAAGCCTGCAAATTCATCATGTGGTAATTTTCCAATGAGAAATAACGTTGAAGACCCAAACATTGCTAGAGTGGCACCTAGTACAAATGTAAACAATGAGTGTGTCAGTGAAACTCAACCCCACATTAAAAACAACTCAAATACAGACGTAAACAATCTGATGGATGAAAACTCTTGGGAAGGCATCAATACAGACTAGCAAGAAGTGAAAAACAAGCGAGGAGGCAGAAGAAATTCGACTGTAGGAAAACGAGAAAATGAACTGGCCAAAACCACTGAAGACACAGGAGAAGTAAACAAAACATCTTACAAGACTGTGCTACAAAATGGAAAATCTGGTGAACAGTGTTTGAGGCCCACTATTCAAACATTCTTGAATGCCAGTACTAAAAACAGAAATAAAGCCATTATAGGTATTGGTGATGAGAAAAGAATGCTGTATGGTGACAAAAAAGCCTGGTTCCACCTAAGCAAACTAAGAGGTGGCACCACAGATGAAGCTGTAACCAACTTCTTACAGAACACTTTCCCAAATTACTACAATTTTACAGTTGAAAAACTGGAAACAAAGGGAATAAATAATAGCTTCAAAATTGGTGTTGATTTCGACCTAAAAGATACAATAATGGACAACAGTATATGGCCAAAGAACATTGTGATAAAATGTTTTTTATTCCGGAGGATGCCCAGTGCACCAATGCGATAAACTCCTAAGACCAAGAACATTCCAGTGAAAAAGGAAATGAAATCATTGAAGAAAATGCTGTCTTACTTATAGCGAGTGTAAATGTGCAGTGCCTCAGAACAAAACTTGATACATTATCACTGTTTGTTGATGAAGTGAGACCCGATGTATTATGTATATGTGAACACTGGCTAGCCGAACCGCAAACAGAGTACTACAGAAACATTGAATATTTAGAAATGGTGAATGCATGGTGTAGAGAAACTACTATCCATGGTGGTGTGGCTGTGTATGTAAATAGTAAACTCAGTGCCAATAAAATTGACTTAAGTGACTTTTGTGTAGATCTAGACCTAGAATTAGCTGCTTTGGGACTGTCAGATACAGACTTAATTGTTGTTTCTGTCTACCGTTCCCCAGATGGAAATTTTGAAAATTTCCTCAACCAGTTGGAAAGCTGTCTGTATCACCTAGTGCACTTAAGGACAAAAATTACTTTATGTGGAGACTTCAACATTCATACTGGAGAAGGTAATGATAAAGAAAGAGCTTTCATGAATTTAGTAAGCAGCTATGGGCTATTTGTAGGAAACACTCTACCAAAAAGAGGAGCTATTTGTCTTGACACAATTGTGACAAACCTAAATAGTTGGGACTACAAAGTACGTGTGGTAGACCCTATAGTAGCAGATCACCATGCAGTAATCATGAAGTTATGGACAAACTCAGTGAGTACACAACAAATTCCCAGCAGGCATTCAAATCATGTATTCAGAAACAGAGTTATTACAAAGAAAAGCTTACATGATTTCAAAACTACAGTGTCTTTTATAGATTGGCACCAAATAATTGATGAATTGCCACAAAATTCTGCATTCAATCACATGTTCCAGACCCTTTAGGTGAAATTTAATGAACATTTCCCATTAAAACCCAAGAGATATTCATATGCTAAATCAAAATTTAGACAAAAAACTAACAAAGTAAAGAGGTGGTATACTCCTAGACTAGCCAGAATAAAATGTATTGTCCAAATACTAAATGACGAGGTCAAAGCAGCTAAAGATATAGATATTAAGGGTAGGCTGTACTCTAGTTATTTACAGACCAAAAGGATCTACAGAAAGGAAGTAGAAAAAGCAAAGAAGGAAAGCAAGCTCACAATCCTTGTAAAGCAGCATGGGACCTGGTTAATGAGCACAGGAAAAAGCCCACCGTTGCTCTAATTCATGCAGTCCAGATGAGTTTAATGATTTTTTTTATAAAAATAGTGGAAAACACAGTAGATGAAATTCTTGACTCTAGAATAGATCCTACAGCTGCTGTGAAATTTGAGAATAAATGCAGCATGGTAATGTGGAAGAGAGTGTATCCAAAAGAAACAATAAAAATTGTAAAAAGCTACAAATCTTCAGGGAGCCCTGATATTTATTGCATGTCCTGTACTATGTTAAAAACTATAATCAGTGAAATTGCACAGCCATTAGCAGTAGTAATAAATAAAAGCCTCTGTGCAGGGGAATTTCCAGACTTCCTGAAAGTAGCACGCACAGTGCCTGTTTACAAAAAAGGCAGTCCACATGAAGTGTCAAGCTACAGGCCCATATCTATAATACCAGTACTAGCGAAGGTGATGGAATTGATAATAAAAGAACAACTATTAAGTTACTTAGAAGGAAATAGTCTCTTTTATGATGCACAACATGGATTTCTGAAGGGCAGGTCAACAACAGCTGTATTTGACTTAGTTACAAACATAAGTCAGGGTTTTGAAAACAAAGAGTCTATAGCACTAGTACTCTGTGACCTTAGTAAGGCATCCCACATACGGCCCTGCTCAGAAAGCTAAAAACATACGGTATAAGGGGATCTGTCCTGTAAACTCTTTAATCCTACCTGAGAAACAGGCAACAGATTGTCTCCGTGCAAGGAGCTGATTCAGGTGAGAAGAAGCTACAGCATGGTGTGCCACAGGGATCGGTAATAGGGCTCCTGCTGTTCCTTTTCTTTGTAAATGACATAGGCAGATGATACAACTTTGTTATCAAAAGGAGATAATGTTGAACAGGCAGTCCAATAAGCAGAAGTCTTGTTCAATGAAGCTAAGGCATGGTTTATCATGAACAAAATGAAAATTAATGAAGAAAAAACTCAGAGGATGATATGCAGCCTTAGAAATACTGGAGCACTGGCTACCACAGCAGATGTTAAACTTCTGGGCTTTCTCATTGATACCAAATTAACCTGGCAACAACACACCAAACATGTATGTTCCAAACTTTCACAGGTCCTGTACCTCTTGAGGAAACTGAAAAGTATAATACCAGAACAGTACAATCTAACTGTGTACTATGCACTGTTCCACAGCCACATCAGTTATGGGCTGTTGTGTGGGGCCATTCTGCAGGCTGTTCTGACTCTTTACAGCCAGTATATATTGAACTGCCTATTCCACATAAAGAGAAACCATGATGTTTACAGAAAGAGAAATGAAGTTCACAAATACAGCACTCGTAACAAAGACAGTATTGACATGCCAAGGTGTTGATTAGCAAAGACACAAAACAGCTTCCCAATGGTGGCCCTAAAATTGTTTAATGCTCTAGCTGATGACAATCAATCTTTACCAAGGGAGCAGTTTAAAACTACTATTTTGTGTAAGTTAAAAGAGCAACCCTTCTACAATATTGAAGAATTCTTCTCTAGTAATAGCATAGTGTTTACCTGAGCTGCCGCTCAGTTCCATGACTCCAACAGCAACTGTTACATTTATTTTCATTATATACTTGTATCTGTTTAATAGTTGTGATATTATTGTAATCTATTAAATTACTATTATAGTAGAGTTGTATTCATGTATTTTGATAATGTTGTATCTTGAGATGTCTGTCCAGCTGTGGCTGGTGAATGACATAGAACTGGTAATAATGGTAATAGTGGCATGCTGCTTGATACAGTGATGTTGATTAAATATCTCAGTGTAACATTGCAAAGTGATGTAAAATAAACCCATAAGATCAGTAATAGAGAAGGCGATTGGTAGACTTTGGTTTATTGGGAGAATTCTTTGAATGTGTAGATTGCATATAGAACACTAGTGTGACCCATTCTTGAGTACTGTTTGATTGTTTGGGATCACTGCCAGGTCAGATTAAAGGAAGACATTGAGGCAGTTCAGAGCTGTGCTGCTAGCATTGTTACCAGTAGGTTTGATCAATATGCAGAGTTTATGGAAATGCTTCATGAACTCAAATGGGAATCCCTGGAGGGAAGATGAAGATTCACAAATTTAGAGGATCAACTTTTGCAGCTGACTGAAAAATGATTCCACTGCTGACAATATATGTTTTCTGTAAGGACTGAAAAGAAAAGATAAGAGAAGTTAGGACTCATATGGAAGCATATAAAAAGTTGTTTTCTCCACTCTCCATTTGCCAGTGGAACAGGAAAAGAAACTAGTAGGAGTGGTATGAGGTACCTTCCACCATGCACCATGTAGTGGCTTGTGGCAATTTATGTGCATGTGGAATCGTTCCACAAAATCACAAAATCAGCTTTCAGAGACATTAATTAACTATCATTAAACTGCCATATGGGACTTTTTAAATACACTGCTGATTCTTCATCTGCACTAACCAACTGCTGTTTCTCTATTACTACTAACTTTGTACTTATATGATTACACTGATAATTATCAAAAATTAATGATTACATACATGCTGTAAGACTAGATACCTGTTTAAAATTAATTTTTATTGTTAAATGTTTTTATTCCAGTCTTTGATCTCAGTATCAATTCTTTTGATGATAACCAGTTACACCATGTCCTAAAGTGATAAGGCCATAACGGCGTCGTCAAAACATATAAATATAATCAGCACAGCATCGTCACATAGATCTAAAATAAGGTGTAGAATAGGCCACATCATCCACACAGTCTTTATTGCAATAATACTTCCTTGGAGTTTTTTAAAACACCTGGTGGACTACCCAATGATTCTTTAGAGAGTTTTTTAAAACTTGTTGATAAAGTAGACAAAGCTTTTGAGGAAGAGGACAGGGTTAATAACTCACAACAGAAACAACAGTTATAATTGGGGGCCATCTCAAGACAACCAGCAAAATAGAGAGAATGGTAACAGGAGGAACCATAGTACCTATAATAATAGTAATAATTATAATAGGAATGGTAATGGTAGTAGTCAGAACAGAAACCAAAATTACCAGAACTAGGAAAACTGTTAACCCATTCACTTGGTGCCCATCAGGTGGAGGAGGTAACTAATTTTCATGACCAGGCAATAACAAATTCAGATCAAGAGGAGTATGATGATGAGACTGTATGTTACTATCCTGTTAAAGCAACTAATTTTGAAAGCAAGTTTAGTGGCTCCTAAAAAACTTGAAGAAGGTGTTTTAGTAAAATTATTTAACTTTGAATGTTCTATGGAAGATGTTGATGCTGATAGTGATTACTCTGGTACTGGTATTTTAATGTAGCCTGAGCACAAGATTTTTGTGGCTATTTGTGATGAGAAGGGCGTGGCTTATCCCGAATCAGCGGTGGTGGAAGTGTGTGACACCCAGGTGAGTGGTGTCAGCACTAATGATTTAGTGGTTGAAGTTGAAGCTGATACACTTAATTTGGATGGTATATTGAAGAAAGTGATCATGACTGGGCCAGAGGTGAGGCTCAGGAGAGTCAATTTGTTCCAGTCGACATTAGTAATACTTTGTGTGAATTCCAGGACATTAGAAAACAGAAGTGTGCAATAAATAAGAGGATTATTGAACATTTCAGTAATAAGTATGAGTCTGATTTCAGTTTAGATAGTTTATTGTTCATTCTTAACCAGATTTTACTTGCAACAGTAATGAGTACACCTCTTCAAGTCCATCTTGGAAATTCAGTCAAAAATTAGAAGTTAAGCACCAAGCACACAGGTACCACTTTGTCCTATACAGCTCTCTAATGATAATGAGAACCATTTCCAGAAAGATTTATATTTTGAAGATATAGAGAATGATCTGTTTAGAAAAACTAATATTAACACACAGCAGGGTTTATATGGTAGTCCATACATCAAAATCACAGTTGGTGATTGGCATGGTTTTTACTTGATTGACACAGGTAGTACAATTTCTATTATATATGAAAAATTCAGGGATAGAGTTAAGCAGAGTTCTGAGTACTTTGAATCTCCTATAATTGGAGTTAGTATTAAAGGTGCTACAGGTAAGTTTAGTAAAGTTGTAAACAAACAAACATTAATCACATTTCATGTTGACAATGCAGTTTTTGAGCAAGGATGATTGGTGGTCAGTGATCTGACTGAGGAAATATTGCTAAGCATGGATTTCATATTGGAAACCAATGTAACATTTGACTGGGTAAAGGTAAGAGTAAATTTTTCTAATGTATAGAATGCATATTTGACCATCAGCTGATTTTATTTTAAGCCCAAAAATCAATCAGTTTCATTCATGGACCATCTTCACAGATAAGGGTCAAAATGGTTTAAGATACAATGTTACATTTTTCTGTACTTAAATGTGTAGAGCATGTCATGAATATCAATATATGACACAGGACTTTTAGAAGCAAACATACACTCCTGGAAATGGAAAAAAGAACACATTGACACCGGTGTGTCAGACCCACCATACTTGCTCCGGACACTGCGAGAGGGCTGTACAAGCAATGATCACACGCACAGCACAGCGCACACACCAGGAACCGCGGTGTTGGCCGTCGAATGGCGCTAGCTGCGCAGCATTTGTGCACCGCCGCCGTCAGTGTCAGCCAGTTTGCCGTGGCATACGGAGCTCCATCGCAGTCTTTAACACTGGTAGCATGCCGCGACAGCGTGGAAGTGAACCGTATGTGCAGTTGACGGACTTTGAGCGAGGGCGTATAGTGGGCATGCGGGAGGCCGGGTGGACGTACCGCCGAATTGCTCAACACGTGGGGCGTGAGGTCTCCACAGTACATCGATGTTGTCGCCAGTAGTCGGCGGAAGGTGCACGTGCCCGTCGACCTGGGACCGGACCGCAGCGACGCACGGATGCACGCCAAGACCGTAGGATCCTACGCAGTGCCGTAGGGGACCGCACCGCCACTTCCCAGCAAATTAGGGACACTGTTGCTCCTGGGGTATCGGCGAGGACCATTCGCAACCGTCTCCATGAAGCTGGGCTACGGTCCCGCACACCGTTAGGCCGTCTTCCGCTCACGCCCCAACATCGTGCAGCCCGCCTCCAGTGGTGTCGCGACAGGCGTGAATGGAGGGACGAATGGAGACGTGTCGTCTTCAGCGATGAGAGTCGCTTCTGCCTTGGTGCCAATGATGGTCGTATGCGTGTTTGGCGCCGTGCAGGTGAGCACCACAATCAGGACTACATACGACCGAGGCACACAAGGCCAACACCCGGCATCATGGTGTGGGGAGCGATCTCCTACACTGGCCGTACACCACTGGTGATCGTCGAGGGGACACTGAATAGTGCACGGTACATCCAAACCGTCATCGAACCCATCGTTCTACCATTCCTAGACCGGCAAGGGAACTTGCTGTTCCAACAGGACAATGCACGTCCGCATGTATCCCGTGCCAGCCAACGTGCTCTAGAAGGTGTAAGTCAACTACCCTGGCCAGCAAGATCTCCGGATCTGTCCCCCATTGAGCATGTTTGGGACTGGATGAAGCGTCGTCTCACGCGGTCTGCACGTCCAGCATGAACGCTGGTCCAACTGAGGCGCCAGGTGGAAATGGCATGGCAAGCCGTTCCACAGGACTACATCCAGCATCTCTATGATCGTCTCCATGGGAGAATAGCAGCCTGCATTGCTGCGAAAGGTGGATATACACTGTACTAGTGCCGACATTGTGCATGCTCTGTTGCCTGTGTCTATGTGCCTGTGGTTCTGTCAGTGTGATCATGTGATGTATCTGACCCCAGGAATGTGTCAATAAAGTTTCCCCTTCCTGGGACAATGAATTCACGGTGTTCTTATTTCAATTTCCAGGAGTGTACTAATAGTAACTGTACACAGAACAGTAATGAACATTCACATTATGATGTGGTGTGGAACACTGAAGCCGATGCTCTTGTGTTGTTGTGCTATCGTCGAGGTCACCAAATATGTGGTATCTGGTAGAACTGAACATTTACTTCCACATAAAAAACATGTCTATACAGGATAGCTTACAAGTGTGGAAGCTGAACAACTGACTGTTAAGAGAGGCATGGGATCATCTATATCACTAACATCAAAGAGTAACTATAATGACAAATACTAGTCACATGGAATGTTTATACACCACTGTACACTTGCATTTGTGGAGACAGAATTAAGCTTACCTTATACTTGTTACACAATTGTTGGGAACATACCACATACATGATTATAATGCTCCTGAGAGATACTTATGATACCTATGCTTAAATAATGCTAATGATTGATACATGCTTATTATGCTTTTTCACTAATATGCCTTTATACTTTTCACATACATAAATACGATGCCTTTGAATGAGTATTATGATGCTTATATTGACAGTCATTACACACATGATACACTTTCATACAGAATGTCTTGCACCTTTGAAAAGGAGATAATGCACCAATTCATTATTCTGTAGATTTTGATACAATTGTGCTTTGTTGTCTGTGATGTATTTCATGGGATTCTGTCATTCTGTGGAAGACTTATGATGAGGATATGAATTTAATGGTTTTGTTTCTATGATTGACTCCATCACTCTGCTGAGTGTTCAGTAGTGTGTTCTCTGATTTGGATTTTATGCTTTGCAGCTTTCTGCATAGTCATAGTGTGACAACAGAAAACTATACTTAATTGCTTTCTGCATTGTCCTAGTGTGACAACATAAAATTTACCTAATTATTCTCTGACTTGACCTTCATGCTTTGCAGCTTTCTGTTTTGTTCTTGTGTGACAACAGAAAATTTACTTATTTGATTTCTGTTTTGTCCTAGTGTGACAACAAACAATTTACTTAACTGCTTTCTGTTTTTTTCTAGTGTGACAACAGATAACTTACTTACTTGCATTGCATTTCATTCTTTACTGACATTCTTTATCAATATTTACCCATGAGTCTATGAACTTGCTTTATTAAATATTATATTGAACTCTATTGGACTGGACACTTATACATACTTGCTTCTTTCTTGTTTTCTTGTATCTGATGGTACCCTTGTCTTGCTTGAATTTCTCCTTATTTGCAGCTTTGGTGTGGGAAGCTTTTGCAATTTTGAACATGTTGAATGTGGTTGATAAACCTTGGGTGTTTGTTCACCAGTCATATTCTGAATAGCAGAAATATGATTTAGAGAGATGGGATTTTGAGTTAATATTTCATGTGACATTCTGCAAATGAAGTGATGATGATATCTGAAACTGATTGTTCCATATACTTATGTACATGCTTTTGTCCTTCTTGAATTCTGGTATCCTGTTTTGTAATTTTGACTTTCATGTATGTATCTTACGCTGTGTATTATGACAATGATAATGGTCTGGAACTGGATGTTCCACCGTACCTCTAATTTTGGTTTTCTTATTGCATAAACACACATACTATTTAAGTTTCTTTTGAATTTTTAGTAGCATATTAGGGATAGTTTGTTTAAACTTCATGTTGCATTATCATGTCTATCTTATATTATGCTAGTCTGCTTTAAACACCTACACCTGGCTATCACCTTCATTGATGTGGGGGTTGGTATTCACAGAAATATATGGGGAATCTGTCTTCTGTTTTCTGCATTCATAATATGCTGTAAGTTTTCTTCTACCTTTTATACCGTGTCATTCATGTGATAATCACCCAATTGGTTTATCTCTTAACCTTATGCATATGTTTCTGTCACTGAAATCCTCCTCATTATCTGTGTCATACATTGATTTCAACCTGAGATTTCAGGAATGGTCTGAGAAGCAAATCTGCAACTTGATTATCTTTGAATTGTTTCATGACCCATTTAGACTAAGTACCAATACTTTAAGTTTTATTTATTTTGTGAATACTCTGTGTGAAAATTTTTGTGGTTTTATTTTTATTTATTTATTTATCCATCTGTAGACAATAAACATTGTATGGATGTTGCCCAAAAGCACATGTAAATTTATGGGAAACAATTTTTGAAAAAGGAATGTACAAAATTTTACATTAAGTAGTACAAAGAGTAATACATACAAAATTGTACAAAAAATATATGAAGAATAATACTTGGTTATACAAGACACAGTAATACAACTTTTAATACAGGTATACTAACAGTATTGTACCTGCATAGTCTGTTTGCCCTAAGGCTTTACTTTTGTCATCCCCAGACAGGAAGCCTTTGTATTCACTACAATAATTCAGTAAAGATTTTACCACACTTATCAGCTTGAGAGGTGGCATGAGCCCCCTCTCATATTTCTATCTTACGATTTTCCTCTCTAATTGCATGCAGTGAAAAGTCGCTATTCCTTCACACGCGGACTTCCCACGCAGCGTCTCTCGTCACCCGGGTGGTCCGGTGACAGGCGGGCTCTGCTGATCTGGAAAGGGTTAAGCCGACGGGTGTGAGGAAGTCGAGTGAATGCTTTGCAGACGCCGACATTGTCAAAAGACACGCCCGGAGGGGTCTGAAGTAGCGGCTGGGCTAGAGGTTCCGTTACTTCACAGAAACTTAGTGAAAACACTTTCTGGCGGGCTACCAGCAAGGCGTGGGAAGGACTTGTGTACCTAAGCAGTTGTGGCGGGAAAATTCCCGCGCTCTCTGCAAAATAGTAACTGTGATTGGCTTGCTCAGGGCATAGCTCTGTGACGTAGCAAAATCAGCACAGGAATTGGCGCCAAGAATCTCCATTGGTGGAATGGTAGTGCTCCGGCAATAGAGTGGAATTTTCCGCCAGTTTTCGAGTTGCTGATTGGAATGTTTAACCACGGCCACTGTCGTGGGGGCGGGAATGTTGTGTGTTCAGCCTGTACGGGTGCTCGGGGTAGTCGGCTCTCGCCTTTCGGTCGAGTCCGTCGAAGCAACCAGCCATCGCCTCCGGTACGCCAAATCGTGTTCTTGCAGTTAAGAAGACAGATTGGTAAGGTATGTCTGCAGCACCGGCAGACACGGATTTTCCTAGGTGATAATCAGAGCTCAGCAGAGCGCGCCTGTTTGTCTTTTTCTAACTTTGTTCTGTCTTGGGTAGCAGCAATTAATGTTGGGTTGGCTATGTGTTTTCTCTTAAGATTTGAGTTGCAAGGAATTGGCTCCACATACCACTTCGTCATAATCCTCACAATCTAGTTCAGGGACAACTTCACATTTGCAGCGTTTGTTTGAGTATCCAATTTGAGCCAATTTGATGTATCGTAAATGTTTCATGTGTTTTTGTTTATTATTTTGTGTTTAGTCTTAATAAATCATATTGTTATTTTGGACAGAACTTTCATTCTGTTAATGGGTAGAGCAACCCTATCATTCCTCACTATGTTAATGAAACCTTCGTTTATTTAACTTATTTATCAAATTAAATTATTGCAGGTGCCAAATTCTCTTCTACTCCACTGGCAGGGTTGATTACAGTCAGGTCGCGTATTTTTTTTAATCCTTGTGCAACAGCAAAAGTCGGAGTTAGAATAGGGTGGGCTTAGAGCATCATTTACATATGTAGATTCTAGAAGAATTTAGTGTTAAATACACTGGTAGCCCCGGCACCTCGCATAAAATGGCGACCCTTAGCCTCGGATCTTTCCTGTGAATCGCTGATAAGCAAGTATTATTAGTAGTAGGGACACTCAGATTTTTTTTTGCTTAATTTTTTATTGATTAATACCCAAGTTTTTTTTTTCTGGTAGTTCCGCGTTTAATTTTAAGTAGCGGCGCATGATTACAGTTTTAGTTTTCAGTGTATATATTTGTTTGTTCATTGTTTTATGTGTTTCTTTGATGTGGTGTCCACACCACATCACATTTTGTCGGGTTTGTGTGCACTTTCTGTACCACAACAAATCGTGCATGTAATTACAGCGTTGGAACGGCGTTGTTGAAATTTTATGTCTATGTGGAAAAATATATGGAGTAGATTATTTTTATTGTGCATTGTAGATAAATTAGTTTTTGATGAATGATCACGAGAAGTAAGGCACGACTATTATCCAGTGAAGCTAAAACAAAAGAGGATAGCATAATGGATAAGGGGCAATTTACTGACAGGGATAGGTTCGGAGATGAGATGGGTACATTTTTAGCAGGACAGGATGACAGGGTCATTGATGAAGACGGTGATTTGGACGCGATCTTAAGGCAACGTCGCGGCCGTGATAATGATAGTGAGGTAGAGGATGAAACAGAGACAGGCACACTGGTCGAGACGGCAGCAGAAGTTTATAATCAAACGAACGAGAGCAGACAGGGGCCAGCTCGGTCACGTCAGAGCCCTAGCGCCCAGGTGTCCAGAGTTACATCGCCCATGTTTGAAGAGGATCAAAAAGATGACATAAACCCAATACTGAGCTTCCTACGATCAATGAAAGAAGGAGCTGACGAACAGCGTAAGAAGGACACTCAGGCAATAATTTCGCATATAGGAGAAATTCGAGGGGAATTACTAACAATAAAGAAAGAATGTGGAGAAGTAAAACAAATGTCACTGGCTGCACAAAAAGTAGCAGGCCTGGCCAAAACGGCGGCAATAGGGGCAATGAAAGTCGCGGAAGCAACTTCTAAAGTCGCAGGGCGCTTGCGACGTACAACACAATCCCACTCAAAATCCCTAGCATTCTTAAAAACTCAGGGTAATATCGCGGTTGCGAACACCATGAAACAAATGGAAGAAGTAGAGAGTTGGATAGCAAAACTAGAGCAAAACGGGCACACGAGCACTGCGCGTTCGGATACCAATGATGGAGTACACAGAATTGTGTCTCAGAGGAAAAGCCCGCCGTGCTCTAGCCCAATGACCGAGTGCGGAACTAACAATGCACACGCAGAAACAGCGAGTAATAGCTCCAATAATTGTAGCCCACTTAGGAGAGTGAATTCTGAGTGCCACTTCCACTGTGATACAGAGGTAGCACATCACAGTTATCAGCAGGCTAGAACAGGACACTCAGCAGATGTGCAAGTATCGGAAACGAGTGACAACACCAGTGCGAGGATCGGACAGGATTTTGATCACAATCACTTCCTGTCGATACTAAAATTCCAGAAGTTCAAAGAAAATGGAGGGTCAATGCATCCCAAGAGCTGGGTGATGCAGTTTACAAATTCATTACCGGCATCATGGCCAACCCAGGCAAAATTAGAATTCATGTGTGGACACATCGAAGGCCAAGCCGCGGAAAAGATGCGAGGTGTGGCAGTGACGTGTCGGACTTATCAGGAATTTGTTGGTGCATTCCTGCGGACCTACTGGTCAAAGGAAACGCAAGACAGGATTAAAGAGGAAATAATATTTTGTCCTGAACTGGAAGTGTCCGGGCATAGGAGCGCAACCAAATTTCTTGATGATTTACTCAAGAAGAATCAATGTTTAGATAGTCCATAGCAATGTAGAAATCATTAAATTTTGCTTTTCCAAATTGCCAGTCAGGTACCAACAGACACTTGTCGGGAAGTGTGGATCTGACATAGAAGCATTCAAGAGTCTATTGCGCAAACTCAAAGTAGTCTTTGATAAACAAGACGCAAAGGACAGGAAGAAGGGGCAAAGTAACAAATACCACAGGCCAGGAAGGAAAGACGACAACAGATCGCATAATCGCACTGGTCAGTTAGGAAACCAGGGTTACGGAAGACAAGGTTACGCTATTCAAGGTTATGGAAACCAAAGACACGCAAACCAGAACGTCAGGGAGCAGGGTCAATCTAGACAAGGAATCTGGGATAGGAGGAATAACGAACGGCAAAGCGACCGTAATTGGAGAGAGCGAAACCAAGGACAACAGTGGAACCAGGAGATTGAAACTAGACCCGCAAATCCTAATGCATGTCAGAGGAGGGGGAGCTTAACAAGGGATTGACGCCAGACTAGTGCGAACACAGGCCGCTGGAATTTCGCACATAATCTCGGACCTGGCCAACTACGGATGATACATTATGAAGATTTATCAGAAATCCTGCTCGAAGAACATAAAACAACTCCTCGACAGGATCGGCAGCCTCTTATCACAGTAGCAATAGCTGAAAAGAGTATGAATGTGATAATAGATAGTGGAAGCTACATAACAGCAATATCTGGGGCAGCATACAAGAGGTGCTCTCAGGAGATGGACTGGCCTGTTCTATCGGTTAAGAAAACCAAAATAAAAGGGGCATTAGCGGGTAAATGTACGGAGGTCACCCAACAAACAAGACTGGAATTCTCCTGCCAAGGACACAAAATAGAGTCTAACTTCTGGATCGTGCCAAATCTGG
The DNA here is from genome assembly GCF_023864275.1 of Schistocerca cancellata. Classification (NCBI taxonomy): domain Eukaryota; kingdom Metazoa; phylum Arthropoda; class Insecta; order Orthoptera; family Acrididae; genus Schistocerca; species Schistocerca cancellata. Next base: position 198,990,067 of record NC_064633.1, read on the forward strand.
CGACCGACATGATAATAGGAACGGACTTCCTAAATGAACATGAAGCAATAGTTGATCTAGGACGAGGTGAAGTGGTTTTGAGGAAAGGGAATCCCATCCACATTAAGTTTGACGACCAGCTGATCCCAGCTCAACTACTGTCTAACTGTGTACGGATAAATTATGCGTGTCTGAAAGACAGAAAGGAAGAACAGGTCGACGTTGAGGGTAGGGGAGAGGACACGGATGAGAATGAAGTCGGAATAATGGGAGAAATAAAAGAGAAAATAGGAGAAAAAGTGGAAGCAATAAATAATATAAGGTGCGGCCACCGCAAAGAACTTCATAAATTACTAGTAGAACATGCGGAGGTCTTCATTCCCAAGACAGGATCAATAAAGAACTTCCAATATGAATTTCGTGTATGTCCGCACATTCAGTTTCGTGTGACACCCTATCCAATCGCCTTGGCATATCGACAGAAAGTAGCAGCTGAAATTACGCGAATGTTGAGTGAAGGAATAATAGAACCTACGGCTTCAGCCTATAATAACCCGTTAAGAGTAGTCGAGAAGGCAGATGGTAGAATTTGTTTAGTCTTGGACTTGCGACAAATTAATACCATAATAGAACCCGAAACAGACAGACCGGAACGATTAGAGGAACTCTTACAAAACTTCCATGGAATATCAATCTTCTCATCAGTTGATCTAAAATTGAGTTTCTGGCAGATCGAGCTCCATCCAAATTGCAGACAGTACACAGCCTTTTTAGCATTTGGAAGATGTTACCAGTTTCGTCGTCTACCATTTGGTTTGAACGTTTCATCTGCCGCATTCATTCGGGGGCTGGACGGCATACTAAGCGATAATTTGAAACGTCGTGTCACCAGCTATGTGGACGATTTGCTGATCGCGGAGAAATCTTGGGGAGAGCACAATGCGGTCCTCGGTGAACTCCTTGCGACATTCAAGGAATACGGAGTGACTATCAATATCGAAAAATCGAATTTTGGGACGTCCTCTGTCAAATATCTGGGACATATCATCACAGGTGAGGGCATTGCGCCAAATCCCGAAAAGATCGAAGCGATTGAAAAGTTTCCCATTCCTACAACAAAGAAGCAGTTAAGGGGGTTCTTGGGGATCATAAATTTTTACAACCACTTTATACATGTCAAAACTCAGAGCAGTCCTAGGTTGCATCAACTTATAGGAAAGAAGATTCCTTGGGAATGGGATGAGGCGGCCGAATCTGAATGGAAAGCATTAAAATTCGCATTATTACATGCACCCATCCTCTCACACCCTAATTTAGCAGAAGAGCTTTGCATAGCAACGGACAGTTCATACTCAGGTCTGGGTGTCATGGTGTTCCAAGACTATGTACATGAAGGAAACAGGGTGTGGAAGACAACTGCGTTTGGTAGCAGAGTACTAGCCAAGAGTGAGAGGAATTACTCAGTAACTGAGTTAGAGGCGCTGGCTATTGTATGGGCGTTTGAAAAATTCAGATACCTTCTGTTTGCTCGCAAGACGAGGGTCTACACAGACCACAAGGCACTCGAGTTCTTGATGACTGCGAAGCTTAATCACAGGCGGCTCATTAGGTGGGCATCATATCTGCAGCAGTACAACTTTTCAATAGAATATATCCCCGGCAGTCAGAACATTATTGCAGATGCCTTATCATGGTCACCGATCGGATTTGAGCACAACATGGAAGAAGATCTGGAGGAAAATCACTACTGCCTTTTCTATATGCAGAAAGTAGCCTTTGAAAATTTTATTACCTATAGTAACAAGACAAGGAACAAGACAAGGACCCTGCCCTAGTGTTATTGAAACAGAAATGGATAGACAGAAGACACGCTACTATCAGGCAGTTCTACCTCTTGCGGAAAGGCATAATTTTCCACCGAAATTATGCCAATGACACTGAATGGGGGGTATGCATCCCTGAACACCTAATAAACAAGGTTATATGGCATACTCACCTCAGCTATTGACACTTCGGACCACGCAAGTGCAATCTCAAGCTAAGGACCATGTGTTACTTTCGAAACATGGAGCGTCGAATTCGGAGGGTACTGTCGGTGTGTAAAGACTGCCAAAAGGCTAAGCACACCACTGTGAGCATGCAGGCACCATTATACCCAATCGTATCGACCAAATTAAGACAATTAGCAGCAACAGATTTGATGGGACCTTTGCCAAGAACAAGAAGAGGATATACTTACGTATTAGTGTTTGTTGAACTAACGTCCAAATACGTTACCTTTACGCCACTGAAGAGGGCGACAGGACAAACTGTATAACGAGCCCTAATCCGGGATTTCCTACCACAGGTTGGTCATGTGAGTAAAATTATTTCTGATAACGGACCACAGTTTAAGTCATGGAAGGAGATGTTGCGTGGATGTAAAATTGATCCCATTTTTATACACCATCCGAGCTCGAATACTGCAGAACGGGTTATTAAGGAACTCAGAAACTTGTGCCAGTTGTACTGTAACAAACAGCACATGACATGGGACGTTTTCCTTAAAGACTTCCAGGAGGTGATCAATGAGGCACCCTATGGGATAACAAAATTGGCACCCATTACAGTACTGAAAAACCGCATTCCTAAGGACTTGATAACCGAGGTCGTAAACTTCCCACCAAGGGCGCGAACGCAGCACCAAGCCATAGTGGATTTGGCTCTCAAGAGGATACAGGCTGCAGCAGAGGTCAGGAAGAGACGTGCCGACAGGGGAGCTCGTCTACGACACTTCCAAATTGGACAAAGGGTGCTCGTGAAGTCTTTCCGACTTTCGAACAAACAAAAAGTGAAATGCCAAAAATTCTATTCTGTTTACAACGGCCCGTAGCGTATAAGGAGAGCAGCTCACCACAATGCTTATGAATTGGAGACGCTGAAAGGAAAGAAGTCCATAGGACTCCACCACATCTCTCACATAAAGGAGTTCGTGGAATAGTAGTAGTGTAAGTGGTGTAGATAGTACAATGGGCAAATACATGAACCTTGCTATAGTAGTAGTGTAAGTGGTGTACATAGTAGTATAGGCAAATATATGAACCTTTCTTCGGGGAACAATAATCATTGCATTAATAGATTAAGACTGTTAAATTATTAACACGCTGCATTGTCTCACATAAGAATTTACTGCTGCTATCCTTTTTTCTTTCTGTTCGCGACTTCCAATGTCGATGGAGTAGGAGACACTACCTTTCCATGAGCAATGTTTTAGTCCTTTCCTGTCTGGTGTCCATGTTGTGGGATAATGATGAGTGAGGAGATGTCGCACAAACGGGCGCATACAAGAACGTGCTCTTAGAAGCGTTCTGAGAAGTCGTGATACCCTCCATAGCGGCCACAACCAGTTCATGAGACGTTCATACCAATGCTTGCAGGCACGCATCAGTGCACTGCAAGATTGTGGTATATTGCGTGATTTCGAGGATGAACATAGGCAGTATAGTTTTGACAGTGATGCGCCAACATCGTTGTCTTGCAAGTCGGGGTGAACCTGTGAGCGTTTGACTCCAATGGTGCCCTAGGGCCTAGACGATAGAAATGCGAGCATAAAGCCTACCATGCCAATGTGCTGGTTGGGGATTTAGCGTGCTGCTTGTGACTGTCACAGATGAATAACCAAGGAATTATACTTGAAGATTCGTGACATACTGTGTAGCTGGTGTGTGGTGGGCGACAGAATCCTCAACAGGAACCAGACCTGGCTTGGTCATATTACATTGCCTCTGGAAAGGTGTGCTTTGATCGCAAAAACCGCATAACATAGAGAAAGAAGTTGCAACTATAAATTTATTGTCTTGTATAGCCATGGCTAACCCAGTCTCTGGAGTTTCAGTAAGGCGTAGTGAGAACTCGGAGGCCATGTCGTACGGCGCGCACATCACTGTCGTCAATAGCGGCGAGCAGCGAGACATCTCAGTGTGACAGGAATTATGTAAGAGTGTTGTATAAGGTAAAAAAAATAAATAAATAAATAAAAAAATAGAGAGTACCATATACTAGGATAAGTTAAACTTTAGGATTTAACAATAACAAGATCCTTAATACTGTGGTGGTTTTCTACCACAAGTGTTTGGCGCGCGCCTGTTGGGATTCTATTTTTCAGGTCACCAAACCACAGACCCGAGATGGAGGGACGACGGGCGAGCGAAAATAGAATAGTTGCATGTTCTTTATAGCACAGTAAAACTTAGACCTGCATAACAACATAATTTAATTAAAAGACATAGAATGTAGATGGAGGGACAACGGGCGAGCGAAAATAGAATAGTTGCATGTTCTTTATAGCACAGTAAAACTTAGACCTCCATAACAACATAATTTAATTAAAAGACATAGAATGTAGATCGTTGGCAAATGGTAGTTAATTCTTGAGCATGTCTACTGTCGATCTATATAATTAATAGTAATATTAGTGTGGGCCCGCACATTTAGCTGTTCATAGTTCGATCCTGTATGGATGACCTCACACACTTGTGGAGTCACTCCTCGTGCCATCATCCCTCGTCGAACTGCAATATTGGGAAATGTAAAGTATTGTCCAGTGAGAGAAGAGACCTAGACTAGTGATGTATCCCAACAAGTAGACCTCAGAGACAATTAATCGACGTGAGGAGAGCCTATCACTGTGTCTTCCTACCGTACTGCCGTGATCATATGCGTGGGTCTTGGTGCAATCTCAACAGAGTACTGCAGATGCTCCAGCACACCCTATTGCCGTTGCAACAACGTAGCAACAACACCCGACGTTTAGCCCTATGTGATGTCAGTACTGTGGAATTTGTGAAGTGCTTCGAATATTTCTAACAATGTGATTTAGTGCCTCATTCTCAGCACAGTCGCGAACTTTGTGCAATGTGCACGCACAACTTGATGCCCCATGAACCTTGTTTTTTTTCTTAAATTTCTTCCTCTAGTGTTGTTTTTGTAATGTATGTTATACCTTGTATGTGTTTGTGTTTTACACAGTAATTCTTATTACAAATTACTGTACTGTTCTCCACACCATTTTTTTTTTTTTTTTTTTTGTGTGTGTGTATGCAACCAGTGTGCCTGAAGTCCCCATAAACTGAAGCAAATACCACCACTGCCATTGTGAATGGACCATCAGTTCAGGGAACATTTTGTAAAGGTTATTCTTGCTGCAGGGAGACAGAATGAATCGGAGGTTGTAATTAGATTCTGAAAGCTCACAAAGAGATTGTTAACTTAAATAGTATCATGTGTGAGTGAGTTCAGGTTAGTTTAATGATTAAAATTGTTGTAACATCTTGGGCATTTAATTGCGGAGCACACCAACTCTGATTGTAAAGAATAAATTGCTCCATATTTGGCTCACATGCCCGGGCCATATTTAGAGAGTGAATGTCTGTGTGAATCGGTGTTTGGAAGGGGCTCCCTGGGTATGGATGTGTGATGTGAGTGTTAGTGTTCCATATTAAGAAGGTGAAGTTAGCTACATCATAAATAATCCTCCCTCTATGAGCTGCATTTTTCAGTTGCAGTGATTTTCTTGATAGAGTGCGGCATGTGCAGCCAGTTTGCGAGATTGTTCTTGGGCGATTGACTCACTACCTTGCTCTTAAGTGAACCAACCGCTCACCAATTACAATCTAAAATGGCGTAGGGGCTATGAGAGGTGGCATGAGCCCCCTCTCATATTTCTATCTTACGATTTTCCTCTCTAATTGCATGCAGTGAAAAGTCGCTATTCCTTCACACGTGGACTTCCCACGCAGCGTCTCTCGTCACCCGGGTGGTCCAGTGACAGGCGGGCTCTGCTGATCTGGAAAGGGTTAAGCCGACGGGTGTGAGGAAGTCGAGTGAATGCTTTGCAGACGCCGACATTGTCAAAAGACACGCCCGGAGGGGTCTGAAGTAACGGCTGGGCTAGAGGTTCCGTTACTTCGCAGAAACTTAGCAAAAACACTTTCTGGCAGGCTACCAGCGAAGTGTGGGAAGGACTTGTGTACCCAGGCAGCTGTGACGGGAAAATTCCCGCGCTTTCTGCAAAATAGTAACTGTGATTGGCTTGCTTAGGGCATAGCTCCGTGACGTAGCAAAATCAGCGCAGAAATTGGCGCCAAGAATCTCCATTGGTGGAATGGTAGTGCTCCGGCAATAGAGTGGAATTTTCCGCCGGTTTTCAAGTTGCTGATTGGAATGTTTAAGCATGGCCAATGTCGTGGGGGCGGGAATGTTGTGTGTTCAGCCTGTACGGGTGCTCGGGGTAGTCGGCTCTCGCCTTTCGGTCGAGGACGTCGAAGCAACCAGCCATCACCTCCGGTACGTCAAATCATGTTCTTGCAGTTAAGAAGACAGATTGGTAAGGTATGTCTGCAGCACCGGCAGACACGGATTTTCCTAGGTGATAATCAGAGCTCAGCAGAGCGCGCCTGTTTGTCTTTTTCTAACTTTGTTCTGTCTTGGGTAGCAGCAATTAATGTTGGGTTGGCTATGTGTTTTCTCTTAAGATTTGAGTTGCAAGGAATTGGCTCCACATACCACTTCGTCATAATCCTCACAATCTAGTTCAGGGACAACTTCACATTTGCAGCGTTTGTTTGAGTATCCAATTTGAGCCAATTTGATGTATCGTAAATGTTTCATGTGTTTTTGTTTATTATTTTGTGTTTAGTCTTAATAAATCATATTGTTATTTTGGACAGAACTTTCATTCTGTTAATCAGTAGAGCAACCCTATCGTTCCTCACTATGTTAATGACACCTTCGTTTATTTAACTTATTTATCAAATTAAATTATTGCAGGTGCCAAACTCTCTTCTGCTTCACTGGCAGGGTTGATTACAGTCAGTTCGCGTATTTTTTTTAATCCTTGTGCAACAGCAAAAGTCGGAGTTAGAATAGGGTGGGCTTAGAGCATCATTTACATATGTAGATTCTAGAAGAATTTAGTGTTAAATACACTGCTAGCCCCGGCACCTCGCAAGCTTTCCATCAGATATACAAAGTTAATAGAAACTTAAGGGAATGAAAGACAGTGTTTTCAGTTTTGCCTTAATATAACCATTATCAGAATTATTTATTGGCCTAAATAGTCATTTACTGAGTAAAAACATTGTTCGAGTAGAAATTCTTCTTTAAATCTGTATTCATCTTCTAACTTTCTGATGTTGGCTGTCTGTTGTAGAGTTTTGTACCAATATGGCTCAAGCTTGTTAAATAAGGGTTTGCATTGTGTCTGTGGATGACTGTGTGTTATTATTTGGATAGTCCTCTTCTGTAACACAAAGATTTGTTTTAGATGGAAAGTGGTGGAACTCCAAAATATTATTTTGTATATTGCAAGAGACTTAAAATAGCCAAAATATGCCATCCTGGAACCATCTGCAGTACAAACATTTGCAATAACTCTAAGAGCAAAACATGCTGAGTTAAGTTTTTGTACAAGTTTCATTACATGGTCATTAAAATTAAGATTTTCATCTACATGAACCCCAACAATTTTGTTGATGCCACTCTGTCAATGACCTTGTCACGCAACAACAGATCAAGATTTACACTTTGACATAGTTTCCCAAACTGCATATAATTTGTTTTAGTTGCATTGAATGTCAACTGGTTTGCATTGAACCAAGTGTGGACATCTTTTATTACTTGATCAGTAGTTTGCAGCATTTGCTTTGGTGCACCTTTTATCACACTAGTGTCATCTGTCAATAGTATGCTCTTTGCATCTGAGGTGTGAATGTCATTTACATAGACAAGGAACAATAAGGGACCTAGAATACTGCCTTGAGGCACTCCTATTTCCACTTTTTTTGCATCTGATACTATCAGCCACCTTTAGTGAATTAGCAGTCTAGTTAAAAGTTGATTAACTCTCTACAGTAAATTGATTTCTTAGGATGGATAGGATGTGTGACCGCGGTGTACGGACACAGGAGGAGCTGGCCACTATTCATGAACAGCTGAACGTGTTGATGGCCGCGGTCAGCCATCTTCAGACTGCTGCCTCAGAGTGTAGCGCCAGTGGGGAGTCTGGTGCGTCGCAAGGTACATCCCAGGTGTTACATGCTTCACCCCCTGCTGTCGAGACATCTTCGCGGGTACCGGGTGCGGTTGGGCGACCCTCTCCCCAAGAGGAGTGGCAGGTTTAGCGGCATTCGCGGCGCACGAGGTGGAGGGTCAATGTGGAGGCTGGCTGTGTGGCATTGCCCGCTCTGCCTGTGAGTGGACATGTGGCCGCTCCTTCAGCAAGGTCCGAGCAGGCACACGGGGGGAGCGGTTTATTAGTGATTGGGAGCTCCACCATTAGGCGGGTGATGGAGCCCCTTAGGGAAATAGCGGAAAGGTCGGGGAAGAAGGCCAGTGTTCACTCTGTCTGCTTGCCGGGGGGTCTCATCCAAGATGTGGAGTAGGCCCTGCCGGCGGCGATAGAGAGCACTGGGTGCACCAGACTGCAAATTGTTGCTCATGTCGGCACCAATGACTCCTGCCGTCTGGGTTCAGAGGTCATCCTCAGTTCATACAGGCAGTTGGCGGATTTGGTGAAGGTGGAAATCCTCACTCATGGGGTGGAATTTGACCTAACTATTTGTAGTATCGTTCTCAGAACCGATTGTGGTCCTCTGGTTTGGAGCCGAGTGGAAGGCTTAAACCAGAGGCTCAGATGATTCTGTGGAGATCTGGGGTGCAAATTTCTTGACCTCCGCTATCAGGTGGAGGAATGTAGAGTCCCCCTGAATAGGTCAGGCGAGCACTACACGCTGGAAGTGGCTACAAGGGTAGCGGAGTACGTGTGGAGTGCACATGGGGGTTTTTTAGGTTAGAGAATGCCCTCCCTGGGCCCAACAAGACGCCTCCTGAGACACGACAAGGTAGTAGTAGGCAAAATGCAACAGGGAATAATAATATCAATGTGGTAATAGTAAACTGCAGGAGTGTCTATAGAAAGGTCCCAGAACTGCTCTCATTAATAAATGGTCACAATGCCCACATAGTACTAGGTACAGAAAGATGGCTGAAATCAGATGTAAACAGTAATGAAATTCTAAACTCAGATTGGAATGTATACCGCAGAGACAGGCTGGACAGTGAAGGGGGAGGCATGTTTATAGCAATAAAAAATGCAATAGTATCAAAGGAAATTGACGGAGATCCGAAATGTGAAATAACTTGGGTGAAGATCATGGTTAAAACAGGTTCAAACATGGTAATTGGATGTCTCTATAGGCCCCCTGGCTCAGCAGCTGTTGTGGCAGAGCACCAGAAGGAAAATTTGGAAAATATTACGAGTAGATTTCCCGACCATGTTATAGTTCTGGGTGGAGATATTAATTTTGCCGGATATAGACTGGGAGACTCAAATGTTTAAAACGGGTGTCAGGGACAAAGAATCCAGTGAAATTTTTTTAAGTGCATTATCTGAAAACTAACTTGAGCAGTTAAACAGAGAACCAACTCGTGGCAATAACATATTAGACCTTCTGGTGACAAACAGACCCAAACTATTTGAAACAGTTAACGCAGAACAGGGAATCAGTGATCATAAAGCGGTTACTGCATCGATGATTTCAGCCATAAATAGAAGTATTAAAAAAGGTAGGAAGATTTCTCTGTTTAGCAAAAGTGACAAAAAGCAGATTTCAGAGTACTTGATGGCTCAACACAAAGGTTTTGTCTCAAGTACAGATAGTGTTGAGGATCAGTGGACAAAGTTCAGAACCATCGTACAATATGCATTAGATGAGTACGTGCCAAGCAAGAGGATAAGAGATGGAAAAGAGCCACCATGGTACAACAACCGAATTAGAAAACTGCTGCGGAAGCAAAGGGAACTTCACAGCAAATATAAACATAGCCAAAGCCTTGCAGACAAACAGAAATTACGCGAAGCGAAATGTAGTGTGAGGAGGGCTATGCAAGAGGCATTCAATGAATTCGAAAATAAAGTTCTATGTACTGACTTGGCAGAAAGTCCTAAGAAATTTTGGTCTTATGTCAAAGTGGTAGGTGGATCAAAACAAAATGTCCAAACACTCTGTGACCAAAATGGTACTGAAACAGAGGATGACAGACTAAAGGCCGAAATACTAAATGTCTTTTTCCAAAGCTGTTTCACAGAGGCAGACTGCACTGTAGTTCCTTCTCTAGATTGTCGCACAGATGACAAAATGGTAGATATCGAAATAGTTGACAGAGGGATAGAAAAACAATTAAAATTGCTCAAAAGAGGAAAGGCCGCTGGACCTGATGGGATACCAGTTCAATTTTACACAGAGTACGCGAAGGAACTTGCCCTTCTTGCAGCGGTGTATTGTAGGTCTCTAGAAGAGCATAGCATTCCGAAGGATTGTAAAAGGGCACAGGTCATCCCCGTTTTCAAGAAGGGACGTCGAACAGATGTGCAGAACTATAGACTTATATCTCTAACATCGATCAGTTGTAGAATTTTGGAACACGTATTATGTTCGAGTATAATTACTTTTCTGGAGACTAGAAATCTACTCTGTAGGAATCAGCATAGGTTGCCAAAAAGACGACCGTGTGAACCCCAGCTCGCGCTATTCGTTCACGAGACTCAGAGGCCATAGACGTGGGTTCCCAAGTGGATGCCATGTTTCTTGACTTCCGCAAGGCATTTGATACAGTTCCCCACAGTCGTTTAATGAACAAAGAAAGAGCATATGGACTATCAGACCAATTGTGTGATTGGATTGAAGAGTTCCTAGATAACAGAACACAGCATGTCATTCTCAATGGAGAGAAGTCTTCCGAAGTAAGAGCGATTTCAGGTGTGCTGCAGGGAAGTGTCGTAGGACCGTTGCTATTCACAATATACATAAATGACATTGTGGATAACATTGGAAGTTCGCTGAGGCTTTTTGCGGATGATGCTGTGGTCTATTGAGAGGTTGTATCAATGGAAAATTGTACCAAAATGCAGGAGGATCTGCAACTAATTGACGCATGGTGCAGGGGATGGCAATTGAATCTCAATGTAGACAAGTGTAATGTGCTGCGAATACATAGAAAGAAGGATCCTTTATCATTTAGCTACAATATAGCAGGTCAGCAACTGGAAGCAGTTAATTCCATAAATTATCTGGGAGTAGGCATTAGGAGTGATTTAAAATGGACTGATCATCTAAAGTTGATTGTCGGTAAAGCAGGTGGCAGACTGAGATTCATTGGAAGAATCCTAAAGGAATGCAATCCGAAAACAAAGGAAATAGTTACAGTACACTTGTTCGCCCACTGCTTGAATATTGGTCACCAGTGTGGGATCCGTACCAGATAGGGTTGATAGAAGAGATAGAGAAGATACAATGGAGAGCAGCGCGCTTTGTTACAGGATCATTTAGTAATCGCAAAAGCGTTACGGAGATGATGGATAAACTCCAGTGGAAGACTCTGCAGAAGAGAAGCTCAGTAGCTCGGTACGGGCTTTTGCTGAAGTTTTGAGAAAATACCTTCACCGAGGAGTCAAGCAGTATATTGCACCCTCCTATGTATATCTCGCAAAGAGACCATGAGGATAAAATCAGAGAGATTAGAGCCCACGTAGAGGCATACCGACAATCTTTCTTTCCACGAACAATACAAGACTGGAATAGGAAGGAGAACGGTAGAGGTACTCAAAGTACCCTCCGCCACACACCGTAGGGTGGCTTGCGGAGTATGGATGTAGATGTATATTTATTTTGTGGTTGGAGTTATCTGATATCAGTCCTACAATCTGTGTTCTGTTTTGTTGGTATGATTCAAACCACTTTTTCCCAGCCTCATGAATACCTAATGCTTCCAGTTTTTCTAAAAGAATGCGATGATTGACAGTGCCAAATGCTTTAGAGAGATCTAAATTTATTCCTACTACACAATTGTCTTTTTCTAAATTTTTGATTATTTGTTCAGTGTAGCACTTTAGTGCTGTTTCTGTATTTTTACCTGTCTAGAAGCCATGCTGATTTCTATTTAGTAATTTATGGTCATTTAGAGATTTGTTGATTCAGTGATTCATTAGTTTTTCTATTATTTTGGAAAATGCCCAAAGGAGGGATATTGGCCAATAGTTTTCTACCTTATGCTTGCCGCCAGTTTTGAATAATGGCTTCACTCTTGACATTTTCATCCTTTCCAAATAGAGTCCTTCACTAAATTATAAGTTGACTGTGTAAGCCAAGGGCCTTGCAATTTGTGCAGCTGTCAATGTTATGATATAAACAGGCACCTCATCTACTCCTGCTGACATTTTGGATTTCAAGCTTTTTATTACTTTGAACACTTCATGTTCATCTTGGATCTATCCTCATGCTACAAGCAGCTTTTGGACATTCTGGTTTTTCTTGATTCGTAAATTTTGAGCTTAATGAAATTGTTGCATTTATGAAATAATTGTTGATATAATTTAGCAAACCTTGTTTTTTAATATTGATATTTTCTGTGTTTTTGAGAATCTCTTTTCTGTTTCAGTCTTTACAATACCCCATATGGCTTTTGTTTTGTTATCAGACTGTCTTATTAAGTTGTCATTACTCATAAATTTTGACTGCCTGTTACTTTTCTATATACCATATTGTAATTCTTAACATATTCTATGAGTTGTGGATTTGTAGATGTCTTCAGTTTTGAATTTAGTGTGTTTGAAGTTCCACAAAAAGTTTTGATGCCATCTGTGATCCAAGAACTCGGCTTTGTATTGAGATATGATGTGATTCTTGACAGCTTCTTTGGAAAGCACATTTCAAAATATCCCATGAAAATTGGAGAAAAAATGTTATATGCATAATTCACATTTGTTGGGGTCAGCGCTTCTGCCAAGGATTCACTAGTTAGGATATTTGTCAATTCTAGGCAGTTTTGAGTGGAAAATTTCCTTTTATACATGAAGTACACTTTTTTTCTTGCAGTGGCATTCAAGTAATTTTGAGGACAAGAGCATTATGGTCTGATAATCTCAAATCAGTATTTTCACTTCTACTTCAGTAGATCGTACATTTGAAAATATATTATCTATAAGACTGTTTGTATTATATGTTACTCTTGTGGGTTCGTGTATATGCGGAAACAGATTGAAACTACATAATAGATTTAGGAATTGATTTTTTAGCCTACTTTCATTCATAAGATTTATGTTGAAATCCCCACAGACAACTACAGCAGCTCTTGCAGTAAAAATAATGTTAAGCAGTGTTTCTAATTGATTAATGAATGTTTTTGTATACCCAGCAGAAGGTCTGTATAGTGTTATGACTATGACTTTTCCCTGTATTTCATAGAACTGTATAGCTGCTGCTTCAAAATGATTTTCCACACTCAATAATTCAGCTTCACACCTTCTTTTGTACCTGATACTTTATTTAGCAAGGATACATACACCTCCATTTTTAGCATTTTTTCTACAATATGACTTGCCAATTTACATGGATGAATATTTATGCTACTCAGCTCAAAAATTGTGCAGCAATGCTCCAGAATGCTAAGGCACTGAATATTTAGCCTTAAAATCTGCAGGTGTCTAGGATGAGAACTAGTTACAGTTTTATTTACGTTTTGGGCTGTCATATTCGTTCCCGTGTCCTGGTGAGATGCCAAAAATCCTTGAGAAGGACAAGTTTCCTGCACCTCTTGCGTCGTACCTGTACATTGGGCTGTGGTGAGTGCCTTGTTGCTGCTATTGGTGCTGCTGCTAATGTATTTAATACTGTCATTTCTGTTGTTGTTGTTGACGCTGTTTCTGACACTTCAAATGTTGGTTCTGCCCTACTGCTGTGCTTTCTTGTGAACTTGGAATCTTCTCATCTTTCTTGTTTTCGACTAAAAAAATATTTCGATGATGGGGAACTGTAGTTCCTTGTCATTCAAATCGCTGTCCACTGTTCTTTCTGTCAAGACACCGTCTCTTTTTTTTATATTTTTTATTAACTGGTGCTGATGATGGTTCTAAACTTCTAATGCTTTTACCTCTTTCTGAAGTGCTTTCGTTATGGAGTCTGGCGATGGCGATGCAATTATCATTTTGGTTTTGGATTTATTTTGGTGGTTTCTTATTTCCTTGGTTATCATGTTTGCCAGATATTCTTTCCCCAAGCCATTTAGGTGAAGTCCGTGTTGTGTGTGATATCTACGTCCAATATTGCTTATATCAACATACTTCACGTTTTTAAAATGTCTGCAAATTTTTGCAAACTGATTGTTGGCACATTTTATTTTCGTATTAACACACGACCACCTGAAAAGATAATAGCGATGCGTAATGTTGACCATTACTTCATTTGCATGAGTGAGGTTTCTCAGCCAATGTTTAAGATCACGCGTAGCACTCACAGTTTCATTTTTGTAGATGTTCATTTGCGCCTCCCAGAAGTACAACAAAGTTTTTATTGTGCAGATTTTTTATCTCTGCGGATGCAGTTATTTTTTTAATTTCGTCAAGTGGACCTCCAGGTTTCACTATACCACAAGAATATGTTTTAGTTGTTTCTTTTAGCTTACTCACAAGTCCACGACCATGATTATCTGAAAGCACAGTTTGCTGTTATTGTAGTTCACAATGTGGGAATCATTTTGTATTGTTTTACTAAACACTTCGGCACAGTTTTTGGCCAGCACATTTACATGACCTCGTTCACGCTTGTTTGCGTCGCTAAATTTTCTTCTCCTACCTTATTCACAGTGCCATTTTGCTTTTCCCATAGGTCATGCAAACTGTATGTTGCATTTTCACTATCGGCAGTTGAAAGGACTAGAAATGCGTTTTCGTGCACAAAGCTTGCATTACTTTCACAGGTTTTCCGATTTTGCGCTTGGTCTTGCTGTTATTGCACTTCACATTTGACCACTTTTCCGTAACGAATGAACTATCTCGCGCAAGTTTTAGCATGTTCAGCTTACTATTTTCTTGTTGTATTTTTGAAATATCCATTTTCAAGCCATCTTGAATATTAATTTCAATACATAACTGATCAATTACATGCTAATTGAATGACATACTTGGCCAAGATACCTTTTATATCATAATATACGGTATATGAACTTACTGGATTCTACAAGGAAGCTAATAAATTAAATTGAATTGTCTATATAACACCAGTTGGTGTCTCCATACAGTTTAACTCATTTTCCACTTCAGAGAATAGTTCATGAAATAGGTCATTTCAACACAATACTAGACAAAACATATAGCAGAAATTTTAGATATATAATTTCTGCTACATGTTTTGTCTAGTATTCTGATGAAATGACCTATTTCAAGAGCTATTTTCTGAGGTGAAAAATGAGTTAAATAGAGAAATGATATCTTAAATGTACGTAAATGACAGAAACTTTTGTTTATTATATGTGGTGTCATCCATTAGGATGGAAACTTACACTGTTTGTGGTTTCAGTTACTGACAAGACAGTGTTGCCCGAACTGCCACATTGGACTGTAGAGGGTGGAGATTTCACCAGAAAAAATAACTTACATAGGAAAATGAAATTTCAAGATGATCGTAAAAATGTATCTTGTATTACTTAGATAGGAATCCTATGTTACATGTTTCAAATTTTGACTTGATTCACGCCTTGGGAGTATCTCTTGTGCTTTCAAGATGTTTTGTTGTAATTGGTACCTCATTCCACTGAAAATTTTTATATTTCAAATTGTTTGTTCCTAAAATGTTACACACACATAATGCTATACCTTTATAAATTTATATGTTTTGGGTGTTACACATATTACTCATGATTTCTCTTACATAATTTTATGATTTAATGTTTCGGTTCTTCGCACCACCTGTATCTCAGTATTTTTAGTATTTACACCTACATTTGATAATGTGTCTCTGGGTGCTGGCTCGTAATTCTTTGTCCAAATTGTCTACATTCCACCTTCAGGATTTTAGATGAGCATTTCACTAACCTTTGGTTAGTAAAACCTCTTCAGGGAGTACTGGAATGGGACTCTCGTCCCATCCCTATCAGAAATTCCTTCCTCATGTCAACAGTCTCTGAAGAGGTCAATTTAGCTAGGATTTTTAATTTTCTGGATTTTATACTGTTATGCCTATACCCTTTTCCAGTAGTAAACTGACTTTTAAAAAATTAATACAAATGAGTTTACTATCTCAGATTAAATTTCACATTAATAGGTTACCCAATTTATATTAGCAGCTAAGGGGAGTAAGCCATTTGTTAATAATCCAACTTTGAAATTTCATGGTACAAACTATGCAGCCATGTTGCACCTACGTATTCTTGTTCTCCCCTATTTCTGAAAAGCTATGATTTTTATTCATTATGATAAATAATTAAAAAAATATGATAGCTGTACTTGAGAGCTAACCAAAATACCATTAACAATATTTTATTCAAAGGAGTTTGTTTTTATCTAACTAAAATGTAATTTAAATTGTTGTGTTGTAAAAGTCATTGAAATTGTATATGAAATTAAGTAAACTTTTCCAAACTGAATATCAGAATATGTAGGGCAATATGCGGCCCTTTTTTCGATGTAAGTAACGACAATCATCTAATGACTTTTAATTGTTATTTTGTAAATCTTACATTTAACAATGTATTCGATTGTTACTTTTATACAAAAGGAAGTGATGCATGAGCCACAGGCAGTAGAGAAGAGAGACATGAAAAGAGGGAGAGAGAGTCAGTTAGGCAGTCTGTCTGCATTATTGTCTTTCAGAAGCTGTTTGTGTGAGCCTCTTTCGGAGTCTGTCAGACAAGAAAACGTAACATCAATCAATGTACATTCTAATTAGTCACAATATAAGACAAGACAAGTGATATACTCTGTGTTTTATTTAAAAATTAGTCCTTAAGCATCGCAAAACACTGAAACTTTCTGAAGCAACAACCCCCGAGGATATCAAACTTGAGTAAGTCATCACATAGAGCAGCTAAGTTGTTATGTGAACTTTCATTAACTGTGATTGAAATTTTCTGGTGTTCACTCATCCTTGTACTTGTGAAATGCAGAGGCCCAAGCTATTAAGTTGCTCCAATGGTACGATTGAGAATTCACTATTACCTCTCTCCAGTTAGAGACAGAACTACTCAGTGTCAGTGGAAATTAAAATTCTTCCATCCTGTCACACATTTAAGAGTGGCATTTTATAATGATGGCCATGGCATGTGTGTGGCTGGCGAATATTCCTGGTGCTGTGAGTGTTTTGACAGAGATGCTGCAAACTGCAGTGCACTGTGTACATGGGCCCCAATTTCTGAAAGCAAGCATGCTGTCTGGTCCACAATTTCACAGTGTCTGCTTGTACATTATCGTGGTAACTTGTACTCCTTGCTGCCCTCCCTCCTCAACAAGGGTTTGGACCTTTCTATCTATCCCCACTAGTTAGTACCCTTTTCTGGCTGCCATCCACCTTCCCCCACAGTCCTCACTGCAGTCGACAGCTCAGCCATTGGAATCTACTGCTCTCACATCTGATCCATCAACCTAGGCCTCCCAAGGACCTTTACCATAGCTGTCGTTGTGGACCCCATCCTTGGAGCCTCCTCCTTGACCTGGTAAACTGTCCTGCTGTCAACTCCACTTCCCATCATTCAGTCCCACGTCTATCCTGAACTATCACAGCTTGCTCCTTCAAAGACCTCTCTTACTCCAGGCCTCCTAACCCACTCCTCCAGCACTTTCTGTGAGGTGCACCACTATATTGCCATGACAACTGGGCCGTGAGCTGTCTGCCATCCCCACCCCTCTCCGCTGGACAAATGGAGAACCACACGTGCTGAGATAGAGGCAGCATCGCCCATGGGGCTCTGACCTCCATGTCATGCCAAAAAAAGACAATACCTGGTGCCTGTACAGGGACTTCTGGGTGCTTCACTGCAGAACAGTGCCCAATCATTACCTTGTTCCACTTTTGCACAGTTATAGCGATGACTTGTGTGGCACAATCATTTTCTGCAAAGTGGACTGTACAAAAGCATTCACACAGATACCAGTCACCCTGACAACATAGAGAGGATGGCTACCATTACACCTTTTGGCCTGTTCGAGACTGCCTTCAAGCCTAATTTATTCACACAATCTCTTGGAGCACTGCCGTCATCTCCAGGAGGTACTCTCTCACCTCCAGGTGCCTGGCATTATTATCAATTTGGTGAAGTGAGTTTTAGGTGTTTGAGAGATTGACTCCCTGGGCAGAGGATATTGTCTGTGGGCTGTCGCCACTTTGATGAGAAGACGTGAGTGTGTCCAAGTTCCCACATTCTGCTACATACAAGAAACTCTCCAGGTTCCTCAGGATGGCGAATTCTTTCAAGTGCCACCTAAAAGAGGCTGCAAGTGCGCAAGCAACGCTCATGACCTCACACCAGGATGATTGCACAAAAGGGAAAATGTCCTTTCCTGAGAGGGCACAGATGTTGAGTAGTTCTGAACGAACAAAGCACGACCTCTTGCAAGCTACCCTCCAACTACACCACCACCCAACTGCCCAATTCACAGTTGTTTCCAGTGCCAGCTAGTCTGCCATAGGCACAGTCCAGCAACAACGCACTGAAGGGACTTGTTAGCTCCTTGCATTTTTCTCAGTGAAGGTTATGGAGCTGCAGCAGTGTTGGGCCACATATGATTGCAAGCTCTGCACTGTGTACGAGGCAATTATATATTTTTGCCCCTCAATGGAGGGGTTCCATTTCACGATTTTTACCAACCAATACCCCATGGCAACTGATTTCTGCCACAAAGAGGGCACACAGATCTTGTACCACCAATTCTGACTGCAGGAGTACATTGCACAGTTCACCAATATTGTCCAGCATGTGGCTGGAATGGACAACATAGCTGCCAATTACCTCAGCCTGTCTAGTGCCCTTACCACTGCCCTCAACTGTGTGCATGTCACTTCTGCTCAGGCCGCTGACCCTGAGCTCCTACAGCAGCCAAACGATGTAAATACAGATCTCAACCTGCAACTGTATGCAATACTAAATGCTCATGAACCCATCTGATGTGACATCTGCACCAGTACCGATCACCCAGCCCCCCCCCCCCCCCCTTGAACCACATTTTCTCCTTGACTTCCTCAAGACAGTCTTTGAGCGCTTACATGGTCTCGCCCACCCTGTCATCCATGCATCTGCCTTGCTCATTCACGAGCATTAGGTTTGGCCCAATATCCAGTGCAACTGCACCAAATGAGCCAGTGCTCTAAAGTAGGTAAGCACATGCTTGCTCCCATCACTCCTTCCACCCCAGTGGACCATCACTTCTCCCACATATGTATGGACATTACAGTCCCCCTGCCATCTTTCAACAGCCACCAGTATCTCCTTACTATCATTGGTAGGTTCACCCAGTGGCCTGATGCAGTACCTCTGCCCAACATAACCATGGACACAGTGGGTGAGGCCTTTATCGGCACATGGTGTCTCTGGTGCCCCCACCACACATTACTGATCATACTATTGGCTCTTGAAATTGCACCAAGTAACAGTTACAGTGCTTCACCCAGCACCCCTGATTCGAGTACTGGACTGTGGGATCCTAGGGTGAAGGCTGTCTTTTGTTCAGCCCATCGCCCAACCCGACAGAGCCACTGATTACGTCAGTCACCCTGCCTTGCCTCTGAACATTTCGCCAACTGTCGTGCCCGAGTCATCAGGAAAAGACACCATACCCCTGTCACAGTGCCGCCAGGTGCTCCATGGCAACATATGACCTAATCTACCAGCATAGGGTGTCCACAGCAGAAACCAAAGACACCAACACAGGATGGTGCACAGTATACCACAATTCACAGGACGCACTGTGTGCCACAGATCACATGTGATCTGGCCACAGGCCAGCACACTACTGCCCCTCTTGCGGAATCCTGCCCCCATGCCACATCATTCCCTACTGCACTACAGTGCATGCACACTTGCCACCTATCTCTTTCAGCAGATGATAACAGCGAACAACATGGATTGGCTGCAAGCAAAGCAGATGGATGTAGTGGAATTCTCTCCATCATGCACTCCCTTGTGGTAGCACAAGGGCTTTCCCAGAGAGAAACCTGCAATTGGAAGAGCTCCATGACTAGCACTGCCTGTGCCAATGCGGAACAAGTGACATGCTCACCTGGGTGAGATAGTGTTTTATAGTGAGTGTCTTTTGTTCTTGTGTGAACTTGAAGAAGGGACTTGCCACAAGGTGTAGTGATGGTATTCTGTATATGTACAGATGCAGAGAAGCTGACACTGATGAGGCTTTACAACATGCTTCTGCTGAAGAATGATTGTTGGCATCTGCAAAAGCTTGCTGATCACTAGTGGCAGAGTGTTAGAATTTTGTTCATATGGACCAATTTGAGGGTGATGTTTTTCATGCTGTCCCTGGCAGTTTCAAGGGATCAATAGGCTACGTCAGCATCACAGAATTCTTAGTAATGATTGTATCATAGTAGATAGTGTGCCACATGTTGCCTTATTGCCATAGTCTACCATGTGCTTGCCCACAAGTTTTCTTTTCATATATTTCCTGGGTATGGAATTGCTATGAATTATTTTCATAATTTACAATTCATTACTTGTCACTCACTGAAACCTCCAGTTCTGTGAGGCTACTGTGTGCTATAGGAATTATTTCCACTGTGTCCATTTTTATCACTATCTTATTTCACTGTATTAATGTGTGCTATGTTCATTTCTGTGTTCTTTAGGGATTGACTCATCATTAAGTGTGGAAAGGACCTTTGTATTTTATCAAATAGCCAAAATATAAAATGGAGAAGTTCTCATTGATTTCAAAAGAGTCCTATGTTCAGGATATAGGGTGCTTTTGCTCTCAACCATTCTGAACAATAACCCAAGGGCCTTATTGATAGGCTGTGATTGTCAGAAAAGGCAGGAGAATGATATAAATAATGCATCTGTGGTTTGTTTCAAAGTCATTTTTGCAGAACATGATATTGTGTCCTCATAGTATCTTATATTCTATCAATAAGAGTGAAGCTGAACCTATCCATAAAAAAAGGGGAAGGAAAGGTGTATGTCATCCTGAACAGTATGAATGAAATGTAATTAAAACTGCTAAACTAGAGGGATACCAGTTACTGAGGTAAGCTAACACCAGCAAAATCTGTTGGATAACCTTGTACATGCACTTCTAAGTGTTTTGAATCCATTAGTCAAGACAATCAGATATTAGTCCTCACACATTTTCTAGATCTTATCAGTAAAGATGAACAAGATTTTTACCTTCAGAGCCTGATACAGGAAGAAAAAGTAAAATGAAATAGACCAAGGGAAGGAAAAAGTCCAAAGGTAAATTCTTTCAAATATCATAGCATGGTGAGGACAAATGAAATCCATATTTACAGACAAGCATTTCTAAACTTATCTGCAGTTGGCAGGAAAGGGTGAGAAGAATAAGACAATGACTTCTACTTTGAAAAAGCCCTAAAATGAATGAGGAAAGTCAAAGAGTGATAATTTAATATCAGAACTTGAAATTGCCAAAGTTCATGAGCACTTATCATTTCCAATGAAAGATTCTCATTATGCTGGTAAAGGATAACTTTACTTACATGCTAATTTGAATAGAGAGATCATGTATGAGCTTTTCAAAGAAGTCAGTCCCCATTGTCTGATCAAATACAAATATTGTGCGAAGATATTTAACCAGGATTTTGACCTTCATTTCGGCAGACCACAGGTAGGTGTGTTGTGAATGTGAGCAAGTAATGATGATGATTAAAAACAAAAGTTTGAATGAGGCATATCAATGATGTGTGGTTTGTGGTTTAATGGTGCACAAGAGAAGAGCCAAGAAATTTTGTACTGTCTTGAATATAAGTGAAAGATTGCACAAAAAATAAACATAATTTGAATCTGAGTTTTGTTTTCATGCAGAACTTTGACCTGCCAAGATTATCTGTTAAAGACCCATTTTATCTCTGGTATCTGACAGTTAATTTTTTTGCCATTCACAATTTGAAAGACAATACAGTATTTCATTACCTTTATCACAAAGGTGTCACCTACCAAGGTCCTAACGAAGTGTGCACTTTCTTGTGTAACTACCTCACCATGACCATCACCAAGGACATAAAAATTTGTCATCTGTTTTGTGATAATTGCTTGGAGCAAAACAAAAATCACTGTTTAATAAGAATGTATCAAGCTTTTATGGGTGCTGGGAAATTTAACAAAACAGAGGTATTCTTTCCTGTCAGTGGACACTCTTTCTTACCATCTGATAGAGCTTTTGGCACAATGAAGAGATCACTGTGAAGAATTGACAGAGTATGTACTATTACAGATTACATTGAACTGATCATGTAATTCTTTGTAAAGTTTGTCTCAACAGATGAAATCTTGGGCTTCAAGTTGTATTTGATGAGACTTTACAAGAGGACAACTCATTCACTAGAGACAGAGTGGTAACTGAGCCCCACAGTGCATGATGTGCATTGATGGCACTCATGAGGAGGAATGCAATGAGGGGAAAGGAGAGGAGTGTCCAAAAGAGTTCTGTCAGCGCATCTGTGTCCAACGGATTGTGAAGTGTGTGACAGGTCAAAGAAAGAGTTGGTATGTTATATTTGTCATCGCAGTAGTTTCATTGTCATAACTTATTGGCACAGCAGTTGGATTTACAATGATATATTGTTGGGTATTAATCATTTATCATTATAATTTTGCTTATGCATGTTTACTTAACAGAACCAGTGCAAAAGCAATGACCTGTATTAATGATTTTTGTTGCAAAGATGCAACAATGTAGAAAGCTGGGCATGAGAAGAAAATATGGTAGCCATCTGAAATAATGGTTTAATAGTCAAAAGTAAAATGTATCACTAGATGTTTGCATGTGTAAGTGGTTCCAAAACAGTTTAACATGTGCCTTATTGTTAGTTATCATGAAGGAGTTGCACTGGATAGTCAAGTTCACTGTGGAGAATTTTCATTGTTGGGGATGTACTGACAATTATAGTAAGCTGTAGAATGGACAGTTGTAGTGGAGTGGTGAAACTTGCAGTAGTAATTGAGTTTGGTTATTTACAGGTCAGAGTAATTACTGGCTCGAGATAGCTGACCTGCTCAGCTCTGGGAGTTTCTGCTGGTGAATTACTGTTTAGTGGTTCCCACTGTGAATGAGTGAATTGTTAGTGAGGGAGATCCGACTATGTAATAGCGTGAAGAGAGCGGTTAAATAATTTACTGGATGACAGAAATATTTCATCGTGAGGACTGTACTGATATCAAGCAGTTATTGTTGATATGTGATTGGATTTACCGCCGAATACTGATCTAGATTATTCCATACTTTCTAACTAGTGATTCCTGTTCAGCAAGTTCAGAGATAATTGAGTGTTGCTGTGTTCTTGTATATATGGCCAATCATATTTTGTTTTTGGGACTCGAGTTACTTTGGGGATTATTCCATTATTTTTTTCAAATAATATTTGGAGTCTATTTTAATAATTCAGGCTGATGTAGCAAAACTTTATTTGATTTTTTTCTAGTGCATAAGAAATTGATGCCAGTAATTATATATCTCACAGAACAGGGATTTAAAATTTGAAGAAAAAAAAAAAGTCTGTGCCTTACCACCACTACATTTATAGAATTAAAACAAAAATTATGCCTCTTCAGGTGTTGGCAAATCATGACCCACTATTTTTACCTAATTGAATGGTCACTCACAATCTAGAAGCTGTAAGTAATGATAAGACTGTGTGCATAAATGGTTCATTGGGTTATGTTTAGCATTACAATCAAAATCTTGACAGTTTACAGGCAATCAATACTATATGACCAATGTATAGCTTTATTCTGAAATTCTCTAGTGCCTGCGTTCAGTCAAATAGGTTGCAAATTGAGTCACTACCACTCAATCCTCTACACCAATAATGAGCCACACTATCATCTTAGTGTGTGCAAATTCTCCAAATCAACATGGCAAACACTTGACTGAAGAGTGAAGAGTGAATGGGAGTGAGGTTGTTTAACGTAGTCTTCTCCTCTTTCCCTTTCCTCTTTAGCCATTCACGCATCTTTTCATCCTACATAGTTGTGTTTATCTTTATACTATATACCTCTTTACTTCTGTATGCATCCTCTTTAGTTTGAAGCTGGCACAGTAATTACAGTAGAATATCTTTGGCTTCCCTCTGACAACCATGCCTCCATCCTTGCTACCCTCCCTATTTTCCTTTCCCTGTTGCTTCATAACCTGGGTTGTGAGTAACTGAATCTCCTTTCCCTTCTTCCCTTTCTTTCCCCTCTCTCCTCCCCGATGAAGGAACATTTGTTCCGAAAGCTAGGAACGTAAATTTTCGGTTCTGTTTTATGTGTATGTATCAGCTGTACTGAGCTGAGGTAAGTATACATCTAGTAATCTAACAGCAAGATTACTGAAACATGAGCAACATTTGTTGCAGACTGAAGAAACAGCAGTGCATTCATTGCTGTTAAGGTTAAGCACACAAAGGATAAAAGTCACTATTCGCAAAGCAATTTAAGCAAAAGCTCTGTGAACAAGAAGTGTTGACCATTATCATTGTTACAGGAAAGGTAATTACAAGGCTCAGTGCAAAAAAAGTCTGTTTAAATTTTAAAAAGAAAGCCAAGGAACTAAACTGAGTGCACAAATTAGACATGTTTTGACTACGAACTGTGATAATCTTTCCATTATTGATAGTGCTGCATCAAAACATGTGACTTCACATAAGCAACGGCTTTCAACATTTAAACTACTAGGCAAGTTCACAGAACCTGTTATGCAATGTGTCCGTGTGTCAGTAATTGGTTAGTATCTGCTCTTGCTGTATTATGTATTGCTGGTGGAAAATGGAATCCACTAATGTTTGACTTCCGTAAGCGAATGCATGTAGTGGCATCATTACTGCTGTGAGTGTGATCTGTGTGGATGATTCTGTGATACTAAGAGATGTGTAAATACTCTTAATAAATTTCATAGCATATAACAAGCATTCTCTGTGGCTCAGGTCATGATACACTGTGTTGGATTGTGAAGCATCAACTTTGGTGTTCAGGCCAGGAGGAATGCAGTGCATGTCAACAGCAGCATGGGCACCAGCTGACATTTGCCAGCCACTGAGGACTTGTCCTCCAACATCAGAGGGGATGCATACTCTCAGTGACTGCGGAAACAGCAGACACATCAGCATGTTTGTACATATATATCAGTACCAACAAGCAAAATGATTCCACAATAATGCCTAGGCATCTGATCAATTCAGTGGATTATACAAAAAGTGACACCGAGAGTGTAACAAATTCATCCAAAAAAACAAAAACTTCTGAATAGAAGAAGTTGCCTAAGGTAAGTAATGCATCAGAAATGAGGAAGACGTGTCAAACTCACAGACAGTCAGAGGCAACTGTAAATGAAAATTTTCTACTATTTTTTCTTATTAATATCCAGTCAATCCCCCCCCCCCCCCCCCCCATGAACCATGGACCTTGCCATTGGTGGGGAGGCTTGCATGCCTCAATGATACAGATAGCTGTACCGTAGGTGTAACCACAACAGAGGGGTATCTGTTGAGAGGCCAGACAAACGTGTGGTTCCTGAAGAGGGGCAGCAGCCTTTTCAGTAGTTGCAGGGGCAACAGTCTGGATGATTGACCGATCTGGCCCTGTAACATTAACCAAAATGGCCTTGCTGTGCTGGTACTGTGAATGGCTGAAAGCAAGGGGAAACTACAGCCATCATTTTTCCCGAGGGAATGAAGCTTCACTGTATGATTAAATGATGATGGCGTCCTCTTGGGTAAAATATTCCGGAGGTAAAATAGTCCCCCATTCAGATCTCCGGGTGGGGACTACTCAGGAGGACGTCGTTATCAGGAGAAAGAAAACTGGCATTCTACAGATCGGAGCGTGGAATGTCAGATCCCTTAATCGGGCAGGTATGTTAGAAAATTTAAAAAGGGAAATGGATAGGTTAAAGTTAGATATAGTGGGTGGCAGGAGGAACAAGATATAGTTCGGTGGCAGGAGGAACAAGACTTCTGGTCAGGTGAATACAGGGTTATAAATACAAAATCAAATAGGGGTAATGCAGGAGTAGTTTTAATAATGAATAGGAAAATAGGAGTGTGGGTAAGCTACTACAAACAGCATAGTGAACGCATTATTGTGGCCAAGATAGACATGAAGCCCACGCCTACTACAGTAGTACAAGTTTATATGCCAACTAGCTCTGCAGATGATGAAGAAATTGATGAAATGAATGATGAGATAAAAGAAATTATTCAGGTAGTGAAGGGAGACGAAAATTTAATAGTCATGGGTGACTGGAATTCGACAGTTGGAAAAGGAAGAGATGGAAACGTAGTAGGTGAATATGGATTAGGGCTAAGAAATGAAAGAGGAAGCCGCCTGGAAGAATTTTGCACAGAGCATAACTTAATCATAGCTAACACTTCGTTCAAGAATCATGAAAGAAGGTTGTATACATGGAAGAATCCTGGAGATACTAAAAGGTATCAGATAGATTATATAATGGTAAGACAGAGATTTAGGAACCAGGTTTTAAATTGTAGGACATTTCCGGGGACAGATGTGGACTCTGACCACAATCTATTGGTTATGAACTGTAGATTAAAACTGAAGAAATTGCAAAAAGGTGGGAATTTAAGGAGATGGGACCTGGATAAACTGACTAAACCAGAGGTTGTACAGAGTTTCATGGAGAGCATCAGGGAACAATTGAGAGGAATGGGGTAAAGAAATACAGTAGAAGAAGAATGGGTAGCTTTGAGGGATGAAATAGTGAAGACAGCAGAAGATCAAGTAGGTAAAAAGACGAAGGCTAGTAGAAATCCATGGGTAACAGAAGAGATACTGAATTTAATTGATGAAAGGAGAAAATACAAAAATGCATTAAATGAAGCAGGCAAAAAGGAATACAAACGTCTCAAAAATGAGATTGACAGGAAGTGCAAAATGGCTAAGCAGGGATGGCTAGAGGACAAATGTAAGGATGTAGAGGCTTATCTCACAAGGCGTAAGATAGATACTGCCTACAGGAAAATTAAAGAGACCTTTGGATAAAAGAGAACCACTTGCATGCGTATCAAGAGCTCAGATGGAAACCCAGTTCTGAGCAAAGAAGTGAAAGCAGAAAGGTGGAAGGAGTATATAGAGGGTCTATACAAGGGCGATGTTCTTGAGGACAATATTATGGAAATGGAAGAGGATGTAGATGAAGACGAATTGGGAGATACGATACTGCGTGAAGAGTTCGACAGAGCACTGAAAGACCTGAGTTGAAACAAGGCCCCGGGAGTACACAATATTCCATTAGAACTACTGACAGCCTTGGGAGACCCAGTCCTGACAAAACTCTATCCTCTGGTGAGCAAGATGTATGAGACAGGCAAAATTCCCTCAGACTTAAAGAAGAATATAATAATTCCAATCCCAAAGAAAGCAGGTGTTGACAGATGTGAGAATTACCGAACTATCAGTTTAATAAGTCACAGCTGCAATATACTAACACGAATTCTTTACAAACAAATGGAAAAAATGGTAGAAGCCAACCTCGGGGAAGATCAGTTTGGATTCCGTAGAAATGTTGGAACACATGAGGCAATACTGACCCTATGACTTATCTTAGAAGAAAGATTAAGGAAAGGCAAACCTATGTTTCTAGCATTTGTAGACTTAGAGAAAGCTTTTGACAATGTTGACTGGAATACTCTCTTTCAAATTCTGAAGGTGGCAGGGGAAAAATACAGGGAGCAAAAGGCTATTTACAATTTGTACAGAAACCAGATGGCAGTTATAAGAGTCGAGGGGCACGAAAGGGAAGCAGTGGTTGGGAAGGGGGTGAGGCAGGGTTGTAGCCTCTCCCCAATGTTATTCAATCTGTATATTGAGCAATCGGTAAAGGAAACAAAAGAAAAATTTGGAGTAGGTATTAAAATCCATAGAGAAGAAATATAACAGTGTCTTGAAAGGAGGTTATAAGATGAACATCAACAAAAGCAAAACAAGGATAATGGAATGTAATGGAATTAAGTCGGGTGATGCTGAGGGAATTAGATTAGGAAATGAGACACTTAAAGTAGTAAAGGAGTTTTGCTATTTGGGGAGCAAAATAATTGATGATGGTCGAAGTAGAGAGGATATAAAATGTAGACTGGCAATGGCAAGGAAAGTGTTTCTGAAGAAGAGAAATTTGTTAACATCCTGTATTGAGTTAAGTGTTAGGAAGTCATTTCTGAAAGTATTTGTATGGAGTGTAGCCACGTATGGAAGCAAAACATGGACGATAAATAGTTTAGACAAGAAGAGAATAGAAGCTTTCGAAATGTGGTGCTACAGAAGAATGCTGAAGATTAGATGGGTAGATCACATAACTAATGAGGAGGTATTGAATAGAATTGGGGAGAAGAGGAGTTTCTGGCACAACTTGACTAGAAGAAGGTATCAGTTGGTAGGACATGTTCTGAGGTATCAAGGGATCACCAATTTAGTACTGGAGGGCAGCGTGGAGGGTAAAAATCGTACAGGGAGACCAAGATATGAATACACTAAGCAGATTCAGAAATATGTAGGCTGCAGTAGGTAGTGGGAGATGAAGAGGCTTGCACAGGATAGAGTAGCATGGAGAGCTGCATCAAACCAGTCTCAGGACTGAAGACCACAACAACAACAACAACAACATCCAGTCAATCAAAACTAAGCTCTTGGAACTGCAATATTGACTAGAGTATTAAGAAGAGAAAATGAAAAAATAGCTCTTCTGTTTGAAATCCAGGTTAAAACAAATAGACTGGGATGAAGTAATCACAGAAGCTATGAAAGCTAATGAGTCAACCATTAAATTCCTAGATGTAGTAGTTAAAATATTTGAAGAAAACTGCCCTAAACAGTAACAAAGAACCCACAAGAATAACATCCACCACAAAACCTAAAGAATGAAAGAATGGTACACACCACAGTTAACCAATTTAAGAATAGCTATTCTCATGTATCATGACAGGTCTCACTGTAGTGAAGCAAATAAAAATATGTACAAATTAGCCAGAAAACACTATAGGTCTGAAATCAAGTAAGCAAAATGCAAAGCCGGTAACACATTCATACTCTGTTCAACAAATAAATGCAAAGCAGCATGGAAACCCATTAAAAACAGAAATAAAGTACCAAAAGAAAGGAAACAGTATACAAATTCCTCCATATATTTTAAATGCACATTTTGCCAATCCTGTCTCTGACACTGAGATAGAGGAAGATGCGAGAAAGCAGAAGCACTGCTACCTACAATACACAGAAAGCTGAGTGATAAATATGAATGGGCATTAGTAACTCCTAGCCAGGTCAGTGAATCAATAGCCAAGCTCAGTAACTCCAGAGCTGAAGACTACTATGGTTTATCTAATTATGTTATAAAAAATATAAGAGAAGAAATAATAATCCCCTTTACAAGGGTAATAAATACGATATTAAATGAAGGTGTTTAGCCAGATTGTTTAAAAATTTCTGTAATCATACCTGTGTATAAGAAAGGTGACAAAGACTTACCTGACAATTACTGACACCTCTCACTAGTTCCCATAATTTCAGAAATAATAGAATACTGTATCCACCAGCAAATGAGCCAGTATTTTGAATTGATTAAACTGCTATGTTCCATACAGTATGGGTTCAGAACTGGTCTTTGAACTGTGAAGGCAGCAGAGAGCATTGTCACTAAAGTATATGTATCCTTTAAGAATAAACCCATAATTATTGCAAGACTGTTGGACCTTAAGAAAGCATTTGATACTGTATCCCACAATATTATTATAAGAAATCTACAGTATTAGGGAATAGGGGAGAGTGCTCTTCAACTATTACAACTGTTACAATCAATAGAAAACAAACAGTGGCTATAAATGAAAAAAGGTCCAATTTCTTACCAGTCACCAAAGGCGTACCACAGGGCTCTGTGCTTGGACCTTTCTTTTTGTAGTCTACATAAATGATTTGCCTTCTTCATTACCTTGTAACAATTTGCCTTCTTCATTACCTTGTAACACAGCACAGTATGCAGACGATACAATGCTAATTACTCAGGGAAACAACTTGGATGAATTACAGAATAATGTAACAGTAGCAATGGACAGATGCACCAGCTGGTTTCTGGCAAATTCATTACAGACAAATAATGATTAGACAGAAGACAGTGTATTTAATTTGAATGTCCCCAAACATGAAAACAAATCTGAAAAACTACTACAGTCCCATATTGACCAAAAATTTAACTGGGAAACACACAGTCATTCTATTCAAAAACCTCTCACGTCAAATCTTTTTGTTACATAAACTGAGAGGCCCTGTTAGTAGCACACTCCTACTATGTGCATACTATGCCTCCACTTTCATCTCGCTTATGGGATTATGCTATGGGGAAACTGCCCACTTACAAAGACTGAGGGGGGGAAAAAATTTGACATCCCATTTGCCTATCAAAGAGTCACTGCAGTTATAAGTATCTGGCACCCACATTACTACAAAATTAGACATATAATATTATGCAGGCAATTTGTCTTGTCAACTATATGTGCATACAGATGTATAAAATGTATCTCTAGCTTTTATTATATGACACTGATTATATGTAAAATGTTTAAAGGTGAATAAATATGAAATACAAAACATGCAGAAGTAACTTCAGGTGTGCCCCGGGGAAGTATGTTTGGACCATTGCTGATCATTTCACACATAAATGACCTAGCAGACAATATTAATAGTAACTTTTTGCAGATGGTGTAGTTATCTGTAATGAAGTACTATCTGATAGAAGCTGCATAAATATTCAGTCAGATCTTGATAAGATTTGAAAGTTGTGCAAAGATTGGCAACTTGCTTGTTACGTTTAAAAATGTAAAATGGTGCACTTCACAAAATTAAAGAAAAAGTAGTGTTCCATCACTATAATGTCAATGAGTCAGGGTTGAAATCAGCCAACTCATACAAATATCAGGGTGTAACGCTTTCTAGGAATATGAAATGGAATGATCACATGACGCAGTTGTGGGTAAAGCAGCTGCTACACTACAGTTTATCGGTAGAATACTGGAGAAGTGTAATCAGTCTAGAAAGGAAATTGCTTACAAATAACTCATGTGACCAGTTGTACAATACTGCTCAAGTGTGTGGAACCCATACCAAATAGGACTAATGGGTATATTGTATGTATACTTAGAATGGTAGCAGGAAATGTCACTGGTTTCTTTCATCCATGGGAGAGTGTCACAGAGATACAGAAGAAACTGATCTGGCAGGCTCTTGCAGATAGATGTAAACTATCCCAAGAAAGTTTATTAATGAAGTTTCAAGAGCCAGTTTTAAATGATGTCTCCAAGAATATTCACTCCCCTACATGTGAATCAAAGCATTCAAGTACTACTATAGACCAAATAATAATTAGCTCCAAAACAAAATATAAATCAGTTGTAATTAAAGCTGGACAGGCAGACCACCATGCACAGGCTATAGGCTTTTGTGTAAACACTACTTCATCCTATATTATATGAGGAAGACAACACACATGGGTAGAACTTTCAGCAATGCTGCAGTACAAACATTCCTGAATTATCTCCAACAAGAATCATGGGCGCTAGTGTACAGTACAGAAAATATTTCTGATAAGTTCCAGACATTCATGAATATATTTAAATATTATTTTGATCTTGCTAAACCACTAAATGCAAAAAGTGGAGCATGAGTGGAATAAGGAAATCTTGTGCAGTACCTACACAGCTTTGCAAGAGGATACAACCAACTCCAGAGTTTGATAGTTACTTCGAAAAATATAAATCTATCTTTAAAAAATAATAAAGGATGCAAGGAAATGAGACAATGACAAATACATAGAAAATGCTTCAAACAGAACCAAAGCAATCTGGCAAGTTGTAAAGAAAGAAACCCAATCAAACAAAAATAGAGTTAATAATATTGTATTAAAGGCTGAGTTGGAAAATATTAATGACCCAGAGGAAGTAGCTAATTTGTTTAATAACTATTTTATAAATGTAACAGAGAAACTACTACAACAGACATCCAATAGAAAACAGCATACAGAAACAGGGAAAAAAGTCTCAAGCAAATCAGTGTTCCTGTACCCAACAAATATAGAAGAAGTGCAGATTATAATAAAAAGTCTCAAAATGAAACACTCTGCATGGATAGGTGATACAACTGATTTCATTACAAAGAAATATTGGGACCTGATTACTAAGCCCTTAACTCACCTATGTAACCTATCTTTTGCTACAGGAACTTTTCTTTCACATTTGAAAAGAGCAAAAGTAAGGCCATTGTACTATAAAGTGACCAGGCCATTGGCACTTTTGTCTGTTTTCTCAAAAATATTAGAAAGGCTAACCAACTTCTTAGAGGATACTGGCATTCAGTCAGAATCTCAACATGGCTTTAGAGCAAACTGTTCAACCAAATCAGCAGTTCACACCTTTCTATTTGAGGTGCAGTTACCATTTGATAACAAAAAACTTACCAAGGGCATATTTTTAGATTTGTAAAAGGAATTGGACACCATAAATCACGACAAATTGCTATACAAGCTAGAAAATTTTGGCATCAGAGAATCAGCTAACAACTGGCTCAGCTCTTATCTTAAGAACAGGGAACAATATGTGGAAATAGATCAGGAAAGATATAATGTCATTAGGAAATATAATTCCGAGCTACTGACTATTAAATATGGTGTGCTGCAAGGATCTTACTCTATGTAAATGACCTAAAAACATAAGCAGTGACAGCAGAAAAATATTTTAATTTGCTGATGATACAAGCATTCTAATTACAGGAAGCTCAGAAGAAAACCTTGTAGAAAACATAAGAGAAGCCACTGACAGGCTAACATTTTACTGTGATAACAATGACCTAACAATAAACATTGGAAAAACTGTAGCTGTGGATATACATACAACACAAAACAAAAATCTGATATCTCCCAATCTAGAGCTATATGGACAGACAATTACCACAACAACCTGTACCAAATTTCTTGGACCTCATGTACAAGACAACTTGAAATGGAAAGCAGATATTGAGCAAATGAACAAAAAATTAAGTACTTCTTGTTTTGTGTTTCATACATTAAAAAACTGTACCTGCTACAGCACTCTTCAGTAAGTATATTACGCAGTCATACAATCTCACCTCTGGTATAGTATTATGTTCTGTGCACAAAGGGTAGGTGGTTGTGTTGCCGCCAAAACACGTTAAAGGGTGGAGCAATTCGGGAAAATTTCGAAAAAACTACGTGTAAATGTATTAAATGGAGTGGTTTTGTGGTGGCAGACTGTGAAAATGAGGCTAACAATTGTCTGACGAAGAAATAATGACGTTAAAAACTGTGGGAAGCGGCTAACAATGATCAGTGATGTGGGAAAAACGGAAATGGAAAAAAGCGAAAGTTATTACAACTAGCCGAAATGGCTGTTTAATAGGTGAAAGGAACTGTTTGTGAACTGGAAACGGTGGATTTTATAGCAGCGGTAGTGTTGAAAGCGGAAAAATTTTTTTGGGGTATGGTTTGGAAGTGGGTTACGTATTATTGAGTATATATAGGCGGGATAAAATTGTATGGTGGATTCGGTAAAAAGGAGAAGGTGAATACAAAGTGAAACTACTTGCAAAAACAGAAAGAGAAAATAAGATGACAGAAAAAATTTCGAAATGCAACAGTGACAATAACAAACGTAATTGTTGGGTTCAAATTAATGATATGAATATAATAGAGGGAAACATTCCACGTGGGAAAAATATATCTAAAAACAGAGATGATGTGATTTACCAAACGAAAGTGCTGGCAAGTCGATAGATACACAAACAAACACATACACACAAAATTCAAGCTTTCGCAACCAACGGTTGCTTCATCAGGAAAGGGGGAAGGAGAGGGAAAGATGAAAGGATGTGGGTTATAAGGGAGAGGGTAAGGAGTCATTCTAATCCCGGGAGTGGAAAGACACCTTAGGGGGAAAAAAGGACAGGTATACACTCGCACACACACATATCCAACCGCACATACACAGACACACAATTGTACTCAAAATAAAATGAATGCAAAAGAGCAAAACCTAAAAGCTTCCACAGCAATGACACCAAACATGAATGTTCTAGCGGAAGTATTGATTCTAAATGAAATTTCCAACACCCTCACTAGAAGCGATGTCTCTCAGTACTTCAGCTTCGTAGTCCAAATCCTTGGATTAGTTGATGATGTGTGGTTCTTGGCAATGCCTTTGTCATCCTGTCTATGAGCATTCATCTTTTTGAAATCTGCTCACAGGCGTCTAAAGCTAGCGAAATGAGGGATGCTCAACTACCGGACCTACCGATAGATGGCTCTACCAGCTGATTACTATCGTCTGTATTGCCCGCCATATTTGAATTTGCCAAGAAGTTTCTCTCGGTCTGTACGGTGTATAAGGAATTAAGGATTATCGAAATGGTGATTTCTTGTTCCGCTTTCAATTGTACGAAGCGATGGAGTAAGGAAAGTGACTTACCATTTCACAGGTAATAGGACTACCGATACAATACAACAATACATACTTAGTGCGTTTGCTAATTCGATGTTTTTGAACAGGTTTCCTCTAAAGCACCCAGAGCTGCTAAAGAAGTGGATTACTTCCGTGAAGCGGAAAGATTTCAAACCTACGTTTTGCAGTTTTCTTTGCGGAAACCTTTTCCGACAAGATGATTACGTAGTGAGCCCTGGAACGTGGAAGAAACGTCTCAGACCCGAAGCAGTGCCATCAGTTTCTGACTTTCCGACACATTTGATGCCACCAAATAAATAGCCACGACGACATGTTAGGATTTTGAGTGACAACGATGCTTCTCCATTTGAGGTAGCTAATTAATTTCCTTGCTATGTGTGTGCTTTTGACTTTTGTGAATTTATTTCGTACGGACACAAATGGGCTACATAGGTCTAAGCAATGTTGTAATACAGTTCCATATTTTTGTTTTTAGCGTTCTGTCCTCGAATCCGTGCTTGATTTGCCCTCTGCAGAAGCTACTGATTGCGTGGAGAATGTTGCCAATGAGAATTCTTCCGTGGAAAGCATGTCCCATTTATCCAATGCAGAAGACGCGAATTGTGTCGAAAACGTTAGTATAAGGATGTTTTCACACCCCCAAAGTTTTCTTATAATATTTTTTCATCAAGCTTTGAGTTATTTCAATCATACATAACGAAATTATTTGTTTATTTCAGAGTGCAGTTGGTTTTCAAGTAATTGATTGTGGTATACAGTCGAAAGTAGAAATGGAAGACAAGGCGACCGAAACTTGCAATTTTTTCTCAGACATTGTACACGAATTAAAACGTAAACCGAAGTGTGTCCGTGAAAAACTTCGAAGAAGAGAGAAGAAAGTGTTTTCCATGGATGACATCATAAGTTCATTGAACGAGAAGGGGCATCTTCCTGAGAAGTTACATAACTTCCTCAATCATCAGAAAGGAACACAAGTGGAATTAGTGTGCAATTTAGTGGACAACTCTCTCTCGTCAAAGGGTAATAGATACACAACAAATGTGTAACTGTTTCCGATGACTGTGTACTTTTATTCACCAGCAGCATATGAATACCTGCAAAAATGAATGCCTCTGACCCATAAATCATTGATTTCCAAATTGGTGGCAAGTGTCGGCTGTGAAACTGCCTTCTTAAAAGATGTTTTTAAGTACGTTGATTCGAACCCAATTGTAAGGGACCAGTTCAGCGATTCATGTCTAATTGTAGACAGTGTGGCAATTAGGAAGCAAGTAGTTTGGGACCAAGGAACTAAGCAATACACAGGTTTTTTAGAGTTTGGTGGGGAAGTGCCTCAGAAGTAATAGAGGCATCTGAGGCTCTGGTTTTCATGCTTGTCTCTATTAAAGGCAAATTTATATGCCCGATTGCATATTTCTTTATCAACGGTGTACAGGCAAATAATCAGGCCACACTGATAAAATCCGCTTCAGAGAGGCTGCATAGTTCTGGCATTAGGGTTTGGTATGTTACATGTGATGGCTGCAAGGAAATATAAGCACTTTACGTACACTTGGCTGTACTTTAAATTTTTCCAAGGGTTATTTTAAAAGCTACATTGTTTATTGTATCTTGGACATGTCATATGATTAAGTTTGCCAGAAATGCTTTATTTATTTATTTATTTATTCTTTGCCCATGGACTCCAGCTGAGAGTATTGGTTGTGTCATACAGTAGGCTATTAACATCAAACTTGATTTCATTATATATAAATGAAACAAATGATTAAACAGAAATAGTCCATAATCATACAAAAGTATTACATGTTTCACATTATATGTACACACAAATCCAAACAACATACATGATAATTTTAAAAGATACGTTTCAGTAATGATATAACATATTAAACACCATCTTAGTATTCACTCAAACTGTATATACATTTCTCTGTGAGATATAGTTTCAAATGATTTTTAAAACATTTTAGGTCTGTTTCTTTTTTAATGATTTTGGGGAGTTTATTAAAAAACCTTATGCCTGCTTCTTCTGGGGCAGTCGTCGACAGTTTTAGATTTCTGTTTATCATGTAGTAATTTTCATTTCTTCTTGTACCGTGTTTGTGTACATCTTTATTTAGGAGGTGTTTATCACTTGACCTTACCGCCATTATGCTTTGGTATATGTACAGTGAATATACTGTCATAATATTATAGTATACAAAAGCTTGCCTACAGGTCTGTCTTGGTGGTATTTTTGCAATGCATCTCACTGCCCTTTTCTGAATTGTGAATATTCTTTATTCTTTTTAGGTAGCCAGCTTGTGCACTTCCCCATATATGAACTGAATAAGACAAATGTGGGAAGACAAGTCCATAATACATTGATCTGAGGACTTTACCATCCACAGTTTTAGCTGTTTTATGCATGATGAATATCTGTTTGTTTATCTTTTTACACAGTGCATCGATGTGCTCCCCCCATGCCAAATGTTTGTCTATTATAGTTCCTAGAAAATTTGTGCTGATTACTTCTTTAATAGCCTTTCCATTTATATTAACATTTATATTGTAATTTTCACTATGCTTGGTCTGAAATACTACATTCATTGTTTTAGACTGATTCATAAACAGGTTGTTTTGTGTTAAATATTTATTTGCATTTTCGATAGTCAGGAGTGCTTCCTTCTCAAGCTCCTCCTTTGTTTCAGCTGTGAAAATGATTGTTGTGTCATCAGCATACATTATAAGTTTCTGATTTA
Organism: Schistocerca cancellata; assembly: GCF_023864275.1. Taxonomy (NCBI): domain Eukaryota; kingdom Metazoa; phylum Arthropoda; class Insecta; order Orthoptera; family Acrididae; genus Schistocerca; species Schistocerca cancellata. The sequence continues at coordinate 199,027,286 of NC_064633.1, forward strand.
TATAGCTAGGGAAGTCATTTACGTAGAGTATAAATAGTATTGGCCCAAGCACAGACCCTTGCGGCACACCGTGTTTAACTGTTTGTAATTCTGATCTGTAGTTTGTTATATTTCCCCCACTAGTATGTCTGATTTCTGTACATTGTTTCCTATTTGTAATGTATGATTTAAGTATGTCATAGCATTTTCCTCTAATTCCATACTGATATAATTTCATCATTAATTTTGAGTGGTTCACACAATCAAATGCCTTAGATAGGTCCATAAAAATCCCACAAGTCTTTTGTTGCCTGTCAAGTAAATTAAGAATGTGCTCAATTATATCTGTTGATGCTGTTTTTGTTGACTTCCCTTCTCTGAAACCATGTTGTGATGAATGCAGTATACTGTACTTTGTTATAAAACTTACAATTCTATTCTTTATTATAATTTCATAGATTTTAGCAAATGTTGATATCATTGATATTGGCCTGTAATTTCCTAATTCATCCCTGTTCCCTTTCTTAAATATTGGCTTCACTTTACTTACTTTCAGTGAATCTGGAAATATACCTTCTTCTATTGCAGCATTCAGCATGTGTGTCAATGGTTTTAATATACATTCTCTGCATTCCTTTATGAGATGTGATGTGACACCATCCAAGCCAGATGAATGTTTAATTTTAAGTTGTTTTATTAGGTTTGAAGTATCTGCTATTGAGTCTCCAACTGGCATTATTAGATGACATTTCATTGAGCAATTGAACAAGGTACAACAAGAAGAAGGTATGACATTTGCCAACAAACTATCAGGACAACATATAAGTTATGTAAATAGAAAAATGAATGTTTCATTAGCTCCACAGACTTTGAGTTCTAGTGTGGCAGATAGTATAGAGTTTTTGAGGAGGGTTGGTGATCCAAATATTAAAGGAAGTGAAGCAACAGTAGAATTTTTGTATAATATTGACAGGATTTTTGATATTCTCAACTCCAGAAATCCATTAGGTAAAGGGTATAAGAGCCCCCTGAGACTTGACAACAAATCTTTGGCTTGGTATTTAAAAAAAATTAAAAAAGGTTCAAATGGCTCTGAGCACTATGGGACTTAACATCTATGGTCATCAGTTCCCCTAGAACTTAGAACTACTTAAACCTAACTAACTTAAGGACATCACACAACACCCAGTCAACACATTGTTATTTTCAGACACACTGAAAATTATATCAAAAGCTTAAAAATCATTGGTGTTCCCATTGCTGCTCCATGCAAGAAATACTTTTGCTTCTGGGATAATTTTCAATATGCAATCAGTAAGGCACATAGCTCTGACAAGTATGCTTCGTGTTGAATCTCCTTTGAAGTATTAGCTAACATATAAACTGTCACAAGACCACATAGAGCTTTTTTCCCCCTGCATTCAGTCCAGATGTGGTTGGAACAACAATCCGAATGCATACCAGTTCAAATGTGCCAAGAGAAAGTTGCTCTTGGGTAACAGTGTCACTGCAATGAATGGGAATTGCTCAAATTTTAATATGTGTTGTTTGCCACCTGTTTATGATTCTCATGCATGAAAGCATGTAGTAGAAAGTGATGAAAGTGCTGCAGAAAATGAAGTAGAGGAGTGGTGTGCACTTCTTGATGATAAGATTAAGTTCTCATTTCACAAGTAAAACATACTCTTATTATATTGCAGGGTATGTGTCATTACACCTTTCAAGGCAGATCACATGCAAAGACTGTCTTCACATACTGAAGCCACCAGTAGTTAAATCTGCATTAGAATGTGATTCTCTCTATGTCTATGCTTTTCCCAATATGGCCAATAAAAAGGCATTTGTAAATTTTGTTAACCGAGGAAAACTGGCTAAAACAAGTGACTGTGTGTACTCTGTTGTAGAATACTCAGAAACTGTTTCAGATGTTTGTGATTGCTGGGGATATGCGACAGAAATATATACAGGCCAAGATTTTGCATTGTGCTAAAAATAAATTTTTTAGATTACCCATTTCCTGCTCTTGGTCATGATTACCATTATGAAATTAGGATTGAGGACTTACATCAGACTCAACTTGTTTGTAAGATTGCATCCCTATACTCCTGCATACGCTTAAAAACATGTGGAAAAAAAGCCTGCTGAGAAAATTTTAAACAATAAATAAAGTATAAGGCAGAAGTTAAATAAACTCATATTGTTTAATCATGTATAGTGCTCAAATTGGAAAAATTATGTAATGGGACATTCCATGCAGATGGGTGTGATGTTTTGACAGATTTTTTAAAACTATTTTGTCCATAGATTTGTTGTTGTGTAATGATGAACTTCAAAAGATGAATCACATTGCAGTAAAATTAAGTCTTTACGTACTGTGTAGATATTGTAACAAAATTATAATACTGGCAGAAGTAAAGCTGTGAGTACCGGACGTGAGTCGTGCTTCGGTAGCTCAGATGGTAGAGCACTTGCCCGCGAAAGGCAAAGGTCCCGAGTTCGAGTCTCGGTCGGGCACACAGTTTTAATCTGCCAGGAAGTTTCATATCAGCGCACACTCCGCTGCAGAGTGAGAATCTCATTCTGAAAATTATAATTGTTTATTATATAAGCTTATTTTAAGATGTTTGGTGTACAAAATATGCACTTGCATTAAAAACGGGTGATTTGTGTGAAATTAACGAAAAAAAAATGTTCCGAGACTTATTTGACAGATGGCTTTCAGTGTTTTCACTTTAAGAAAACAGTTTAATCACAGGATGGGTGTGATCTAATGGAGTATGCAGTGGTCCTATGTTTCAAACAGTAATGTTTGTGGATACTCTGAAACTTAAGAGCAATAAAATTGTTACTCTGTTAATTCTTGTTTTAATACTTCCTATAATGAACACACTGTTCCAGTTGATCATAAGCATTCTTATTACTTTATAACCATTCTAGAATAAGGGGGCCTGAGTCAGGCAAAACCTAATTTTCTGAATTTTGTCTTTATTTTGCTAGGATGTCTTTCTATTATATTTTCCTGTGTTGAGGGGGGGGGGGGGGGGGGAGAATGCAAATAATCATATAGAATTATCTTTCTAGCATTACAAAGTACAGAATACAGTGATTACAGGTTCACGTGGAAATCTAGGAAATTTCAGTATTCATGTTACATGCCTAATTTTCATCAATACCTACCTTAATTATACGGTTACACTTTTTGCTGATTTGAACTGTGTACTACGTGTTAAAAAGATTTTGTTTGGTCATAGTAATAAAAGCATTTCATTTTGTTAGTTCATATGTCCCATACGGAACTGAAATTATCAAGTTATGATGACAAAAGAAGGAAATAACATTAAGGAATCTTACTTCACAGAAATAATGTAACAATGGTTACACTTTTTGCTGGTTAACTTTAACATAAACCATTTAGTTTTCCATTACAAGTGAAAGCAGTTGCACGAGTCACGTAAAGAACAAAGTTTCCCATAGGGAACTAAAGTATTTTACATTTGAGTTATTGCAGACCCAAAGTATTGTGATCTTCATATTTCTATTTAAAAAAGTTTGTAACCCAAATTCACAGACATTCTGGAATCTGTACATACATGTGTGTAGCAAGGTACTTTTCATATGCCATGTGGAACCTTTAATTTTCTGGTTTAAATATAATTTATTTCATGAATTACCTTTAATACCAGCACTGTCTGAATGCATTATTTACCATTTAGAAGAAGAAATATTAGTGTATAGAATAACAAACTTCATGAAAAATGCGAGAGATTGTTCTGTACAGAACTTGGAATGACTGACTATCAATAGCAGATAAAACAGAAGGCTTCTATTAAATGTTCAAAGAAACCAGTCAGTACCTCTTAATTCACCATAGAGGTGATACAGTAATAAAACAATTTACTTTTTTCAGAATTTCTGCTAAGTATTAAAAGTGTGAAGAGCTATTCAATTAGTATTTGCTTTACCAATAACCTGTAGTACAAGCACACGTATAAGCGGATAATTATGGGAGTCAAGAGTTATATTAAAATGAAAGATACTGACTGTTATTACTTGCTCACAAAGCATTGTAGTTGCTGTACAGTTTATGCTGTATGTGGTGTACCCAATGTGATTCCTGGAGGACATAATATTCTGTTCTCCTATGGGAGTGCACTGGTACCACACCTTTTGAAAGTACATTTTGCTGTGGAATAGTTGTATCAGATGTCTGTACCAGAAAACAAATCTCCACTGTGACACCCTCATGTTCTTGGTATGCTATTAGCTATTATTACAGGAATACTCTTCACATGGAGGAGGAAGCATAGTGAGATTTTCTTTTTCATCATTTCCAACATTGTACACAACTTTCTTGCACTTTTATGTTATCACATTTTTCCCTTGATAATCGAAAAGAGAGAGGGGGAAAAAAAAATTCAAGCGAGCTTTCATAAAAACTGAAAACTACTTGCGTCATTTGTTATTTTCAAAATGTTACTCTCTTTCCAAATACTGTTCAATTTCTTGAAACCAATTTTGAATTTCTCAGGTTATTACATATTATTTACTGTACATTGTCCACCAATACTTCTGTTGTTACCAGATAGTTTGTCACGTGGCACTACCTTTGTGCCACTGGTATTGGCTAGTGTACTTTTGCAGATAAGAAAATCGACTGGACTAGAATGTCCTGTCAGTATAGGACAAATTCAGACAATATGGAACTTTTAACACTGAATTTGCAATATAATGTCACCATTGTCTCACACAGATTGTAGCAGCCATTGGGGTACCTGTCTGGCCAGCTTCTGCAGCTTTCACTTTCAGGTTTGTTTTTTGCTTGGGCCATATACTGACAACCAGTCATTTCAGTGATTGACACCATGTCAAAGACTGGAACCAAGATTCACAGAAATAGAATTCTATGGTTGTAATTCAAAGTGTAATTAATTTTGCTCACTGACATGTTTTGAATTCAATTTTAAAATTGTTTGGATGTCAGACTGGAAAATTACAGTTTTAAGACACCCCAACCTTAAAATTAACAGCTGTGATCGAGGTTATTTCCAACAAGTCCCTTCACTTCCTACATCATCATCATGGATCAGTCCAATATAATATTATTACTAGACTTAACTTCCAAATGATACAAGTCATGCATTTAAGAGGAGCCTTAACGTTGGGCTTTGTGTTTGTCTCATTTAAATGTATTTCTTGTCTCGCATCAAAGACTGAAGCACTGTTAAAAACTGGTTGGTGCTTCTACCATATCACTCAAATACACCGTGTCATGTACAGGCGTTAATAAAATCATAGCATTTAAATTAATGATCAAAGAGAGAGCCAAATTCGTAAGTTTATGTTGCAATTACAGTGTCAGATTATATGCAGATCGGTAATGCATCACTTCAGATAAAGAAAAAATAACGATTTTTTCCGTTTATACGTAAGTAATACTTTAATAGTTCAGTTGTAATTTCTGTTGCCAGTAAAGATACCCCTAAGCAAACGATGTCAACTTTTTTTCAAGAGACGTCTTCACTGTTGTCCACACTTGATTTTCCGAATTATAACAGTCGTTAAAAGATTCGGCAAGTAAGTTAATTTGCTGACCTCCATTGAATCTTAAATAGTGTTTTAAAACGGGCAAATAAGTAAAGCACTCATAAAGTAGTAAACAATTTATAGGTCAGCTTGTCAAACTTTCAAAACACACTCGAACTTAGGAATTTCATAGCAGAACTGTCACTGTTTTTTCTCGCTAGATTAGAAAAACTTCATTATGTTGATGTGTAGATATCTAGAACATCCAATATAAAATTCTTATGAGGGCGCAGAACGAAAAACATTTTCATCCGTGTTTTCGCACTTCGTTTTCTGCCAAATTCAGATTTGGCGGACACTCAATGATATGATCTCTTGCCGGCACGCGCTAGAGCCATCTATCGGTAGGTCCGGTAGTTGAGCATCCCTCATTTCGCTAGCTTTAGACGCCTGTAATCTGCTCCACTGTGATTTCTCATGAATCAGTTTTTTCTCTGATGAAGTGATGTCTGCAGTCAATGTGTTTAGTGCAGTCTTTGGATCCTCGTCTTTGCTAGACCAATTGCACTTAACAATTTAATTGAGCCTTCTTTTGGGAGAGGGGATATTTCTCTTTGCAGCTGTTGCAGCCAATGTGCTTCCTGACATGCAGAAGCTAATGCCACGTACTCTTCTTTTGCTGTCAAGAGAAGCACCGTTTAATAATAATAGTCATTGTTCTGCTAATATAATCTTTGATAAATTTTTTCATGTTTTCTTAACAATTTTTGAGACAAGCTTTCCTCAGTACAAATGTAAAGTCTATCCCAACACATGTAACACGAATAAGCATAGGCATAAGAATGCATGGTACACTTTTGAACTAGCCAATATGAAAAACAAATTGTTAATGTATTTAGATTTTTATTGACTACACAAAACAGATGAGGCTAAGTTAAGATACTTAAGAGCTAGAAAGGATTATAAACATGCAATCAATTAGGCTAAGAAACAACATAACTTGTTTAGTATTGAATCATCCAAAAATAAATGTAAGAGAGCATGGAGTGTAATAAACTTAGTGGCCAAAAGCATACGAAAAGATGTTGTAGCCATATCACCAACTGAGTTTAATAACTTTTGTGTGCAGTCTGTTAATTAAATTTGTGAAAGTATTGTTAGGCTTCAGGAAACCATCTGATATTTAAAAAAAAATGTAATAACGTAAGTTGTTCATTGAAAGACAAATTTTTTTTCTCAGAGGTAACACCAGATATTGTTTTAAGTATTGTAAATAATGTTAGGCCTTCTTATAATGTAGATATAGATGATCTTTCTAGTAATATGTTATAAAAAAACATAGCCAGTTGTATAGTACTTCCGTTCACTTATTGTATAAATAAATGTTTAAATGAAGGTGTATTTCCAGAGGTGTTAAAATTATCAAGAGTTGTGCCCGTTTATAAGAAGGGAGAGAAAAATTGCCATTCTAGTTATCACCAAGTATCTCTGACACCAGTTTTTGCTAAGGTTTTAGAATTCATTATTTACGACCAGTTACGTGATTATTTGGAACATAACAAAATTCTTTCTGCTGCATAATTTGGCTTTAGGAAGGGCAAATCTTCTGTTTATGCTATTGACTCTTTGATAAAAAAGGTGCTTAGTGCTTATGAGGAGAAGAAATTTGATCAGGCTACTTTTTGTCACCTTCGACTGTGTAGAGCAGGCTCGTCCAATTGTGCCCCCGGGGCGCTAGCGCCCGCGATCGTCCACGGCCAGCAGCCCGGGCGAATTCGTATGTTGTCGCGGTGGCCGAGCCGTGTCGCCCGTCCGACCGCCGCGCCTCGCCATGCCAATGTAAGCGCGCTTCGTAAGGACGACAGACCGCCGAGCCTGCAGCAGTCAAAAGCGACACAAAGCCGTTAGTCAACAGATGTAAGGCTACAGTGGATCGAGATGGATGGACAAATTGCAGCAGACAAAAAGAAAGAGGAGCGGCTCTTCTGCACTGTTTAAACCCAAGTGGGAAATTAATTTCCTTTGTACTGCTATCGAAAACCATGCCAAATGTTTAGTATGTCATCGAAACCTCATGTATCTAAAAAAAGTACTCGATTGAACGGCATTTTAATGCCTGTCACAAATATCAGTTCGAAAATTAGTCGCAAGAGGAACATCTGTCAAAGCTTAAAGAACTGAAAGAAAATTTCAAGCAGCATTACAGTGAAGTAAGTGTTTCCTATCATATGACCCTTTATTATTTATAAAGATGACAAATAAAACTATCTTTTATAATCTGATATGTCATTTAGCAATGTGCCAATTATAGAATATCAGATTGTCAGCAACAAGAAACATTTCTTTTCGGTTAATTTTTATATTTGGGCTGCATTAAAGCGCGTCGCACAGACATAAGAAAAAGTTTCATGTGAGTAATTTTTTGCCACTTTCTGAAAAGCAGTCACAAACACTCTCCCGGACAGCAAAGTGTCATTAAGAATCATTCTTTGTTTTTGTATATTTGTGTTTTTATGGATGGGAAAACATATGTTGTAGTTTGATCTATGTTTTCAATTAATTAAAATGCAAATATTTGAATAGATAAAAATTTATTTTGTGACCACATTTCGCTGTCCTTGCTAGCGTCTAAGGCCGCTTTTCAGAGGAATTTGGGGGAAACGCACCTAAAACGTATCTTTTTTAGTTAGTTTTTTATTTGAATTTCAGTGAATGAAACAATTAATTGTTAAAATGACAAAAGTGTTTTAAAAAGCAGGATTGTACGAAATTAATTGTATGTTCTTTTTTTGTCGCGGTAGGAGCAGGAAACAGGTGGGCCAAGTTTGCTCGCAAGTTACAAATGTTCGCTGAAAATTGCGAAAGCAGGGAAACCCTTTACAGCTGGGAATCTCATCAAGGATTGCCTGGTCGACTAGGCGGCTTGTATTTGTCCTGCAGACCTCACGGAAAAACTTGAAAAAATAGCTCTTTCGCCTCAAACAGTTGCTTGCCGAGTCGAAGATATGGCCTTAGATAGGGAGCAGCAATTAATGGAGAGAGCGGCAAACTTCATTTCATTTTCTATCGTTCTTGACGAGTCCGCGGATGTTGCGGACATATCTCAGCTCGTCATATTCATTTGAGGTGTCCACGACAATTTGCATGTCACAGAAGAATTTCTCGACGTTATACCATTAAAAGACACAGCCACGGGTTTGGATATTTTCCTAGCCATGCAAAGAGGTGGACTGGACTCCTGGGTTAAGTCAGGTCAAAAATGGCTGAAGTCGGCTGTTCCTTATTTGCGGCAGCTCATTGTCTGATACACCAGGAGGCACTTTGTGCGAAGATTGTCAGCATAAAAAATGTTCTTCGAACATCGCCAATTTAAAGAATTTCTGGCTGGTATCGAAGCAGAATACCCAGACATCTCCTTCCAAACCGAAGTAAGATGTCTGAGAAGAGGAAAGGTGCTTCATCGGTTTTTCTCCTTGAGGGGTGAAAAAAAATACCTTTTTGGAAATGAAAGGACGTCCAAAAGAATTACTTTGCGATCCTAAGTGGGTGGCGAATTTGGCTTTCTTGAGTGACCTCACTGGTCATTTAAATACATTTCACTCCACGGCGAAAATCACTCTGTTGTTGATTTAGTGTAGACGATTCAAGCATTTAAAAAAAACTTATTTTGTGGGGAAAAACAGTTGTGCGAGAAGAATTGTGGACATTATCCTGCACTAGACAGTTTTAAAGAAGATGTGGATTTTTCAGATTATGTCCAAAGGATTTGCGAATTACAAGAACAGTTTGAAAACTGATTTTTGAGATAAGTGAGCTTCAACTGGCCTTAGATATATTTGTTCGCCTGTTTTCCCTTCGGGCATTGGACGTCTCACAAGTGCTTCAACTAGAGCTGATTGACCTACAGTGCGATATCCACCTGAAGGACCGCTTTCTTATATGTAAAACTTTAGATGACTTTTACAGCTGTCTTCCACAAGAGAAATATCCTCTTATGCACAAGCACACAGCCAAAGTTCTCTCAATGTTTGATTCCACGTATATTTGTGAGCACTTTTTCTCTCTTTTAAAACTTGCTAAAACTAAGAACCGTCCATTACTTGGAGATAAAAATTTGACTAATTTTTTGAGGTTTGCAGACTCACGGAATATTGTACCAAACCTAGACAAAATCGTTTCTTTGAAAAACGTGTAAAATGTTAATTGTCTTCTTTAACAATCTTGACTGTAAGAATTAAAGAGCTTTATAACCTTAATTCTATTTTTAATATGTTTTCAAACTTGGCCAGTTAAAATTATTACGTACAACACAGCAAACTAAGGATCAGATTTCTAAACTCTGAAAAGGGATACAAAACGCTGTAGCACGAAGTATAACAAAATATATTTACTTGTAACTACTAACAGTAAGAATGAGACTCTATATCCCTTACATAAAATTATTTCTAAAATAGAATATTTTGTTTACGTTTGATCTGACCACGGGACAGTCCGATGCAGAGCAGTGCTGTGCGGTCTCACTTGCTCCGCAGCTCTCTCTCTCTCTCTCTCTCTCTCTCTCACACACATACACTCTCGCTCCTATGCCAACACTAGCAACACACAGTCGTGTACGGGGCGCTGAACTACACTGCTTTGCGTCCGGAGGGCGCGGGCGCGCCCGACGGGCGCTATTCTTGGATGAGCCTGGTGTAGAGCATAGTTCACTTCTCAACAAATTAGTTCATTATGGAATCATTAACAATAATGTAGATAACATATTTGAATCATCTCTTAATAACCGTAAACAAATTGTGTGTATTGGGAACGAGAGATCTCAGAAAGCTGACATTAAGTGCGGTGTGCCACAAGGTTCAGTTTTGGGACCTTTGTTATTCATTCTAATGATAAATGATTTGCCTTTTTATATAAATACTCACTCCATCCTCTATGCTGATGATAGTACTTTTTTCAATTGATTCAGACTTTGATGCCCTTCAAACCATGACCAAAGACACAGTATTGTGAGCAGCAATCTGGTTCCAAGCTAATGGATTTTTGCTCAGTGAGAGTAAAACTCAGCAAACAGTATTTAGTTTAAAAGATTTGCCAGTAGAAGACTGTCTAGGTAGTGTTAAGTTTTTAAGTATTGTCATTGATAGTAAATTGTCTTGGGAGCCACACATTAAGTATGTTAGTGCAAGGTTGTCTAGAGTGGTGTACTTGTTTTGGCTTATCTAAGAACAGCCTATTTTGCTTTTTTCACAGTATCATATCCTATGGACTTTTATTTTGGGGTAACAGTACGCACATTCAGGATATTTTGATACTACAAAAGAAATTTATTAGGATTAATACAAACTCAGAAAATCGTGCCCACTGCAGGCCATTGTTTATTGACCGAAAATATTAACGATAATAAACTTATACATTTACACTGTTCTCTTATATACAACAAATAACTTATCAGAATAACAGCTTAGACAGGATCTACACTCCCACTGCACTAGAAATAATAGGCATATTGACATACCTTACTGTAGGTTATCGAAAACGTTGAAGAGCTGTGAAGCTTTTGGTATAAAAATGTTCAACAAACGGCCGGTAGAAGCTACACTCGACTTATTTAAACACAGATTGTACAATTGGTTATTGATTAATCCTTTTTCTCAATTAATTAATGCTGTTAATGTAAGATGCTTTATTCATGTTTTTGTAATCCTGGCGTTGTCTATAGCTGTAATCAGTTGAATGACAATAAAATTTAATTTATTTATTTATCCTATGCAATTGGATACAACTCTGTGGTCTTTTAATTTAGTGTGTTCCTTTACTTTCTCTTTAAATGAAATTTTTTGTTGGAGCTGGTAGCACAAAATTAGCATATCATCTACATAAACTGCTACAATGAATATATATAGCTTTCTTCATTTTTGTAGTAAACACAAGTCTCAGCTGAGGATCTACTGAAATCCAGTAGTAGTACAACTTTGTCCAGATTTGTTCCAATGGGGACTTCCTCGTTTAAGTCCATAGACTGCTTTCTTAGGTCTTTTAATGGCTTCGTCTTTAACTGTAACATAAATTTCTTCTTATACTTAAGTCACCTTGCAAAAAGCTGTCACTATGTCACAATGAACAATGTCCAAGTCATATTTGGCAGCTACACTAAATAAAGAAATGAGTGAAACTGGCGCATAAGTTTCTTCATAGTCCAAACCTCTGCACAACCTTGACTATCAGGCAAGTTTTATGACGTTTTATATGTACTTGTAAGCCTCTCTTTGTCTTAAAGACCCACTTGACATCGATAGCTTTTTTATCTGGAGGCAGGATTACTAACTCCCAGGTTTGATTTTCTGCTTGTGACTTTAATTCTTCCTCAATTGCTTGAATCCATTTCTGCGAGTCCCTAGACTGAAATGCTTCTTCCAAAGTTGATAGTTCTGATCTTTAGTATGACAGGACACATACTCATCCATTTTCTTTGGTCTTGGAATTTGAGAAGATCTTCTGAGTACTTCGTTTATTTTAACTGAGTATGATTCTTCTGAAACGCTATTATCTGCTGTGGCGTCCCTTGAACCACCTTGCACCTTGACTGAGCCTGATTCTTCTGAAGCACTGTTATTTGGCGTGGAATATCTTGAATCGTATTGCGCCTCAATGTTCTCCTCCTTATTTCTGAATGGAAAAAATACGTGGTTTGAGTCCTGCAAACATTCAGGATCAGATATTTATGGGTCGTCATAACTCTTCTGATCATTTCATCTTTTAAAAAAAATTACATCTCTTGCTTTTATAATTCATTGATGAACAGGACTGAACATCTGGTGTGCCTTACTATCTTCGCAGTATCTGGCAAGTACGCACTGAACTCATTTCTTGTCCTATTTGCTCCAATTGCCTTTTGGTATGTGAACATATGCCTTACTACCTAATAATCTCATACGTCGAAGTTCAGGTTTCTTCCCTGGGGAAGCTTTCTCCGCCGTTATATTGTCCACAATTTTTGTTGGTGATCTGTTAATAAAATAAACCGCCATGTAGACTGATTTTCCCCAAAATATCGCTGGTACTCTCGTGTCAAATAACATACATCTTGCCCTCTCCACGATCTTTCTGTTATATCTTTCTGCTACACCATTTTGTTTCAGATGTAGGGGACTGTGGGTTGATGTCTGACTCACTCATCCGTTAAGAATTTCTTCAATCTATCGTTTATATATTCCTTTCCATAACCAGTTAGTAATATACGAGACTTTCACCTGTCTGCTTCTCTACAAATTTGTCAAAATGCGAATAATATCAGGTACTTGGCATTTATTACTGACAATATACAAAAAAAATTTTCTCGAAAAATCATAGGTCAAGGTTAGAAAATATTTAGCTATCCCAATTGATGTGCACTGGACTACACGAATCTGAATGTACCAACTCCAAAATCCTTTCAGCTCTAGACATGGGAAGGAAAATTTAGTTTACTTACGTTCTAGGTACACAAAGCACAGATTGTCAATGACACCTTTGTATCTCATGCCATTAGCCAAACATTTTCGTAATTCTTCCATCACATCTGAGTGTAGATGTCCTAATCTTCTGTGCCATAGATTTGCATCATTAGACAAGAATGCACACTGTGTTTCATCACTCTAAACACTTGATTGATCCAGTTTATACTTTCTGTTGATTAACGATGCTGTGGCAATCAGTTTCTTTTCTGGATAACGAATTCGTCAGCCTCTATCATCAAAAATTACTCTGTCTCACTATTTTCCTGACGGAAAGTAAATTTGTACTCAACTGAGGGACATAGAGCACAGGTATCACCCTAATGTTTGTCGTCTCTCTGCCTGCTTGTGCTTCAATATGCGTGTGTCCCTCTCCTTTAATCAGTCACTTGTAAACTGGGCGCTGGCGCTGTGTAATTCAAATCACATGCGAGCTTTGGCATAGGTGCTGATGCACCAGTATCAACGAACCAGTCTTTGCTTATATCTTTAGCTGACGCTGACGTCGTTCTTTCACAGCAGATTTTCCTGCCTTGCTTTCTACATAGAGTAAATAGATATTTACTCTATGGTTTTCTACTGCGACAGTTCTTTGCTATGTTTCCATATTTGTTGTAGTTGTAGCACCTCTGACCGCTGGACTGTAATGTGGGTTGCGGTTACCCATTTCATTTGTTTCAATTGCCGCACACGTCGACCTTCGCTTCCTGTAGTAATTTGTTTTGAATGGAATCACCCGTTATCGGCATACTGGAATTCTCTGAACCCATTATCATTGGTTTGTATTCACATTAGGCAGCCCAGCTAACAGAATACATCTTACCCTATTCGTCTTGCACCTCAAAATTAAGACCATATAATTTGCTTGAGGTTGTAATTATTCTCGACACATGCTCTTCCACAGACAAACAGTTTTCAACAAACCTATTCTTGATAAAGTCCCTAATCTTCATAAACTTGTTTTAATGTAGCCCAAGCTTTTTTCATAGTTGAGGTGTTCTGTAGGTGGACATAAATAGCAGGGTCAACGGATACGATTATTTTAGCCCTTGTGGGTACATACTTTAACATTACTCACAGTCGCAATTGTCTGTGTTGTAAAAAAAGTTTTCACTGCAAACTGCTGTGTATTGTTTTCTCTTCCTTTTAGTTTTTCGATTAATGGTAACGAGTTAGCTGTGCTGGAACTCATGATGTGGGTCTTCTGTATTTGTGTCTTGATTTTTTCTTAATGTAACTGACACACATCTAGCACATGCCTGCTTTAAATAAAGCGCTGTTTTCTATTATGTCGGCGAACTAGGTGGTCTGGGCCCATAACCTGATGTAATTTGAGCGGTTCCGGATTGAAACTAAATAACAAACTTTCATTAGTTCACAGAACGAAAGTAACATGATTAGACTCAAAAGAAAAACTAATGCAAAAGAGCACACATATAAAAAGGCCCATAGAAATGACGCCAAAGACAAATGTTCCAGCATAGGAATTGATTCTAAATGAAATTTCCATCAATTACCATTTTCTTTCAAGATGGTTCACACACTTTCTTGATTTTAGTGTCGATTTCGTCTATTTTCACTATAACTGTAGCTATCACGTTATCACCAAAGTGGAGTGAGTAAAACTTTGCTAAAGTAGGTGAATCCTTGAGGTCAACTCTTTCTTATACACAGTCTTCAGTTCAGTCCACATGCCAACTAATGTCATATATGAGAGTAAATGAGTGGGCGACACTACCTCCATGCACGTCACATTACGTTCCTGTGCTTTTGCATCCTTTTCCAGGCGTTCTTCCTCAGATTTTTTCTGTTTCGAAGGCGTAATAGCTATGCGATTGACAGTACCTAAAAAGCCTTTTATAATTGTAGCCGTGTATTGATCCACAGTGGGAAATTATCAACTAGTTTTGAAAAACTTGGATTCTTTGTTGTGCTACCTGTCAGATGCAAACTATTGTTTGTGGGGATTTCAGCATAGATTTTCTGAAAGAGACAGATAGAAAGCTTGAGCTTGAAGTATTACTTGGTTCTTTCAATTTGACATCATTTATTGATTTTCCTACTTGAGTGGTACAGGAAAGCAGCACACTGATACATAACTTTTTCATAGACCAAGATGAATTCAATCAAATAAAAACTTTTCCTGTTAAGAATGGTCTCTCTGATCACAATGCACAGCTAGTTACAGTACATGATATAGCTGCATACAGTAATACAAAACAGTCCTCCAGAAATAGTGGATTCCATTAACGATTTAACACTTCAAAATTTTATGGAAATTTTATGGAAAGCTTGCAACAGTTAGACTGGGATGAGGTGTACAGGGAACATGATGCTAATTTAAAATTTAACCTATTTCATGATACCTTTGTGAGTATAATTTGAAAACAGTTTTCCTAAGAAAACAGTGAAATATAATTGTAATAAACCATGTAAAAATCCATGGTTTACTAAAGGGATAAAAATATCTTGTAAACAGAAAAGATAAATGTATCTTATAGCTAGGAGGAGTAATGATCCCAAAACAATGAAACATTATAAAAACTACTGTAACGTATTAAGAAAAGTTATTCAAAAGTCCAGAAGTATGTGCAGTATGTCTGAGATTAGCACATCTTATAATAAAATTAAAACAATTTGGAATACTGTGAAAAGGGAAACAGGACAACCGAGAGCTCAGGAAGACTGTATTTCTATCAAACACAATGAAAAATTTGCTAACAAGAAGTCAGAAGTAGAAAACATTTTTAATAATCATTTTTTGAGTGTTGTAGAGAAAATAGGTTCCAGCTATTCATTAGAAAATGCAAGGCAGTATATGGAAGAGACAGTACCTACGCAATTTGATAAAATTGAAATTTAACACACCTCTCCTACTGAAATTAAGAAAATAATAAATTCACTCAAAAGTATAAGCTCACAAGGAATTGATGGCGCTCTCAAAAGAGTACTAAAAGCTTGTTCCCAACAAATAAGTAGAATTCTCAGCCACATATATAGTAGCTCACTGAAACAGGGAATTTTTCCAGATAGACTGAAATACGCTATTGTTAAACCATTGCATAAAAAAGGGGATAGATCTGATGCTAACAACTACCGCCCAATCTCAGTTCTGACAACTTTATCCAAAATTCTTGAAAAAGTAATGTTTCAAGAGTAGCATCACATTGTTGTAAAAATGAAGTACTAACAAAATGTCAGTTTGGTTTTCAGAAAGGCTTTTCAACAGAAAATGCTGGATATGCTTTCACTGATCAAATATTAAATCCAATGAATAACCAGACATAATCCATTGGGATATTTTGTGATCTCTCAAAGGCTATTGATTGTGTGGATCATGAAATTCTTCTAGATAAGCTTAAGTATTGTGGTATGAGTGGGACAGTGCTCATACGCTTTAATTCATACTTAAGTGGAAGAATGCAGAAGGTTGAAATTAACATTACAGATACTCTACAAAAACCGACAGAGTCGTCTATAGTCTGTCTGTAAACTCAAGAGCGAGCAGCGCTTTTGGTGGGGGAAGTGCCCTTTCCCTGAAGAACGCTCTCACTGGCCTACAGGGGCACCCAGAATCAGTTACCCGTTACCTGTACAGCAGTGTAGATCGGCGTGTAGAGGTATACATTGTTTCCGTTCGGGGATCGTAGTTTCCAGTACCAGTCAGTTAAATTTGTATACTCACTGATATACTTAGGTATCCGGAAGTGATGGATAATGGCCCTGCATTGCAAGAAAATGTGCAGAATAGGAAGATGAGGTATCAGCGGTGTAACGAGCGTTCAGTCGTCTGTAATGTTATGACAGCGTGTGTAAGGAGGCGACACAAAAAGAAATGTTTGCTAGTTTTACCAGTCCCAATCAAAGGCCTGCAATTTATGCAAACGTCAGCCTCGCCACTTAGGATACATAAAGAAGGAACGCGAAAATAAGCCACATGGTTTACTGGAATCGCCACGAAAGAAAACTAATAATTTCGGGAGGAAACCCATCGTTATAGACATTTTCACAAAGTCGGTGACACAACAAACGATGGAGGACTCTTACATGGACCAAAAACTAGTGCCGACATTACGGAAATTGCTTACTGCAGTGAAACAAAAAATTGATTTTCCTTGGGAGAAAGATGTTTTACACAAGACACTACGTGAAATAGGATTTACCTAGAAAAGATCTGTAAGTAAACGAAAGATTCTGGTAGAGAGAACGGACATAATTGACTGGAGATGTAAGTATCTGATCCAAGTGAGGAATTTAACGGAGCTAGGCATTCTTATAACAAATTGTAATACAGATTCTCTAATCTATTTTTGTACAAAACAAATAATCGTTGCTGCTATCAAAACACATAAACCTTTTTGACAACTGATAACAGAGTAAGTACCCAATATGCATAACATTGTACAGACACTTTTCAGACTTGTCTATGAAGACAGGCAAAAAAAGTAATACAACACACGAAATTATAAATTTCTGGTTGCTTTTTAAACACACTTCGTATTGCAAGAATTTTTAAGTTTCAATGCAGCCCTTCAAAGGAAACTTCTAACGTTAAGTAGAGACACAAAGTACGAACAAACCTTAAATTCTACATATTGACTGCACTATATGGGATTTGTTTTACGGATAGCAATAGAGGAACACACATTGACATGAACAAGCATTCACTTCTATGTTTGTAGTAGAATTCTGACTTCTGGTCCTTTGTTAATATTATTAGCTCTATAACGTTGTGTTTCGGAAGAAGCTATCGTCTTTTGTATTCCTGATAGTCTTAACGCATTTGTCTAAAAATAAACGCAGCCGGAACATATCTGCACATGGCGTCGCCACAGATTTAAATCGCGCGCCGTGGCAGGGTCGGCACTACGTTGTGAAACAGCCTGTAGAAGCGCCTTGTGGCGTAGATGGGTAGGCAGAGTGGGGACTCGCTCGCTCGCTCTTCAGTTTACCGACAGACTATAACTGGCGAGGTATCAAGAATGTAGTCCCACAGGATTCAGTCTTGGGTCCCTTATTGTTCTTAATATGTATTAATGACTTGCCACTCTATATTCATGAAGATGCAAAGTTAGTTCTTTTTGCTGATGATACAAGTACAGTAATTACACCCAAGAAGCAAGAATCAGTTAAGGAAATTGCAAATAACGTATTTCAGAAAATTATTAAGTGGTTCTCTGCAAATGGACTAAATTTTGAGAAAACACAGTTATACAATTCTGTACAGTAAATGGCATAACACCATTGATAAATATAGACAATGAACGGAAGTCTGTTGCTAAGGTAGAATACTCAAAATTTCAAAGGTTGTGCATTGATGAGAAACTGAATTGGAAGAAACACATTGATGATCTGCTGAAATGGTGAGGTTAAGCTACTTGTGGTATTATGGATATTGCAAATTTTGGTGATAAACATATCAGTAAACTAGCCTACTATGCCTATTTTCATTCACTGCTTTCATATGGCATCATATTTTGGGGGAATTCGTCATTAAGAGAGAAAGTATTCATTGCACAAAAGGGTGCAATCAGAATAATAGCTGGAGCCCACCCAAGATCACCTTGCAGAGATTTATTTAAGGAACTCGGGATATTCACAGTACCTTCGCAATACATATATTCACTTATGAAATTTGTAATTAAAAACCCATTCCAATTCAAAAATAACAGCGAAGTGCATAGCTACAACACTAGAAGAAAGGATGATATTGACTGTTCTGGATTAAATCTCACTTTGGCACAGAAAGGGGTGAAATATGCTGCCACAAAAAGTCTTTGGCCATTTGCCAAATAGTATTAAAAGTCTGACAGATAGCCAACCAACCTTTAAAAGCAAATTAAAAGAATTTCCGAATGACAAGGCCTTCTACTCAATAGATGAATTCTTAGATATGAAGTAGTAACTGTAAAAAAATTAATTAATTAATTATTTTGTGTAAAGAAAACTTAAGTAAAGGTGACATGTTCCACATCATTACGAAATGTCATATTCATGATCTATGGAGCAAAGATTGATGTATGTATGTATGTATGTATGTATGTATGTATCTGAATATCACTGCCGTTTGGAATTTCCACATCACCCTCTCGTCCCCTCCAGACAACTTCAAACACTATGTAGACTGTGCCATGCCAACACTACACTGGTAACATAAAATTTTCTGTTACTTATGATATGACCAACAACCTCTTCCACTACACTTAAGATCAGACTTATGCAAATGGACCCATAACATATAATAAGATGCAGTAAATGACACTGTACTAAAAGTCTGTTTGTAGAGAGTTTATTTAAATGTGTAATAGTTTACACTCAATGCCAGATGACAATAAAGCCACAAAGGATAAACATCTGAAAAACAGAAGTTTTAAATCAAAGAAGAAAACAGGGCTGCTATTTTACGACAACATTAATGATGCACCAATAAAGGCTAATACACATTGGCCACCACATCCTGTCACATCCAGTCTTGTCAAAACATTTTGCAATGCATTTTAAATAATGGCATACACACTGGCAGTCATCCCATCACGTCATATCATGGCACTGTTAAGTTTTCTCTGGAGGAAAATTTTGACAGCTGACATCATCTGTCCATTGCTGATCACATGACCCACAAACTCGTTTCCTCTCAATACATGACCATGTGCAGATCTCCATATTTCGTTTCATTCTGGTTTTCATGATTGATATCATTTATTTGTTGTTCGTTATTTACTATAAATTGTTTCTTTTGTTAAAATTTAGAATAACTGACGACAAATTAGTGTAGCAGTGAGACATAGGTCTGGATTGTATGACATGGGCGCACGAAATTAGTTACCTTCTACTACATTTTTAAAGTTGATTTTGATAAATACCAGTACTGTACTTGGTATTTTATAATGAAATGGATTGCAACACGACTGCAACATTAAATGAAAAAAAATACATTAGGTAGAGTCAGACTGATAAGTAGATGGAATTTGTTGGTATGTTGTCAGGCATTTGAGTGCTACATAAAGAAATGCACTGATAACCTTCAGACACTGCAAATGTTTTGTTTAGATATGTATTTGTGACGGGCTATTTATTGTTAAGCACCTCTCTGAATTAAGTGCAAAACAGTTTTGCAAGCATTATTGGTCAATATTTATGAGATGGCAGCTTGTAACACTGCGTTCCTTTTAGTAATTGTGGGTGCAATTTGATGTAACAAATGAAAGAATCTGATGCTTCCACTTTCCAAAACATAAAATATAGATTCCTCTTCCTCAAGCTCCTTGTTCAATGTATGAAATTCCTCTTCTGTGCCTTGTAACTGCATTTCTGTGGACTCACACACAGTCTATGTGTTGTTTTACACTTCTGTCTCCCTTTTCTAATATGCAAGCTATCCGTGCAAGTTGCAAATCAATAAATATCATTTTCGTACAAATATGATATAATAATAATAATAATAAAGATTTTATTGTCTTTAGGCCATTACAGCAATTGACAACGTCAAATGAAGTTACAATTTATAATACAGTGTGATAAGGTATTGACTACTGAAATATTTTAGCTTATATTACAATAAATGTAGAGTGGGTCATCTGTTGGATTACTGCATTTTACAGTGGAAGAATTCATTGATATCATAGAATGGGTGGGCAATAAACCATTCATGCAGTCTTTCTTTGAATGTATGTTCAGGAAGATCCTGTATGGCATGTGGGAGCTTATTAAATAGTTTGTGCACTGTGACTTCATAGCTATTTATTGATTTTGATAGTCTGTGTTTGATGCTTCTTGTGTTGTGACAATGTACATTTTCTCTACGTTTCACATCTTGTAGGTTCTTCTTTGTAAAGGTTAAGACATTGTATACATAGAGGTTTATTACAGTCATAATTTTTTGTTTGGTAAATAAGGGTTTGCAGTGAGCCTTATGTGAAGAATTTGTAATTATCCTAATGGCTTTCTTCTGCAATAATAGGATGTCATGTATATGACTACAGTTACCCCACAAGATAATGCCATAGGATATTATACTTTGGAAAAATGCAAAATAAGATGATCTGATGTATGTTTCAGGTACACAATTTCTGAGTTGTCTTAATAAATAAATTACTCTAGATAGCTTACTACTAATATAGTTTACATGTTGGCCCCAGGATAACTTATCGTCTAAATAAACTCCCAGGAATTTAACAGAACTAGGGTCATCAGATAGTGGCTTGTCTCTTAGAGTGAAGATTATCTGCTGAGTTTCATTTTCATTTAGCAGGAAATCATTTGCTATGAACCAAATGCTGCATTGGTGAGTGTATTTGCAGCACAGGTTTTAAGATCATTAAGATTGTTACTGCTATGAAGAAAAGTCGTATCATCTGCATACAATACAGTGGTGGATCTAATAAACGAGGAGAGGTCATTGATCATTACCAGAAACAGGAAGGGCCCCAGTACAGATCCGTGAGGCACACCTACTTTAACATGTTCTATGTTTGACATTTCCTTACCAACACAAACTACCTGTTTATGGTTGTTGAGGTAAGCTTTTAATAGTCTGAGACTGTTTCCTTTGACACCGTAGAATTCTAGTTTCTCTAGTAGTGGCGTGTGCTCAACACAGTCGAAGGCCTTGCTTAGGTCACAGAATGAGACCTGAGCAAAGCCTTTGTTCTCAAAAACTTTGAGGATGTAACTGACTACCGTGTTGATTGCATCAATGGTTGACAGATTCTTCCTAAACCCGTATTGTGTAGCATTAATTATTCCTAGATTCTCAAAGTGACATGATAATTGTTGGTACATGATGCATTCCATTACCTTGCAGAATGCGGGTACTATTGAAATAGGCCTGTAACTAGATGGAGAGTCTTTATCTCCCTTTTTGTATACTGGGACGACCCTAGACAGTTTTAACTCATCAGGAAAATATCCCTCACGTAAGCACTTGTTTATGCAATGGGTTAAAGGGTACAGAATCCAATCACACACTTTTTTTTAGCAGGTTGCATGATATGCCATATATATCTAAGCTATCAGATGATTTCAGTTGTTTTATGACCCCTTGTAAATATCTAGGTGTTACTTTGGAGAAGGTTAGCATGCTTGTATTTAGTGACTGTCTACCCCAATTTTGGGAGAGTAACTCAGATGGACTAATGTCTGGTTTGATAATTGCGTATCCTATTTCTTTCACTGAATTAATAAAAAACTCATTGAGTGTTTGTGGTGGGATATTAATTTTGTCTTTTTTAGTATCTGTGGCAGCACTGTTAATTACTTTCCAAGCGGTTTTGCATTTATTGGTGGGATTATGTATGCTGTTGGCATTGTAGGTTTT
Source organism: Schistocerca cancellata (assembly GCF_023864275.1). NCBI lineage: Eukaryota > Metazoa > Arthropoda > Insecta > Orthoptera > Acrididae > Schistocerca > Schistocerca cancellata. The sequence continues at coordinate 199,049,594 of NC_064633.1, forward strand.
TTAGGCCTGCAGGATGGCTTTTTTGTATTCATTCCTGCATTCCACACAGGCTGATTTGGCACAGTCAGACTTCATACTATTGTATATGTTCTACAGTAACAAAACTTGTTTCTTTAGATCTGTCAGCTGTTTAGTGTACCATATATTTTGTCTGTTTTGAGATCTGGATTTGTGGCTGCTGTCCATTATTTTGATTTTCTTTATGGGAATACTATAGTTAAATAGGGTCAAGAATGCATTAAAAAATCTATCAAATATTATTTTGGCTGACAGGTCTTTACTTGAAGTGTAATGTCGATCGACACTACAATGGCCAAACCAGTCTCTGTCAGCAAGGGAATTACGAAATGTGTTAATTTTATCCTCAGTTACGGGTCTGGTAATCACAGCTGTTGGGACAGGTCTGTTTGCATGATTTAGAGATACAGAGTCATGGTCAGAGAATGGGAACACTACAACTTCGCATGTGTTTTCAGTGGTCTTGAAGTTTACAAAGATGTTATCTAAACATGCTTTGTTTCTTGTGGGCCTGTTATTAACATGATGTAAATTGTATTGTCTTAGTAAGTTTTCCAGATCTGCAACACTACCCTTACATTTAGTAACATCAAAATCAGCATTCAAATCACCTCCTATTGCAATATCATAGTGTGGCCATTTAATATTACTTAATTCACTCAATAGCATGTCCATTTTTTCTAAAAATATGTTAATGCTTCCCTTTGGTGATCTGTACATGGATACTACTATTAGCTTATGACTATTAATGATTATACCTGTAACTTCAAAGTGCTGTTCATCACACAAGGAATTTAGGTCCAGTTTGGTTATTGTACAATTGAGTGACTGGTTGGAATAAATTGCCACACCACCTCTAATGTGCTAATGAACTCCAGCATCCCCGCATATAAGCTACTGTGGTGTGTATGTTTACTTTGCGTCTAAAAACAGTTGAAAATTATCTTGTGAAGTTTGGAATTCCCGCAAAAAGAACAGTAGAGGACAGCAATGCGATTTGAGATCGCATGACCTGAATTGACTTGACGTACCATGGAGTTATGGACAGTGTGAATACACCTTGACATGACGGTGCCGTGATGGACAGTTTGAATGGTCCTGGTGCCATGATGTGATGGACAGTGTGAACACACCTTGACATGACAGACAGTATGAATTGATGACTGGGTGTTGTGTGATGTCCTTAGGTTAGTTAGGTTTAAGCAGTTCTAACTTCTAGGGGACTGATGACCATACATGTTAAGTCCCATAGTGCTCAGAGTCATTTGAACCATTTGAACAGTTTGAATTGGACTTAGCACTATGATAATGCACATAGACTGGCACTAGATAGACACAGAGCATCTAAACAAATCGTAGATGAACTGTTGCAGACAGGTGTATTACAGCTCTCAGCAAACCAATGGGAGTCATCCATTCACTTTGCACCTAAAGTGGACAATTCTTCACGCCCTTAACTCCTGTACATTACTGGATAGATTGTATCCCAAATTTGCAAGATTTTTCACATGCTCTGGCAGGGATGAACACATTTAGCGTGATAGACTGTAAGAAGGCCTACCACCTTATACAGTATATGAAGCATGAAAATAAGCCTGTTTGTGTAGAGTTTATTGAAATATGTAACAGCTTATAACTAATGGCGGACAACGACACACACACACACACAGAATAAACAGCAAACGTCAAAGCATATAAGGAATAAATGATAACACAAATCAAAGAAAATCAGTGTTGCTTCTTTAAGATAATATTAACGATGTACCATGAATATGTTTGCACTCATACTAATGCCTTATGGGCTTAAAAGTGTTGCCCACACTTGGCAGCTTTTTATTGATTCACTATTAAGAGGTTTTTCGTTCTGTTTATGCTATCTGGATGATATCCTGTTTTATTTTCAGAAACTGCTGAAGAGTATGAAAGACACCTAAAATCAATATTTGATATTCTTCGAAACCAAGGCATCGTATGTAATTAACTAGAAGTGCCAACCTGGAAAAATGAAGTAACAGTCTGGGGGTCATTCTCTAAGTAGCACCAGTAACACTCCCAAATGGACGATTTGAAACAGTGGGTTCTGTGCCTAGACCTACAGCTTTCCAGGAGCTTGTCGATTCCTAGGGGCTTTAAACATTTAAAACACACTTTGCCCTCTAGCACCACACTTTCAGGCTCCTTTGGCACATGCTATGGCTGGGAAGGTTAATCACAGGAACAGAGTGCTTAAATGGACAGATGACATGCAACAAGCATTTGAAAAGATCAAACCCATTTTAAATCAGGTTGTTACACTAGCACACCTAGTAGAGTGTCTCCCATTAACGTTAATAACTGGTGTGAGTGACGTGGTGACTGGTGCTATATTGCACCAGATTACTGGCGGAAAACACTACCCCGAGAGATTCTTTTCATAAAAGCTGAATCCGGCCCAACACAAACGGTCCACATTTGATAAGGAATGGTTTATTACGCCTTTACATGTTTCGAGAAAGACATTAAAAGACGAAGATTTATAATATTTACTGATCACTGCTCGCTACTGGAGGCGATCATAAACCTCTGTAAGGATTTTTCACAATGACGCTTTAGGCGCTTGGATTTGATCAGTAATTCTCCACAGATGACGTATACATAAAGGTGGCAGATAAAATGGTCTCCGGTTACCTTTCCAGAAACAGTTCTATGTCAGTTTCCAACTTTAACAACCTTGTGACAGCACAAGAGAACAATGAGGAATTCCAAGTGTTATTAAATAACAGTGCAACAAGTCTATAATTAGAGCATTGACAAATGATCAGTACAGTAACCAGATTATGGTATAGCAAGGATGAGTCCTCCTGTTTGTACCAATGGACTATAGAAAAACCATATTTAGCAATTTGTACAGATTGGCTCACCCAGGCATATGCCCATTACTCATTGTTTCAGAACGTTTTGTAAGATCTGTTATGAAAAAACAGGGCTGACTTTGGACACAGGCATGTGTGGAATGTCAGAGGTAAAATAGGATGACTCTTGATCCCTGGTTTTGGCACGTCTAAAATTCCAGCCAGATGATTACGGCATGTACAGCTGGATTTGGTTGTTCCCCTTCCACTGTGGAGGGGATATAAACATATCTTGCCGTCCAGGGTGGCTGAGCGGTTCTATGCGCTACAGTCTGGAACCGCTCGACTGCTACAGTCACAGGTTCGAATCCTGCCTCGGGCATGGATGTGTGTGATGTCCTTAGGTTAGTTAGGTTTAAGTAGTTCTGAGTTCTAGGGGACTGATGACCTCAGAAGTTAAGTCCCATAGTGCTCAGAGCCATTTGAACCATTTTGAAAGATATCTTATTGGCTATTGACAGAGTTTCGAGATGGGTTGATGCCACTCCACAGCCAGAAATCATGGCGGAATCAACAGCAAAAGTATTTGTAGAAATGTGGACAGCACATTTTACATGCTCCACAGCAATCCAATCACAACAGACCTGTGTCGTCAGCTTGAGTCATTCCTGCTCTCAGACCTTTGTCAAATGTGCAGAGTGAAACGCTTTTGAACCACCAACTGCCGCCCTCGAAGCAATGGGCTGCTAGAGTGGCGGCATTGCACTTTAAAAGTAGCATTAATGAGATAGGGTGGGGAGAGGGGAGAGGGAGTAGCATGGAAGTCTATTAGGCATGAGATCAGCTTTCAAGTAGGGCTTACAAATTCCTTGGCGAAAGTTCTGTACTGACAAGTACTAAACCTGCTGACAGAACTCATTAAACGGGCAGCCTCACTGGACTCCAAAGATTTGCCTGAATTAGCCCAATGAGTAAAAATGCATACTGTCAAGATTCAAATCCCTCCTCTGAAATCTCACAGTTCTCCCTGAGTACTTCTACACAAAGAACTGAAACACTGCAATTCTGTAATATTGCGTGATGATAAAGTGAGCCCATCGCTCCAACAGCCATATTTGGCTCCACATAAAGAGCTACTCTGAGTAGATAACGCGTTTGACATAAGCCTACCCAGAAGGCCAACAGTTTCATTACACAGGCTGAAAACAGCGTGGATACTGCAGGACTAGGACACAGCAGAAGATCCACAACACTCATCAACTACGCTCGCTATGCAGTGCGAGTTAGAGGAATCGCACCACACATGTGTCATATAATATTTTGTGTAATGTAATGTCTTGTATAGACACCTTTTCTTAACCTGAAATGTTCCACATCATTACGAAGTGTCATATTCATAGTCTATGGAACAAGTACTAATCTAATCTAATCACAGCAGCAGCGGACCGCTCCAGACCACGCCCCTATTGCCACATCAGGTGATGTGAACATTGTCGCGGCCCCCAGTGCTCTTTGAGGAATATCTTGTCGAATAGTTCAAAACAATGGTTTGGTCCACAGCGCATATACCGTGGAGTAATAGGTACATGCGTGTAGGTTGTTTTTTTTTCTTCTCTCACACAAAAATTATTTACGGCAATAGTGTTAAGAGACAATTGTTATGGTTTAATAGACACATTTACTGTACCTTTACTTCTATCACAAGTACATCCTTCTGTTGAATATATGATACTCTTGACACTGTTATCTTATATTTCTAAAGTCAGTAACGTTCTAATATGTGTTTCAATTAAATACATGGTGTCTCAGCTATCTTGTCCACCCAAAATATCTCTGGAACAATAACAGCTATTGGAAAACGACTTTCACCGGTATCAATGTAGGGCTGGGGCCCATGAATGTACATATTTGGAAACATTCTAAAACGAAAGTATATGTGTTTTTTAAGACAAATTTATGTCTTTTTTAAATCTACCTCCTATATTTTTTCTTCAGCAATCCATAGCATGACAAAGCACATACACAATGGTGTTGATTGCATCGCAATATTCCCATTACATCCCGAGATATTAAGACGCGAAGTTGACGCTTGAAACACCCGGCATGCGCTGCTAGCGGACGTCCAGAGGCTCAGGCGTGAACCCCACGCTGCCTGCCTGTATAATACAGTGTTTACTTTTCCTCTTCCTCTTAACATCTTATATGAACTGAAGTGTAGTCGTCCTGTTATGTAACATGTTTTAGTGTTAAAGACTCAACAATGAGGGTACATGCTTCTACAACAGTCAGTTTTGTGCCATGTTTGAATTTACTATATGAAGAAATATGTGTGTGTATTTATCTTGTCGTTAATAAATACTCTTAAGAATCTTATTAGTGCGTCCGGTGTTTTATTTCTTTGCCACTTCCGATTGACATACGAACTGTTTTTCCTTTGCGTACTTTATTTCTGTTGGAATTTAGAAACTACTTGCAGCAGTTGCTACGGACGACTTTTTTTATAGACGTTCCTATTAACATGGTTGTGTTTTTCCTACCCTTGTGTTACATTCGTTCTGAACGTGTTAATAAAAGCATTTATGTTCACTTTCAAACCATAACCGCGTGTTTATTTCAAGTTCAATAACAACAGGTTATGGGCCCAGGCACAGTCACCCAGTGGTTTATTTGAAGTGAATAAAAATTACGTTTTTTTCGTCACATCAAGACGCAGATACAGAACGCCGATATCATGAGTTCAGTCAGTGCTAATTCGCTGCCGTTAACTAAAAACCGGTAGGAAGAGAAAATTACAATAAATGGCAATTTGCAATGAAAACTTATTTACAGCACGAACAATTGTGGCAGTGTATAACGGGCCAGATCAATCTTATCAGTTGATTCTGCTGTTTACGTGCACCTGCAGAGCACGTGATCTGCAAAAGATTCATGGGATAAATTAAAACAAACTTACGAGGATTCAGGACTTTATCGAAGAATAGCCTTGTCGAGAACGCCTTTAACAACACGATTAGAGAACTGTTCGTCTGTGGAAGAATATGTGTCGAAAATAATTTCAACCTCAAATAACCTGAATGATTTTAACTTTTAAGTGAAAGGCGATTGGGTAGCTGGGCTGCCTAATGAGTGCAAACCAATGATAATGGGTTTAGAGAACTCATAACACGCTGATAACGGGCGATTCCGTTAAAAACAAATTACTACAGGAAGTAAAGGATGAAGCGTGTGGCAACTCGTATGTTAATGACGTGGCTCTCCAGGCGAATAAAAAAATAAAAGCGAATCAGCTCACAGCACAATCCCAGAGGTCCGAGATGTTACAACTGCAACAAATATGGACACATAGCGAAAAATTGTCGCAGTAAAAACAAGGCAAGCGAAAAATCAGTAATTATAGAAACCAGTTACAAGACATTCTTCATGATGCCATCGTCAACACGAGTTATAGACAATGACTGGTTTGTGGATTCTGGTGCGTCAGCTCACATGTCAAACCATCCATGTGATGTGAAGTTCGTAGCGTCAGTTCCCAGTTCACAAGTGGTCGTGGCCAACAACGAAAATTTATTCGTTAAAGCGACAGGTTGCACTCGTATTAAAGCTGTGGGAGGCCGAGAGAAAATAAATATTAAGGTGACAGATGTACTTTATGTTCCTCAGCTGATTACAAATTTACTTTCTGTAAGCAATAGAGGCTGTCGCATTCGAGATACGGAGAAGAAATTGATAACTACAGCATCGTTAGTCATCGGACCGTATAGGTTGGACCAACCAAGTGATCGCAGTGCAGAAACAAAATATGCATCCTTGTATATTGATGCGAATCTATGACACAGAAGATTAGGCTACCTACACTCAGATGCGACGGAAGAATTACGAAACGGCTTGGCTAATGGCATCAAATATAGAGGAGTCGTCGGGACTTCGTGCGTTACGTGCCTAGAAGGTAAGCAAACTAGATTTTCATTTCCTTACTATACTTCTAGAGGTAAAAGAATTTTGGAGTTAGTGCATTCAGATTTGTGTGATCCAATGCAAACCACATCGAGTGGTGGAGCTAAATATTTTCTAACTCTGATTGACGATTTCTCTAGAAAGATTTTTTGTATATTGTCAACAATGAATACCAAGTACCTGACATTATACGCAACTTTTAAAAGTTCATAAAGAATCAGACAGGCGAAATTCTTTGTATCTTGCGAACTGATAATGGAAAAGAATATGTAAACGAAAGACTGACGAAATTTTTAAGGGAAGAAGAAGTTAAACATGAAACCACTGTTCCCTACACACCAGAACAAAATGATGTTGCAGATAGGTACAATAGAACAATCATGGAAAAGGCAAGATGTATGTTATTTGTAGCGAAATTACCTACGAATTTTTGGGGAGAAGCAGTCTCCACCGCAGTTTATCACATTAACAGATCACCGAAAAAAGCTTTGAACAACATAGCGCCAGAGGAAGATTTCTCAGGAAAGAAACCGGACATCCGACATCTAAGATTATTCGACAGTAAGGCATTTGTCCACATACCAAAAACCATTAGGCGCAAATGGGACGAGAAGTGTGTTCAGTGCATACTCGTCGTATACTGTGAAGACAGCAAGGCATACTAGTTGTTCCATCTGGTTCAACAAAGAATCATTAAATCCAGAGATGTGATATTTAAAGATGAACTAATTCAAGAGAATAATAACAAGACAGAAACATGTGATCATTTGCTGGAACCAAATCAGATATCTATTCCGTTCAAAACTAAGGAGGAGAACATTACGATTCAAGATGATTTAAGGGACAACAGATCAGATAACAGAATATCAGAAGAAACAGGCTCAGTCGAAATAGAAAAAGAATCTGAACCACCTCAACAAGTGCTCAGAAGATCTCCTAGAATACCCATACCGAAGAAGGTGGATGATTATGTGACCTATTGTACTAAAGAAGATTCACAATAATCAGAGCCATCAATTGTGGAAGAAGCTTTGCAATCCAAAGATTCAGAGAAATGGTTTCAAGCAATGGAAGAAGAATAGAAGTCACAAGCGGAAAATAAAATTTCGGGATCAGCTATCCTGCCTCAAGGCAAAAAAGCGATTGATGCTAGGTCGATCTTTAAGATAAAAAGAGACTTACAAGGACCGAAAATTCACCATAAAGCTCGACTTTTAGTTAAAGGATGTTCAGAAGTTAAAGGGTTTGGACTATGAAGAAACATACTCACCAGTGATACGATACAGTTCACTCAGATATTTGTTTAGACTAGCTGCTAAATATGACTTGTACATTGATCATTGTGATGTTGTGATAGCTTTTTTGCAAGGCGGTTTGAAAGAAGAAATTTATGTTAAAATTCCCACAGTTAACTACGTGACATAAACAGTCAAATATAAAGGTATTAAAAGACTCAAGAAAGCAGTGTATGGACTTAAACAGGGAAGTTGCTGTTGGAATCTCAAACTGGACAAAGTTCTGCTAAGTTTAAATTTCTGCAGGTCCACCGCTGATCCACATATTTATCACAGAAACCGAGGAAGTGATATATTAATTGTAGCTGTAGATGACATGCTGATATTTTGAAACAATATGCAACCGAAAATTGCATTTAAAGAACAACTAAAGGAACAATTTAAACTAAAGGACCTTGGAGAAGTATCCAGTTGCTAGGGATCCGAGTGACAAAGAGATCGGAAGCTTGGACTTTTATGGTTGGATCAGAGTCATTATATAAATCAACATTTTACGAAAGTATAACATGTAATCCAGTTTCCACTCCGCTTGACAATAACGAAGTATTAAGTAATGAAATGAGCCCAAAAACAGAGAGAGAAAGAGATGCCATGACGAAAGTCTCATGTAAAGAAGCCATAGGTAGCTTAATGTATGCACAACTAGGTACTAGACCAGATCGAGTGTACGCAATTTGTGTTGTGAGTCGGTTTAATAATAACCCTGGAATATCCCACTGGCAAGCTGTAAAACGAATCCTAAGGTATATAAATGGAACTAAAGACTTCAAGCTACAATTTTCCAAAGAAGATCATGACATCACAGTTTACACAGATGCTGACTGGGATGGGGAGAAAATCAACCATTGGTTTTTTATTTATGTTACAAGGTGAAGCAGTTTCGTGGAATAGTAAAAAGCAACCAACAGTAGCTCTCTCGACGACAGAAGCAGAATATATGGCTTTAACTTCTGTATGTCAGGAAGCACTTTGGTTGCAACGTCTGCAAAGAGAGATATACCCTTTCCCAAAAGAGTGCCTGATAAGACTGTTTTGCGTCAACAAAGATGCAATTGATCTGTCAAAGGCAAGTGGATATAAAGGTCGCACTAAACGCATTGACACCAGGCATCATTTCATCAGGGAAAAGGTAGATACAGGAGAAATCACAGTGGAGCAAATTTCCACAAATGGAATGCTTGCAGATATGATGACAAAGCCACTGACAAGAACCAGACATCAGCAACTACACAAGAATTTGGACTCCGAGAATGAAGTACTGAGAGACATCGCTTCTAGTGGGGATGTTGGAATTTAGAATCTATGCCTCTGCTACATATTTATCTTTGCCGCAGTTGCTACGGACGCTTTTATAGACGTTCCTTCTAGTGGGGATGTTGGAATTTAGAATCTATGCCTCTGCTACATATTTATCTTTGCCGCAGTTGCTACGGACGCTTTTATAGACGTTCCTTTTAACATTGTTGTGTTTTGCCTACCCTTGTGTTAAATTCGCTTTGTGCGTCGGCAATAAAAGCATTTATGTTCACTTTCATACCGTAACCGCATGTTTATTTCAAGTTCAATAACAACAATTTCTTGTTATGGTAATGCATTGTGTTTGAAGAATCTTTTTCTTATTCAGTCCAAACTGTAACGACGCAATTGCTGCGTGTCTAGCAATATTACTGTTACGTATATATTTATTTATTTTGATCCAACATGAACTGATTACAATTTTTTCCTGTCTTCTGGGTAAGTCAGAGCCCTGCTTACTTAAGTTACATATTATAGCCTGGTATTATTATCTACACCAGTTTTTCTAAATTTAGTCTGGAGAGCAATGTTACATAATGTATTGCTATTGCAGTACATAGGTTAAGAAATTTACGGTTTATGACACAGTCTTCAGATCTGAGATTCACATATTTAGAATTTGTGACTCAGTCTGAGATCTGAGATTCATATGTTTTTAGAAAAAGGCGTTTTCCATCATACAAGTGTACTAAATCTAGAGACTCGTTTACTGAATAAACATAATTGTTTAGGAGCCATAATTTTAATTTCTATTTTTAATTCTGTAATGGGCGATTTGGAGGCAGGATGGATTCAATTCAGTAGTTTTATGCCTGCATAGTGAGGGCTTTTCTCATAAAATGTGGTTCTATGAGAGAGATTGTGGGGTTTGTCTCTACCTCAAGTGTTGTGATCGTGTGTTTCTTTATTAAGTGTTTTTTTTTACTTTTTACTGCCGTAATGATTATCTCAAGTACATACAGAGATCAACAATTGGTACGGTATTTTAAATTGATTGAACAAATTTCTAAGGTTTCCCTGGCACATATTTCCCATAATTCTATGTGCCTTCTGTAGGATAATTACTCCATACATCTATCCCATGTAGTGGAACTCCAGCGTAATTACAACTGACGTGCCTTATAATCGTATGCGCTGTCACAAGATCAAAACAAAATAAATATTCAGCAATAGCACAACAGCGCAAAAGACTTCTTATATTGCCGTCTCGAAGGATTGAAAGAACATGTAATATCATTGATTATACAAGTTGTTTCATATATTGTAACATGTCATTAACAGGACTTTAGAAATCTTGACAGCTGTTGGAGCAATCGTTAAGGAAAATGACTTTTAAGTCGTTAGCGGCGTACGTATTTTTCCTTGTGGTGTATTGTTTTCCCCTTTTGAAAGTTGCGCTTCGAACGTCACGCCTGCTGTTAAGGAACGGAAATACATCTGCCAAGATGGCGACAGAAATTTTAAGTTTGTAAGCTGTGTGATGATTATATGTAATGTTAAGCTAGACATATCAAAATTGGTTCTGGTTCATTTGTACGTGTGTATAGCGCAAATGTAATGTTTTGACATTCTGTTCGAGTGCTACTTGTGCGAAGGATATGATGTTTTGTTCAATATAAATGCGGCATTCGGAAGCCATCGTCGTGATGATTGTACGTTTTCAACATATATTGTGAATATTAAAGCCGTAAATATCTTTTTGTGATTTACGTTTTTTGTATACCACAATCAATGATGTGATATGTAACACCAGTTACAGAATAACATTCCTTTTCGGCAGGTTTCAATGCTGCCACCGCTGGAACCCCACAGCCCTGTATTCTGTAATGCAATCATTTACAGGTAAACAAAATTCAATGCTGTTTTATCCAAGTTGGACCTTGTCAAATTTAACTTTCATGAAAATAAATCGCTTCAGCATTTTTCATTTTGTAATTAGATATTACGAAGGAAGCGTAGCCTTTGTGGTTTTTAAGTCAGTTGTAGACTTTGATGTGACGTGCAATGATTGGTTCTATACAGGCAAACTGTATGTATTGTCACGACAGAATACAATGCTGGGTCAAAGTTACGTATTGCCCCCCCCCCCCCCCCTCTTCCCCTTCACTCGTAAGATTGATTGTTGCGACAGACTAATCTGTAGTGCGGCTGGAGATCTAGGTTAGGTAGGAAGGTGACCATTTGGTTGTGAGTTGGCGAAGCCAGCCAACGTGAAAGGTGCAAATGTGTTTGTGGTAGCGAGGACTACTGTTTACGTCCAGTATATGCTGAGAAATGCGAGAGGGTGTTATGTGTATCTTCTACCCAAAGCTATCATTCCCAGCTAGTGTTGGTTCAACCCTATTCGTGGCAACAATGTCTGTAACTCTCTGGACAACTGCATATTTTTGCACTGTTTGTTTACTGCACAGTATTTCCTAATGACTATTATTGGTCCACATTTTTTGACACTGCTGAGGCCCTGTTTACATTCTCCAGTAACACAAGGAAAAAGCAATTCCACAAAGAATATTTCTATAATTTCATTGATTACCAGTACACATATCAAAAATTGCAGTACTTCTTACAAAATTATGTTTGCAGATCCCCCTCCCCACAACTCATTACCTATTACTTGGTTTATGTAAGGTTTTCTTTGTTGTCAGGGATCTTCCTGCCACATACTGGTTGATAGTTCTTTAGTGTGCCACAGAGTGATTGCTTCACATGTTTATTTTCATACTTGTGTCAATTTGATTCCCATGTTACTAATGATTCTACTGCTGGGCAAATTCAGTGATAAGTGCTAATTATGAGCATCTTCTGGAATTGTCACTGCTGACAGTTCTGGCAGATTGTATGATTTTTGTGATAGACAACAAAAAAAAAAACTAGTTTCACAAATCATGTGAACACTCAAGGAATATGCAGGACTGGGTTTCTTGAAGAATATATTGTTGAATGGTACTTGAACTATATTTACACATCCAATTCACATGTGACCATAGGTCAGCTGATAAATTTTATAAGATATGAGTGGTCAGACAGACTGTCACTTGACATATTGTTAAATGGTATTTGTGTGTGCAACATGTTAAGGAGTTGTACTGCTCAATGCTGGACACAAATGTTAATTTTCTGGACATGTAAATGGTTTGATGCAAATTGAGTGTTCTGTACATGACGTTTAAGTGTATTCACAAGACATCTGACTGTCGGTGTCAAATTGTTTCGTTTTGACAGAGTATTTAATTTTTTTTTTATGTTGTTCAATTAGGCCTACATGTCGAATGGAATATTTACAAAAGGGTTGTTGCAAAGTCCATATCAATTCAGACAGGCTAGGAAAAAATCTTACCTGTCGAATGGAACATTTACAAAAGGGTTGTTGCATAGTCCATATCAATTCAGACAGGCTAGGAAACAATCTTACCTTCATAGTCTCGGATGTTATTGAATGTTGCATTTGTTAACATGAAGGACTAAGTAAGGAACACACATTTTTTTGTTTTCTCCAAAAAAAAAAAAAAAAAAAAATTCTGCTCCAAGATACAGCCCTCCAAAGATGACACTGCGCATATTATTTTGAAGATGCGAATTTGGGAAAAAAATATTAAAATGCTGTATCCCTTGAGCAGTTCTAGTATTTTGTTGGGGTTTTTTATTTGAAAGATAGTTGCTTAATGAGTACAAAGAAATCCTCCATTTGGACTTACCTGTCAAAGTTCTTTTACTACAGTATTCTAAACTCTCTTTATAATTTATGGACTTTTGAAATTTCTGCAATACATAAAACATGTTTTATTACCACATTATCACATAACAGGCTCATTAAAAACAAAACCTAGCCTTATTTAACATAATTTTAGTTTTGAAAGATGAGTAAGAGACTCATTTTTGAAGCATTTTAAATGGTTCCAAAGTGTGTGTGAAAGGTCTAAAAGACTTAAAGGTTTCAATTTATGCAATTTCTGTGCAATCTGTTTTGTATTTAAATTAGCCAGTCAATGAACTAAAAATGTGTTCCACTGCTTCCTTTGATATAGAGTGATGCCTTCCTGTTGAACTGATAGGAACTGGAGCACTTAGACTCTTCAAAACATTGTGAACAGGAAGTGAGTGCTGATGGTGTTGTTGCTGTCCTTCAGCTGGAAACCTATAACCAGCAGCTGGTCCATGTGGTAGAATAAAGTTCACTACAATTTCCTTTAACTCATAACTGGTGTCTATAAACTCTGCAATCCCCCACTCACAGTCATAACACATGCCACAAACATCCCCCTTCTCAGATTGTGAATCTGAATATTATCCTGCTATTTCTGAGGTGTTGGCTGAACGAACAAAATTTCTTTCTTGTTCTTTAAAGTTCATACAATATGAGTTCCCCCATCACTTTGAGTCCTAAAATGGGTCTTCTAAATTCCCTTCACATGAGTAGTTTGTTTGGACTATTCTTCTTTTTTCTTCCCACGGAATTCTTCGATTTCATCTTTGGACAAAAGAATGAGGGCTGTGGATGTGTAATATTTAATGACTCTCGTATAATTCTCAGCATTCTGAATTGCAGCAGTATTTGGTTTGGAAAGATTGTTTTGTAGCATGGTGCTTCACTAGGCCTCCTACACCATCACAAGACACCTTCCCATGACCAGTAGCACTATCTATGTGGTCAGTTGTCACAAGCGACTTACTCAATTTGTACAGCTGCTAACGGTTTTTAAAATGACTAGGAGCACGATCATAAGTGATGATCTTCTCTGCCCCTGTTTCAAGATGAAGGATTTTGCACATTGCTAGCAAAGTGTGTGCTTAGTCATGTCCTGTGTCATCACTTATAATTGCAACAGTTGTGATCTTGTTCTGAAAATATGTCTCTACTATAACATTCTGAAAATGTCTCTCCTGTAACATCCTGAAAATATGTCACTCCTGTAAGAATTGAAACCTGGTCATTACTTCAATGATGCCCACAGTGAAGCACTAAACATAGTTCTTCAACCTGTACACACCCTTCCACTTCTGCAATGTGTTGTTGCAATTTCTTCAGATGCTGGTGTTTTACTGCTTTCACTGACCATTTACCAAGTTCATCAATGAACTGTCAAAGGCAACAGTTTTCTTGCAGATTTCTCTGCTACGTCTTCCAGGCCAAGTGTCTGTAAAGACAGTCCTCCCTTTCCACGGCAGTTACCACATTCTTGAAACCAACAAGTCTCTTGCTTTATGTCACAGACTACTAATGTAAAGTTGTATAGGTGCTCTTATAAATTGCAGAAGTTTCTTTAATACTGGCGAGTCATGTACCTCTTCACTTTCACAACTTTTTGACCTTCAGCTGTTACAGTTATAGTGTCTTTTTTGTTGGTACTCTGGTGAGAATAGTCCCATTTATCTTCCAGATTAAATGACTGCACTATTTGAACTTGAGCTGCTTCTACAGGATGACCATAATAGGGATCTGGTCTTCCAAAAACTCCTTTTACAAACCTCATTTCTTGATTTGCCTACCATTTACATTGATACTGATTGCCTGTGGTTCAAAATTGTTTTCTTTGAAAATGTCTCTGAAATAATTGTTAAAACTTGTACCTTTTCACACAGGATGCACAGTATTAAACAGCTGAATTTGTATTTGTGAAAAATTCCTGGCAAGAGGTGCAAGAGTGCTTTGGCTCATTTTCTTCTGAAGATGGAATTTCCGCTTTGAAGAGAGTGGTCAGTTTTGTTGTAGTGTATTCATCCATAGCTTTAGTAATTCTCTGCACTTTCTTGATGCATAGAGCTTGTGACTCGACTTCACTGACCACAGTTTCTTAACAGGACCAACACCTACCTCTGTAGTTGACTGATTCAGTGTATGTAATTCTTCTTCTGTCGATGCAAGATCTGCATCTGGGAGGCTTCACCTTTTTCAGGTACTGTCGTTGTAGTTATTCTGTCAAAACATGTAGAACACAAAAAGTCATCACTGGGAACATCTTCACTTTGAAACGGAGTCTTCAAATGAGAACACTTATTCCCAACCTGAACAAAGTATGTTTTTTTGTTTGTCTTATGTATCTCACTTTTATGGATATGCAAATAGTCAGCACACTTCACTCTCCTATGACCTCAGTCAGAAGATATTTCAAACAGTACTTTTCACAAAACACACTGCAACTGTGTCAACTGGCAAATTCCTCATGAAAGATACAGAACTCACTGGATGGTCTCAGAATTCTTAGAAGCCTCTTCAGTAAACAAATTAGCAGTGAGTACTGAAACCTGCAATGAACAACCACGATAAGGAAACTGACAAGAAACTACAACAAAGTGTAAGAAATATCTGCAACAAAGACAATAGAAATAAACATTGTAACAAAGAAATTCGTAAGAAACAACTTCAGTGAAGAAATACATTAGGCTACCATTGAAAAAAAAAAAAAAATAATAATAATAAAACCTGCCCATCTGGGGAGCTATCCTTTATAGAGAATATAATAATAAATGATACTAATCACCAGAAAAAAAATTAACTTTTCGTGATTGGCACTTTTGAAACAAATTTTTTTCTGTAAATTATAAAAAGAATTCAAAAGGCGACAGTAAAAGAACTTCGACGGATATGTCCAAACGGAGGATACCATTGTAATCATGAAACAATTATTCAAATAAAAAAACTCTGACAAAATATCTAGAATAGTTACAGAAATACATCATTTTAAAAAATCTTCCAAAATTCGCATCTCCAAAATGGTGTTTGCAGAGTCATCTTTGGAGGCCTGTATCTCAGGCTAAATTCAATAACATCAAAGACTAAAAAGGTAACCCTCCTGCCTGAATTGATACAGATTATGCCTATTGTATTGCTATTCAAAACAACTTTGTAGTTATCAAGTGTTGCATAATGTATAAACTCTCTGTAGTGTATTTTGCACTTTATCAACTTTTGAACTATTACCAGAGTTGTGGTTGTCTCCAAGAAATGCTGCTGTTGGTTCGGAGCCAGTCAACATATTAATTGGCTTCATTTCATGCAGGTTTTAACTTTACAACACAAATTTCGTTTACACGCTGTGTAAATAGGAATTTTAAAGTGTATGTTAATGTTTATCTCCACATTTTCATTTTACAGTATACTTATGATTACCGTGAAATACCTATAACTGTCTAATTTGAATCACTCCGTTTCTCGAAATTTATTAATGTTTACTGTATCTCCAGAATTTTTTTATGTATATTGTTAAATAGCTTGCCCATAGGTAAGAAATTGTTTATATATGAAGTCTTCACAGGTTGTCAGCCGAGTAGAGTCATCTCGTAGCAACGTTTCAATGGAATGCGTCTCCATCATCTTCAGGCGAAGTGTCGGGATATCGTCGATCGCAGGCTTACATCTGTGCTGTACGCATCCCCACTGCCACTGGCCGATCCAGGCGCATCGGGCGATTCCGCGGGCACGTGATTGGCCAGCCGCAAGAAGTGGAGAGCGGTCAAGCAGAGATATAAGCCCACGACCGACGACATCCCAACACTTCGATGATGGAGATGCATTCCATTGAAACGTTGCTACGAGACGATGATGCTACTTGGCTGACAACTCGGAAGACTTCATGTATGAAATTTGCCGAGAAAGCCTGCACTCGCATATAAGAAATTGTTTCTTCATATGCACATATCTCTCAGAACTGTATTGTACACGAAAGATTGTGTGTGTGTGGGGGGGGGGGGGGGGGGGGGGGGAGGGGAGGAGGAAGGGAGGTTATATACTCTCATCAGGATTGTGTATGGCATTGCAACAAATTTCCTTGTGGTGAGAGGGACAAAAATAATTGTGGCATTTTTCTTGTACTATTCTTATCAGTGAGTAATCTTTATCTAGTATACCTTGATTGCCTACCATTGTTTGCCTGTATGGTTTATCTCCAGTATTTAGATAATATGTGAAGCACTTGAATGTTGCTTGATGCTCTGCAGAAATTTACTCAAGGTGGAGGGTATGGGAGGTGAGGCAAGATTCAAATTGCCTTTTTTATATACTGTATTTAGTAAGTTTTCATGCCGAAGAGCTCTGGACAAAACATGTTTATCAGAGTTAAGTGTGAATCAAAGGAAGGTGATTTTGATTAATAGATGTCTCAATTTTTTGCGTGAATAATACCATCTTCTCTGCTAGAAGGTAGTGTATCTCCTCTGTTAGAAGCTAATGGAAAAGGGTAAAACAAATCACAAGATTCTGGAGTGTAGGTCTTGTTCCATTTGAGTATTTTTTTCCTTCAGTGTTGTTTTGGCTCAATGCTGTTCTGTGAAGCACTGTGAGAAAAACCTTGCTGTTTTCGTCTTTGGTATACCGTTGTCTAGTTGGCTAAAAGATGTAGTGCAACTGTTACAGTAATCAAATTCCGTGTAATGAACATAATTTAATAATGCTGTGGAATATGTATGCCCTACATCTTACATGCTTTTCAAAACTGTGAGTTGTTAGCTATGCATATGTATTGTGTGTGTGCACTCTAAGAAGGCTATTGGTGAAGTGGTTAACAGGACCACTTGATCTGATTGAAACAAAAAGACATCAGACCTTTTTTAATGGATTTCTGGCCACTGCTACTTGAACTAGTATATAATACTGTTTAGGTCATCAACACGTGCAAGAGCAGAGATATATGTGTAATTGACTTTCTAATCACATTTATCAACATGTTAGATTAATTAATCACAGCGTTGTCTGCTATTTGAAGTTGATTGCAGTTCGAGATGGGTCAGTACTGATTACTAGCATCCAACAGGAAAAGGGTCACAAAACAGCTGTCCAATGCCATTGACAGCCATCTTTTATAGAATCTTAGGAACATATTCTGAACTCATATAACATGAAGTATATTGAACAGAATGACCTTCATGCCAATCAGCACAGTCTGGAAACATCTGTGGTGTGAAACACAACTTGCACTTTTCTCACATGACATCCTGAATATCGTGGATCAAGGCAAGTCAGACTGAAACAGTATCTCTTGGCTCCTGATAGACTCTCCTCCACATTTGCCCTTATTGTCAACCGTATCATTGTGTGGGATATTAAGTGAAGTCTGTCACTGGATTGAGGCTCCCGTGATAGGGAGGATGTAGTATGTTGTCTTGGGTGGAGAGTCATCATCAGCTGTAGAACTAAGTTAAGCGTGCCCTAGGGTAGTGTGTCAAGACCCTTGCTGTTCATACTGAAAGATTGTGTAGACAAATTGAATGCGGCCAGACCTTGGTCAGATTTCAAAATGGTGTGAAGATTGGCAGCTTGCTTTTAATGTTTAGTAATCTAAAATTATGCATTTCACAAAAAGAAAGAAAGAAAAATATACGGTTGTTGTTGTTGTTGTTGTTGTTGTGGTCTTCAGTCCTGAGACTGGTTTGATGCAGCTCTCCATGCTACTCTATCCTGTGCAAGCTTCTTCATCTCCCAATACCTACTGCAACCTACACCCTTCTGAATCTGCTTAGTGTATTCATCTCTTGGTCTCCCTCTTCGATTTTTACCCTCCACGCTGCCCTCCAATGCTAAATTTGTGATCCCTTGATGCCTCAAAACAAGTCCTACCAACCGATCCCTTCTTCTAGTCAAGTTGTGCCACAAACTTCTCTTCTCCCCAATCCTATTCAATACCTCCTCATTAGTTACGTGATCTACCCACCTTACCTTCAGCATTCTTCTGTAGCACCACATTTCGAAAGCTTCTATTCTCTTCTTGTTCATACTAGTTATCGTCCATGTTTCACTTCCATACATGGCTACCCTCCATACAAATACTTTCAGAAACGACTTCCTGACACTTAAATCTATACTCGATGTTAACAAATTTCTCTTCTTCAGAAACGATTTCCTTGCCATTGCCAGTCTACATTTTATATCCTCTCTACTTCGACCATCATCAGTTATTTTACTCCCAAAATAGCAAAACTCCTTTACTACTTTAAGTGTCTCATTTCCTAATCTAATTCCCTCAGCATCACCCGATTTAATTTGACTACATTCCATTATCCTCGTTTTGCTTTTGTTGATGTTCATCTTATATCCTGCTTTCAAGACACTGTCCATTCCGTTCAACTGCTCTTCCAAGTCCTTTGCTGTCTCTGACAGAATTACAATGTCATCGGCGAACCTCAAAGTTTTTACTTCTTGTCCATGAATTTTAATACCTACTCCGAATTTTTCTTTTGTTTCCTTTACTGCTCGCTCAATATACAGATTGAATAACATCGGGGAGAGGCTACAACCCTGTCTTACTCCTTTCCCAACCACTGCTTCCCTTTCATGACCCTCGACTCTTAGAACTGCCATCTGGTTTCTGTACAAATTGTAAATAGCCTTTCGCTCCCTGTATTTTACCCCTGCCACCTTTAGAATGTGAAAGAGAGTATTCCAGTCAACATTGTCAAAAGCTTTCTCTAAGTCTACAAATGCTAGAAACGTAGGTTTGCCTTTTCTTAATCTTTCTTCTAAGATAAGTCGTAAGGTTAGTATTGCCTCACGTGTTCCAACATTTCTACGGAATCCAAACTGATCTTCCCCGAGGTCCGCTTCTACCAGTTTTTCCATTCGTCTGTAAAGAATTCGTGTTAGTATTTTGCAGCTGTGACTTATTAAACTGATAGTACAGTAATTTTCACATCTGTCAACACCTGCTTTCTTTGGGATTGGAATTATTATATCCTTCTTGAAGTCTGAGGGTATTTCTCCTGTCTCATACATCTTGCTCACCAGATGGTAGAGTTTTGTCAGGACTGGCTCTCCCAAGGCCGTCAGTAGTTCTAATGGAATGTTGTCTACTCCCGGGGCCTTGTTTCGACTCAGGTCTTTCAGTGCTCTGTCGAACTATTCACGCAGTATCGTATCTCCCATTTCATCTTCATCTACATCCTCTTCCATTTCCATACTATTGTTCTCAAGTACATCGCCCTTGTATAAACCCTCTATATACTCCTTCCACCTTTCTGCCTTCCCTTCTTTGCTTAGAACTGGGTTTCCATCTGAGCTTTTGATATTCATACAAGTGGCTCTCTTCTCTCCAAAGGTCTCTTTAATTTTCCTGTAGGCAGTATCTATCTTACCCCTAGTGAGACAAGCCTCTACATCCTTACATTTGTCCTCTAGCCATCCCTGATTAGCCATTTTGCACTTCCTGTCGATCTCATTTTTGAGACGTTTGTATTCCTTTTTGCCTGCTTCATTTACTGCATTTTTATATTTTCTCCTTTCATCAATTAAATTCAATATTTCTTCTGTTACCCAAGGATTTCTATTAGCCCTCGTCTTTTTACCTACTTGATCGTCTGCTGCTTTCACTACTTCATCCCTCAGAGCTACCCATTCTTCTTCTACTGTATTTCTTTCCCCCATTCCCGTCAATTGTTCCCTTATGCTGTCCCTGAAACTCTGTACAACATCTGGTTTAGTCAGTTTATCCAGGTCCCATCTCCTTAAATTCCCACCTTTTTTGCAATTTCTTCAGTTTTAATCTACAGTTCATAACCAATAGATTGTGGTCCGAATCCACATCTGCCCCTGGAAATGTCCTACAATTTAAAACCTGGTTCCTAAATCTCTGTCTTACCATTATATAATTTATCTGATACCTTTTGGTATCTCCAGGATTCTTCCATGTATACAGTCTTCTTTCATGATTCTTGAACCAAGTGTTAGCTGTGATTAAGTTATGCTCTGTGCAAAATTCTAACAGACGGCTTCCTCTTTCATTTCTTAGCCCCAATCCATATTCACCTACTATGTTTCCTTCTCTCCGTTTTCGTACTGTCTAATTCGTCACCCATGACTATTAAATTTTCGTGTCCCTTCACTACCTGAATAATTTCTTTTATCTCATCATACATTTGTTCAACTTCTTCGTCATCTGCAGAGCTAGTTAGCATATAAACTTGTAGTACTGTAGTAGGCATGGGCTTCGTGCCTGTCTTAGCCACTATAATACGCTCACTATGCTGTTTGTAGTAGCTTACCCGCACTCCTATTTTTTTACTCATTATTAAACCTACTCCTGCATTACCCGTATTTGATTTTGTATTTATAACCCTGTATTCACCTGACCAGAAGTCTTGTTCCTCCTGCCACCGAACTTCACTAATTCCCACTATATCTAACTTTAACCTATCCATTTCCCTTTTTAAATTTTGTAACCTACCTGCCCAATTAAGGGATCTGACATTCCACGCTCCGATCCGTAGAATGCCAGTTTTCTTTCTGCTGATAACGATGTCCTCTTGAGTAGTACCCGCCCAGAGATCCTAATGGGGGACTATTTTACCTCCGGAATATTTTACCCAAGAGGACGCCATCGTCATTTATCCATACAGTAAAGCTGCATGCCCTCGGGAAAAATGATGGCTGTAGTTTCCCCTTGCTTTCAGCTGTTCACAGTACCACAACAGCAAGGCCATTTTGGTTAATGTTACAGGGCCAGATCAGTCAATCATCCAGACTGTTGCCCCTGCAACTACTGAAAAGGCTGCTGTCCCTCTTCAGGAACCACACGTTTGTCTGGCCTCTCAACAGATACCTCTCCGTTGTGGTTGCACCTACGGTATGGCTATCTGTATCGTTGAGGCACGCAAGCCTCCCCACCAATGGCAAGGTCCATGGTTCATGGGGCGCCAGTTATGATATCGAGCTCTAATGGAACCTTTCTTTACGTAATACTCCACAACATCAATTTGCTGCTCTAATGCAAACTGCCCCATTTCTGTAACAAGTCAACAAGACGAGCTTCTCGTAACTGACACACGAACACACAGCTCCACTCAACTCTCTGATAAAATGCAGTGTAGCCAACTTTTGAGACAGTTTTACCACTTCACAAGCAATTCAGTCAGAGAGGATTAACTTTTATGTGGGACTCCCTGTAGTTATAAAATGAGAAGTCTGCTGTACACTAAACAGGTGTGTAACTTGTGTGTTGTAAAATTGTGATTCTGAGGTCTGCACTTTAGATTTTGGGGGGGGGGGGGGTGTTGGTTTACAAGTGCCCTCTCTTGTACCACCACCACCACACCCTGTCCTCTTGCAAACACTCATGGGCTGTTGCCTGTGATTAAACATTCATTCCAGATAATGTTTTGTATTCACTAATCTGTGAAGTAGAAGTTAATTTTGTATTTTAGTAATGCACTTTATCCATCAAGTTGCACAAAGCTGTACTGCTGGTTGAATGCATGCTCATAGCTACAGTCACAATTGAAGCATCCACACTAGTGAAAGAAAGGTTATTGAATATATGTTAAATATTATAATTATTTCTGTTCCTGTTTAACATACTTCCCCTGAAAACTGGGCCATCACATAAGCGTTTCGCAGTCTTCCACTGTCATTAACCTATAATCCATACAGTTACAGTGTACTTGCTACATCTATGCCACACCTTCCCCACTACCAATCGAGTAGCAGTGCTTTGTACGTGCCTCTGTGGTGGTCTACATATTGTTTCAAATTCCATATCAACACAGTAAGAAGAACTATTACTTAGCACTTTGGTGTCTTCTGTATGTAATTAGCTACTATACTTTTCTTATTTCAGTGGCTCCACATGTTCCTTAAACACCTGTACTTGTAAAACAAGTTCATACTGGATTATAGACTTACATGAACTCCACAACTCTAACTTGATTTTACATTGTTGTACTAATTGCAAAAGTGCCACCATTTGGAAGTGATTATAATCTCCCAAGTAGTACAGAAAAGATTTATACAGTAATGTAACTCCCTTGGCCCATTGACTGAATCAGAGTATGAGACTGAACCCTTTGACTAGGAAATAATGGTACTGGCACAGAGGCAGTCTATGGGCCAAGAGGGTTACATTGCTGTACAAATCTTTTCTGTACTTCTTGGAAGGTTACACTCGTTTCCAAATGTTGGCATTTTTGCAATTAGTACAACAGTGTGAAATCAAGTTAGAGTTCTCATAAGTCTATAATCCAGCAGTTGAATATAATGTGTAAGAGACATAGTGTTCTTTATTAACAGTTATGTGAATCATGTCAAGCAAACTTAATGATCTTAAAAAATATCTTATTTTCAGAATCCTTACGTTGCCTGGAATGCTCAGACTGCAAGGCAAGCTTCAGTTCAGCATCTCTCTTACTACAGCATTTTGCACAACATGTCCTGGAAAGAAAACCTGATGGCGAAGCTCCAAGTGAAAATGTTGGTGAGCTTCACTGTTTCCACAGATATAAAGGAAAAGAGAAAGAAAGCATTTTGGAGACAGCGTTGAAACATACTAGCGATCAAGTTGCTGACACACAGCCATCGTCACTGGAATCTTGTTCGCCTCTCTCGTCCACAGCTTCTCCTATTTGTGAGAGTGCTAGTACCAGGATCTCACCAAATAGTTCCTTCTGTGAAACAACACCTGCAATAGATAAGAAAGAAGCATCTCTTGCGAGGCTCGACCTGCAGACCCGTCTGGAGAACTGTATCATGAGGCTTGCTGCATCCAGGAGTGCACTGTGTGAATCTGCGCTCGATTTATCTAGTACTAGCAGTGGTAGGACTTGTGCAGGCGAAAACATTGTGGTGATGAAGGAGTGTACAGAAAATGTACGCAAGTGTTCTTCTAGCAGAAAACAGAAAAATCCCAAGAAAATATGTTCTACCCTAATCAAAGAACAAGACCAGATAGAGAATGTTGCAGTGACAGAGGAAAAATCTGCAGGCAAAAGGAGGTAATTTTTTCCATTGTTTTCATTTATTACACTTAAACTGTTTACTGTTGTTAAAAGGATAAATAGATTGACCATCTAAAAGTACATTTGTTCTGTCACCTCCAATACAGCCATTTTGTATGCACCCACTATGCAGAAAGTCATTACTTGACATCATGCATGTCCGCCACTCGTGGTCTCGCGGTAGCGTTCTCGCTTCCCGAGCACGGGGTCCCGGGTTCGATTCCCGGCGGGGTCAGGGATTTTCACCTGCCTCGAGATGACTGGGTGTTTGTGTTGTCCTCATCATTTCATCATCATCCAGGAAAGTGGCGAAATTGGACTGAGCAAAGGTTGGGAAATTGTACGGGCGCTGATAACCACGCAGTTGAGCGCCCCACAAACCAAACATCATCATCATTTGACATCATGCATGACTCTCTATTTGCCTGTGTCATGATATCGTATTACAGAGTGGTATTAAATGTTCCTGTTGCACTTGTCCCATTAATTCTCTGTGAAAATCAGAACCTTTTACAATATCCACCATTGTCTTTGCCAGGGAAGTAATGGAATTATGCACACTGATGTAAGTGAAATAGTAGTGCCCACTGCAATCACATCAGTGCTAGTGATGAAACGCCACTTGAAGCATTTTCATTTCTGTAATGATGTATAAAAAGGGATATACTCCTATTCAGCCTCCTGTTATCAAGTTCCCACTTCTCCCTTGTTGAATGCAAGTCCGATGTCTGTTAAAGTTGACACACATTCTAATTTTTAAAGCCTGTTCGATGATTGAGTTACAGTAGTTTGAAGTGTGGTCATGCTGTTTTACCAACTGAAGATTTTTCTAAATTTCATTTGATGTGCCACCAACACACAGTAAAACACTTGATTAGGTTTTGAATGGACTGTCTCACATAACCGCTGCCACATTTGTGGAATGTTACGAACACCTGGAACTTTGATGCCATGCCTATCCTTCATAGGGTACATTTCATTGATTTTCTTAGGTGCCTGAAAGACCATTTTAATCTGGTGTCTTTTTAAGTTACATATAGTATCACCTGATGGTGCTGCACAGAAGGGAAGGAATATCATGTGCTGGACTTTGCATTTTCCAGAGCGAGCTGACTTGCTTTCGTGTGCTCCATTGATATTTTGTCGGAACACAGAGATTGTATTTTATTGTGACACCAAGATACTTATTGTCCAATGTGCTTTTTGCTTTATTCATTCGTGTGTTCAGCAAAGCTCTATTTTGGCCAGAATGATGGAAACTGTGCTAACTGATATAAAGGTTTATGTAGATTGGTTTACACTACACCGAGTGACCAAGCCAGTCATCTCACTTCAGCTCATCTAAAATAGCAATGACACCTCCCCCTTCATCTTTATCTGTCCTTTTACTCACACATGTGGCTCTGACGTGACCTGCCCTTCCTTTATTAATCTTTCCAGAACTATCAGTGTCTCTTCCACAATGAAGAAATCATTAAAACTTTCATTCATTATACAGGCTGGTCCACTGATAGTGACCGGGCCAAACATCTCACAAAATAAGCATCAAACGAAAAAACTACAAAGAACGAAACTCGTCTAGCTTGAAGGGGGAAACCAGATGGCGCTATGGTTGGCCCGCTGCCCCCTCCCCCTCCCCCCACTCACAGGCAGAAAACACGTGGAAACCTCTGCCACTGGCACACCTTCAGTGTACTTCGTCTGCATTTTAAATGTGCATATGAGGCATTTTCCTTTCTCATTTGATGGCATGAGAAAATGGGGGGGGGGGGGGGGGGCACCTACACATGGTCAGCGCAAAGGTAAACTGTGATGTGTGTGTGGAAGACCTTAAGTGGAGATGAACTGGGTGAGGGCACACACGGTAGACTCCTTGATCATGAAGCAGCAGTTGATAATGTATGGGAACCGGGAGTGTGCAGCAAAGACAAGCAACTAAAATGCATCCAAGACAGGGGCCCGCAAAATCCAATTTGGATGCCTTCCCATGGCTGCCTGGGTTCCCACTACTGCGAGCGACATTGCCACCAAGAGGCTTGATGACTTGCACATTTGGGACTCATAGTAAATCATTGTTCAGTTACTTGGTCAGCACATGGCCAGTTGTCATAGCAATGCGCAAACATCATCCTGTGATGCCCTCTAGTGACTATGATGCAACAGCCAATTACGCCCTGCCATAGGAAATCTGGAATGACTGTCAATGGCATAGCATGTTCAGTTGTAAACAGTCTCGCAATCAATAGGAGTCAGTCTGTAGGACAGAACAAAAAAATATGGATGGGGTCCAACACTTAGGATGAAGATCGTTATGGTCAATCCCCCTGGTTGCGTTGCGCCACCTGGCAGAGAACAGAATCTACACAGGTAGCCTGAGCTCATATGTGGAAAGTTGTCTACCACCTGCTGAGCTTCCTCATCGAGGTAAAAGCAAAGGATTTCCGTCCATTTAAAACTGTTGTTGGGATCTATAGGAAGCTAAGTGAGAGCATCTACATTCTAACACTTAGCCACTGGGCAAAAGTGAACCTCATAATGGTAATGGCTGAGGACAAAGGCACAGTTGCAGTCTGTGGGGTCTTCTCCAGCAGGTACACTGCAAGGATAAAGATGGCAACTAATAGCTTGTGGTCCATGACAAAGTCACACCATATAAAAACATGAAATTTCTTCATCTCATGAATAACAGTAAGTGTCTCATCAATTTGGGAATAAATCCTTTGTGCCACATTGAGTGTCTTGGGGGCAAACGCTATTGGCTGCTCTGTACTGTCGGAATTGCAATGGGCCACCACAGCCCCCTGGCGAAACTGGGAAGCACCAGTAGCCAAAACAATCTGCTTACCCATCTGAAATGTGTCAAGGCAAGGGGATGAATAAAGACTGTCCTTCAAAGCAGTCTCGCAATCAATAGGAGCACAGTCTTCCAAACAGATGGCACGCCTTTTTCAGTAACAGATTAAGAGGATGCGCAATGATAGCCATCAGTGGGATTACTTTGTGGCAATAAACAATTTTGCCCAGAAAAACCGGGTTTGTGGGTCAAAGAAGACCACCAGTGGCAGTGACGAGACTGTTCATCAGCTGGATCACCCAGTGAGAAATGATGTGGCTAAGGTACTCAATAGAGAGCTGAAAGAAGTGTCATTAGTCCAGATAGCACTTGAGACCCAAGTCTTGCAGAGCTTGAAATAAAGCTAAACGTACCACAAATGTTCCTTGGTGGAAGGTTCTGTGACCACAATGTTGTCCAAATAGTTGATACAAAAAGGAACACATCATTTGAGTTGCCCCAAAAAATTCTGAAAAAGAGTGGGAGCACTTCCTATCCGAAAAACCAATTGTTTATACTTGTGGAGACCGTAGGGAGTGTTGATGATGCGTAACTGCTGAAATGCCTCATCAAGCAGGAGCTGCAAATACTCCACCAACAAATTCACCTTTGAAAATGCTGTCCTCCTGCCAGTTTTCCCTTGAATTCATCTGAACACTGGATGGGGTATATGTCAACCACAGCCCGTGTATCAATTGTGATCTTAAAATCACTGCGTGTATTGATCTTGCTGAATTATTTTTTGAGTATCACTTATGGCGTATCAAGTGCTAGGGTGAAATAGGTTCAATCACCTCCATAGCTGATGAGGGTGATATGGATGGTTAAATCTGTAGCCTTGCTGAGTACAGACAAAATAATGTCCATAAAATCCTTGTAAAGTTCATCAGCTTCCTGGTGCGGCACATGGTTGAAAACTGGGTTTTTCAAATTGGTGACACTGAACCCAAAATGCCATGGAGGCATCTAGGCCAAACAAGTTTTTCCTAAAAGCACTGTCTAACATATGCCGTGTCTGCTGTAAAGTGGCAAAGAATGGGGCGTGTCTGCTGTAAAGTGGCAAAGAATGGGGATCTGTTGTCTGTTGTAGGCTACAATATGACATGTAGCGGGAGACAACAGCAGCTTACCGAGGTGCAGGTACTGTGAGAATTAATAAGAGAAGCTATAGCATCTGTATCTACTTGCAACTGTAGTGGCTTCCATTGATACACATTCATTAACAAATTCTTAGAAACTATTTCAAAAGTGGCACAAGCAGGGCTGACAACATTAATATCCGTCAGGCGAAGCCCAAGATTGCAGCACAAACGGACAGTATGTGACATACTGCTGCAGTGTGTCCTTCCTTCCGCTAGTGATGGTTGGAGGACCAATGCTTGGGGCAGACATGGTGGTAAGGTGCCCGTGGGAAACACCCCAACTTGGATGTGTTTCTGTGGTGTGTGGCTTATGGGCATGATGCACCACCACAATGTCCACTTCCAAGGATGTGCCTGAACCCGAGTGCCTGCTGTTGTCAAAGTTGACAGTGGCCACGTCTACCCAAGAATCCAGCAGGTGGCCTGCTGCGTGAGAAACTTCAGATGATTGAGCAGTAGAAAAGATCTCTTCCAAGGTGGGGGATTTCATATTCTAATGTCCTTTGGCATACCTCTTCATCTGGGGCTGACTGATATACCAGTCCTGAACATAGCATCAGTGTAAGACTCCTTATACTGAGAGGTAACAAAGCAGCACTTTCGACTGAGACCATACAACTCTGCAGCCCAAGCATGATTAGATTGATGATGTTGCTTCCTGCTTTGATAAAATTCCATCATTCAGGAAATTACATGAGTATGCCAGCATTAATAAGACACCAGTAAGCAAAAAATTTTGTGAATTGATAGGGAAGTGGATTCCTGAAGCAGGGCACACTTTCTGAACAAGTGATACATATGGGGCGTAGTCCACAACAGACAAAGAGTCTTATTGGGTTGCGTCTGTTACCTTGAAGGTGGCGAAGTATTGCCCAAAATGCTTCTCGTATGCCTCCCAGCCCTCTGCAGACTCATCGTAGCCAGGAAAGGGAGGCAGATGGACCAGCAGTTGCCGTGGCTTTGCCAGTAAGTCTGGTCAATTCCTTGTCCAACAT
This sequence comes from Schistocerca cancellata, assembly GCF_023864275.1. Taxonomy (NCBI): domain Eukaryota; kingdom Metazoa; phylum Arthropoda; class Insecta; order Orthoptera; family Acrididae; genus Schistocerca; species Schistocerca cancellata. The sequence continues at coordinate 199,078,649 of NC_064633.1, forward strand.
GGCCATGTGTTCATGCTGTTGGAATTCCAAACATCGCTGGCTTTTTCAGCTGCTGTTGCAGTTAACTTTGTAATACCACCACCAGGGACATGCTGGTTGTCGTCAAATTGGCGAGAAATGTGGGAGTCTAACTGCACTCATTGCCATTTGTGTACTAAGCTCACACACAAAGTTCTAACTGTTTTAATGTGAACGGTTTATTCCATACAAGTCCAGAGTACAAGCCAGACCCAGCCCAAGATACAAATCGTGATTCATTCCAAGAGCAGAGTCCAAGATACTAAATGAGAGTTAGTGGTCTTCACTCTGGAGTTGTGTGAAGGTTTGTTGGTCGGTGTGATGCTGACCATTAGTAGTGTGTGTGGGCCCCAGTGCAATGCTGTTTTCTGATGTCGATCTTGCTGCCACCTGGCAGCTGGTGACAGGCTGCATCGTGGTGATGCGGGTGAGTCGAATAGTGGTGGCTCTCGATGGGTGCCTTGTGAAATGTTGTGGTAGCCTTGGCTGCGGTGGCAGTAGAAGAAGAATGGACCCTCATGTGTGCCAATGCGCTTCATGTAACTACTTCAAAACTTCCATTTTCAAATATCTAGTAATAATTACTCTGTAATTTTCTGTCACAGGTAGTCTTGTTTAAAAATTTTGAAAAGTTGAATGTGGGGGTCATTAGGATGTGATTTCATTGTGGTTTTCTGGTCACAGGACCTATAAATGAATTTTAAATTTATTGATTGACTCTCATTTTTGAGGTATGATCTTTGTGTATGTGTGTCTAAAAAGATGAAACATTAAAATTCTAATACATTTGCAGTGTGTTGTTGTGGTCTGTCTCTGGCCTGCTGTTGCAAAAGTACCACTTTTCCATGTCCAGTCCAGCATTACTCACTTGTGATGACAGCATTCCATTTCCTTTTGTACTTTCATTCCATAAAAAAAGCTATTTTTTCCATGTCAAAACTGTCTTTAAAAAGTCTTTCTTTCATTTACTTTTCAAACGGTCTTGGTACCTTTAAGTACGTGAGTGAAAGCAGTGTCATTTACCCACCATTTAAAACTTTTACAAAAATTCTTCATAAGCATCAGTTTTAATACCCAGTGTCAGTTGTACACTTGACTCTATCAATGACCAATGCACGATATTTTCATTCAGTGAGTGAATAAATACCTCTGGTCACTTTGCAAATGATGTTTGTCTCTTGCATGGCCATTCCCGTGGACAGGAAGCAGTAAACAGATAGCAATCCTAATATTGTGAGAGTAACTTTAAAATATCCACAGTCTTATATTTGATATGTTTCTTTTGTATTGGTAAAGTGTCATCATATTGAAGATTTACTTTGCGTATAGGGAAAGTGGAAAAAGTCATCTGCTAAGTCAAGACCCGGATGAAAGTGTATGTTGAGTGTTTGACAGATGGTCATTGAAGAGGATTGTGACGAAAAATAAGAGGCCGACTGCACCCAAAATATCTACAGAAATGAAAGTCATACTAGCAAATCCTGTCAGTACCAAAACAATGTGAAGGGAGCTCTGTACCTGGGAATTGCAGGAGAGGTGGAATTCTAAAACCACACACCAGTAATGCAAATGCCTCTTGACAGGAAAACGTGTTGCTGAAGCCATAAAATCTGGACTACAGGGCAATGGAAGAAAGTAGTTTGTTCGGATGAGTCTTTTTGCACATTGTTTCCAACTTCTGGCCGAGTTTACGTCTGGAATACACCATACCATGCTTATTATGCAGACTGTGTGGTGTCAAGTGAAGCATGGCGGGGGTTCAGTGATAATCTGGGCAGTCATATTATAGTATTCCATGAGCTTCATGGCTACTCTGCAAGGATGGATTACTGCCAAGGATTGTGTGACCTGTTTGGCTGATCAAATCCATCCCATTTTACAATATTTGTTCCTCCAATGATGATGTGTTCCAAGGTGAGAGGGCCCCTGTTTACATGCTCCCATTATCCAGGACCGATTTTGTGAATTGTCGCATCTCCCCTGTACACCAAAATCACCAGACCTCAATATTATAAGGCCTTTGTGGTCTATTTTGGAGAGAAGAATGCGTAATCGCTATCACCTCCATCACTGTTAACTGAACTTGCCACTATTTTGCAGGAAGTGTAGTATAAAATTACTTTTAAAATGACATGGGACTTATTGTTATTTATTTCAAAATGTCTATAAACTGTTTTGAATGCCAATGGTTTTTGTACACTGCATTGGGCATGGTACTGTGATCTGTTTTTGGTATTTCATTGTTTTTGTCTACTCCCTGTTATTTTATTACACAATAGTTAAAATGTTTGGACGGATGACTGATCATGTGTAGTTATGCTGTTTGTCAAACCTTGACATGATGGGCTTGTGGCCGTGTAACAATACAGTTTTATACTTTTATAAAAAATAAAAATAAAAAATATTGTTCTATTAATGGTGGCTGATTCTGAGGAAAATTTTCCATTAAGACATATACAAAGCGACAGTGAACAGTTGCCATTGATCAGGATTCTGTATTGTATTCATTGCATCTGACTAATCTCATCTTTGTAGTATGTGAGGTTACCTTCAGTTTTAAAGAACTACTCCTGTCAGTCAGTTCTGTTACTATTTGCAACAGCAAATTCATTGTCATCGGGTACAGGAAAAAGTGTGGGGCATATATTATACTAGCGAATCCAGTGAAGCTTCGCAAATGGTAATTACTTTTGGAAATCGGATGTGTGTCCTAATCTTCTTCCCCCTGTCCATCTCCTCCTCCTCCCCCCCCCCCCCCCCCCCATTTCTCTGACCACCTGACATCTCCCCCCGCCCCTACCTCTGTTTCTCTCTACATCCTCCTCTGCCTCTCTCTGTCTATTACCTCCTTCCTGCTCTCTATGTCAATTTGATCTCCCCCTCTCTGACCTTGATCCTTTTTTATTATTCTTGCCAACCAAACCTTGATGGGAGCTGAAGTTGCATACATTGAATAGGTAAATCGGTTGGGATTGTTGGTGTACAGGGTAAGAGAGACCTCTCCTGCTGCTGGATCTGTGAGGATGGTAGCTTCAATAACAATATTTGATATAGTTTTAATCTGCAAAAGGTTAGGATTACATAGTTTTGAACGATTCAGATTCCATAATAGTATTCTAATCGTAAGCTGATAAGCCACAAACACAACTTTATTGTTTTCTGCTAAAACCAACTGGGAGTAAGAAAGCAAAACAGCACATAGTTTTGTGTACAGTTTTTGTTTAAAATTATGCATAAGGAGAGAGAATATACATAGGAGAAACAATTTGTCTAATAGTTTAAACACCCTGTTATCATCGTTAAAACCTATTGTAAGAAACAAAACAACAAATTTTCACAAAACGTTAGTTTCTTTCTCGAAGTCTGTTGTAATAGAAACTTTTCTCTTGTTGTTATAACCTATGTCTGAATGTTTATTAGGATATTGTGGAAAATTTGAAGTGAATTTTGGCTTTTCAGTGAGTTGAGTGGTAGGAGCTGGGCATCAGTCAGTTGGAAGTATTTCTCAGGCTTCACGTGCTGATTGTGCTGCCTGTGCAGCAGGTACGTCTAGATCCTTGTGAGGGACACAGGCTGTAGGGATGGGAGGAGGCCAGGTGGGGATGGGTGGGGGAATGAATGAGAGCCAAATACACAACTGTTGCAACTACCACCACTATGCTCCCTACCACTGACGACGACGCTTTTGTACAGTTGGTAACAGCATTTTTTCGTGCACAATTACTGTTTGTACGAACATGTGGTGTGTTGTATACCAGCTGGCTACTCTGCTTGCAACCACTGGTACCTGTCAGTCTAAAAGTTATTTTAATCAAAGTGTAGAATATACAACTTTTGATGTTATCTTCATGATGTCTCCTTTGTTCATAGGAAGAATCATACAGTAATAAGTCATTAGTATTAATACAGTTAGTAGACTCCCATTGAAACATCAGCAGTCCGAATGACATACAAATACTTCCCCAATTGTTTGTGCATTGAGGTTGGACAAACATGTAGTACACTGTATGAGGTGTCCATTTTCTGTTGTTGTCTTCCATCTTAGAGCTAGAGTACAAACAGTACACACTTTTTCCATAGAAGACACAGTTCAACACTTAATCAAAGTAAATGTCACTTCACCACAAATGTAGCGAAGTTATTTATGTTATTAGTATAGTAATGAAAGGTGGTGTTGGCATTTTTCTGTTAATAACAGACTGCTAGCTTGAAGTGTATCACAACACGGCTATCATGAAAGTGATTTGAGAAGTGTAGAAAAAGGACTTTTTTTTTATATAAGAAAATATCTTAAAAAATGAAGACCTTTTATTTGGCCTCCGGAAGTAGATCGTGTGATGAACGCTTGAAAGGCCCTCACCGGATCATATGATGATACCATGATGTGAGAATTAAACATTCTCAGGCAGTGGCTACAGTTCAAAAACTAGGGCTAATATGCAAATTTTAATGCCAGTTTCAAATTCAGTGGAGCTAGTTAAAAAAGCTTTAGCTTATTTAATAACCATAAATAACATGATGTGTGTAGTAGCACTCCTATAACTACATTGTAGTCTATTCCACAAGGAAATAGTTTAAACCTTGGTGGAGAAGATTCATTCAGATCCTTTGAGGTTTTCCATTCTGTTTGTATGAAAATGTATGAAAACCCTTCCACAGTATTCAGTAATGTGCATATTTGTGAAAATATAGGGTTACCTGACTATAAAAGTTGGGATGTGTTTGGAAATCTAGATAATGCATTTGTGTTGGCATGTTGGTTAATTTAGCTGTACAGAACTGGATATTTATAATCATGTAAATGTGATGCCTCCACTGTAGTCTTCAAGCAGTTCTGTCTGTGAAGCTTGAACATGAACCAGAGAGAGCAACCAGTGGCTCATGGTCAGTTACGTTGTGAAATTTGCTTCTGTGTAAGTATACAAGAAATTTGCATGTCACAAATTATTGCAAAAACTTTTCTTACTATTTGTGAATAAATAGCCTTCCAGGGCTGAAACCAACAGACAGTGTTGATATGGTTTCCAGGCAACTTGCTCTGCAGTTGCTGGATCTGCTTGTGCGGCATTTTCATTTATTTGTACAGTGCAGACATTAATGTCTAGTATAGTATTTATGTCCTTTTTTATTTGAGTTATATGGGGAGAAACGTGCCCTGCACCATGCTCGAATGCCCTCATAGCTAAAATCAAAAAGGACTGTCACCTGTTCTTCGTTTGTGTTGCCTTTGACTTTCTTGTTACTTGTGTAATAACAGGAAATAATTCTTTCTCTGATACAGTGTGTTGATAACTTGCAAAACTGAGTTAATTCCTTGTCATCAAATATATCATACCATTCCAATACTGCAGTGGTAAACAAAAAGTAGAACAAATACCAACATTCATTAATCTTACCACACAGATACTAATATGTTAGTTCAGAGAGAAACCAATTTATGTATGCCTTACAATATGTCTGCTTGTGCCTGTATATATGAGGATGGATATGTGTGTGTGAGTGTATACCTGTCCCTTTTTCCCCCTAAGGTAAGCCTTTCCGCTCCCGGGATTGGAATGACTCCTTACCCTCTCCGTTAAAACCCACATCCTTTCGTCTTTACCTCTCCTTCCCTCTTTCCTGATGAAGCCACTGTGGGTTGCGAAAGCTTGAATTTTGTGTGTGTGTTTGTGTTTGTTAGTGTCTCTATTGACATACCAACGCTTTCATTTGGTAAGTTACATCATCTTTGTGTTTAGATACATTTTTCCCACGTGGAATGTTTCCATTCATTAGAATATGAATGTATTTAATGGAAAATGAAACCTCCCATGGCACCTCTGAACACTCCATAGACACTGGTTTAAAAGGAGCTTTTTGGAAGGGCTGTAAAACTTTGTGAAATGTCCTGTAGTTGCTACAGTGGAGTGAAGAGAGTATCCTGATCACTCTTCAGTTTGTAGACAAACTGAAGTTAGAAATACAGAGGGAATTGGGTTAAATGGCATGTTCCACTGTGATTCTTCACAATTAGCTGTGTACATTTTAAAGCACAACATTTCGGCGAGGATTTCAGTTTTACATTGGGGGACTTTATTAAGGAGACAAAGTGATGATTTAATGACTGTGACTTGTGATGTTCCTTTTAATATGGTACCACAGTGTAGTTTTCACCAGATCTTGCATAAACTATGTTCCAAATAGTAGCATGTTATGTATATATTGCCAGAAATTCATGGGAAAAATTAAATTATTCATGTACATTTTGTGCTGCTTACAGTAGTACAGTGAGAGTAAAATGAGTATGCACAGCTCGCCTGACAGGTGAACTGATCTTTGAATGCCAATATGGGAAATACGTAACAATCTCTCAGTATGTACAAAAATGGACAGAAGTTTGTTCTTTTATGTCTTCACAGTTAATTTGCCACAGCTGGAACAAGCATTTTATGTAATGTTAATTTTGTGTTGTTGAAGTTTTGGATAAGTAATATTAACTGTGACATTGAAAATAGTTATAAAAGAGAGCTTAAATTGTCAAAGTAGTATACATTGTAAAAAAGTTAAAAAATATGTTTTATTTTTTACTATTGTAGTTAATTTTCTATAATATTTTCGTTTATTGATCGTAACTTCTTTACTGCAACAGGCTCTCGTAAAAGATACTTTTTTAACAACTGACCATAATTTATTATTATTTGTGAATACAGGTACCCGTGTCGTCTTTGTCCCAAGGCATTTGGATGGTCAACAGATCTCAAGAGGCACATCCTTACACATACAGGGGAACGACCCTTCAAATGCCGCAGCTGTGATGCAACATTTACCCGAAACTTTCTCCTTCAGAAACATGAGAGTCGTGTCCATGTAGAAGGTCCAAACTTAAACACTGGAGATTCAAGTGATGAAAACTTCACAGCTGTGGAAAAAAAGAGGAGGAGATCCAATGGAGAACTGTCATCACGCTGCAATGGTGTTTCATGCTTTGTCTGAAACGCGTTTTGTGAAACTGTGGCATGTCTAGTATGGAAAACAATAGGGAAAGGTTAGTTTGCTACTCACCATATGGAGGAGGCGCTAAGTCACAGACAGGCACAATAAAAACATATTTTACCATTCTTTTTTATTGTGCCCATCCACACACATTTTTTAAATCCATTGACTTGTTCAGTATTACTGATAAATAGTCTTCTGAAATGTATGTGAGCTGTTGTTACAGAATTTATGCACCTATCGTAATGATTTGATTTCTCACATCTGTGAACTTTTGTCATATGGAAATCCAAAATTCCAGTTTAACAGATAATTTTCTATCCTAATGCAAAATTCTGCGTCGCATCGTCAAGCTGGTTATGGAAAAAAAAAAAGAGAGAAAGAAAACAGTTACTTTTCACAGATTCTTGTTTTACTTTTGAAAGGAATGGACACCAATTGGATTAGTTCCAAATGAAAAGAGGGGAAAGAATGACTGTCATCATTCAGGCAAAAATGCGCGAAGGATACCTAGTAAGGCACAAAACAGCATGAGTGTCATTTCAGCAGACTGCATCAAATGTTATTTAATCATTGTGGGATAAGTTTGCATCAGTAAACAACGTAGAAATTGAAGAGATTTAAGTGTTGGGAATTGTGTTAAGGCAGAAAGAAACATGGCTGTATATTTGTGTTGCCTTTAACCTATCTCTTAAGTACTTATATATTCACTGGTAGCATGCGTGGGAGTGCAAAATGCCTGAAAAGAGCCTTATTGAATTTTATTCAGCTAAATCTTACAAGAAAATGGAGATTATTATTGTTAACTTTCAGGGTATAATATTATTGCTGCCATCATAATTACTTCTGCAAAAGTTCAACTGCAGGCTAAGGCCTTTTTTTTATATTCTGCAAAACCATTTAATATCTTTCCAGCTAACAATTCAGTTTACAATACATTTTAAGAACTTGCTGAGAATGTCTTAAAGCATTGTTCAATATTTTCTTACATTGAGCTGCAATATTCGTTGAAATGGTATTTGTGTACAAAGTGTTACAATTTACTTGAATGTTTTTTATCTTTTGCTGGGGCACTTAAAAATTGTTTTGGAGATAGTCATTTATAATTCAGTTGCAATGAGGAAACCACTATTTTGCTGTAAAACAGTGAAAATTTCATGATGGATTTAACAGATTTCATCAGGATCATGGTTTCTGAATATTAGTTAAATATGTTCATTTTTTGGGTAAGGAATAAAATTTCAACTTGTCAGTCCAAAGACGTCTGCAGTTGTATGTTACACATAATTTTGTGGGTTTGGATTTCCAGTTTGAAGTAAAACCAAGTACGAAAAGAAAAACCTGAAAAATAGATCTCTATCAGCACCAGAGGTGTGTTGACATGTTTGAAGCATTAGATTTTCAATTAGTTTATTGATGGCCAATATGTATCTACAAATTAAGATCCTTATACTTAATAATTTAACATTGAAAATCATAGCAAGAAATGCAGTATTGATGATAATATGGTTTGGAAGGAAAGAAATCTTTTGTTTTTGCAACAGTCCTGGTTGTTTATTGCCAGTTAATTTATTTTAAATAGGAATTTTGATTTCTGAAAATATTGACATAATTATGGTTTGTTACATAAACTTTTTATGATTTCCACGCAATAAGACACAGGAAAGTCTTCAAAAGTCACAGATATCTAAAGTATAACTAATCAAATCATTGCTCTTGTCCTGAAAGAATTGACATAGTTGTAACATACAGACAGTAGTGTTTTTAAATGGATGTTTGAAGGTATAGTCTAAAATGCAATGTATGTTCTTCTGTAAGGGAACCAACATCCTTCTTGTTGGTGAGTGCACTGTATCAATTTTTTTGCACCTAAGTGTTTATTCAGCAACTCTCTTTCTGTAGCTGCTTATTACACACAAGATAATATTTGATGCTCACAGTGTAATTTTATTTGTTTTCACTGAACATATGTAAGCGAATATACTGTATTGCAAGCTAGGTTTTTCCACATCTTTTAAAACTACTTTGGTGCAAATTAATTTCATTTACCAACCTCCTTTGACATCGTCTCACAGGTGTTCAAGACAGTTTTCATAGATCATATTTAATGCAGAAATTTTTTGATAACTGTATATTCAGAAATGATGGCAATATTTTTATAATACGAAATTTTTGTAACTGAACAATAACTATGACAATATTTGTTAGTGAATTGAATATGTATTATAACTGAGAAATTTGAGCATTGCAAAAGAAAATGTACTTGTGGCTGTATAATAGTACAAGATTATTCATGTTCAAAGCTATAGTTTACTTCAGCATATATTATGGCTGTCTACTGTGGATGACTGATTCCTTGGTGTGTAAACTGGAAATGATTTTAAACATTATTTAATGTTAAATGAGTGAGAACAGTGGTATAGGTCATGTAGCTCACTGAGAAATTTTGAAACTAGAATTTCTGTAAAATACATATTTTTATTAATTCATCAGTTTTGTAGAAAGTTCAGGAAAACTATAAAGGGAAACCTATTTGTGTGTCAATTGAAGGATACAGAATTTAGAATAGCGTTATAAACTACTGAGTCTTATTTACATGATTCACAAAAAAGATAAGCTGTGTATTTAACTTCATGCATAACATCTTCTTGTCAAAATGGGGATATCAGTGTTGAGGGAACACAGAAAGTAATGAAGTACTAAAAACCTGTTTACTTCTTTGTGTTAGTTTATAAGTGTCTGTTAGTGTTAAAGGTTTTTTTAAAAATCATCATTAAATGTGATAGTATCCAGTTGGAAGATTTAATTGCTTCTTCCTGTGGGGTGGTCTGTGTGTTACATTTTTTACTTATTGTAATGTGAATTACTGTATTTCTGCCACAATGAAGTACCACATTGACGAATGTGCAAGGTATCACATATTTATTTCTCAGTATTTTGACAGTGTGCTAAATTTCTTGAAGCATTAGATTCAAACATCTTAAAATACATTTGAGTGCTTATATGTGTGCCAGAAAATGGTGAGATGTAAATTACTGTTGATGTATACCACTGTTCTCATACATTTTGTAGTACTGAATGGAAAGGTGAATGTTTGATTGCTCACAGTCTCATTGAAGAAATATGAAGTTTGTGCATTTAAGATATATGTGGCAGATGTTGTTATTTGAATTATTGTTTAAGGATGTTACAAAAATAATATTGTTTCTTTTAATTTTACACATTACTACATTGTTGCTAGTGATCTAGGGGGAAAACATATTAAGTGAGATATAAAATACAGTGGATCATCACAAAAATTTCATGGCTGTAAACAGTATGATGAAGTTTATTCACATGTTTGCATCTGTAACTAGTGTAATTCCACACATTTAATTGATTTTATGGTATTGTGTCAGTGATAAGAAAGGCAACGTAAATAGATTTGAGTAAAATCACTGACGTTATAGTGACAGAGAATGTTGCCACTCGTATCTATCCAAAAGAGCATCAAGCAGAATACTATACATAAGAATAAGTTAATCATTTAAACAGTGCAGCATTTACATGTTTCATGACCACACACATAATTCTTGTGGTGACATTAATGGCATTGGAAACAGTTGTTTGCTATTAATAACCATAAAAGCTTTTAATGTCTTTGTTCAGCTGTTTTTAAGTTTTGGGAAAAGTTTTTTGTAGTTTCACTAGACTATTTCCAAATTGTTATCTAGTACATTCATTCTGCTGTAGCATTTAATACATTACTGCTTAATGGAAGAATTAAGAATTAGAATAATGCAGAGGTCAAAATAGGCATTTAGTTTTGTGGTTCAGTGCAATGTTCCTAACACTTAGTAGTGAATGTAACCAGTGCATTAACATATTTGTTTGTAACATATGTGTGTAATTGTACATTTCTTATGAATTATGTAATGTAACTAGTGACAACTTCACTGTGCAGTGGCTAGAGAAACCCCTAAACATTCGTCAGTCTGTTTTGATGTATATTAAAGCAGTTATTTCAATGTAACTATGAACAAGATATCGAACAATGGATCTCTAGGATATGCTAACCAAAGACTGAAGGATGGTGGAAGAAATAGAATTAAAGATATTGGGGTGGAGGGAGGCAATAGAAGTAATTGGTTTTATTGTTACAATTATTTTATTTTTATCCCAGTATTATGCAGGGAACATAAGGCAATTGTCGCTCTTTCCCATGCATAATGATTGAAATAATATGACAACTATCATTTAGCAGAATATCTTGGTCTTTTCTGTCATTTGTTTTCCCATTAAAAAAAAGTGAAGTGATTGACTTTCTATATGGATGTTCATTAAGGTAGATGAGGAGTGTCCATCATCAGTGCTAAATGGGCTGTTAAAATGTAACTGGCAAAGTCACACAAAATGATAAAATATTTCATTAGTGTTAAGTTTCAAGATGATAACTGAACTAGTATAGGTGAAGTTTGACAATACGTGCAAAATTACTGGGAAAGGATGCAGTTCTATTTTAAAATTAATTTGCCTTTTTTTAAAAAAAATCAATTCCCACCCTTATTAGTACTAAGCTATATTTTTCACGAAAGTGCATGATCAAGGAGTGTAATGGAAGAGTTTTCACTCTGTTTTCAGGTTCTTCAGCTGTCCCAATCTGTTTAAATGTCGAACTGTCAACCAGTATATAAAGATTATTGTTTTCAGTCCCAAATAATTGAGCGACTGCTTGTAGGCAGTAAACAACCGCTCTTCGTATAACATTACAGTTCTGTATTTGATAACTGATATATTCTCATATTTATCATACATAATCGTAAGGTTTCTTCAATGAACAGAATACTGTTTTATTGCACTTCAGTAATATGAGTATTCCTTCCAAACAATGTGATTCTCCTTTGTTGCATTGTAAAATATGTATCCAACATTGCTACTAACTATTTTATTACCATAGGTGCAAGACCTGTTTCATTTTAACAAATGCCACCATATGAGTTTTTTTCGGAGCTTATAATTTGTGAAGTGCAAGTATGGGTTCTGTGATGTTTCTCTGATCAAATGTGCATTAGTTTTAGTACTGTATCATTGATATATTCCCCATATATTCCAACTGGTTTCCCTTCAGTTTTCAAGTTCGTGTCATATTAATAGCATATGATGCATCCATACGATGATGATGTATATAGGGGGTATGAGATTCAAATCCCTGCCCAGTCATCCTAATTTACGTGTACTTTGGTTTTCCTGAATCATTTGAGACAAATGCTAGAAGTTACTCGAAAAAGTCCATCTTTGTTCAACTGAGCTAGTGCATAGACTAATGATCTAGACATCTCTCAGATTTTAAACGCTCACCTCCATTAAGGAAGGTATGTTTACACTTTATTCTGTTCTCTAATTCTCATTGCTCTCTATCATTCATTTCCTGTTGCGACATATCTTACCTCCATTCTTTTTGCATATTTCTTATTGAAACACTGTAAATTTTATTTTACATTCAATTTCTCTCTCTCTCTCTCTCTCTCTCTCTCTCTCTCTCTCTCTCTCATGCCTGTAAGTTAACTTACATCTTAATTATGTTTTAGGATACATTATGAAGTATCTTTATTATATCTTGCTTTTGAAATAGTGTGTTGACATTCATTTTCTTTCCTGTATCACGTGTACCTCTTGAACTCTTTTGTATCTTAAAACTGATTTTTGCAGTCACTGTCGAGCCCCCTTGTGAGTTTTCCACCAATCTAACTTAGAAAGTCTGAGATTTAGCTGGGTCTTTTTCTTTTATTGACTGTCGCTGATCTTCTGTTGGTATGTGCTCCATTTATATGTAAGTAAATATGGCAACTAAATTATATTTCAAAAGTAATCTTATGTCTGACCAAACAGTATAAATACATTTAAGGTCCAAAGTAACGTTTTAAGAATGATTATGAACTATTGTCAAAGATTATTATGTTTTTGTTGGTTTGTGGTGATGAGTGTGGGCTAGTAGGAAGAGTGTTGGATATTCATGGTAGTTTCTTGCTACTGTATTGCATGTTTGGTTTTAAATGTCACAGTAACAAATATGTGCAGTTACCAACTAAGTTTCTGCACTACCTGTTGCAAAAATTATTATTATTATTATTATTTTTTTTTCGATCCAAACTGGATGATTAATACCCAGTGTTACCACAAATATTTCTCCTGTAGCCTATTCTCTCATACCATTCAGTATTCTTCTCATAAAATTGTTTCTTTTATGCTGTGATTTGAACATTTGAGATGTATTTTGTATATATATACACATATAAAATATTGTACGAGCCAAAGAAATATGTAAATTTCAGAAACTGAGGAGTTACATGTGTAATAGTCCATAATGCACATATGTATAGCACATTATGAACAAGAGTACCGTACTGTCTAGCTGCAGACATTTGAAAAAGTCAGTTTATTTGTTTCATTGTATTTCAGGGTACAGCAAAGGTTCCTCTCTTATACCATCAGGAAACTGGATTTCTCAGGCCAGTTTTTAGTGTTATCGATGAAATTCATTACAGAACTGATGTTTGCAGTTTATTTTAGTAACAAATTCTTCCATGAAGACAATAATTCAATGGTGTTTTAATATGTAAATTCACTGAGATGTTTATAAAAATTATTATTGTTAAGAGTTGAAATAACGCTGGAACTTACGCAAAGTAAATGACACATCATTTAATTAGCATATTTATATTGATGGAGAAGTGGTATAATACAAAAGCTGTATTTATATTTTCCCTGTACAGTTTGGATTTTGTATTATTTGATGCAGTTTTGTTGTCAATATTATTTATTTTAATTTTTTTTTTATCAGTGGACTAATTTTCTACTAGTTCTTTGCTGAGAAAAATATCGCTCTCCGTTGTTGCATTAGACTGTCAAGTCGCTTGCTATCAATATATTTGTATAACTCTGTCTGTTTTTATTTCATATATTTTATGTACCCAATGAAATTGAACTTGGGTTTATTGTCAATATTGGTTTTATGCATGTGACAGTTATAGATAAGTGTCACTAAGTAACATTACCATAAGAAATCTGCATGTGGGGATGATATTGCGTTTAAGATCAAGCATCCGTTTCCTGTTCTTGCAGAATAAATTTGCTCCTTAACTACAAATGTGTATGTATGTCATATCTTCAACAATGGATTTTTCTACATATTTCACACAATGTTGAATCAATGTACTTTGCTGTTTGTTCAAGTTCTGTCATTACTGTGTTCAAAGTTTATGCTGTGTATGGGATATTTTTGTATTACATGCAAGTACATTGCCTTCTATTTTGCTTCTCAGAATATTAGACAATGCTTATTTCACATGCAGTAGGTGCTTTTTTTCAGCTGATTCAAAAGACAGTACTGCTACATTTTTAGGCACTCACTGTTATTGGAATAACAGGGATAAATGTGTGTACATAACATGAAGGATAAAGTTGTCCTGGTGTCAAAGGGTATGATTAGCTGAAGAGTTCATAATATTTTGCAAAATTTACGTGCTTTTGCATGAGCTCACTTTCATTCGATTTGATTGTGAATGATAAGACTGCTGTTTTGGGTTCGGGGGGGGGGGGGGGGGGGGGGGGGTGGGAGCAGCATGTGTGTAACACTTCTTTGAGTCTCTTCCTTTTTGGCAAAAACCGTTCAGATTGGAAAGCCATTACCCTTCTTCACTTATATGCCTTTTTCTTTTTGCCCCCCCCATATATTGATGTTTCTGTGTGTGGTTATACATCTTGCAAGCCACACAGTTTTATTGCTTAGTATTTTGTGAATTGCTTTTGAGCAGGTAGCTTATGAATTTTTAATTAAATTCTTGCAAAAGATCCTCTTATCTCGTTGTCCAGAGTTTATTTTTCTTCCTTTCGCAGTTGACAGAAAAGAACAGTACTGTTGTGTTCTGCATTCTGCAGCCCATGATGGTCAGTTACTTTTCCTACTGTTGTACTTGCGAAGTATACCTTATAATTTGTAACTTTACTCAGTTTTAAATGATACTTTCAGTGACCATAAAATCCACTAACGCTATGAATTTGTTGACCACAGTCGGGCTCATACTTTTGTTAATACATTATTCATTTCTTGTCAGATGGAAATCTAACTTTTAGTTGTATAACTACTAATCAGTTGTTTAGTAGAAATGGACATCCACATACAATGGCAATAATTGTTTTTGTTGTATCCATGTACTTTATATTCAACATGATAAAATTTATTTCGTACAGAACTTCTTGTAATGTTGCAGTTATTACGTGTGAAAATGTAGTGATGTTTAATTGTAATTAATTTCAGTATTCATAACACTAATTCAGTAGCATTTTTGAAGTAGCTCTTATTTCTTTTTAAATAAAACATATCGTGCTGTTTCTTCTCTCGATTTGCTTTATACTTAGTGAAGTTCCCATCATGCTTTCAAAGTAACTCAAACATTTTGTGTGTTTGTATTGGTTATAATACAGAAACATCCCATACTTCAGCAATATCAAATTTGTACTTGTTTCAATTTTTGTTGTTTTATTATTTGGCATAAACAGCATTGTAATTTAGAGGAAAGAGGAAAATTATTTTGTGACTTGGAGATTCACACCTTTGTGCAATATAGAAAAAGTACAAGAATATTACATTCTTTAAAACTCAACAATATACATATTTCAAGCAAGGAGCAGGGCATGTTCTTTATTGTGTGTGCAACAGTATGTGTAATTTAGTCAGTCAGTATTTATTTGAGAGAAATGCCTATTACATGTGTTCTTAAGGTAACTGCATTGTGTGATTTTTAAGACAGTGTAACAATTTCGTTGTATGTTTTTAATTAAGGAGTGGATTTGGGAACTTTAGTACAACTTCAAATAGTTATGTCTACTTTTTTTACACAAAGATATTTCAGATACTTTTTGAAAGAAATTATACATCAGGGTGCCTATGACTAGTCACATATAGTTATAACTGAAGAAACTAGAGGCTTATGCCAACTTCCAGTCTGATAAATATAAGTAAATGACTAGGGAATTTATAGATGTGTTCTCAACTGTCTCATTTTAATTCTGCACTCTTTTGTGTGTGTGTGTGTGTGTGTGTGTGTGTGTGTGTGTGTGTGTGTGTGTGTGTGTGTGTGTGTTATGAAGAGCAAGAGGAAAAGAAAATATGTCTATTTATATGTTGTGATAATGTACTTAAAATGATTTTGTACTGCTAACTGTGTTACTGATGGAACTGACACAAGTCTTGAGAGAATATTCAAATGTGGCCACCATACTTGCATCAATTTAATGAAACATTAATAGTGAAGGTGCTCTAATTTGTTATATAGAACTTCCTATTTATATATTTTTGTGGTGTTACATTGAGAATATTCTCAATTTGTTCCTTTTTTTGTATTATAGCATGTACGTCAGTATTCACCATTGTAGTTATTTTATACAAAATACATGTTGTTGTGGTGTAAAAATTTAATTGATGTTTACTTTTTGTTCATGGCACTTTTTTATTTGTAGAATGTCTGAACAAATGCTTCTGTGGCTGTGGATGAGATGAATGTAACAAGAGAATGCTAATAAAAGTAGTCTCTGGTATATTTTATTTTGCACATTATTTTTTATGTAAAATATTAAACATAAACTGGTTGCACAGTTATCAGTTGTTTAAATGATCAGCTGAAACAACACATTTACTAATGAAACCCAGTAATCTTTCTCCACTTCTCATCTTACTTTTTTTTAGGATTATTTGTTGGTGATGTGCTGTGATTGGAGAACTGATTACACATTTTAATTAATGACCCCCGATTATTCAAAATACAGTAAGAACAACTTGACTAAGAACTGAAAGGAACAGAAATTAATAATTGTGAGAAAGAGAACTAGTGAAAGAGAATGAGAGGGAAAACGCTGGTATAATACGGACACTACAATGTGGCAATCAGCCGTGAGTGTAACACCCAAGGGGTGTGGAGCAGTGCAGGTGAACAAGCCCCACCCCTTTCTTGTAGTGTTGCAGAGTACACCCATATTTTGTGCCTCTACAAAAGCAGAATTGACAGACAGTCACAAGGATCACCATTCTTTCTGGTTTTGTGAGAGTTGTATTTAAATCCCATGAACGACCAAGATGAGTCTCTCCACTCACTTACTAATTGGGGGAAAAAAGCAAAGAGGAGTATGCAAAGCATTTGGTAACTGCTACCGTACAATCACATGCTAAGGTTGGCAGTGTCATAAATGAAAAATTCAGGTTCGAGTTCTACCAATGTCTCCTTCAACCATAGTTCAAAACACCTCCACCCCATCTGAAACTCCTACGTTAAAAATATCTGCAAAATAGTTAACATAATGATTGCTGCTTATTGTTTTACTGTGTGGAGGTAACATACAATTGCTTGTTTTGAATTATTACACAATGTTCTTTTGTTCATAAAAATATTGTGGAAGTTAACTTATAAAAAGTTTTGCACTATTTCTTCACATCTCTCCACACTATGACTACACACACTATGGACATCCTGTGGTAACTGCAGGATGACAAACATGCTGCTCTACACCCTGCACTCCTTCAGATCTGTACAGAGTACTTAACTTCAGGACCATACACATACTACAGTGTCCTATGCTCATCTCCATATCTTCCATTATTTCCACCTGGAAAACAGTCTGCATCCCCCTTTTGATGAATGATAATAGTTGTTGAGCTCAGGAGAATGACAAGACAGAAGTAGTAAGCTCTATAGATCTTGGGCACATGATTTGCTTGTAAACTGCGTTCCATTGTCATCATGTAAGTAATCTTGAATTTAGTAGTATCCATTACTTACAAACTATTTTTTAACAGCCTTTGTACATAGAAACATATTAATTATGTTTTTCGTGTCCTTGGACAATTTATTATACGATTTTATTCCCTGACAGGAAATGTTTTTACATTTTTGTCTATTTCCCTTCATAAATAAATATAAGTCCAAACTGGTTCTTGTTCATGTTCCATGATTATGTATTAAACTATTAATGAAATACTTGGTAACATTTTACCTTACAAGCACAGCAGATTGATAGATGCATTCTCACACACACACACACACACACACACACACACACAGGGAGAGGGATATATATATATATATATATATATATATATATATCTGTGCACTTATATTGCATTGGTTGAACACACAATGCTGAGACTGCAGTTCAGCTCAGCTGATGGAATGGAGTGAGGGTTTGTGTTGGATGGGTTGGTAGAGGTAGAAAGAAGAGGAGCTAGGTAGGGGTAGCTAGCTTGTGCACAGATGGAGGTGACAGGTGTGTGGGATATGAATGCGGGTGAGAGAGGCAGTGTGTGTATAGCAGCAGAGCCATTGAGTTCATGTTGCACACATTGGTGGCGACGTGGAGGCATGGATGGCAAGGGGATGACAGGACAGAGAGGCTGTTGGATAGAGGATGGAGATGCAAGCTGGTTAAACGGAGATAGGTGCCAGAAGGATTACGGGAGTAAAGGACATTTTTCAAGGATAACTGGCACCACATACATTGGTGGAAAAAATTTGCAACACCAAAACATAATGTAGAGGGATGGAATTTCAGGAATGCATTTAAAAAGTGATTAACATTGCGAGATTACAGGTTAATGTAAATGCAAGATAAGCCATTGCAAATGTGAAATGCTGGTACATTAATAACCGAGGTACCATCCAGACTGTCGAATGCACGCATTGCGTTGTACAGGTGCCGGATGTCAGTTTGTAGCATGGAGTTCATGTCTGTTGCACTGGGTCGGTCAATACAGGGATGGGTCATGCTGGAGTTGTCGTTCAGTGACGTCCCACGTGTTCAATTGGAGACAGATCTGGTGATTGAGCAGGCGAGGTAGCGTGTCAACACTCTGTGTCGGGTTACAACAGTGTTATGTGAGTGAACATTATCCAATTGGAAAACACCCCCTGGAATGCTGTTCGTGAGTGACAGCATGATTGGTAGGATCACCAGATTGACGTACAGTTTTGCAGTTGGGGTGCGTGGGATAATCATGAGAGTACTCATGCCGTCATACGATATCGCACCCAGACCGAAACTTCAGGTGTAGGTCCTGTATGTCTAGCACTCAGATAGTTGGTTGCAGGCCCTCAATTACCTGCCTCCTAACCAACACTCGGCAATCACTGGCACCAACGCAAAACCAGTTTTCATCAGAAAACACAACAGATTTCCATCTGCCCTCCAGCTGTCACTTGACACCACTTAAGTCATAAATGGTGGTGGTTTTGGGTCAGTGGAATGCACATTACAGGGCATCTGGCTTGGAGCTGTCGTTGAGGCTACCTATTTGTAACAGTTCGTTGTGTCACTGTGGTGCGAACTGCTACTCAAATTGCTGCTGTAGATACAGTAGGATGTACTAGAGCCGTACGCTGAACGTGATTATTTTCCCTCTCGGTAATGGCACGTGACTGTTGGTAGCCCAGTTTTCTTGCAATTCTACCTTCTCGTGACCATCACTGCCAGCAGTCGTGTACAGTGGCTCCATTCCTGCCAAGTCTTTCTGCAGTAAAGCAGAAGGAACATCCAGCTTCTCATAGTTCTGTTACATGACTCGTTCAAACTCAGTGAGGTGATAATAAAGGCATCTTTGTTGCCTTAAAGGGATTCTTGACTAAGTCAACTCGCCATGCCCAGTTTCAAAGGTAGCTAATGCTCACAACAGTTACAGCATGTATTTAAAGTAAAACTGATTTGCATCCTCAATGGTGGCATTACTAGCGCCATTCGTTATCTGACTGGGGCAAAATTTGAATAGACATCATATGTCAGATGTATAAGCACACTTACCAACTTTGTTTGTCACACAACTCATTCTTGGTTTTGTGATTTCTTTTCCACCACTGTAGTTCAGAAAATCTGTTACTTGGAGGAGGATCCAGATGGCACAAGTAGCCACTGAACTCTCACATATCGTTCTCTGCAGTGTGTTCTGTCACTGGGTGGTCAACTTGCTCATGACCACTGTTTGGCAAGGGCCATTCATTCTGATGGGCTACTAGTTGGTGGTTAAAAAACTGCAGCAGAGCTGATCCATGACATGGGTGCTCTCACAGGTGGCCCTGACTCTGGAGGGACGGAGTAAGCATGTGATACGACTAGATTAGGAGGCGCTATGTGGGAGAATTGGCAGGTTTTGCATCTTATTTTCCACAGAGATATGACCACTGTTTCAAGTGATTGGGTGCAGCAGTAGCTGAGGGATGGGTGGCCAGCAAATATCACTTGAAGAAGCCTCTTGGGTAGGGTGTCTCTCATATCCAGGCATGATAGTAGATAGGCAAAGCATCGTGTCCAGAAATGAGAGGCATTCTACCCAAGATCCTTCCCACTCCTCCTAAAGTAGTATTCTGCCACCCATCCAATCTACAAAACATTGGAGGATAATGCTCACCACGTCTGTGTCATTTTATAAGCCCCTGGGTCATGCTAAATGATGATAACCTCAAGGAAATTAGCCATCATTTGGTGGTTATAGGTCTACTGAGCTGGGAACTGATGACTGCCACCAGTGCACTGTAACCATAAGCTATGGGTTTGCTTCATCAACCGCCCTGTGTCGTGGTGGTTGAACTTTGTGTGCCACAGAGAAAAGGGATCGTGCCTTAACCATCCAGTTCGCAAGGATGGTAAAATCTCTATTAAAAACCTCCAGTCTGATGGTGTGTTGCACGCTGATGAGATGTATGACTGTTGAAGTGGAATGGTCATTACAGGCAATGTCTGGGATCCTGCTGCACCTCAGTTGTCTAAGGCCTACCCACAAAAGTGAGGCTCTGTCTGGTTGAACACTTAATTCCCTAGCTGCTTGTGGGACTTTCATTTAGGCTAACGTACTTTCCTTTGCTTTCAGCGATTCAGGTGGTCATAGTGCCGTATTAATACCCAAAACCCGAAGAGGTATCATTTGGCTTGTCTACCTGAGATGTCTGTGAATATCAGTGCATTCAATGACATCCTGTGGTAAATAGTGAACTTATCATTGATAAACTTGTAGAAGGTTTGTTTGAAAAATTGTCACTTTTCTACATCCACAAAGTTGTGGAAATAGTTGCAGGACAAGGCTGATAAATGGCATGCTTCTGATAGACATGCCAAAAGCTACCTGAGGAAACAAGTTCTTAAATTCCAAACTACTTGGAGAACATCATATCAGTAGTGAGCTCCACACAGATCTCAGTTGTAAAGGAATTGTGATGTGCTAGGACATTATAGATATGAATACCAAAGAACTCCAACAAGAATGGGGAAGCACAGGGTTCACTGAAGTTTAGAATGTTGTGGAAAGGGTTGGCTCCTAAGCTCCAGGAGTCTGCATTTTGTTTTCTGATATTCAGTACTAAAATTGCCAGAATATATTAAAGCAGGCTATCTCCACATGAACGTTAGACCCTGTCCAATGCGGCACTTTTAAGTATCAACATTTTAGTCATATCGCCATAGATTTCAACGGTCAGATTATTTATGGAAGAGGAGAAAAAATTCAGGATATTAAAGTGACATTTTGTCTGCTTGTGTCTGTGTATGTGTGGATGGATATGTGTGTGTGTGCGAGTGTATACCTGTCCTTTCTTTTCCCCTAAGGTAAGTCTTTCCGCTCCCGGGATTGGAATGACTCCTTACCCTCTCCCTTAAAACCCATATCCTTTTGTCTTTCCTTCTCCTTCCCTCTTTCCTGACGAGGCAACCATTGGTTGCGAAAGCTAGAATTTTGTGTGTATGTTTGTGTTTGTTTGTGTGTCTATCGACCTGCCAGCGCCTTTGTTTGGTAAGTTTCATCATCTTTCTTTTTAGATATATTTTTCCCACGTGGAATGTTTCCCTCTATTATATATATATATATATATATATATATATATATATATATATATATAAAAAAAACTTGTGTTGACACTCAGAAGTTGCCAGCTGAGCAAAATACGTTTATCACCAGTTGTCAAGGTAGCTGCAAATGAACACAGCAAGTCAAAAAATCTAGCCCTCTTATATCCGAAATAGTGGTAGCAGCTGAACCTAATGTCAGCAAGAATAACAGTCCCTGACAGCAGGCATAAGAAAATAACCAAATACATATTTTTGTTAAAACAGATTAAAACCAACAGTCCAAAACAATCTGGTCCAAAGACATGAGACAATGTAGCCTTGGTCCTGTCTGATGGATTAGGTGATGACCATAATATTGATGGTACAAATGAATAAGCCTCCCTGAGGGAGCCAGAGTCCCCCCACAAGTAATCTCTCACTCCTTTCTTTCCAGTTCAATCTCCCCACTTTGGGTGAATGACAGAGAAAGACAGGCAAACCTCATTGTTAAGATGGCTTCTATAATACAGTGAAACCTGAAAGAGTCCAGGACACATTTGGAGGAACTACGTCTCTTAGTGTGGAGTAGATCAGTGTGTGGATACAGGTTGCTACAAGTTCTGGAAATCAGGAAATCTCAAATGTGTCAGGGAAATTAAAAAAATACATATATTCTCATTTTTATCCTAAATGTTTTGCTTACTGAGACGTCCTGCATTGTCACTGGCTGGGTGCAGCTGAGTACATGTGCCACTTCCTGCTCCTTCATTCCTGCTGCTTCTCCTCCCTGCCACTCCCCTCAGCTTGCAGTCAGCACACCCACCACTTTTGCCACTAGCCTAACAGCTGCTGAGGAGAGGCCGGGAGGTGTGAGGAGTGGTTTATTTGTATCTGATCCTCAGAGACTAGACGCAGCAGCTGGAGATGGCAGTCATGTGTGTGTGAGTTGTGTCTGAGGGGTTGCGTAAATGTGTATGTGCTCTCATTTTCTGACAAAGGCTATTGCCGAAAATTTTGTTGTGAGAGAGTGATTGTCTTTTCTACGTATCTGTCTGCAGCCCCGCGATAATTTTTATGGTGAGTTTCTACCTATACTCATTATAATTGATTCTCAGTGTATTTGCACAAGTTATCTGTTGCCTGGATTGATCACTGCTTTCTCATTTCATCAATGTGCTGTATGAGACTAATGAATAGCTGGCCACATAAGTGGATTTCCGCAAAGGGCCAAAACTGCAGGCCATTTTTGTGGTTATCTCTAACGGATCGGGCCTGCTGATCTGAAGCTCATCATTTCCCACCAATGTGCAGGCCCTGCCTATCGATCTAGTCTCACCAATATGCCCACAGGCTGGGTCTGCTTGTATGTGGTGTAATGCGATTGATTTTCATGGTTTATCCATGAACTGAGGTCTGCGGTGCTCCTCGGCAGGCCAGAGGCCATGAGCGATGGATTTCTGGAATTGCAACTGTCTCACTGCAAGTACGTTGTACAGTGCGGCGTTATATAGACATTTTATTTATTTTAGTACATTTTGGCACTTTGAAAATAGTTTATATATTGGAAAGTAGGGACAATAAGAAGATTGTGGCAGTCACTGGTGATTTGTACACTACATACTCATATATTTCTCGAAAGAAAACTCTTACAATTCCTATAAAATTATAGATATAACACAGTGGGTAATAACTAATAATAACAAACATAGCAGAAACAACATTTTATTGGCAGTCACCTATGGTGTTAGTTTACACAACTCTTCCGTGTCTTATACTCTTCTTTCAAGAAGCCTACTTTTTTCTGAGGTTATTTCTGAAATCACTGGAGGTATTTTAAATCAGTCCTGCAACTCCAAGGAAATGTGTATTTATGTCAAATGTGTTTTGTTTTATTGAAATAAAATAACATTAGTGGTCTTAATGAAACACACACACAATTTGGCTTGCTCTCTTCGTTATAAAAGATTTCAATGTTAGCACTTAAGATGTTTGCTCACATCGGGAAATGCCATCTGCTTGCAATTTTTTTTTTAGATTTTTGGTACCATTTTTTCATTCTACTGGAAGATGGATTTGAAACACCTACACTTACTATAAAGCAGCCACAGACAATATGGCCACACAAAGAAATAATTTTTTTTCTGAAACTTCATTTCAGATTTTATTGATTAGTTTTATAACAACACTGCAGTTCACAGTTGGAATACTGTTTAGAAATTTTTCAGCATCTCTTTGTACACTCTATGTCTTACATTCTTGTTTGTGTGGTGTTCGTGTGTCAGTTTTCACAAAGGAGGTATTTCACAGTACAGTTATATGTTTTCAATATGGTCTCTGGTCCCGCCCCTCCATTGTATTTGTAGCGATTAAAACTTGCTGTCTCTGAAAGACTACTCACTCAGAAGTGGCTAATTTTGAATAACAGCTACATTCCTCATGTTTCCTTGTTAAAATTTGCTTCCTTAGGCAAAACAAGACAGGGTTTGCACAATGCAACTTCATTAACATCCTAATGCACTTGCAGTTGTGACAAAATCCTGAAATTGTGCTTTATTAAGTGAGTAAATGTGGTCAATTCAGGTCAAAAATTTGTGAAAAATCACATTTTCGGTGTAAAACGAGCGTATAATTTCTTTACTAATCTTGTTGCAAAGCCACAATGATTCTCATTTCAGCACCTATCAAAAAGACTAAAAAAATTACGACATTCCATTACACAAGTCTACAGTTACTTGTATACTGTGGTAGATAAGAAAATTCCACCTGCTTATCATGTAGAAAAATACTCAAATATTTACATGCTATAATTTACCAAAATCTCATTTTGATAACTCACACCGTTTATGGGGCATGAGGAACGCTGTGAATATTTTGCTCTCGCATTCTGTGGGTGCAGTCTCAAGGTTGGGTCTCCACAAACACACAGGCAGGATTGCAGGTGTCAAAGCACCTGCCAGAAATATCTGTGGCACGGGGGGAAATCCATTTTTTTGTGTGCCATCTCGCCTTCAGAGGTGTGCCAGTTTTTGATTGGTGCAGGAGTGTTGTCAACAGCTTTCCATCCTCAGTCATTGGGAGCTCATACAATGTTCTAGTAGTATATCATGGTAAAACCAAGCAAGGTAAAATGCAGTGCTAAATCCCTAGAGGTTTGAGGGCATCAAGGCCCACAAGATATCAGAGTTCCAGCTGTATTGCACAGTATGCAGTAAGTCTTTCGCTCTCAGAAACATGGAGAAGATGGCTGTAATCAGCCATGTGGGAGCAGCTAAACAATCCAAGGCAGTCCCGGCAGTCAAGAAGACAGTGGATATTCACCTTTTTCGTGAGTCCTCGGTAAGTGAACTGCTACAGCTATTAAGTGATGCATAGACTCTTAAGGCTGCACAAAATCTCACTGACCATAAAGGAATTTTATTTCCAATGACTGCATTGTTTTTTTACCCTGCTGTGTTGGTGGTGCATTAGGCTATTAAAAGGATATTCCAATAATTCGTTGTTCAAACTGGAAAACCTTACCAACAGAGTGGTGCTGAGAAATGACCAATAGACTTTGGCATTTTCAATATGCCCTTGTGCAGCTTTATGTAACCTATCCTTTTCAAATGTCTAGTTTTGGCATTCATTGAAACTTGCCACTGTTTTTTCAATGAAGAGGCAGGATCAACAGGGTACGACTGACCGCACTGCTTTCTCAATGTTTCTGTTCTTCTTGCTTCCTCTTTAGATGAGGGATCTGATTTTATTAATCTCTTCTTCATTGTGTGTGCATTCTGAAATCAGACATACTCATCTGTTGACAACCACTGTGTTCCCCTGATAGTACATACCTACCAACTCTCAATTTAGATGGGAGACTACTGATTTTTAGCTTTTCCTCCCGCCTCCCAATTATTCCATTACTTCTCCCAATTTTTGACTAATGATCATCAAACTTAAGATGGTTGTTGTGAAAATCCATGATTTTGGTTTTTGGCCAATGTGGGAAGTCCTTTGTTTATTTGTCTTTTTAATCGATGTACTTCTGAGTTTGTAGAAATCAGAAAGTGCAACCTGTTATAGATTGTATTTTTTTCCTCTTTGCTGCGCATTTTGTAGAATGTATACCCATATTGCTCAGTTTTTTGGTCTGTTTGGACTTGCGTTTATGTGTTGCCATTGTGCTAGTGTTGCCAAGTTAGTGGTTTTCCCACTAAATCTGGTGGTTTTAAGTACCTGTCTAGTGGCAAGTGGGCATTATGGTAGGTTTCCAACATATTAGTGTGGTTTTATGGCAAAATTACTTTTAAAAATCACTTGAACCATTCAGCGTACAGAATGTAGCACTATTTTGTTTATTAACGTCCACTAGCTCCTGAATTTATATCACCTAAACATTTATAGTAAATGGTATTCTGTCTTTGTTCTTGTATTGTTATGCATTCTAGTATTATTAATAAATCTGCAGCTGCATGCATTGTGCATATCTATAATACCTGGACATTATTTTAACAGTAAAGTAAAGGCACAGTATGTCCAGAAATGGTGTGCTGAATGGCTACACGTAGTACATTTGCAAACTGATTAGAAAGAATTTTTGGCAACAACACAAGAGCATACTGCATATTTTCTCATAGTATTTTGCTAACACTTTATGCTGACATATAAGCCATAGTGACACAAAAAAACACAAGACAGCTGCAGCATCCTCAACAAAAATACCTCTCAAAACCTTGAAAGAATCTTTAGGCTTCACTTGCAGTTTTTGCCATTGTGCGATTATATTGCGTGGTCACTTACATGAGTTGTATGTAAGTAAATGGAGACAATGATGTTGCCAGAAAACTTCAGATACATAGAACAAAGTGTAATGCAGTTATAAAACATATACTAAGTCCCTATTTTGTGGAAAATTTGCAGCAAAATATTGGTGACAGCACGAATAAGATTGTAACTGATGAATCAACAGACATTAGCATGATGAAATTTTCAAGAATAACAATAATATATTACAGTGCTGCAACCAATGCAATCATTTCAACATTTTCAATCTGTTTTCTTGGAGCAATATTGCAACAATTTCCACGCATTATTATTATGTGAAGGAAAGAACCATTGTTTGCTTTTTATAATCTTTATCTACATGACTAGCCTGCCATTCACTTGTAAGTGCCAGGCAGCGAGTTCATATACCATTTTCAGATTATTTCTGCACCATTCCACCTCAAACAGTGTGCAGGGAAAACAAACACCTAAATCTTTCCATTTGTGCTGCAATTTATTTTATTATGATGATACTTCCACACTATATAGGTGGGGTCAAGAAAATATTTCCATATTTGAAGGAGAAAGTTGGTGATTGAAATTTCGTAAATATCTCTCGTTGCAACAAAAAACACCTCTGTTTTAATGATTGGCACCCCAACTCATGTACCATTTCTGTGACACTCTCTCCCCTATACCGTGATAATACAAAACAAGCTCATGTACTGTTTCTGTGACACTCTCTCCCCTGTATTGTGATAATACAAAACAAGCTGCCCTTCTTGGTCGTCTGATGTTCTCTGTCAATCCTATCTGGTAAGGATCCCATACCATGCAGCAGTATTCTCACAGAGGGCAGACAGGTTTAGTGTAGGCAGTCTAATGGATTTGCTGCATCTTCTGAGAGTTCTGCCAACAATGCAAAGTCATTGGTTCTTCTTCCCCACACATTATCGGTATAGTCTTTCCAATTAAAGTTGTTCATAACTGCAATGTGTGGGTATTTAGTTGAATTGACAGCCTTGAGATTCAAGCTATTTATCTTCTAACTGAAATTTGATGGATTTATTTTAATACTCATGTGCATGACCTCACACTTTTCTTTATTTGGGGTGAACTGCCACTTTGTGCTCGATACAGATATCTTGTCTTTGCTGACATGACATTTGAATATCACATGGTGGGAAAATTGATGTTTCAAACCACCAATAGAATGTTAAGTTTGTGAGTAATTTTAAAAAAAAGGAAATCATTGTTAAAATTAATTAAATCATTAAGAGTTTGCCAATTAATCTCACTGACCATTTAGTGAACTGATCAGGAAAATGTTACCGGATAGCAATATAGCGAAAAAATACAGATCTGCAAGAATGAAAACTGTCGCAATCATAGGAGAAATGGACAAGAAACAGCTCAACCTAGTACCACAGTTGAACTACGCTACAGATAACTTGTATGGAACAGATGCTTTTGTTAGTTCCAGTGTCATTATTTGTATTTTTATAGCCATTATATAGTTTTTGATGTCCCAGAAAAAGACTTAACATAAGTTGTCTCAGGGCTATACTAAAAATGAGCTACATTTTTTTTTAACTGCATCTCCCAATTTTGTAATTTTAAAGGTTGGCAGGCATGTAGTATCACAAGGGTCACGTCATAGTTCTGTTTGGGTATTTGATTGTTTTCAGGATGCCTGTACTTCTTGATCACGCTCCATGTCATGTGGCGAGATAACTGGGCATAATGAAGATGCTCCATTGATGCTTGATAAGATCGCAGTTATTGGTGAATCAAAAAGCTGGCAGTTGACGGTCAGTTTGTTGACCTCCCAGCCATTGCAGCTCAGCATCGCCTCCACCACTGCCACTCATGTTGTGTCAACTAACAGTTGTATTGTCACCTCCACCACTGTCACTAATGCTGCACTGGCTAGCAGTCATATTTCAAAGTACATGATCCAGGATGATGTTACAAGGGCTGAAATATTATGGACTGTGCAGGCTGTTGAAAGTCATATGTCCTTTCCTACGACAGGGAAGCAAACTACTTTGTTCCCTAACAATAATTAGCTAGTAAGATGTAGCTTGGGCAGACCAAGACATTATACAGTATTGTTCATGGGTTAGCTCCACAGATCAGGAAAAATATTCTTGAAGATCTCGAAGGGGACATTCCTTTTGTAATCTTATTTGATGAGAGCCTTAACGAGGTGGCTGAGTTGCAGCAAATGGATATTGCTCTCAGATATTGCCACGAAGTTAACAAACAAGTTGAAATTCTCTATCTTTCATCTGCATTTTTAGGCCATATCACTGCTGCTGATATGTTGGATGGTTTTAAGATAGAAACTTCTGATCTAAATCTTGCCAACATGCTTCAGGTATCAATGGATGGGTGTAATGTCAATAGGGCATTCTTGAAGGATTTGTGTCTTGACCTGAAGAGTATTCATGGGGACAGTGTGTCAACTTTTATTGTTATGGGATCTTGTCGTCTTCGCACAATTCATCAGAGTTTCAAGAATGCAGCCTTAGAAACTAACTGGGGTGTTGTATCTTTTCCGCAATCAATTTATAATGTAGGCTTCTTGCAATGACTGCAACCAGTCACCTTTCATTTTGTTCTCAAATTTTTACTATCCCATTACCTGTTTTGAACCACCTAGTGATTTATTGAATCTGCCAGAAAATCAGTGTGTGATATTAAACTTGAGAATAAAGTTGCTCTAATTTTTGCAAGAGACATGAACTGAGATCACGCTGTATGGCCTGAGCTCAGAAAAGTAAAAGTGCCTGCCAAAGATATTTTAATTTTCAGGACTTAGTACAGGGACTTCCTGATTGAATCTCCTTCTAAACTCAGCTTTGACTTACAGCATGTGTAGATACATAAGCTTTTGTGATTCTGTTGTGATAAATAGCAGCCCAAGAACTAGCAAGTCTACAATGTTGAAGGCTTTGCAGGAATTCTTTTCACAGGATTGAACAAGTGCTAAGGATTGTAATTAAGTCGAGAAAGACTTTATGCATCTTCTTGATAAGGAGGTATTTTTGGATATCTGGACAAACTACAGGAGGACTAAAATGAGAATTGATTACTTTTGGAGAGACGTACTGGATGGTAATACCAACTGTCCGCATTTGTATAGCTTTCTTCAAAAGGGTCTCATTCTCAGCCATGGTGAAGCCTTTACATTAAGAAAGAGTGTATGATAGTCAACCAAGAAAGTGAGTCATTGGTAGCCATATGTCAAATATATGATGCCCTGAAATCAAACTGGTGCGGTCTTCAAGATCAATTTTAACAAGAGAATGATTCTGGACTATTGGAATGCTCAAGATTGGTATGGTGAGGCTTTAAAGCAGAAGCAACATGAAGAAGCCAAAAGAGCTAGATGGAAGACGTCCATCGTCCAGCAAGTTAGAGAACCGAGGTCAAAAAGTTATGGATACTGACAGAAAGGGCCACTGTACTGAATGGAACTGAGGAAGAGATTCCTTCTCTCACAAAGGAGTTTTGACTGGTTTTCATTTATTGATTTGAATTGTTTGTTTGAGAAAATACAGACTATTGTTATTTGCCAGAGAAAAGTCATTAAATGTACCCCAGTGCTCTTCTTGTTTTTTAAAATTTAATGTTATATTATTCATCATCTTTCTTTTATGTCTGTCTTGTCTGGTGCATCATCTTGCCTGGAAAGTTCATAAATCCTATATGGTAGGAGGAAGGTATTACCAAAGTAAGAATCCTAATGAAAAATGTGACTGAAAAGACCTCTGTTTACCTTTTCATGTTCAGTTTATCAGGCTTCTCAGGATATGAATATGTGCTTTATACACTTTAGTTTGTGTTCATTTTTTTGAAACCCTCTTGTAACATTTAGTGCCAGAATCTTGACTGTAGCAGGCAGGCCATAACAATCTGTACTAATTTAGGGAAATAGTGGCCAGGCAGCTTATGTGCCAGATGTAGACAGCATACATAATAAGGAAAATTCATATAGAAATTAGTTACAAAATGTCTGACATAAACTGATACCAAACAGAATTTCAAGGCATGTATCTTGAAACATTTGTTACTCCATTTCCATTAGTTGTGAAGCAGCCTCTCAATCATTTTGTGGATGATCCTTTTACTTGACAGCCTCTTCAAGCACGTGTCGTTACTGACATCACTGCTTCTGTCTGTCAGTATGCATCTCAACTTTCCAAATTCAATTGGAGTTCTATGTGAAAGTGTAAATTTGTGTACTAACCCAACAGACACTTTTAATCTGTCAGGAGGGTGTGTGATAACCGATAATCTTCTGTGAAAAGAGAGATGTATTCTGACGAATAATTTTTGATGCCATCTCAGCTGCAATATTTTCCCTCAGCCCATTATTTTAAAAATGACTTATTTGGTTTGAGACAAAAAATGTAGTAAATCAGCATAGTTAATGCATAGGTGAATTTCCACTCCCAACAATGTGTTACAAGGATGTGTACTATAGTATGATTTGAATTGTTGTTAAAAATTCTTATTTTCTTACTTAGCAACTTTTCAGCTGTATGATGTTGAGCAGATAAACATTCAATATTTGGTGAAAGTTAACTTCAAGTACAAATTTTAAATTTCCTATGCCTGCACCTAATAAAATATGTAATAACCCTTGTATACAAAGATGAAGAAATGTACTGTTATTATTTTTATATGCATGCCCTCTTCTATTACTTTAGCACTTGTGTTCCATTTGCTTAGTCCTCCAGTCACAGATGGTAATTATTGGGGTTGCTGGTAATTATTGGGGATTGCAGCTATATAAAAATACACACACTATCTTTAAGACTGAATATAATGGCTGAATCCTTTGCTCATTTTATATATGCAGTCTGTTTTCTGACATCTTAAAATTTGTTTGAAGTTTACATGAAAGGACTGAATGTTTCACATAATTTGCTGAAAATAACATAATTTTCACATATTGTAACACCTAATGATATGGAAAAACTTTTGTTTCATTTTCATGTAATCATAAGATTGTCAGCACTTTAGATATAAAAGCAGTTTTGACTAACTTCAAATTTGTTATTGATTTTAATCTCATGAACAGTTTTCTGTTCATATTAAATACTTTCACTGTGATTCAAACAATTCATATGATGATTTGATGTCATCATATGTGTTTAATAGGTTTAACTCTGTAGAAAATATGTTTTATCTTTAAAAGCATTGATGGAAGCTATCACATGGTCTGAATATAAACACCTTAAAATCAGTGTTCAACATGATGTAAGAGATTTTGTAGTGGTGAATTGTAATTAAATATTGGATTCTGCCATAAAAGTTTCTTTTAAATGTATGATTTCATAATATGTCACTGCTATAGCTATTAGATGAAAAACAATACAAGCAAAGTAAAATTTCTGTACACACTTTAATTCTTTGCTTTGATAAATGTGTGTTTTTAAGAATACATCATAGATATCCAGATCTGTGTCAATATTTGTTCTGCACTTGAAGAGGACTGGTATTTTTGTAACATTTTTCTAGAGTATTTTACAGTATAATGTTCACCATCTGTGTATTTAAAAATTGAATAAATCAACTAAAAAGTAAGCTAATAGTAACAGAAGGAAAGTTCTTGAATAAAATGTTTTTTGTCTCAGTTTTTTCTAATTAAGTGTCAGCAATTACGGGATTGCTGTTAATTCAAAGTTAGAATTAACTTGTTAATAAAAACAGAAATTGTTCATCTAAAATGTCTTTCATTTACACAACTTACCTGTTTACTTACCCTTCAGACCATAAATCTTGTAAAAGAAACAACTTGCTGCTCATTCAAAACTAGAGGGTTAATAACACATTTAGAAATACAGAAGCCCTTACCATTTTTTGCCAACTTAACATCTTTACTTACCCTTGAGATCTCAAAATTTGTCAGGGAAAAATGCTAAAACTTGTCTGAAAATCAGAGAATATCACTTGGGGAAACTTTTGGCAACCCTGGAATGTTTCTAAGAAACATACTGTAAATTCCCTGACACCCCTGAATTACATGGCTACACACTCTAAAAATAGAATGACCTAAGTGGAGAGAGAGCTGAAAGAGAAGTGGCTATTTTTGTAAACAATCCGTTCCACTTGTTACTTCTCTCCCTCATGACCAGTGTACAAGCGGCTGCTGTAACCATTCATGTGTGTCGTTTGTAGACATTATGTCCACTCTACCTGCCCCCATATGAGGTGCTACACGACCAGGCTCACTGTGACCACCGTAGTCTGATTCCCCCACTCCACACTGCAGCCTATGTGGTGATTTTAATGCATACAATATGCTTTGCGATCACCTGCCCCAGGGATTAACCAACTGAGAGCCATCTCATGTGCATGTTTGTTGAACAAGGGACAGAGCATGTACTTTTGTGCTGCAACAGGGCCATTCACTGCTATTGATCTTTCACTATGCTCTCCAGCCCTCATGCACACTGCTCTGTGGAAACTGATTGATGATTTGCACTCAAATGATCATTACCTGAACTGAATTCAGAGCCAGACAGAGTGGTGTATGAAAAAAAAACCTGTAAAGCAGACTGAACGATTTACTGCCAACTTGCTGTGTTTCAACATTGTGACGATGTCCAAGAATGACTGGATCATTTTACCCAAATGATCCACCATGCCACTGATGCAGTCATGTGTTACGTTTCAGGCCTGCTGAAAAGTAAGCTGTCCTTTGGTGGAGTGATGAATACCACGTTGCAACAGGTCAAGGTGGGTGCCTGTGCATCTGTTCAAGTCCCGGCCAACTGGAAAGAACCATGCACCCTTTCGGGTAGTGAAAGAGAAATGTCAGCAAATTATTAGGGTAGCAAGAAGAGATCATGGCAACAGTTCTGACCACCACAAACAGTCCAACTAAAAGTACAATTGTGCGGGAGGTTATGAGGAGGGTCTGTGGAAGAGGTGGTCAGTGCCCAGTGGCTGCTGTAATATGGAATGGAAGTCTCCAAACCAGTCCCCAAGATGTTGCTAAGGCTATGACGATCTATTTTGTCATAGTTACAGTCACCGCCAATCAGGATACAGCTTTCTGTCACTGCAGAGTGACTGCTGAGGGGAGCAGTTGAGACTTCTGTTCCACCACTGATGAAGGGGACAACTGTCCCTTTTACATGTGGAATCTGGATTCTGTGCTGTGTGCAGCTTGTGACATGTCCCCCAACCATGATAGGATCCATTACAGTATGCTGTGACACCTGATAGAGCAAAGCAAAGACATCATCCTCTCTCTTTTTAATGTCATTTGGGCGTCAGATCCATTTGTCAACTCGTGGCGAGAGGCAGTTTTAATGCCTCTATTAAAACCTGTGAAAGATCACAAATGACCAAATAGTTGTCACCGAGTTTCCCCTCACTAGTTGTGTGGGGAAAACATTGGAGCAGATGGTCAACTGTTGCTTGTCTGAATCTTAGACTCCAGGCAGCTCCTTAGTCACTTTTAGTGTGAGTTCAGGAAGTGTATATCCGCTTTGATTTTGTGTTTTATTTTCTGACCAGCGGGCTGCAGCTGACTTGCCGGCAGATCTGCCATCTCTTTTAGGAAACACTCAAAAGAATGTGGTTAAAGTTTTAAAGTTCTATGACTTGTCCAATGATTTTACCAAGGTTTTAGGGAGAAGGTCTTAATTTGTTCACAGAGTGACTGGCTCCCCCATATTTTACGTAAGTGGCCAGCCAGTGACAATTTCCTGTGGCATCCTTGATACTCCTTCCTCATTTTATTTTCTTATACATAATTTTTCATCTGTTCCCACTTACTTTGCATGTATGCTTCCATTTTACTAAATTTCTCCACATTCGTTTCCCTTAAAACACACACACACACACACACACACACACACCCTTTGATAACTTAGCCATATTGGAGGCACCTATACAACACACTTTCCTGTGTTAGCATCACTTCCTGGGAAATTTTTTGACATTGAGGAGGCATATGATACCACTTGGAGGCATGTTATTCTCAGGCAGCTCCAAGAATGGAGTTTTTGAGGATTTCCTATCTTCATATGGTCCTTTATCTAAACCTGCTGTTTTAGATTGGTGACATCCTGTCTGACTGCTTTGAGCAGCAGAATGGTGTTCCTCAAAAGAGTCCTTTAAGTGAGATTGTTTTTTCCATAGCTATTAGTATTATCACATCTGTTGTTAAATATCCTGTCCAGTGTTCTTCGTTTGTTGATGGGTTCTCTTTCTCTTGATCCTCTTCAATCTTTGCAACAACTACTCACTAGTTGCAACTGACACTTCAGTTGTTGGATGAATGGGAGTAGAGTTGTTTTAAATTTTCAACCAAGAAGTCTGTGTGCATTCTTTTTAGCTATTCAGACTGTGTTTTAAACTTTTCTGAGTTGAAGATGAGGGACATTATTCTTAATTTTAAAGACATAATGGCGTTTCTGAGCCCCATATTTAACTCTAAACTAACATGGTTGCTAAAAGCACTCAGTATTTTAAACTGTCTTAGCCACAATTCTTGAGGAGCAGATTGGACTTGCCTGCTATAGTTTTACAGGGCCTTTGCATGATCTCAGCTTGATTATGAATGCACAGTGTATGGTTCTTTGTGACAAACTTATTTAAAAGTGTTGGATGTGGTGCACCATGAAGAAATTCAGCTGGCCACTGTGGCCCCTGCAAACCAGCCCCGTAGTGAACCTTTGTGCTGAGACTAGTGACCTGCAACAGGCGACAACTTCACGTCGTGCATCTGGAGTAGATCATCACCTTTGCTCCTACACAAGAACTGATGAATTTGATGAAAGACTGCACTCGAAATTTTTCGTTTGTCTCTGTTTTTAACTTTTTTGATAGACATCACTGTTTCAGAGTTGTGTACACTAATGAATCACAACAAGGGGCTCCATCATGTGTTCAGTCATGTTCCATAACTGTGTCATAAGAATTTGCCTTTGCTGTCACTAAACTGTATTTTCCACAGAGCTCCACACGACCCTAAAAGCACTGGAGCAAATGAAACATCTTCAGGCGGACAGTTTCTCATATGCTCCAATTCCCTTAGTGTCCTACAGTCATTGAAGCACATGTATGCATCAGAGAGAATAGACCATCTCGTACATGACCAGCTGTACGTCCTACGGCAGTAGGTAAGGAAGTGTCATTCTGTTGGGCACCACGTAGGAATCTGGGGAAATGAACAGGCAGAATAAGCCACCAAGAAGACCCACAGGGCCCATAACATTACACAATCTGCCATTTCCCTGCAGATTGTCATTTTGCTGGTGAGTCACAGAACCATGCAATTGTGGCAGGAGGAGAGGCTGGCAGCGATGGAGAATAAGCTGCACTTGGTGAAGCGAACTACTGGTGAATGATGTTCCTCATGCTGGTCACTCTGGTGGGATGAAGACGCCCTTGCCCATCACAGTAGTGAGTACTGTCCCTTGATGCATGGCATTTTACTCTGGTGGGAGGACTGGAGTGTCCTCCAGTTGTGATTCCTGTGGCATGCAAGTTTCTGTATACCTCATTTTAACTCGGTGCATTTTATTTTGTGAAAATATGGCAGAAGAAATTTTTTTAAGGGGATTAGTCCTCTACTTTAGACAAGTGTGATCAAGCTTTCAAAATTTTGTGACTGGTCTTGACTATGGCATACTCTTTTAGGTTGGGAGAACGAAAGATAAAGAGAGAGAGAGAGAGAGAGAGAGAGAGAGAGATCTGACGATGTGATTTGCATTCAAGTTCATAAGATGGACTTTATGTTTTTATTTGCAGTTGCCTTTTCAATAATTTTGTGACCTTCTGTCTCATTACAATGTAGGAGGGGTCCTGAAGACCGTACTGGCACATCCCCTCACCACCATATCATCATCATCATCATCATCATCATCATCATCATCATCATCATCATACAAAACATCCTTGACCATCCCTACACCACTTCCACTCCCAGTCCCCTTGCCATAGAGGACATATTGCAGTGAAATACCCAGGTTACAAAGACCTGCCTGATTCATCCATCAAGCATATTCTGTTCTAGTGCTGATACAGGCTTATCCTGTCCCATCCAAGGCCGGGCCAACTGTGGAGCAGCTTTGTCATATACCAGCTTTGCTGCAACCTCTCATGACATTTTATGTGGGTATGACCAGCAACCAGCTGTCCACCAGAAGGAATGGCCCATGCGAAACTGGTCTCAATTGCAGAGCTGACTGCCCAATGGCAGGACACACTGCAGAGCATATTGTGCTCAAGTTCAATGACTGCTTCACAAGCCTTGCCATATGGATCCTTTCCTCAGCACCAGCTTTTTTGAACTACATATATGAGCATTATCACTGCAATACATCCTTCACTCCTGTAATTATTCTGGCATCAATCACTGCTAAACTACTTGCGCCCACATCCTCTAACCAACAGTCACCCCATCCCAATCCATACACCTACGTCATCACTACTGTGTGTAGCTTGATCACTGGCTCTGCCACACGTGTACCCACTGCCTTTCCCTCCCACACAACTTCTACTGATTAATTAATAATTTTAAGAATCATAAGTATGATGGAAATTTGGTGGCACTGCACAAGAGGCACAACATAGTGCATTCACTCGGGAGCGTGTTTCTCAGGTAATTTACGCAGAGGACGCACACTCCGGACAGTCATACTTATGATTTCATATGTAAACAAAAAATATGTAACGCATATTGGATGATATTTCTTCTAGCCTTCAAGTTATTTAACTCTCCCTTTCTTTGAAAACAATGTTACAGCATCCTGGTTGCTCTGCTTAAATTTCTTGCTTCGCTGCAGTAGTACAGGCACTGGTGAGACAGACAGATAGATGGATTAGGTGAAATAAAGAACTAATAAATGGCATTGGCTTATTACTATAAGAATTAATGTATTTCGCATTATTAGTGAACTAAACAGAAATTCACATCCTCTCTCTATCATGGATGAGAGAAGAAGACAGTACAATATCAAGGAAACATCCAAGAGGAGTTTTTACAAAACATAAGAAAATTAATGTTCTTCATTTTTTTCTTGATATCTCAACAGGATTGATGGCTGTGGATGTACAGCATTTTAATCTTTGCCGTAAACTATTTAGATGAATTAACAGATAAAAATAAACAGAGAAAAACAAAACTTATACCCATACATGTAAACTAGGGTAAGTCCCAATACAACTGCCCCCTACTGCATACTGGTGTCGTCCACAATTACTGGACAACAGTACACAGTTGTGGTGTCCTTGTCACATACAGTCATACCACATTAAAATTTATTTTCATTTATAACTTATATTGTACCTTTAGTGTGACTGAGGTTTAAAATACCTTTATTGATAGCCAAACTTATTTTAATGTATACTGTAGGTATGACTGCTTCACAAGCCTTGCCATATGGATCCTTCTGCCTACAGGAAAATTAAAGAGACCTTTGGAGATAAGAGAACCACTTGTATGAACATCAAAAGCTCAGATGGAAACCCAGTTCTAAGCAAAGAAGGGAAAGCAGAAAGGTGGAAGGAGTATATAGAGGGTTTATACAAGGGTGATGTACTTGAGGACAATATTATGGAAATGGAAGAGGATGTAGATGAAGATGAAATGGGAGATACGATACAGCGTGAAGAGTTTGACAGAGCACTGAAAGACCTGAGTCGAAACAAGGCCCCCGGAGTAGACAACATTCCATTGGAACTACTGACGGCCTTGGGAGAGCCAGTCCTGACAAAACTCTACCATCTGGTGAGCAAGATGTATGAAACAGGAGAAATACCCTCAGACTTCAAGAAGAATATAATAATTCCAATCCCAAAGAAAGCAGGTGTTGACAGATGTGAAAATTACCGAACAATCAGTTTAATAAGCCACAGCTGCAAAATACTAACACGAATTCTTTACAGACGAATGGAAAAACTAGTAGAAGCCGACCTCGGGGAAGATCAGTTTGGATTCCGTAGAAATATTGGAACACGTGAGGCAATACTGACCTTACGACTTATCTTAGAAGAAAGATTAAGGAAAGGCAAACCTACGTTTCTAGCATTTGTAGACTTAGAGAAAGCTTTTGACAATGTTGACTGGAATACTCTCTTTCATATTCTAAAGATGGCAGGGGTAAAATACAGGGAGCGAAAGGCTATTTACAATTTGTACAGAAACCAGATGGCAGTTATAAGAGTCGAGGGACATGAAAGGGAAGCAGTGGTTGGGAAGGGAGTGAGACAGGGTTGTAGCCTCTCCCCGATGTTATTCAATCTGTATATTGAGCAAGCAGTAAAGGAAACAAAAGAAAAATTCGGAGTAGGTATTAAAATCCATGGAGAAGAAATAAAAACTTTGAGGTTCGCCGATGACATTGTAATTCTGTCAGACACAGCAAAGGACTTGGAAGAGCAGTTGAATGGAATGGATGGTGTCTTGAAGGGAGGATATAAGATGAACATCAACAAAAGCAAAACGAGGATAATGGAATGTAGTCGAATTAAGTCGGGTGATGTTGAGGGTATTAGATTAGGAAATGAGACACTTAAAGTAGTAAAGGAGTTTTGCTATTTGGGGAGCAAAATAACTGATGATGGTCGAAGTAGAGAGGATATAAAATGTAGACTGGCAATGGCAAGGAAAGCGTTTCTGAAGAAGAGAAATTTGTTAACATCGAGTATAGATTTAAGTGTCAGGAAGTCATTTCTGAAAGTATTTGTATGGAGTGTAGCATTGTATGGAAGTGAAACATGGACGGTAAATAGTTTGGACAAGAAGAGAATAGAAGCTTTCGAAATGTGGTGCTACAGAAGAATGCTGAAGATTAGATGGGTAGATCACATAACTAATGATGGTTCTACTACAGCGCTCAATGGACCAGCCTTCTAGAACGACGTCTTCAAGGATGTCTCGATCGCCTCCACTCGTGGAGCATCGAAACTGGCTTCCGTTTCTCACCCAGTAAGACCATTTGTGTCAATTTTTGGCGACGTAAGGAGTTTCTTCCGCCCTCCTTACATCTAGGTCCTGTCAACCTTCCGTTTTCAGACGTTGCTAAATTCTTGGGTCTTATGTTTGACAGAAAACTCTGCTGGTCCTCCCACGTTTCCTATCTTTCGGCTCGCTGTCTGCGATCCCTCAACACCCTCCGTGTCCTGAATGGTACCTCCTGGGGAGCGGACCGAGTGGTCCTTCTACGTCTCTATCGCGCCTTAGTGCGCTCGAAATTGGATTATGGAAGCATAGTCTACTCCTCTGCTCGGCCATCTACTCTTCGGCGTCTCGACTCTATCCACCACCGTGGATTACGTTTAGTGTCTGGAGCTTTTTACACTAGCCCTGTGGAAAGCCTTTATGCTGAGACTGCTGAACCTCCGCTGTCCAATCGGCGAGCAGTCCTCCTGAGTCGTTATGCTAGCCATCTGTCTTCCATGCCTGCTAATCCAGCCCATGACCTTTTTTTCGACGCCTCCTTTGATGTCGGGTATGCAGGCCGCTCCTCCTCCCTACTACCCCCGGGAGTCCGCTTCCGTCAACTGCTCCATTCTCTTTCCTTCCGCTTTCCTAAAACCTTCTTGACAACTTGGGGTACAGCACCGCCTTGGCTCCGTCACCGTATCTGCCTGCTCCGTGACCTTTGTCAATTTCCCAAGGATGGTACCCCTACACTTGTTTATCGTCGGGCATTTGCTGCTCTATGTGCAGAAATGACGGACGCCACATTTATTTACACCGACGGCTCGAAAACATCGTTAGGTGTAGGGAGTGCCTATATTGTTGGCGACACCCCAAATCGCTTTCGGCTTCCCGACCAGTGTTCGGTTTATACTGCGGAGCTTTACGCTGTTCTCCAGGCTGTCCACTTCATCCGCCGCCATCAGCGGAAACAGTACATTATCTGCTCAGATTCTCTCAGCTCTCTCCTCAGTCTCCAAGCTCTTTACCCTGTGCACCCTCTGGTCCACCGGATTCAGGACTGTCTGCGCTTGCTCCACCTGGGGGGCGTCTCGGTGGCGTTCCTCTGGCTCCCGGGACACGCTGGTATCTGTGGGAATGAGGCGGCCAATATGGCGGCCAAATCTGCAGTCTCTCTTCCTCGGCCAGCTATTCAGTCGCTTCCCTTCACAGATCTACGGAGCGGTTTATGTCGCCAAGTTGCTCAATTATGGCATGCGCATTGGTCGGCACTTCACCATAATAAATTGCGGGAAGTGAAAGCCCTCCCTTGCGCTTGGACCTCTTCCTCCCGAACGCGTCGTCGGGAGGAGGTAATTTTAGCTAGACTCCGGATAGGGCACTGTCGTTTTAGCCATCGACATCTTTTAAGCGGCGATCCTCCCCCACTCTGTCCCCACTGCTTTCAGCTGTGGACGGTAAGACACCTTTTAATTGAATGCCCCTATTTTGATCCGTTGCGCTCCCGTCTACAGCTATCGCCTGATCTATCGTCGATTTTAGCAGATGACACGCGCTCAGCCGACCGCGTTCTCCAGTTTATTAGTGACAGTGAAATGACGTCAGTCATTTGAAGCCTTTTTTTGGGGACAACCACCCCCTTTCTGTAGTAGATTTTTAAGCATTCTTCTATTTTTAGTTTCTCCAATTTTCTGACTTTGTTCCCATTGCTGCTGGTTTTCAATTTCGGTTTCTTACTGTCCTAAGTCACGGGCTGGGCGCTAATGACCATAGAAGTTTTGCGCCCTAAAACCACCAAAAAAAAAAAACATAACTAATGAGGAAGTATTGAATAGGATTGGGGAGAAGAGAAGTTTGTGGCATAACTTGACCAGAAGAAGGGATCGGTTGGTAGGACATGTTCTGAGGCATCAAGGGATCACCAATTTAGTATTGGAGGGCAGCGTGGAGGGGAAAAATCGTAGGGGGAGACCAAGAGATGAATACACTAAGCAGATTCAGAAGGATATAGGTTGCAGTAGTTACTGGGAGATGAAGAAGCTTGCACAAGATAGAGTAGCATGGAGAGCTGCATCAAACCAGTCTCAGGACTGAAGACCACAACAACAACAACTGTAGGTATGCCAGCTCTCTATTATTTTACAGTTTTATTTACATATTCTGAAAGCTTAATTTTCCAAGCACCTGCCATGACAAAGGGCATGTTCAAAGTTAGAGTCTGTGGCTCCATTATTGCGGAGTAATCACTATACACCTCTTTCACGGCAGTGTTCACACACATTAAGCAAATTTTTTTTTTTTCTTTTGCGCACACATCTTGTTAAGTCTGTTGGTGCAACAAAGCTAGGCAGCATAGTTTGTTTTTACAGTTTTTAGATAATGATGAATTTCATGCTGTCAAAATAGCTGCTCTGTAGGATAGTGTGGTAGGCAACTGCGCTATTGAGAATTTCCGATGCTGCAACAGAAAGGTCATCATTTCCGACCTCTTGCACTGGAACCACATTGTGTATCATGTATTTCAGTGTCTAAGGCCAGCCCATACATTCAGAATAACATTGAGAGCCCACCAAATTTCATGTGAGTCCATCACCTTATACGGTCCATTGTAGCAAAATCTAGTATCTCTCACTGCTGTAAATGAACCGAAAATATTTGGCTCATTGTAAGCACTTTGACTCACTATAACATACATAAATGTAAACATTTTATAGCACACATCAAGCATTTGATAATTGAACAGTTCCTCTTGATGTCTATTTTGTCAATATGTATGTGATTTCACATAACATATACAAAATAAGCATTGCAGTTCAACATCATATGATTTAACCTAAGCATTCACAATCTTATATCTACATGTTTCTGACACTTAAGGTACAAATACGATACAATTTGTACATATTCACATCTAGATTCACTGTAAAATTTGTAACTTGTGCCTACATAAGCCTATATGTATGTGTTGCTGACATGTTGTTGTTGTTGTGGTCTTCAGTCCTGAGACTGGTTTGATGCAGCTCTCGATGCTACTATATCCTGTGCAAGCTTCTTCATCTCCCAGTACCTACTGCAACCTACATCCTTCTGAATCTGCTTGGTGTATTCATCTCTTGGTCTCCCTCTACGATTTTTACCCTCCACGCTGCCCTCCAATACTAAATTGGTGATCCCTTGATGCCTCAGAACATGTCCTACCGACCAATACCTTCTTCTAGTCAAGTTGTGCCACAAACTTCTCTTCTCACCAATCCTTTTCAACACCTCCTCATTAGTTATGTGATCTACCCATCTAA
Source organism: Schistocerca cancellata (assembly GCF_023864275.1). Lineage (NCBI taxonomy): Eukaryota > Metazoa > Arthropoda > Insecta > Orthoptera > Acrididae > Schistocerca > Schistocerca cancellata. Next base: position 199,121,429 of record NC_064633.1, read on the forward strand.
TCTTCAGCATGGCTACACTCCATACAAATACTTTCAGAAACGACTTCCTAACACTTAAATCAATACTCGATGTTAACAAATTTCTCTTCTTCAGAAACGCTTTCCTTCCCATTGCCAGTCTACATTTTATATCCTCTCTACTTCGACCATCATCAGTTATTTTGCTCCCCAAATAGCAAAACTCCTCTGACAGAATTACAATGTCATCGGCGAACCTCAAAGTTTTTATTTCTTCTCCATGGATTTTAATACCTACTCTGAATTTTTCTTTTGTTTCCTTCACTGCTTGCTCAATATACAGATTGAATAACATCGGGGAGAGGCTACAACCCTGTCTCACTCCCTTCCCAACCACTGCTTCCCTTTCATGTCCCTCGACACTTATAACTGCCATCTGGTTTCTGTACAAATTGTAAATAGCCTTTTGCTCCCTGTATTTTACCCCTGCCACCTTCAGAATTTGAAAGAGAGTATTCCAGTCAACATTGTCAAAAGCTTTTTCTAAGTCTACAAATGCTAGAAACGTAGGTTTGCCTTTCCTTAATCTAGCTTCTAAGATAAGCCGTAGGGTCAGTATTGCCTCACGTTTTCCAATATTTCTACGGAATCCAAACTGATCTTCCCCAAGGTTGGCTTCTACTAGTTTTTCCATTCGTCTGTAAAGAATTCGCGTTAGTATTTTGCAGCTGTGACTTATTAAACTGATAGTTCGGTAATTTTCACATCTGTCAACACCTGCTTTCTTTGGGATTGGGATTATTATATTCTTCTTGACGTCTGAGGGTATTTCGCCTGTCTCATACATCTTGCTCACTAGATGGTAGAGTTTTGTCAGGACTGGCTCTCCCAAGGCCGTCAGTAGTTCTAATGGAATGTTGTCTACTCCGGGGGCCTTGTTTCAACTCAGGTCTTTCAGTGCTCTGTCGAACTCTTCACACAGTATCATATCTCCCATTTCATCTTCATCTACATCCTCTTCCATTTCCATAATATTGTCCTCAAGTACACCGCCCTTGTATAGACCCTCTATATACTCCTTCCACCTTTCTGCTTTCCCTTCTTTGCTTAGAACTGGGTTTCCATCTGAGCTCTTGTTATTCAAACAAGTGGTTCTCTTTTCTCCAAAGGTCTCTTTAATTTTCCTGTAGGCAGTATCTATCTTACCCCTAGTGAGACAAGCCTCTACATCCTTACATTTGTCCTCTAGCCATCCCTGCTTAGCCATTTTGCACTTCCTGTCGATCTCATTTTTGAGACGTTTGTATTCCTTTTTGCCTGCTTCATTTACTGCATTTTTATATTTTCTCCTTTCATCAATTAAACTCAATATTTCTTCTGTCACCCAAGGATTTCTACTAGCCCTCATCTTTTTACCTACTTGATCCTCTGCTGCCTTCACTACTTCATTCCTCAAAGCTACCCATTCTTCTTCTACTGTATTTATTTCCCTCATTCCTGCCATTTGTTCCCTTACGCTCTCCCTGAAACTCTGTACAACCTCTGGTTTAGTCAGTTTATCGAGGTCCCATCTCCTTAAATTCCTACCTTTTTGCAGTTTTTTCAGTTTTAATCTACAGTTCATAACCAATAGATTGTGGTCAGAGTCCACATCTGCCCCTGGAAATGTCTAACAATTTATGTTGCTGACATATCATGTACATACAGGGTACAGTTAACACATTTTCACATCTAGATTCATTATAACATTTACAATTGGTGCAGAAGACAATGAACGTATATCCATCAAGATTTTACTTTCGCCTTTAGCGGACGTATATCATCATCTTATAACATTTTTAAATACACAATCATGTGCATCCAATTTTACTTTACATGTGTACGTATCGCCTTAACTGGTGAAAGTAAAACATTTATTTGATTTGATTGCATCTTTTGTGTAAGGAAAGGTAATGTTGTGAGAATAGCCACAGGACTGCGCAGTTGTGCCTGCCGCGACCAGTGAGCACTGTAAACGTCCTTTTGCATGTTTGCGGTCGCACTGTAATGAAATAGCTCTGTCACTTGTGTGGATCCTGTCATGTACCTCCGACAAGGCACATCCATCCTGATGAAATTTCTAAATTCCTGTAGATCTTTGGGACTTAATTCCTCCGTTAAGAGGAGGTGAGGTGTTTATGCCCTGCTCACCCCTTCTTCCCATCCAGTGTCTAATCCAATTTGTGCACTTGGCAATACGTCGTCGTTCTACCCTTTGCTTAACCAATAAGGCGAACACTGTCACAGCAAATGCTGCATAGATGACTGTGTCATCCACATCTAAAATGCTGTTAAGACGAAAATACAGGTAATCATTTGCTTGTACCAGCAAGACATAAAATGAACACATTGTCCACAATTCTGGATAATTGTAGTGTAATTTCGTTACAGCTGCACAAAATAAGAATAACTGCTTATTAAGCACGAAGTTAGGTCTCTCAGAAGCTTCAATATGTGGTGGGTGTGTCATGTAATATGATGATGATTGGTTTGTGGTGCACTCCATGGCACGGTCATCAGTGCCTGTACAAAAGTCCCAGTTTCTACAAAGTCCATTTTCTTTTTCACAATCCAATCTAGTCACACTCACAAATGATGACACCACAAACACCCAGTCCCCGGGCAGAGAAAATCCCCAATCCGGCCGGGAATCGAATCCGGGACCCCATAATCCAGAGGCAGCAATGCTAGCCCCTAGACCACGAGCTGCCATGACGATCTGCCATGAATAGTACTGGTCTAACGCAACAGCCATCTCCCTCCACCACACACCGTTGGGTGGCTTGCGGAGTATGAATGTAGATGTAGCAGTAGAATGGATGAAACTATGAAAATTAGCAGACATATTGGGTCGTATGAATAAAAACGAGAACATTCTCCAGAGTTGATACTCAGAGCTAAAGCACATTCTCAGAGAAAGTTCTCAGTTTCATATGAATAAAAACTAGGAAGCATAAACTCTGATCCGTGAGTACTTTCTCTCTATCTCCCCTCCTTAAGTAAGTTCTCGGCAAAGAGATTGAAATCAAACATCTTTGTTTCTCAGTTTGTTTCATTTGCGTGTGTTTTATGATACTGAAAGTTTTTCTCACATTATTTCCGTCCCGAAATGGAAGATTCAGAACTAGCCTTCGCATTATCAAAGATTATCCCGCAATCATCATCAAATTGCAAACTCCAGCCGCAAGAAGAGAGAAAGCATAGTGTGTTAAAGGAAATATAGCATCGTTACAGGGTTATTTTTGGGAAAGAAATTAAAGACGGGCAGATTATGAAGAAACTGCACAATATGAAATCACGCATCAAGGCCAAGACGGATATAAATAAGGCAGGAAAAATGAAGATTTTTCCTGAAAAATTGGGAACAGACATTTTTGAAGTTTTTAGATGGAGATGACTGCAACCCAACTATCCACAGAGTTCCTGGTAAGCCCCATACTTTCCGTTTTTTTTTTTATTTTTATTATTATTATGTGCTTAATGCTTTGAAATTGTGATTCAGAAAAATGCTTATTTTTAATGTGTGAAAATGAAACAATTTTTGGTAAAATTCGTCTAATATTTGACCACTTTTCAGTAAAAGTGTCACAGTGTACACACTAACTAGAAACCGAATGGTGACACACGCTACTACTTTTTTTTTTTTTTTTTTTTTTTAATTTTTAAGGAGCTTGTGCAGTAGGTAACTGATACAGACTGCACATTCTAAGAACCAGAATCAATTTTGCAGTTACTGCAAATTGTTGCAGCATACCATACAGATCTGATGGGCCCCGAAGTCATCATACCTGCTCAATCACCTGTTTTGGGGCATGAGAGTGTGTCTAAATGGCAGAGATTGAGTATGAAAACTGATGAGACAGTTAATTTGTCCAGTTCAGAGCTGCAAAGGCTGGTGCTATTATACCAGTTAGATACACTGAAAAGAAAGCAGAAATTGATGTGTGAAGATAAACAATAGAACAAATTGTGTAATGTCCTATTACAGCAGTGATTTTTTATTAACAAAAACATGTTTTCTAGGTGAATGTTCATTTACATTCCTTGTTTACCAAATTCCATATCCTCTTATAAAAATTATTCAGTACAAATTTCTTTTCAATGAAACAATAACATAATCCAATGTGAAATGTTAAAAAGTGTATGCACTTATTTATTGTCATGTCAGGCAAATAGGTTCACCACATCCTTGAAACAATTTTTGGTAAAGTAAAGCAAAAAGAGTAACTAGTTTCTATTTTAAATGCTGCAGGTTAGACAGTTGAACACTTATTTACTGTAGGACCTAGCAAATACCTTCACCACATCATTGAAACAATTTTTGATAAAATAAAGCAAAAAGAGTAACTTGTTTCTATTGTAAGTTCTGCAGGTTACACAGCTGTGCTCTTATTTACTGTAGCACCTGGAAAATACCTTCATCACATCCTTGAAACAATTTTTGGGGAAATAAAACAAGAAGAGTAACTAGTTTCTATTTTAAATTGTGCAGGTTAGACAGTTTGTGCACTTATTTACTACAGCACCTGGCAAATACCTTCACCACATTCTTGGAACAATTTTTGGGAAAGTAAAACAAAAACTTGTGGCCATCAATCTGCTGAAGTTACAGTACAAAAAAGGTATTAAGGTTCCAGTAATTTAAGTTAACCTGTTGTGTCCAAAGCTATTTACTGTAGTATCTGAAAATTCTGTTCCACTTTGAATTGTAACATGTTAAACAATTTTTGTTGGAAGTAAAATCAATGACAGAGAAGAAAAACACTAAACTGTATTTTATTATGTAACATCAGAGCACTGTTTATTTTCATGAGGAAATATTATTGTAATTACAAAAAATACACAAATTGGGTTTAATTATGCAATGTTTTGACTGACTCCCATATACTACAGTTGACATATTACATTAACAATTTCCTGTCTTCTATTTGTTCCACGTACACGTACGTTTGCTGCTTCCTCTTCTCCAGTACTGGAAGATTGTTATCATCACCACTAGGACCCTCAAAGTCCTCATCACACACATGTTTTGCTACACTGTGCAAAGAACTGGGAAACGCCATTTTACCTGTCCCAAGCACCGTTTGATTATCACCCTCTCCTTAGAGTGAAGTCTGTTGTACGCCCTCTCATCAGGTGTTTCGGAATTTTGAAACGCTGTCATTAACCACGGTGAAAATGCCATATCCTCCGTCTCCTAAAATGAAGGCATTGCACTGGTTCTCTCACAATATAGGTACACATCTGAGTTTCTCGATATCCTAGCGTCATATACAGACCCAGGACATGAAGCATCAACACTAGTAAACATTTCACTGTTATCACACGTCTCCTGCACATTTATGGATGGAAAGCCCTTTAGAGTAACGTATTCGTCTCCATGTGCAGAAGGTTTCATTATTAGTATGTCAGTGCAGTCCAGGGTGCCTACCGCACATGGAAACTTATATTTCGAATGCCATTTCACTTAAGCTGATTCTAGTTCGTTAACGTTTCTCGGAAACCGGATCCAAAAGGTGCTTTTCTGTTAACCTGTTACAGAACATATGAAAATGTTAGTGATACTGTAGACTTCTCCTATACCAATCTGAAAGCCTAGATCAGCTAAATCTCTTCTTTCGTGATTTAATGAAAGAAAGTGATTCGCCAGCCAAATAAAGTTTTCACTGTTAAATCTGTATAAACTTCTGCAGTTACCTTCTTCTGTGTTCCTTCGAACTACGTATATCTTTTTTTACCTTTCAAGAAACATAAATTTCGCCATTTTCACTAAAAATACTCGGTAACACTTAACCACAACACATTATGACATGTAAACACCAAAGTTAAAAATGTCTACACCTATAGAGGTGGCAAAAAATAACATAACTGATAGAAATAACCGGTTACTGAGAAGTAACGGTTACTGCGATAACCGTTCCTCTGATTCTGGCAGTTATTTCAATAACTGTTTAGTGTCAACAGTGCCTCGCGCCATCTGTTGACCGAAGATCGTACTGCGCATTTGGAAGGCGTTCTATAGACCATGGGAATAACTGTGAGACTGCGCGCCATCTGTTGATAAGAACTGTGTACTATTTTGTGGGCCTTCGTTACTTTTAGCATAAACAATTAAATAAAGTTAATGTCCGAGCCGTGGCTGATAGGAGCTGCAGTACAGGCATTAACAAGTACGGTCGTTCCCTTAAGCCACCGCCTTACGTGTTAATTTAGCTTGGACGGGTAGTAGAAGGAAAGTTACTTAGGAATTCGAGCGACTATGGAAATAACTGTCAGAGACCTGTATTCTCCTCTGGCAGTTATCGTTATTGGCTCGTAGTTCTAGTTCTCTGGTAGTTATCGGGCTACCACCACAGATAACCTGGAAGCTGGTAACGGAATAACTGTGTGTCTAGACGTTCCTGACACGGTGACTCCAGTTAAAGGTCGTAGTTCCAGGTGATATTTCCAGAGAGGATAGTAACTGGAGCGAACAAATATTTTCGTACTGCTACGGAAATAGCCGCTGGCCATCGCGAATGACAAATAACATGCCAGAAAGTATAACATAATACAGTGGAATATAATAATTATTATCCTCATCATTTGTCAGGAGATTGTCAAAATATGTGAATATATCACAGTAACTGCTAATATTTACAGAATTGGTACACTGACAGAATAAAACACAGTTACGTACTTTTAATAAATTTATCGTACACAGAATACCCGATCTTGACTGTTGCAACCAAGTGCTGTCAAAACTGAAATATAGCAGAATTTTTACCTAAGCTGGTCCATCAGTCTCTGTCACGATATTCATCTACAGAGTAGAAGGAGGGGTCAATGGAAGCGTCTGATTCCACCCGTCTGCTTTGACGTAAAGGTGTAGTGGTGTGTGAATGTCATTACGGCACAGTGTTTATGAGTTGGTTTGTGTGTGTGTGGGGGGGGGGGGGGGGGGCTGTCCATCTAGGTTGCAGTGCCGGAATTTGCTGCTGGTAATTAAGTTTTTTTTTTTCTAGCTGTGATGTTTTGTGTATTTATGATGTATTGAATGTGATTTAATTAATGTAGGGATGATTGATTTGTGGACTTTTGGGATTGTGGTTTTATTTTTCACAGTTGTAGGTGTTGGTTTTTTGGCATCAGTAGCTGTGGTGGACCTATATAGGTCACCGGAAATTACCGATTCTCATTTTCATAGTTGTGTGTGTTGATGTTTTAGTATCGTCATCTGAGGTTGACCTATATAGGTCAAGGGAAATGTCTGATTCCAATTTTCGTACTTTTAGTTGTGGGTATTGGTGTTTTGGTATGGTCATCTATAGTTGACCTATATTGTTCAAGGGAAGTGTCCGATTCCTGCAGATTTTTGTTGGTGTAGCAGAATGCTGTAATTTTTTTTTTCTTTTTGTTCTTCATTTTGTGTTTTGAGATCATGGTGTGTTTTTTTTACTAGCTTGTCCTCACCCTAAAACTCCCAACTTCCCGCAGTTGTCCCATTGGTTTGATTGTATTTTTGGTGGGAAATGTTATTGTATTATTTATATGTATCATCGTGTTTGTTGCCATGTGTATGTAGTGACGTCATAGACACACTTAAAATAGCCATTTCCGGCATATTGATGACGGGTGGAATCAGACACTTCTGTATCAAATAGTCTTTCAAACACACTGTAAACCGTGCCTTATCTGAAACCAAGTTTTTAATGGTTGCTGACTTGCTGGCAGTTTATTGAAAATGCATGTTCCTGAATATTGGACCCCTTTTGGACCAAGGTAAGTAATTTTAGGTCTTTATGTAGATTGCTGTTCCCATTTCTAGTACTGATATTATGTATTAAGCTATTGGTTGAAAATACTTGTAACAAATTTCATAAAGGAATAAATATACTTGGAAGCAGTGGTTAGAATACAAAGTTCGTTGAACAGGTTCCTACATGATGTTCTTGAATTGATACCACAAACGATTTTTATTACACGCTTTTACATGCGAAAAACTTTTGCTACGTTTGATAAGTTACCACAGAATATGCTCCCTTATGAAATGTCGTTGTTGTTGTGGTCTTCAGTCCTGAGACTGGTTTGATGCAGCTCTCCATGCTACTCTATCCTGTGCAAGCTTCTTCATCTCCCAGTATCTACTGCAACCTACATCCTTCTGAATCTGCTTAGTGTATTCATCTCTTGGTCCCCCACTACGATTTTTACCCTCCACACTCCCCTCCAATGCTAAATTTGTGATCCCTTGATGCCTCAAAACATGTCCTACCAACCGATCCCTTCTTCTAGTCAAGTTGTGCCACAAACTTCTCTTCTCCCCAATCCTATTCAATACCTCCTCATTAGTTACGTGATCTACCCACCTTATCTTCAGCATTCTTCTGTAGCACCACATTTCGAAAGCTTCTATTCTCTTCTTGTCCAAACTAGTTATTGTCCATGTTTCACTTCCATACATGGCTACACTCCATACAAATACTTTTAGAAACGACTTCCTGACACTTAAATCTATACTCGATGTTAACAAATTCCTCTTCTTGAGAAAAGCTTTCCTTGCCATTGCCAGTCTACATTTTATATCCTCTCTACTTCGACCATCATCAGTTATTTTACTCCCTAAATAGCAAAACTCCTTTACTACTTTAAGTGTCTCATTTCCTAATCTAATTCCCTCAGCATCACCCGACTTAATTTGACTACATTCCATTATCCTCGTTTTGCTTTTGTTGATGTTCATCTTATATCCTCCTTTCAAGACACTGTCCATTCCGTTCAACTGCTCTTCCAAGTCCTTTGCTGTCTCTGACAGAATTACAATGTCATCGGCGAACCTCAAAGTTTTTATTTCTTCTTCATGAATTTTAATACCTACTCCGAATTTTTCTTTTGTTTCCTTCACTGCTTGCTCAATATACAGATTGAATAACATCGGGGAGAGGCTACAACCCTGTCTTACTCCTTTCCCAACCACTGCTTCCCTTTCATGCCCCTCGACTCTTATAACTGCCATCTGGTTTCTGTACAAATTGTAAATAGCCTTTCGCTCCCTGTATTTTACCCCTGCCACCTTCAGAATGTGAAAGAGAGTATTCCAGTCAACATTGTCAAAAGCTTTCTCTAAGTCTACAAATGCTAGAAACGTAGGTTTGCCTTTTCTTAATCTTTCTTCTTAGATAAGTCGTAAGGTCAGTATTGCCACACGTGTTCCAACATTTCTACGGAATCCAAACTGATCTTCCCCGAGGTCGGCTTCTACCAGTTTTTCCAGTCGTCTGTAAAGAATTCGCGTTAGTATTTTGCAGCTGTGACTTATTAAACTGATAGTTCGGTAATTTTCACATCTGTCAACACCTGCTTTCTTTGGGATTGGAATTATTATATTCTTCTTGAAATCTGAGGGTATTTCGCCTGTCTCATACATCTTGCTCACTAGATGGTAGAGTTTTGTCAGGACTGGCTCTCCCAAGGCCGTCAGTAGTTCCAATGGAATGTTGTCTACTCCGGGGGCCTTGTTTCGACTCAGGTCTTTCAGTGCTCTTTCAAACTCTTCACGCAGTATCTTATCTCCCATTTCGGCTTCATCTACATCCTCTTCCATTTCCATAATATTGTCCTCAAGTACATCGCCCTTGTATAAACCCTCTATATACTCCTTCCACCTTTCTGCCTTCCCTTCTTTGCTTAGAACTGGGTTGCCATCTGAGCTCTTGATATTCATACAAGTGGTTCTCTTCTCTCCAAAGGTCTCTTTAATTTTCCTGTAGGCAGTATCTATCTTACCCCTAGTGAGACAAGCCTCTACATCCTTACATTTGTCCTCTAGCCATCCTTGCTTAGCCATTTTGCACTTCCTGTCGATATCATTTTTGAGACGTCTGTATTCCTTTTTGCCTGCTTCATTTACTGCATTTTTGTATTTTTTCCTTTCATCAATTAAATTCAATATTTCTTCTGTTACCCAAGGATTTCTATTAGCCCTCGTCTTTTTACCTACTTGATCCTCTGCTGCCTTCACTACTTCATCCCTCAGAGCTACCCATTCTTCTTCTACTGTATTCCTTCCCCCATTCCTGTCAATTGTTCCCTTATGCTCTCCCTGAAACTCTGTACAACCTCTGGTTCTTTCAGTTTATCCAGGTCCCATCTCCTTAAATTCCCACCTTTTTGCAGTTTCTTCAGTTTCAATCTGCAGTTCATAACCAATAGATTGTGGTCGGAATCCACATCTGCCCCAGGAAATGTCTTACAATTTAAAACCTGGTTCCTAAATCTCTGTCTTACCATTATATAATCTATCTGATACCTACTAGTATCTCCAGGATTCTTCCAGGTATACAACCTTCTTTTATGATTCTTGAACCAAGTGTTGGCTATGATTAAGTTATGCTCTGTGCAAAATTCTACAAGGTGGCTTCCTCTTTCATTCTTTCCCCCCAATCCATATTCACCTACTATGTTTCCTTCTCTCCCTTTTCCTACTGATGAATTCCAGTCACCCATGACTATTAAATTTTCGTCTCCTTTCACTACCTGAATAATTTCTTTTATCTCGTCATACATTTCATCTATTTCTTCATCATCTGCAGAGGTAGTTGGCATATAAACTTGTACTACTGTAGTAGGCATGGGCTTTGTGTCTATCTTGGCCACAATAATGCGTTCACTATGCTGTTTGTAGTAGCTAACCCGCACTCCTATTTTTTTATTCATTATTAAACCTACTCCTGCATTACCCCTATTTGATTTTGTATTTATAACCCTGTAATCACCTGACCAGAAGTCTTGTTCCTCCTGCCACCGAACTTCACTAATTCCCACTATATCTAACCTTAACCTATCCATTTCCCTTTTTAAATTTTCTAACCTACCTGCCCGATTAAGGGATCTGACATTCCACGCTCCGATCCGTAGGACGCCAGTTTTCTTTCTCCTGATAACGACGTCCTCCTGAGTAGTCCCCGCCCGGAGATCCGAATGGGGGACTATTTTACCTCCGGAATATTTTACCCAAGAGGACGCCATCATCATTTAATCATACAGTAGAGCTGCATGTCCTCCTGAAAAATTACGGCTGTAGTTTCCCCTTGCTTTCAGCCGTTCGCAGTACCAGCACTGCAAGGCCGTTTTGGTTAATGTTACAAGGCCAGATCAGTCAATCATCCAGACTGTTGCCCCTGCAACTACTGAAAAAGCTGCTGCCCCTCTTCAGGAACCACATGTTTGTCTGGCCTCTCAACAGATACCCCTCTGTTGTGGTTGCACCTACAGTATGGCCATCTGTATCGCTGAGGCACGCAAGCCTCCCCACCAGCGGCAAGGTCCATGGTTCATGGGGGGGCCTTATGAAATAACAGAATGAAAAAAATGTGGTATGCCCTTCCCAACTGAATTTATTATCGAGTTGTAGTCCCAGAAATGTAACACTGTCAACCTTTTCGATCTGCATGTCTTCATATGTTATAAACATGCTGTCGCTGGAGAAATCGAGCAGTTTGCAAATCTGACATAAAACTTGGATTAGCATACTCACACTTTGCCCAATAGGACTAGCTTTTACAGCACAGGAGTAAACGAATCTGTCACATCACGTATATTTTTTGTTGTATTATAAGGCTGTACACTTTATTCTATTATGTGAGCAGCACAAGAAATTAAGCTTCGAATTTAACCTACAGTACTCAGTTTACATATTACTTTATACTTAAAAACGCACGTTGTTAACATTTTACTTAAACAGTGCTTTGGCGAAGCGTACTTTCTGTCGCAGCTGCGAAGATAATATTTCTAATAGCGACCGATAACCTACAAACATATAATATGAAACACTAATAATCGTTCTAACATCAACTAAAATGTACCCGGAGTTAATAAGCTAAGGTTATGACACGATTCATACGACATTCCTGCTATTTCACACTACTCGCAGTTATACTGATAACTAAACTGATGGATTCCAACTATGTCGTTATTTAACTGTCGGAGTTATCGGTATTCGCTAGCGAAAAATAACTTGGCAGTTATTAATAACGGTTAACGATAACGGTTATCAAAGAATAACTGGAACTGTGATAACGGTTACTCCAGACTAAACGTTTGGTACGCCAGGTTCATCTGAAATGAAGTAATCCTATTGGCTCTAGCTACCTTGAAATTCTATTGGTTGGTCTCGTTTCGAGCCGAGCTACATAAATTTTTACTCTATTATGGAGATCACAGGCTGAAGGCGGAGGATGCGAAGTTCACCGGACTTGGATACGATGTGACGTCATTATGACGCTACACCGAAACCGTATATCAACTATTCGACTTTTGTGAACTTTCGAGAAGTTGTGACAGGGTAGCGCTGTGCTCTGCGCCATTCGTTTGTGAACAGTAGACTCCAAAGCTGAACTGAGTATATGATGACCTAACACATTGGTTCTCCGAGTAAGAGACCTTTACTGTTGTCATCTTCTGCAAGCTGCATCTAGCAAAAGTAACGAGACTTCTGCATAGTTTAAGGTATCCGCTCATGTTGTGATGCAATTCGTATTTTTCATAATCTTGTCTTAGCAAATTATACTGCTGACATAAACCACATTGACATGGCCAGGTACATGCTAAAACTATTGTGGTTGTATACATGACATAATAAACAGTACGTCTGGTTTATCATACCACCGTGGAATGCTTTGACACTGCATTCAATCATTTCATACGTCAATCAGTACTAGACACTAACCTTTGGTTAAGATTACATTGAGAAATCCACTTCCCCTCGTATTTCATCTCCGGTCGACGATTTTTCTTCAACAATGCCTCATATTTTTCTTTTTAAGTTCGAAATTCAATCATTCTACACACCAGTCATTACTGGACACTAAGGTACCTGTCTCTGCGGTCCAGGTGTAAAATTACTTGGAATTATGGTTGATAAAAGACTATCTTGGGATGGACATATAAATTACTTAGCTAACAAACGTGCACGAGTTCTCTTTCAGCTATATAAATTAAGAAAAAAAGTCAGCAAGAGTATGCTGCTACAATCTAATATGTACTGACAAGACCAATTCTGTGAAACCATACTAAAATGTTGATAGTAAATAAATTTTATTTTCGGCGTAAGCATTCAATACAACAATCACACAATCTAATTTGGTCGGGACATAAGAAGACTTCACTTTTTTCCGAAACGTGTTGTCCGTGGTATTTTCAAGGCCACGGTCAGGAATATTTCTACTAATATCCAGCCCTTTTATTTTGGCGAAATACATATACGCTGTCACACTGAGCTGTTTTCAGAATCGCATGTGTCAAAACAAACCACTAGCAGACGACAGTTTAGTATCTCGAACGTTCGTAAAATTCGATAGGTGTGTTAATCGACTAAAGCGTATATACGTCTTAATGACGTCACATCATATCCAGGTTGGGTGAACTTAGCATCCTCCGCTGAAGGCAAGTGAGAATAGTGGCGCAGAAGATATGATGTGCAGAGTGCATTAGACTCTGTGGAATATACATGTTCCGTATTTGTTGTATTAATAAATGTTCTCCGAATAAAGCATAAGTTTATTTTGTCTCTTATATTAATATGTGTTGTGCAAATAAAGCATAAGTTTATTTTGTCACTTAAATAGTTGATACATGTCATTTAGCTCGGTTAATCTGCATAAATTACAACAGGTTATGGGCCCAGGTACTGGATTAAAGTGAAATAATAAGCTTTAAGGTGACGTGTATTTGCGCAAAAGGTGCGCGGAAGAGTCGTATAATCTTGGATTTTGTACACTATACGAAGAAGAAAATAACTGTAAAATGAGTACAACACAGATACCGAAAATAGAGCGGCTTGTAAGGCGCGTAAATTACACGTTCTGGAAATTTGCCGTTGAGGCGTATTTGCACTTGGATGACTTATGGGACGTCTTAAACGGTAAATTGGCACCTACGGAATCACGTTTTGCTACTAAGGATCTGAAGGTGAAATCAAAACTAATCCTTTCGATTGATCCAGTGAATTATGTTCACGTAGAAAAGGCTATGCCAGCAAAGGAGGTATAGGAGTAACTAAAAAACGCATTTGAAGATGGTGGTTTAACCAGAAAAGTAGCATTACTTCGTGAGCTGTTAACCACAAGATTGAATAAGTGTAAAAGCGTGGATGAATATGTGAATAAAATAATTTCAATACCCCGGCCGTCTGAGGAATATTGGTTTTGAAATTGCAGATGAGTGGATTGGGACTTTATTGTTAGCTGGACTACCAGTGAAATATTCGCCAATGATTATGGGTATGGAAAGTTCGAGAATATCCATTAAAGCGGATAGTGTTAAAGTAAAGATTCTACAGGACCTGAAGAATGAACCAGATTCTAATGCTTCAGAAAAAGAAACATCGTCGGCTTTATACTCTAAGTACAAGAAGAAAAAGCCAATAAGATGTTTCAGATGCCAGAAAATTTGACATATTGCTTCAAAGTGTAGCGAAAAGTTAAGTATAAAAGGAAAAAATTACAAAGGCTCTGTCAGGTTTGTATGACCTTCAGTCAAGGACTGACATTGGAATTTCGACAGTTGACAGATCTACGTTAAGGTGTGAACTCGCAGGAAAAGTAGATCTTAATTTGCTTGTGAATGGGGAAAAGGAAATTGTTACTGATCGTTGTTAAAAGAAAAGAAAAAAAATTCCTTGAGGTCTATGTTTATGTGCTGCTCCATGACTCTGGTGTCAATATCTTTATTCTTTGCTTTTGTGTAACTTCTGTGTTTTTTTCAGTAAATGTGTTTTTTTCGTTTCCAGGGTGTAATTATAGAGTTAATAAAGTGTTTTCTTGCCTTTAAAATAATATTTTTCGTCAGGTTATGGACCCAGCACACGTGTAAAGGCAAACAACATAGTTTAATTAAAACAATATTTGAAATGAGCCTATGTCTGCAAAGAAATATGATTGCTAGCGGCGATTATAAGGTCAGCATTGATAAGCTTGAAGGACCTGAGGACTGGGCCAAATGGAAATGGCATATTTCTATGGTGCTGCGTTCATATGGACTAGAAGATATTATTAACGGTGCGCGTGAACGTGTAGAGTTGCCGCAAGATGCGACAAGTGCACAAAAATAACCGTGTGCGGAATGGTACAAGGACGATGCACTGGCAGCAAGTCTTATAGCAAGTGCGCTAAATAAACCTGTTGCAGAACTCATCTTAACGTGCAAGAATGCTAAAGAAATCTGGGACAAATTACGCGTCCGATTTGAACGTAGCAGCACTCAGTGTTTAAATATGTTGATTGAAACATTTTTCCGTGTTAAACGTGATGAAAAGGAAGATATTAGTGCACATGTGGCCAAACTGCAAAAGTTATTTGTGGACCTGAAAGATGAATTAGCAAAACATGAAGAAAATACGCTATCTGAAAGAATCTTAAATGGTCGAATTTTGTCTACACTGGGAAAAGACTACGACAATTTTAAGGATCTCTGGGATACGACACCGAGAGAAAAGCATAGCTTGAATTTATTAATTGAAAAACTCTGTACTATTCAACTGCGTGAACAAGACATTAATGGAAGTGCAGCTTTCGTCGTTTCTAAAACAAGAAAACGGCAAACAAGTAATCGGCAAGTAAAGATGACGAAGTCACGATTAAAACAGAAGTTTCCGTGTAATATATGCAAATAATTAGGTCACTGGGCAGCAGAGTGTCCACAGAGCACTCGTGACAGCAATAAAAGAAAAGAGAACAAGCGAGAAAGCGAACATGCTGCATTTACTTCATACGCTATGGGTGTGTGAACCAGTAATCACAGTGACCCAAATAAATGGTATTGCGACAGTGGTGCTAGAAATCGTATCACTCCCAACAAACAGTATTTTGTTTCGTATAGTGAATTTGATGCTCCTCAAGTAATTTCTTTGGGGAAAAAAATGTAAAAATGTGTGCATACTGTCAAGGAACTGTTTACATCCAAATTCGACGAAACAATAAATGGTACAATACTAGAATGGACAATGTTTGTACGTCCCTGATGCAAGTGCTAATCTGTTCTCTGTGAGAGCCATTGCCTACAGAGGGTGCAGTACTAATTTTAGTTATAATAATGTGTGTGTTCGAAAACAAGTCAATGGCAATTTGTTATGACAGGTTATGTGAAAAATCTAATTTATTTGTTGAACATGTGTGTTGTTAGAAATGCAAAAATGAATCATGTGAAGTTGACGACTTCATCCGAAACATTGCAGTTGTACCATGAAAGGTTTGGTCATAAAAATAAACAACATGTGAAGAATATTTTAAAAGGAATGAACATTAATGTGGAAGATGCCAAGAGTGAATTTCGCGACGGCTGTGTGGTTGGAAAGATGCATAGGCTGCCATTCAAAACATGAACAATACGCTTTACCAGTACTGGTGAATTAATCCACGCAGATGTCAATGGACCAATGAGCACGAAATATTTTGGAGGTAAGCATTATTACGTATGTTTCAAAGATTATTTTAGTAAATTTCTTCGAATTTCCTTTTTAAGACACAAAAGTGAAGTGTGTACTGTGCTTAAGCAGTTTTTAAATGAAGCACGAACTAATGGACATGTCAAACAATTTAGATGTGATGGTGGCAAAGAATTTAACAATAAGAATGTCGGTGAACTGCTTTCAGACAGGGGAATAGAGCTTCTGATTCCTCCTCCTTACTCTCCTGAACAAAATGGTGTGGCTGAACGGGAAAATAGGACCATTGTTGAAGGTGTCCAGTCAATACTAAATCTGAGTAAATTACGAAAAGGGTTCTGGCAGAGGCATGTAACACAGCAGTCTACCTAATAAATCGTACAGTAAAATCTTCAGTTGAAAATAAAACCCCTTATGAACTATGGTTTAATCGACCAGTAGGACGACTTGATCATATCAGAATTTTTGTCACAGGCTGCTATGTTCACATTAACAAACAATTCCGTTCCAAGTTTGATGATAAGGCAGTTTTTGGGCGACTTGTTGGATATGTTAATGACAGGGATGGGTTTAGAGTTTGGATTCCATCTAAAAGAAAAGTGGTGTTGAGTCACGATGTGAAATTTAAGCCAGAAATTTTTTGTGATTTACGTAGTGGTCATGTTGAATTTGAAATCTCTCAGGAAGAATTTAATGATCCGAATTCATCTAAAGATGACCAATGTAAATCTCCTAGGCTGTACACTTTTGGAGGAAGTCAAACTCAAGAAAAAATTGGCACGCTCGATTCTAGAGAAAGTCAAGAGTTGAGTGAATCCGATGAAAATAAAGAATTAACAGAATTTCTAAAAGCAGAAGCTGCTAAATCTTCTAATGAAGAGAAATAGAAGAATAAAAGACAACGAACAAAAACCAAGCTGGATGGAAAGTGGTGAATTTTGTATGGCAACAAAAGTTGATGCACTTGAATACAAAGATCCAAACTGTTTTTCATAAATATTGCACTCAAACGAGAAGGAAGAATGGATCCAAGCTATCAGTGAAGAACTTCAGTCACTGAAGAAAAAACAATACCTGGGTGCTGGTTGACCGTCTGAAGAATGCCAAAGTATTGCAAAACCGAAGAAGAGTTAAAGATTTACGCTGATGCAGATTTCACAGGTGGTAACCGGACAAGGCGCTCAACAACTCGATTTCTTGCAAAGTACTTAGGTGGTGCAGTGTCATGGACAAGTCAGTTAGAGAAAGTAAAGCAATAATTTCATGATTTTTTTTTTCTTTTGGAGGAAGTGTTAAAAGAAAAGAAAAAAAATTCCTTGAGGTCTATGTTTATGTGCTGCTCCATGACTCTGGTGTCAATATCTTTATTCTTTGCTTTTGTGTAACTTCTGTGTGTTTTTCAGTAAATGTGTTTTTTTCGTATCCAGGGTGTAATTATAGAGTTAATAAAATGTTTTCTTGCCTTTAAAATAATATTTTTCATCACTCATGATGTACACTATGTAAAGGATATTAAAACTAATATGTTATCAGTAAAGGAAATAGTAAAGAAGGGTAATAAAGTTATCTTCGATGTAAAGGGAGCCAAAGTGATAGACTCTTGTGGTAATATTTTAGGTACTGCAAGTAATATAAGAGGTATTTACAAAACGAATACAGGAAATCACTCTGTTTATGCTGCAAAAGGTTTCTTGTAGCATAGTAGACTTGGACATTTGAATAGGAAAAGTGTGACTTTATATGGCAACTGGGATGGAAAATTATCGAATGAATAATGTTCAATGTGAGCTGTGTTTGCAAGGGAAGCTAGAGTGCCATTTAAATCGAGTCAGAGCAGATCTACCGAAGCCTTGCAATTCGTATATTCAGATCTCTGTGGACCTATGGAGAATGAATCCTTAGGAGGTAACTTCTGACATTCATAGATGATTTTTCTAGATACATACATGTTTATTTTATAAGTAGCAAGGATCAAGTGAATGATGTATTTGTTGTTTATTGCAAAATGGTCGAAAGACATATGGGGAAGAAAATTAAAATTATTAGATCAGACAATCGATCAGAATATGTAAACAGATGGCTTAAGGAACAGTTGAATGGAATGAGTATAAGAATCATCAGACTACTATTCGCTCCCACGTCTGCCCAACCTGATTTAGGTATTCCGTGATTTCCCTAAATTGCTCCAGGCAAATGCCAGGATGGTTCCTTTGAAAGGGCACGGCTGACTTCCTTCCCTGTCGTTCCCTAATCCGATGAGACTGATGACTTCGCTGTCTGGTCTCCTCCCCCACAACAACCCAACCAACCCAACTCAACCCTACTATTCGCTACAGTCCTTCTCAGAATGGAGTTGCTGAACGAGCCAACAGAATCATTGTAGAAAAGGCAAGAAGTATGTTAAGCGATGCTGAGCTACCTAAGTGTTTTTGGGCAGAGGATGTGTGAACAGCAGTGTATTTAATTAACAGATCACCTACCAAAGCTGTGAGACACAAGACACCTTATGAAGTATGGACTAGGAAGAAACTGGATCTAAGCACTTAAAAGTCTTTGGATGTGAAGCCATGGTTCAGATTCCAAAACCACTAAGAAGAATATGGGATGCTAAATCTCAAAAATATATATTTGAGGCTACTGTGAGCATTCAAAAGACTACACATTTTATAATCCTGTGAATAAAAAGATAATAAGTCGTAGAGATGTAGTACTTTTGGAGGATTATAGACCAAAAATAAAGGAAAGTAATCAAATTTATACAGTACCGCAACCAAGCATAATGTGTGGTAGTGCTGAAACAGAGATGGAAACTGAAACAGAGGAAGACAAGAATAAAGAGGAAGCTGATGTGCTACTTGAGAATCAAATTGAGGAAGTCAGTTTAAGGCGGTCTTCATGGATGGCAAAACCAAAAGAATATCCAGATTATGAAATGTATGCTTCCCAAACAATCAACAATGAACCAATCACAGTTGATGAAACTTTAGCAAGTTCAAATGCTCAAGATTGGAAAAAGGTTATTGAAAAGAAGCTGCAATCTTTTGTGAATAATGAAACATATGAATGAGTTGACATGCCTGGAAATAAAAAGCCACTAAGAACAAGATGGGTGTTTAGTATTAAAAATCCTGAGAGTGCAATACCAAAATTCAAAGACAGGTTGGTAGTTATAGGATATTCCCAGGAAGAAGGAATAGATTAAAATGAAACTTTCTCACTAGTGGTGAAGTATTCATCATTAAGATACCTTTTAGCTATGGCAGTAAAGGAAGACTTATTAATTCATCAAATGGATGTGAAAACAGCCTACATACCTAATTGGAAGACTGGAAGAGGAAATATATGTGATTCCACTTGATGAAGTTAAGCGACCTTATCAAGGGAACAGGACAATTTGGCGTTTGAAGAAAGGCATATATGGATTAAAGCAAAGTGGCCATTGCTAGAATAAATGTTTGCATAAAGTTTGATAAAACTAGGCATGTTATAGTCAAAGGCAGATCCCAGCAGGTATCATAAAAGGAGCAATGAAGCTATTGCAATCATGATCATATGGGTAGATGATTTTTATTTTTTATTTTAACCAATATTGGAAGCCAGATGGACTTTTTTAAAGAACAGTTACGGCTTGAATTTAATATGCATGATTTAGGGGAAAGTTATCAATATTTAGGCATGAAGATTCTAAGGATTGCCAACAGATAAGAATTATGGATTGATCAATCTCCGTACACAAGGAAGATCTTAGGAAATTCAATATGGAAAATTGTAAAACTATTTCTACTCCTATGGAAAATAATGCAGAACTGCTAATAACTGATGATGACAAGAACTGTAAGGAAAGTGTACCCTATTTGTAGGAAGTCTCCTGTACTTAGCACAGACGTTCAGACCAGACATTGCATTTATCACAAATGCAGTAAGCAAGTTTTTCAGTGATCCGAGAGAAAAGTACTGGCTAACAGTCAACAGAATATTCAGATATTTAAATGGAACTGCTGTTTATAAGTTTAAATATTCTAAAACTGGAAATGTAAATTTGGGAGGATACAGTGATGCAGACTGGGGAAATGAGTTGGAAAGCTGACCATCACTGGAAGTTGTTTTAGACTAATGGGAGGATTCATATCATGGTCTTGTAAGAGACAAAGAACTGTTGCTTTGAGTACTGTAGAAGCTGAATATATGGCCTTGTCCTTCACTATCCAAGAAGCTATTTGGATCCATTCACCGATGGGTGAAATAGAATCTCCTCCAACATTAAAGCCAACTGTGGCATTTTGTGACAATATTGGAGCAATTAAACTTGCAAAAAATAATGTCACCAGTGTAAGATCCAAACATATTGACACAAGGCATCACGTTATCAGACATCTTGTGGAACAGGGGAATGTAATCCCCAGTTATCTATGCACGGAAGAAATGTTATCTGATCTCCTTACCAAGCCTCTCAGTAAGGACAAATTTCAGAAGTTGGTGAAACATTATGGTTTAACCTGGGATGTACAGTGTTGAGTATCTGAAAAATATTTGTTCAGGAGGAGTGTTGGGGATATGTGATCAAACATTTTCCAGCTTTCGTAGCGGCGCACAAGATATGATGTGCAGAGTGCATTAGACTCTGTGGAATATACACGTTCCGTGTTTGTTGATGGGGCAACGTTATATAGTTTGGTAGTCAAATGTATTAACATGTTTTGTGCGAATAAAGCATACGTTTATTCTGTCCCTTAAATAGTTGTTACCTGTCATTTACCTGCGTTAATCTGCATAAACTACAACACAGACTCGCTTTATTCATGCCAACCAGAGAACTTCCTCTCAACTTCTGACAATAAAGTATATTTTTCCATTTTATTCATACGACCCATTATCCGTGAGTCAGAAGAGAGAGCAGCAAAGTCTTGCGCAAATTTCGTTTATTTGAGAAGATCCACTTAATCCGCTACGAAGTATTCGCGCATGCAAGTTGTATGTGGACCATCATATTTCACGATGACGAAGGGGGATAGAACAAAGATATGTTTATCGTGCTGCGTCTAGGTTGTTTGGATTTTGTCAGGAAATTGTTTCATGTTTGATTCGTTGCGCTTTTGTTAGCAATAACAAAAGAACTGTTATTTTGATTAAGTATTATGACAAGTTAAAGCAGTAAGTTTGGTTTCCAGATGCAGCAATCGGTGAGGTTGTTTTTGGGTCGGAATGGTTTAAAAAGGTTGAATTGTACGTCTGTTACTCGCTATTCAAGTCGGAGCAATTCGGATACGTCGGACGCATATAAAGTAATTAAACCCCGTAGATCAGCAGAAGGTAATAAATCGCTAATGTTTTTTTTACGTAATAAAAGTAATTCTGTTTTCAAACTAATGTTTTTGTGACAGTAAGTAACTATGTACTGCATATTTTTTATATTTTAGTTGCTGTGTAACGTAAACAATTGTTTGCACATAGTAATATACGTGAGGTACTGCGATACTGTACTTTCCCAATACCTTGACTATAGAGAGAGACTGATTTCCAATGTAGCACGATGCCTTTGTTGGGTTACAAGATGATTATTTGGCTGTGAGCTCGATAAAGCAACGAATATGATTACGACGTAAAAGTTGTGATAGAGTGACCATTGTTTACGTTTGTTTTGTATTCAAACACACTTTGCCGTGCTTAACAAACTGTTCGTCATAGAAACTAAAACTTTTAACTTAAACTGAGAAAACTTAATTAATTTGAACAAACTTTCGAGTTGTATTTTGATGCATGTTATGTATGTTTTTCGTACAGAAACCCCGAAAAATTTATTTTCTCGAAATAATCCTCCGATATGATATACTATGCTTAGAAGTGAAACTCTTCTCAATAGTCTTTTATGTAGGCCTACATGTCCCGCCAAGATGTGCACTGCAGATTCTGCAGTTTCTGTGCAAGTACTGTTGTTTGTATTTTTCTCATTTAAAGGGACTATGTGGAAAGAAAGGTATAACATGTACATAATTAATTAAAATAAGAGATAAAGCTACTATCAATTTGAAGTTTGGTTGGGCCAGTGTTGTCTTGATTCTGTAATTAAATGATGATTTGGCATGTGATATCAGATGCATGCAAACGAGAAGTGAATAGAACAATAATAATATTTTTTGCGTCTATATTTTGTTGCATGTAGGTTATGATGACAGCGTGATCTGCAGTGCAGATTTAGGTATAGGCCTAGGTTAGTTGAACATTTGGTTGTTTGTTGGTGGAACAGTATTAACTGCTTCACTTAATCCACATATTCCTCTCCTGTTATCTTCGTTGTCTACACAACATTTAATGTGTCCTGGTTGCTTGTTTAATATAGTTGTACCCATCTGAGTAATTCATTGTATGCTAATCTTAGCCACCTCAAAGTCTTATTATGCCACGCGGTGTGAGGCGTAATGTCACGAACTGCACGGCCACTCCCATCGGAGGTTCGAGTTCTCCCTCGGGCGTGTGTGTGTGTGTGTGTGTGTGTGTGTGTGTGTAGTTCTTAGCATAAGTTAGTTTAAGTAGTGTGTAAGTCTAGGGACTGATGACAGCAGTTTGGTCCCTTAGGAATTCACACACATTTGAACATTTTAAAGTCTTCATAGTATGTTTTTGGTCCTGATGTTGTACACATGCCTTGCAGTACTTTTAGTGGATAGAGAAATATTGATAATTGTGAATATATATCTTCCGAAGGCATAATCCGTATCACTTCAGGCAATGGTGTTACCTTCATAGTCTCGGATGTTATTGAATTTAGCATATGTTAAAATTTACGACTAAGAAAGAATGACATATTTTTTTGCTTTCTTCGGAAAAATTCCTGCCTCATGATGCAGGCCTCCAAAGATGACATTTCAAACACCATTTTGAAGATGCAAATTTCGTAAAAAAATTTTAAAATGCTGTATCTCTGTAACAGTTCCAGATATTTTGTTAGAGTTTTTTATTTTAAAGATAATTGCTTTATGATTAAAATGGTATCCTCCGTTTGGACATATCTGTCAAAGTTCTTTTACTGTCTCCTTTTGATTTCTTTTTATAATTTTCTGAAAAAATTTAATTTCAAAAATGCCAATCCAGAAACGTTAGATTTTTGGGTCAACAGAAACATCCGATCTCACGCGTCGGCTTTGACCCGTGACGTAAGCGTGTTGTGGTGCGTGACGTCATTACGGCGCGGAGTTTGCTTTGCGATTGTGGCGTGTTTGTAGATGTCGTGTTGTTGTTTGTTGTGCCCTCTGGTGGTATGTTCATGGTTTTCGTTTGTTTGGTGTGTTGGGGTCAGTTTGCTGTTGCTCAGTGGTGATTGCTGCGTGCGTGGTTTTGAAGCGGAATTTGTATTAGTGAGTTAACGGTTTTGTGTGATGGTTAATGTAATGATGATTGCTGTACGTCGGGTGAGTTTGTTATTAAGTGTATTCGGTTGTGGTTTTTTGTGGTAATTTCCCTTTTTTTTGTTTTTGGCGTATGTGTTGTGTATTGGGTATAGGGAAGTGTTTCATTGAGATTTGTGGCTGTGAAGGTTGGTATTGGTATTAGTATTGGGAGATGTGTTTGAGTTCATAGGTCATGGGTAGTGGTCGATCCTAAGTTATGGGATTGGTAGCTGCTGTTGAGCTATATAGTTGGAGGGAAGTGTTCAATCTCAATGTTTGGTGGAGTATGTTGATTTTTGTAATGGGAGATGGGATCGGGAGTTGCTGTTGAGCTATATAGGTCAAGGGAAGTGTTCGATCCCAATTTATGGGATCGGGAGCTGCTGTAGATATATGTAGGTGAAGGGAAGTGGTTTTTTCGCAATGTTTTGCGGTGTATTTTGATTTTTGTATTGGGGGATGGGATCGGGAGATGCTGTTGAGCTATATAGGTCAAGGGAAGTGTTCGATCCCAATTTATGGGATCGGGAGCTACTGTAGACCTATATAGGTCAAGGGAAGTGTTTGATTCCGGATAAGAATGTGTTTTGTGGTATTTGGTGAGTTTTGTGATGTCGATTTTTTTTGTCGTTTTGCGTGGTTTTGTATGGCGGTCGGTGGCTAAATTTGTGTATATTTAGTTTCTCCCCACCCAAAAACCCCCAATTTCCCACGCTTGTCCCGTTAGTTATTAGGCTTTTCGTGAAACCTGTGTGTGTTGTTTTTCTATGTATTTTCGTGTTTATGATACGTATGCGATGTTTTTATATCAGCCATATTGGAATTGTCGTTTCCGCCATATTTGTGACGTCATGGGTCAAAGCCGACGGGTAGGATCGGACGCTTCTGTATTTCCAGATTTTTTTCTGTTGATTAGTACCGTGTAGTACTATATTCTCTGTAAAGGAGAGCTTCCACATTTAAATTGGGCAGGTTTTATTATAAAAAAATCTTTAAAAAAACCATTCAAGGGTACTGTATGTCTTTACTGAAATTGTTTCTTACTAATTTCTTTGTTACAATGTTTATTTCTGTTGTCTGTGTTGCAGTTATTTCTTTTCACTTTCATTTTTGCAGAGATTTTGTAACTTTGTTGTAGTTTCTTGCCAGTTCCTTTGTTGTGGTTGTTCATTGCAGGCTTCTGTAGTGCAGTTGTTCATTGATAATTTACTTACAGAAGAGGCTTCTAAGAAATCTGAGACCATCCAGTAAGTTTTGTGTTTTTGTGATGAATTTGCCAGTTGACACATTTTCGGTATGCTTTGTAAAAAGGACTATTTGAAATGTGTTCTGACCGTGGTCACAAGAGAGTGAAGTGTGCTGACTGTTTGCGTGTCCATAAAAGAGTGATATATCGGACAAAAAAAAAAAAAACAGATTTTGTTCAGGTTGGGAATAAGTGTTCTCATTTGAAGACTCTGTTTCAAAGTGGAGAAGTTTCCAGTGATTACCTTTTGTGTTCTAAATGTTTTGACAGAATAACAGTGATAGTATCTGAACAAGGTGAAGCCTCCCATGATGCAGATTTTGCATCAGTAGAGGACGAATTAAATGCCCTGAATCACTCAACAACAGAGGTAGGTGTTAGTCCTGTTGAAAAACCGTGGTCAGTGAAGTCGAGTCATAAGCTTTATGCATCAAGAACGTGCAGGGAAATTACTAAAGCCGTGGATGATTACACTACAGTAAAGCTGACCACACTCTTCAAAGTAGAAATTCCATCTCCAGAAGAAAATGAACGAAAGCACTCTTGCACCTCTTGCCAGGAATTTTTTACAAATATGAATTGAGCTGTTGGATATTGTGCATCCTACAGTGAAAATGTGCAAGTTATAACTATTATTCCAGAGACATTTTCAAAGAAAACAATTTTGAATCATGTTCCATCAGTTATGTGCAGTTTAGTTGCATATGAGCAGAACCTGCTCCCACTCATGGCTATTTGGAAGTACGGCTGTTAGCTGTATGAGCAGTAGCAGTTAGCAGCCAGTCACTAGCTGGAAAAATCTTCTGACAGGCCCAAGCTGCCAGATTCGCGCATGCGTAGAGCAGTCTATTTACAACTCTCACATAAAATGAAAACAAGATGGATTTCTGTGGCTGAGAGCTAGCAAGTGAATGAAAATGCTTTGCAGAATGCTAAACTTAGTTTTGTCAATTTCTGAAGAAATTTGGATTTTATTAATCTTTTCCGCAGAGTCAGTCAATTTATTTGAAACAAAATGTTTCTTTCCACAGTATTGGCTAGCGTCAACTGTTTGCTGAATTACAGGTGCCCGATTTTTTCTCCTGGTACATACGGCGTTATGCCATAATAACCAAACATTAGATAATACAGTACTGGTACTCCAAGAAAATTTGCAGCCCGAAAACCACACTGAAAAGCTTAACATCAGGTTGGTTCCTACTTCTTTGTGAATCTGGACTTATGAATGTGTACTTTCAGCCGAATTGTGCATTTTAGTCTAGTTTACGAAATTCGATGCTGTTGGGGTCCCGTCTGATGTTCTGTTTCATTTAAGGTGTAATGTAAAGATCTCGTAATGCTATATAGGTACGAACATACAGGCTTCCTACATCATTGTGGCTGCGCATGCACAGTAACGCCATATTTCTGGTGCTCTCTGACTACTGCTGAAACGAATTCTAACAGGTTCAGGGTAAGACAGACGTGAACCCTTATTGAACATGCCTGGGATAGATTGAAAAGGGCTGTTTACGGGCAATGTGACCCACTGACCAGTCTGAGGGATGTATGCCAAATCGCCATTGATGAGTGGGACAATCTGGACTAACTGTGTCTCGATGAACTTGTGGATAGTATGCCACGGTGAATATAGGCACGCATCAATGAAAGAGGACGTACTACTGGGTATTAGAAGTACTAGTGTGTACAGCAGTCTGGAGCACATCTCTTAAAGGTATCGCTGTATGGTGGTACAACATGCAATGTGTGGTTTTCATGAGCAATAAAAAGGGCAGAAATGATGATTATGTTGATCTCTATTCCAATTTTCTGTACAGGTTCCGGAACTCTCAGAACCGAGGTGATGCAATACCTTTTTATTTTTAAGTGTGTAAAAGATTCGAGTATACTGAAGAGTGGAATACAACCTGTCGGGTTTGACAAATGTCACAAGTTACCGTAGATGATGCATTCCAAAGATTTAAAAGCATAGAGGAATGTTGAGAAACAAACCAGTACAGAGAAAACATATTGTGGAAATCAATATTTCAAATGTAATGTTACATATGTCATTTGTTTCACAGTAGAAAATCATAGTAGCCTGTTCCTCAGTTGACCTATTTAGGTCAACTGAAGGATGGGCTACTAGTGCTAGCGAAAGCAAAAAAGGGTGACATACATAACACTAGCATGGAGTACGTCAGTCTACATACATAAAATTTTTTCGTATATTGGTTTTCTTCACCTTCACTAGTACTAGTATCAACTGGAGTATAGGGTACTAGTACTTTAGCTGACAGCTGAGTTACAGGATTCCAGTGTTACTACTTCGCTTTTTTTGCTTTCGCTAGTACTAGTATCCTATTCTTTAACGGACCTACATAGTACAAGATATGAATTAATTGCAGAGGAAACAGCAATTGGAACGACTCACCATCAGGCAAAGTTATAGTTCAAAACATGTACACAAATGATTTAAATTACTACGAGTGACAAAAAGCGTACTCAGTATCTGTCTCTTAATAACATGTTCATTTATTTCTATTTACAATTATGATGTTTCACCACAGAAAATAACCAATTTATTATCTATGGCTTGAAAATAAACAAATTAATACCTATTACTAAAACATGATGTCATTGGTCAAAGCAAACAAGAAGTTGTATCCCATTCTCCAGATGATCCAACAATTCTTACATGATTCTAGGTTCCTTCATTTTAATAATAACGAGAATGTTGATCCTGCAAATTGTCTGAACAAGTTGCAACCTGTTACTGATAATCTCAAACAAAATTTGCGAAGTGTTTAATATCCTGAAGATCTTACAGAGGATGAAAGTGTCATGAAATGCGGGGGTAGGCTGTGCTACATCCAGTTCAACCACCAAAAAAAGGGCATGTTTTGGAATAAAGTTCTTAAATTTTTTTGAGTCAAGTAGTGGCTACTGTTTAGGATTTGAGATGTATACAGGGGGAGGGGGGGAGGGGCAGACCCCGAATAGTCGTACAGTGTATGTTGACAACTGGTACACTTCCCCGTTATTGTGTGTAAGGCTCACTGAAAACGGCACAGATGCCATAGACACAGTTATATCTACAAGGTGAAATATGCCAGACAAGTTCCAAAATATCTAAACTAAAAAAAAAGGGGGTGGAGGATCACTTGTATTATTTTCACACAAGTTCATCGCTCTGAAGCGAATGTATAAAAAAGAAGTAAATAGGCCTATTCTATCCGTTATCCATACAGGTGTCAGTATGACAGCAAGAGGAAAAACTGAGGAAAACCATAACCCCAGCCCAGAAGCCGTAAGCAAGTATACAACACCATAATTTAATGAACACAGTTGACAGACTGGACCAGCAGTTGTTAACTTTCCCTGTCATGAGAATATATGCCAAACGTTATAAGAAAAATTTCTTTTACCTTATGGGGTTTTCAATTCATGTATCCTACTAAACAAAGTGGAAGGAAAAAATCTTGTTTCAATCAGTTTAGAATTCAGGTGGCCGATGACATAATAGAGCAGGTCACTGGATGAGACTACCATAGACGTGGACAACCCCAATCTGGAATTTCTTCTCTTAGACTGCAAGCAGCAAATTGGGCATGTTTTGCTAGCCTCCCCCCTCCGTGCCTCATCCCTGCCTCCAAATCTCATCACGTGAACACACGTCAGAAATTGTGTACTGTGCAAAGCAAGGATGCAGTGATATGGTATGATTGTGAGAAATCCCAAGTGGTGTTGTACATGCCTGTTTTTGAGTATATCTCCACACCAACAAAAACTTCTGAAACTAATCATCAAAAAATAGTTAAGTAAGATTTATAAATAATTCCTATCAAAAAATTACTTGATTTTGAGAAAAATGTGTGAGACAAAATATATTGATGTTCGTAAATGTAAATGGTAAACATAGGATTGACTGTTGGGCAAAAATGTTAGTAAGTCAATGCCTTAATGGGGGAGGGGGTTGTATAAAAATGGTACATCATTTGCTATGATGTTCAAGGTTTTGACACCCTTGTCAGGTGTTGGTGACTGGTCCCATGGTTTTATGTTTACATTGAGTTCAAAACTTATCGATGACCAATTTCAATTACATTGCAAATTTCCCTCTTGGAATGACTGGTCCCATAGTTACATTGAGTTCAAAACTTATGGATGACCAATTTAAATTACATTGTAAATTTCCCTCTTGGAATTTTATTTATGTGAATTTGCTTCTAATCTTTGACACAATGTCAGTCTCTGGAGCACCTTACACCAGATAAGAGGCCCAAGAGAAATTACAAGCACAAACAGATGACTAAAGCTATAGAAGCTGTCTAGGTAGGCATCCTAATGGTTACTGCCACCAAAGAGCTGGGTATACCAAGAGTGGTATTGTGTTACAAAGTAAGCAGCCAAAGTCCCAAATCAGATAACTGATGTCCTTCCACTAGACTGGCGTTTCTCAACTAAAAAAGTACACCATCCAGTAACAAAAGAAATATTGGTGGTCAGTGTACATCAAACAAGTGAAACGAAAAGACAAAAACCCATTTGCTAGAGGAAGGCTAGACAGAAATAGCTTACATCATTTGTGGAAAAATCCAGCTCTGAAAGAAAGACTGACACACAACTTGATAATACCCTGTAAATATCTCGCCGAAAAATAAGTTCATCACTGGTTTACAGAAATGGAACTGATTTGAAAGGGAAAAAATTGAAAAAAGCAAATAATCCAGTTAGATTTTCAATTCTGACGGTAGTCCATTTTTTGCAGTCTTAAGGGCAAAAATTGATCACACATAAGGGTAATAAAGTTGTATGAAGTGTTGAGAATGATGAGAGAGAAAATCCTATTTACTTATAACAGCAAATGCCACTGATAAGCCTGTTCCTCCCAGAATTGTTTTTTCGGACGTGAGAATTTCTGGGATAATAGCCAACAGAATACTAAGAATGAGGGGGATTATACATTCTGATAGTGGTTGTAAGGGTGGTCTCTCAGTCTGTGAATGCATTAAAATGTTCATACCATGGATAATTGAATAACAAATCCAGCAACATATCATATTTTTCATTGAAGATCAGACACCTCATGTGACCTCACACTTGTTAGTTCTGTTCTGAGAATGATAAAGTCCATATTGCATTGTTGCCTAATCAACAACACTGGACACACATTCTGGAGGATGATGATTCAGATCTGCATCTGACCATCCTTCATTGAGTTTTCCCATAAATTGATGTGGAACGGTGCCTTTGAAAGGGCATGGCAGATAGCCTTCCCCATCCATGAAACAATCCAAGCATGTGCTCTGTCTCTAATAACCTCACTGTCGATGACATTGGAACTAATCTTCCTTTCTTCCTAACTCAACAAGCCAGTGGATGTTTATGTATCAGCAGTTGTCCACCAGAGCAAGGCTGAAGTACTAGTTTCACAAGCCTGTGGATATATTTGAAAAGGCTTAAAATATGTCTCAGTTGTGAAAAAAAATTCAACACAGCTTTATTAAGCTTCTGTCTGATTTCTGTTATTTTCACCAAAGTTCCTCATTTGTTTCAGTTCTCTCTAAAGTTGTAAAAGTGGTGCAGCAGATGTACTTGACAGAGAAAATGGGCCTAAATAAACAGAAGACACATCTGGTGCTACAATAGCGAGAGAGATGTCTAGCAGTGTGCAAGGCACCAGGCAATAGGAAACTCAGGCAATCAAACAAGATGACGTAAGAATTGAGAAGTCCTGTAGGGAACACAATGTCTCATTCCAACAGAAGCTAAGCTTTTAATTTGGAGGATTATACAAAACAATATTTGGTTAAAATATTAGTTTATCCAATTTTATATGACACAATTGTATTGTCACAGATGTGGTATAGACTATGTTGAACTGTATTAAATTTTGAACTTTTTTTAATATTTACATTATTTTATGTACACCAAATTTTTTTGATTGCGCAGGATGAAATAAAAGTTATTTCTCTCAGATAGTTTCCAGTTCAGTGTTGTAACAGATTTGACTATTTGAAGAATTGGTAGCTTTATGTCACGGTTAGTGATCGTCAATGTTTATTTTTGTCAATCTGTATGTTTCAGAAATAGATGACAGTCAGGTACCTAACTGGGAGCTACTAGCACCACGTGGTTATCGCTTCTACCTTCCAGGTGGCCTGGGCCCTGCTTGGTATGATTCTACTTCCACTCCTTTGCCATATGGTGCAATTGCTCAGGTACAGGACTTTTGCAGACTCATATCCTGTTGGTGTAAATGCAGAAACTAAAGAAATTAAAAAAAAAAGAGTTTTTATCACATTTGCACCTGAAAATTTACATTTTTATCAAAAATTAATGGTACATTCTTCACATATTGCTAAAATCAGGTCTCTACCTCACCTCTGTGGTACATAATTCCCAGAAGCGTACTTCAACATATTCTTTGTCCTAGCTGGTAACATTGGATACAGCTTAATGCGAATCACCATCAGTATCAGCACATAGACTGACTACTGCAGCTATCTTAGATGTTCACACAAATATCTCATTGCTGTTCGTGTTGAAGCTTATGAAATTCTATGTCGATTTAAAGTGGTGGAGGGTGAAAAGTTTGGTTTCTGCACAAACAGAATCAAATAGCGTATTTTGAGATATTGCATGTTCTTTGTTTAGTTACATTCAAAGACAAGAACTAAAACTTAAGTAAGAAAAAAGAAGTAATGTAGTAGACATATCTTTCTGGTAGTACATAAAGAACTAAGTGCAACCAGAATGTGATGCATTCAAAAACACAACAGATAATGTGGTTATACTAATCCTTTGTGGACTAGATTCTGTGGGTTATAACTCTTGACATGAAAGCGAATGTATTTTATTTCAATTCATAGTGCTGCAGTCTTTTTCTTAACGCAAGTTATGCAGACTGAAGCGATGAATGAAAATTTGTACCAAGGTCAGGATTTGAACCGGTGTCTCCTGCTCACTAGACAGATGTGCTAACCACTAAACCACCCTGGCACAGTGGCTTTTGCACAACAGCATGGATTATCCTAGCGTGCCTCTGACCTCATTCGAAATTCCCATTCATGCCTCATTCCACTTGGTATTCCCCTTAAACTCAAACAGCATTTTAGAGGCTCTCCAATTGTATTGGAATAGCACCACAGCTTCAAACAAAATGGGGGATCCTGCCTGAAACCTGGACTAACTGCTTTTAATCGAATGAAACTGTATGATTCCAGAGACCTTTTCAAGTCTCAAACATCATAGATGAAGGCATGCTAGGGTAGTCCTGCAGCTGTGCAGAGCCACTATACAAGGCTGGCACAGTGGTTAGCACATCTCCCAAGTGAGCAATGACCTGGTTCAACCTGACAGTTGGGAGCTCCAACATTAAGTGCGTTATGGGGCTCCTTAGGGACATGGCTGCCAAGAAGGGGAAGAAGCCAATGTGCACTTTGTGTGCGTACGGGGTGGAGTCATTCTAGACATGCAATGGGTCCTTCTGGATGCCTGAAGAGAACAGGGTGCAGCCAGCTGCAAGTGGTGCCTCACGTCAGTACCAATGGTGTGTGCCACTTTGGATCAGAAGAGATTCTCTCTGGTTTTGAGCGGCTAACAGAAGTGGTAAAGGCTGCCAGTCTTGCTTGCAAGATGAAAGCAGTCAACAGGACTGAATGCGGGCCTCTTGTACAGAGCCGAGAGGAGGGTCTGAATCAGAGGCTCAGACGGTTCTGCAACTGTGTAGGCTGCAGATTCCTTGACTTGCTCCAAAGGGTGTTTGGGTTTCGGGTTCTGCTGAATAGGTCATATGTCCACTATACTCAGGAGGCAGCTACATGGGTAGCAGGGAC
The DNA here is from genome assembly GCF_023864275.1 of Schistocerca cancellata. Lineage (NCBI taxonomy): Eukaryota > Metazoa > Arthropoda > Insecta > Orthoptera > Acrididae > Schistocerca > Schistocerca cancellata. The sequence goes on from NC_064633.1 coordinate 199,154,297, forward strand.
AGTGTGGCATGGGCTGGGCAGTTTTTTAGGTTAGAGGGTCTCAGGAAAACACAAGAAGCGCTTCAGTCACGAAGGGTGTAGGCCGAACACAGGAAGAACGTAGGTACAGGAACCAACAGTATAACAATTGGAAATTGTCATAGCTGTGTTGGGAAAGTACCAGATCTCCAAGTGCCAATAGAAAGCACAGATGCTCAAATTGTTATAGGCACTGAAAGCTGGCTAAAGCCGGAGATAAGCTCAGCCAAAATTTTTGCTAAGTATCTACAGTGTTCTGAAAGGATAGGCTAAACACAGTTGGTGGTGGCGTATTTGTTTCTGTTAGAAGTAGTTTATCTTATCGCAAAATTGGTTCCTGTGAGTTAGTATGGGCAGAGGTCATTGTTGGCAGCCAGAATAAAATAATAACTAGATCCTTTTACCGTCTTCTCAATTCAGATACAGTTGCTGAAAGGTTCAAAGAAAACTTGAGTTTGATTTCAAACAAGTAGGCCTACCCGACTCTCACAATTGTAGTTGGTGGTGACTTTAATTTATTCTCGATATGTTGGCGAAAATATATGTTTAATTTCAGATGTCTGCACAAAACATCATCCAAAATTGTCCTAAACACATTCTCCGAAAATTATTTCGAGCGGTTAGTTCATGAGCTCACCCGATTACTAAATGGTTGTGAAAACACAATTGACTTCATAGCATCAAATAAACCTGAGTTAAAAACAACCATCGAAATGGATACAGGGATTAGTGAACACAGGGTTGTAGTAGCGAGATTGAATATTGTAACCCCTAAATCCTCCAAAAATAAACGAACAATATACCTATTCAAAAAAGCAGATAAAAATTCACTTGATGCCTTCCTGAGAGACAATTTCCACTCCTTCCAAATTAACAATATAAGTGTATACCAGATGTGGTTTGAATTCAAAGAAATAGTATCAGCAGCAATTGAGAGATTTACACCAAATAAATTAAAATGACAGAGCTGATCCCCCCTGGTACATAAAACGGGTCAGAACACTGTAGCAGAAACAACTAAAAAACATGCCAAATGTAAACAGATGCAAAGTCTCCAAGATTGGTGATCTTTTTACAGAAGTTTGAAATTTACTGTAGACTGCAATGCTAGATGCTGGTAATAGTTTCAGCAATGAAACTTTGTCTCGAAACCTGGCAGAAAATCCAAAGAGATTCTGGTCATATGTGAAGTATCTTAGCGGCAAGACACAACCAAAGCCTTCTCCGTGCAATGGCAATACAGATACTATTGAAGGCAGTGCTGCCACAGCAGAGTTACTTAACACAGCCATCCAAAGTTCCTTCACCAAAGAAGACGAAGTAAATATTCCAGAATTCGGATAAAGAACAGCTGCCAACATGAGTAATGTAGAAGTAGATAACCTTGGCGTATTGAAGCAACTAAAATCACTTAAAAAAAGGAAATCTTCTAGTCAAGACTGTACACCAATTAGATTCCTTTCAGAGTATGCTGATGCAATAGCTCTTTACTTAACAGTCATATACAACTGTTCGTTTGACGAAAGATCTGTACCCAATGACTGGATAGTTGCACAGGTCACACCAATATTCAAGAAAGGTAGTAGGAGTCATCATCAGTTTTCTGCTATATTAGCAGGTCCTTTGCCTCTCCATTTTCTGCATTCCATTGCTTCCTTCTTAAGGATGCTGTATGTTGTACTGTCCATTACGTCATCCAGTATCTGAAATCTCTTCCTTCCTCGCTTCCTTTTCCCTTTTACGTAGCCTTCTGAAACTGTTTTTATCAGTCATTCTTTCTTAATATCTGCCCAATCCAATTTCTCTTTCTTCTTTTTATCAGGAGTAGTAGGAGTAAGCCACTAAATTACAGGCCGATATCGTTAATGTCGATATGCAGCTGGACTTTGGAACATATATATTGACAAGGTATTTCAAATGGATTCCATATTTCTGGAAGCTTTTGACACTGTACCACACAAGTGGCTTGTAGTGAAATTGCGTGCTTATGGAATATCGTGTCAGTTATGTGACGGATTTGTGATTTCCTGTCAGAGGTCACAGTTCGTAGTAACTGATGGAAGGTCATGGAGTAAAACAAAGTGATTTCTGGTGTTCCCCAAGGTAGTGTTATAGGCCCTTTGCTGTTCCTTATCTATATAAACGATTTGGGAGACAATCTGAGCAGCCGTCTTAGGTTGTTTGCAGATGACGCTGTCATTTATCGACTAATAAAGTCGTCAGAAGATCAAAACAAGCTACAAAACAATTTAGAAAAGATACCTGTATGGTGTGAAAATTGGCAATTGACCCTAAATAACGAAAAGTGTGAGGTCATCCACATGAGTGCTAAAAGGAATCCATTAAACTTCAGTTACGCGATAAATAAGTCAAATCAAAAGACCATAAATTCAACTAAATACCTAGGAATTAGAATTTCAAACAACTTAAATTGGAAAAAGCACACAAAAAATGTTGTGGGGGAGGCTAACGAAAGACTGCATTTTATTGGCAGGACACTTAGAAAATGCAACAGATCTACTAAAGAGACTGCCTGCACTACACTTGTCTGTAGACTTTTAGAATACTGCTGTGTGGTATGGGAGCCTTACCAGATAGGACTGACAGAGTACATTGAAAAAGTTCTACAAAGGGCAGCAAGTTTTGTATTATCGTGAAATAAGGGAGACAGTGTCACTGAAATGATACAGGATTTGCGGTGGACATCATTAAAACAAAGCTGTTTTTCATTGTGAGGAATCTTCTCATGAAACTCCAATCACCAACTTTTTCCTCTGAATGCAAAAATATTTTGTTGACACTGACCTACATAGGGAGAAACAATCCACAGGATAAAATAAGGGAAATCAGAGCTCACACGGAAAGATATAGATGTTCGTTCTTTCCGCGCGCTATACGAGACTGGACTAATAGAGAATTGTGAAGGTGGTTCGATGAACCCTCTGGCAGGCATTTAAATATGATTTGCAGAGTATCCATGTACATTTGCATATAATTCCCTTATTCTCTTGGTCTTCACTGCATTTTACTTGTTGCATGACCTTTACTCCTTTCCTCAATGAGGACGAGTAAATGAGTGAATGAATGAAGGAAGGAAGATTAAATAAGGTGTAACATCTCATCAACAGTGAGCACCGAGAAAAGCAGTGCAGTGCTTAGCATACTGGACTCGCATTCGAGAGGATGAAAGTTCAAACCTGCGTCCGGCCATCCTGATTTAGGTTTTCCATGATTTCCTGGAATTGTTTAAGGCAAATTCTGGGATGGATCCTTTGAAAGGACATGGCCAACTTCCTTCTTCATCCTTCCCTAATTGGAGCTTGTGCTCATTGTCAACAGGACGTTAAACACTAATTTCCTCAACAATGAGCATATTACAGATAGCCCACAAACTTAAATTGGACAAGGCTCAACAAGGATATTGGTCTTGCCCTTTACACAGGAATTGTTCTGGCACCCACCATTTTTGTTTTAGTGCAGCCATGGAAAACCTGTCTAGATTATTGTACAAGGATTTGTTGTTTTGCCTACCTTCTTCATTTATAGGTAATGACTGCCATCTTATAAAAAATGACCTGGAAAGTATACACATTTTGAACTCCGCAGTACATTCATTCTGTTGGATCAGTGAGGCCAAAGTTTACATGGGCGTACTCCACTTTTAATAATAATGGTGGGCACTATAAGATAGTGTTTTGGTGAAAATATGTTACAGCTATAATCAGGTCAGATTTTGCATTCAGTGTATCCACGACATATAATCTGGTATAGAAATTTGCTATCTAGAATGCTTTGTGCTCATCAGTTTGTTGAAAATATTATTGACACAGGTGGCAGTCCTTCCAAATGTCTGGAGTAATGAATTTCCGATAGTTCAAAGTGGATATTATAAAAGCAGTTTGTACTAGTTTCTGAAAGGAAGGTAACGTCCATTTGCCTGTAAGAACCAGTTGATAGCACTTCCAGCTGCTCAAATAAGAAGTGTGTGTGAATGCACCCTCATACTGTTGCTCACCACACTAACCCAATCGCAGTAGCAGTTACTTTAGCAGTGGATGCAATGCATAAAAAACAATCCAGAAACACTCTAAAATAGCCAATAATTAAATTATGAAACCAAAAATTAAGTTTAAAAAATGTAAATATATTTAAAAAAAGAAAGCCATTTCTTTGTCGTAACATCAGTTCTTATTAGATGATAGATGGAATTTATGAAGCTAGAGACATAGCATCAGAATTTCAGAGAACTATCGTCCACACTGAAGATGACAAAGGAGGTAAATGTGAGCAGTATTATTCATTCAACATAATGGCTGATTGCATCCAGGTTACTGACAAGAACAATATGGAAAAGAATGGAAAAGAAAGTTGAGGCTGTGTGAGATGGCCATTGGTTTGCCTTTAGGAAATGTGTAGGCACCAAGAGAGGTTGTTCTAATGTGGTACTTGATAATGGAGGCAAAACTTCAGAAATATCAAGACAGCTTCAGAGGATTTGTCAGTATAAAAAAGTGTTTAGCTATGCTGAATAGTGCAGAAGATGGAAATTTTCAGAAAAAAATATGTAGAAACTACACTGACCGGGGGGGGGGGATCACAGCACCAAGGAGGAGTTGTGTGACAGTGCGACATAAACGAAAGTTGGTAGGTGTGTTATTTTATTAATTTAATTTAACTTACAAGTGTAAGTACAAAATGCGATACTTCAAATGTATCATGCAGTTCTAAAGACATGAGTAGACAAAAATTCAGTGAGAATGATGACAATGACTTGAATTTCAGTTTTGCATGTACTTACTGTTGGAAATGAAGAACAACCAAAATGTGTCATTTGTTTTAAAGTTCTAGCTACTGAAAGCATGTTGCACTCTTTTATGAAAGAAAACAACAATAATCCAGACAAATTTTGTCGGCATGTGTACGGATGGAGGTTATAGTATGATTGGCTGTTATGCCGAATTGCAAGCTCCGACCTTTAAATAGCCTCCCTTTGCTGAAGAAGTGTATATGAACTCTGAGATTGGATCTTACATTTATCTTGTTCAAGAGAAATTGAATTCTAAGAAGTTCGTAGACAGTGACTTTGTTTGGAAGCTGACATATATTTGTGACATCTTTGCAAAACTCAGTTCATTGAATGTATCCCTTCAAGGTAATGAGACCAATATTCTGCAACTGTCAGACAAAATTTAAACTTTTAGAAATAAGCTACTATTGTGGAAGAAAAAGTTGAGTGATAGAGATATAAATTATGCCTCCTTTGCTCTTCTCACAGCTTTAAAAGATAGTGGCTTGCAGTTAAGTGAAGACTTGAAGGCTGTGCTTGTGGACCATTTAACTGAACCTGGTGATTATTTTCTGAAGAATATTATGAAAAGAATAGATTGCTACTCACTGTGAAGATGACACATTGAGTTACAGACAGGCACAACCAAAAAACTGCTACACATTGAGCTTTCAGCTAAAGTCCTGCTCAGAGAGAAAAACACATTCACACAAGCAAGCACCTCTATCTCCTGCTGCTCTGGCCAGAGATAGCAGTCGGGTGTTCTTGTGTGTGTGTGTGTGTGTGTGTGTGTGTGTGTGTGTGTGTGTGTTTCCTTTCTGAAGAAGGCTTTGAATGAAAACTCGATGAAAACTCGATGTGTAACAGTCTCTTTGTTGTGCCTGTCTGCAACTCAATGTGTTGTCTTTATGGTGAGTAGCAGTCTATTCCTTCCATAATACTGTTGATATTCCAACTTGGGCTTTCCATTGTTTGATTATTTTCTGAAATAGTTTCCAGAAGTAATTGATCAACACAACCAATCAAAGAACCTTTCAGTAGAGAACTTTCAGGAAACCTCTGAAGAACAAGAGCACTTTACTATTATTTCTTCAGACTGCACAATGAAATTCAAGTTCGATTATTTGTCACTGCATGAGTTTTGGAGCATGTTGAAGCAGGAGTAACAAAGCCCTACAATGTTTGATATCTTTTGTAACATCCCACTTATGTGAGGTAGGTGTTTCAGCGTTGGCAGTCATCAGTACAAAATATAGATCAAGAATGAATGTACGAAAAGAGATGCAAGTGTCACTTTTCAAACTTTTGCTGAGATTAAAGTGTGTTCTCAATAGTTAATGAAGAAATAAATACTCTTATTATTTTTTTTTCAAAAGAAATGTTTATTTATCCCACATTTCCAGTCAGATGTCATGTGTGAAAGGAGCTATAGGTGTCAGGGGATCTAATGGCCCTAAAGGCTTGAAAACTACTGGTCCATACTGAAAGACAGCGTGTACGTATTACAGTGTATTTATTATTTGTGACTGACAGCTGTAGTTTATCAGACACTGAATAGTCTATGAACTGAACTGGTAGGACAAGATTGTCTGTGCATCCTTATCAAATGTTAAGATTTGATTATTTTTATCTGTTTGTTCTTACTGAAGCATTTGTGATTGCAAACATGATTGCAGTTACGTATTACATATAATCTTGCACTGGTGCCGCCATATGATATAGTGGCTGTTGCTAGTGGTATCCGTAATAATGCCACACAAATTTATAACTAGTAAGGAGAGATCAGTGACCAAGTTAGCTGGCCCAGCTATTAGGACACTGGAATTGCACTCAGTAAGACAGTGGTTCAGATGCCCATCTGATCATCAAGATGTAAATTTTCCGTGGTCCAGGTATTAAGACACTGGAATTGGACTCAGTAAGACAATGGTTCAAATGCCCATCTGATCATCAAGATGTAAATTTTCTGTGCTTTTGCTAAATTGCTTAAATCAAATGCCAAAGTGATTCCTCTGCAAAGAACTGTGCCAATTTCATTCCCCATCCTTTCCTAATCCATTCTTGTGCTCAGTCTCTAATGACCGAATCGTCAGTGGATTGTTAAACCCTAATCTTAATATTCTGCATGACATTTGGTTACCTATACTGAGTGGAATCTGTATCATAAAAGGTGGATTCAATAACTGTCAATAACTACTGGCCTATTTCACTGCTGACATCATTTTCCAAAATTTTAGGAAGGTGCTGTATTCTAGAATATTATCTCACCTTAGCAACAATAATATCCACAGCAAATCACAGTTTGGCTTTTTTGAAGAGATTCTCTTCTGAGAATGCTATTTACGTGTGTTCACTGACCTGATTTTACAAGCGTTGAATAATGAAATAGTGCTGGTTGTTATTTTCTGCGAACTATCTAAGGCATTTGACTGTGAGAATCTTGATATTCTCCTAGATAAACTGAAGTTTTATAGTATTGTTGGTACAGTCAATCAATGGATAATGTTGTATCTAAACGAAAGAATGGATAAAGCTGTAATTCAGCCAATGTAGTCCAGAAAGAAATCATGTGGGGTTCCTCAAGGCTGAATCTGAGGTCCACTGTTATTCCTCATATATGTAAACGATCTTCTGTCCAATACAGGGTGTTACATAAAGGTACGGCCAAACTTTCAGGAAACATTCCTCACAAACAAGTAAAGAAAAGATGTTATGTGCCCATTTGATGTATGGATTCGCACGGGCCAATAGCCGTGGCGTGGTACGTTTGTATCGAGACAGATTTCCAGAACGAAGGTGTCCCGACAGGAAGATGTTCAAAGCAATTGATCGGCATCTTAGGGAGCACGGAACATTCCAGCCTATGACTCGCGACTGGGGAAGACACGAGGGCACCTGCAATGGACGAGGCAATTATTCGTGCAGTTGACGATAACCCTAATGTCAGCGTCAGAGAAGTTGCTGCTGTACAAGGTAACATTGACCACGTCACTGTATGGAGAGTGCTACGGGAGAAACAGTGTGTGCAGGCACTATCAGCAGCTGATTGGCCTCCACGGGTACACTTCTGTGAATGGTTCATCCAACAATGTGTCAATCCTCATTTCAGTGCAAATGTTCTCTTTACAGATGAGGCTTGATTCCAACGTGATCACATTGTAAATTTTCACAATCAACATGTGTGGACTGACGAGAATCCGCACGCAATTGTGCTATCACATCAACAACACAGATTTTCTGTGAACTTTTGGGCAGGCATTGTTGGTGATGTCTTGATTGGGCCCCATGTTCTTCCACCTACGCTCAGTGGAGCATGTTATCACGATTTCATATGGCATACTCTACCTGTGCTGCTAGAACATGTGTCTTTACAAGTACGACACAACATGTGGTTCATGCACGATCGAGCTCCTGCACATTTCAGTCAAAGTGTCTGTACGCATCTCAACAACAGATTCGGTGATCGATGGATTGGTAGAGGCGGACCAATTTCATGGCCTCCACGCTCTCCTGACCTCAACCCTCTTGACTTTCATTTATGGGGGCATTTGAAAGCTCTTGTCTACGCAACCCCGGTACCAAATGTAGAGACTCTTCATGCTCGTATTGTGGATGGCTGTGATACAATATGCCATTCTCCAGGGCTGCATCAGCGCATCAGGGACTCCATGCGACGGAGGGTGGATGCATGTATCCTCGCTAACGGAGGACATTTTGAACATTTCCTGTAACAAAGTGTTTGAAGTCATGCTGGTAAGTTCTGTTGCTGTGTGTTTCTATTCAATGATTAATGTGATTTGAAGAGAAGTAATAAAATGAGCTCTAACATGGAAAGTAAGCGTTTCTGAACACATGTCCACATAACATATTTTCTTTCTTTGTGTGTGAGGAATGTTTCCTGAAAGTTTGGCCGTACCTTTTTGTAACACCCTGTATATTAGAGGCAGAATTAATTCTTTTTGCAGATGGCACTAGTATTGTAATCAGTCCCAGCATGCACACAGAATCAGAAGAAATGATAAATGTCCGTAAATGTGTCATTGACTGGCTTTTTGCAAATGATCTCACCCTCAATTTTAAAAACACACAATGTATTCAGTTCTGCATATCTAGTGATAGGTGTAACACATGGTGAGGAAATAATAAATAGGGGAGGGAGGGAACCTCAAATTTCTTAGGTGACCATATCAATGAGAATTTAAACTTGAAAAAGGACATTTTAGAACTCCTGAAACAACTTTGTCCAGCCACAATTGCACTTAAAATCATTACAAATCTTACAAAAGGAGCAATGATGTGCATAATTACAACGTTGAAGAAAAAATGGCATTCATTACTCTGTATTAAGACTGTTTTTAGCCAAAAACAAAAACGATAGCAAAAACTGTTGATCACATCCAAGTGTCGGACAAATGGAAAAGTAAAATTTGAAAACAAACTGAGAAAGTTTCTTCTTGACTACTACTCCTTGTTCCATAGAGGAATTTCTATTATTGTAATGTGTAAAAGGTGGTTGGTAGGAACTACAAACTAACATCTGTAAATATTATTTTCTTTTTTTCTTTTTATTTGTGATTTATTATGTAAAATGTTCTATTGAGTATGAACCTAACTAACTCAGCCTCTGAAGGGAATACCAGCCTGTGGTGCTGATATTTGTACAGTTCATAATTCAAGCTATTTCTGTCTGCTTGATGCACTTTTCATTTATCAAAGATTGTGTGCTTGTGTGTATTTTTAAGTGGAAAAAGACTGAGGCTGTGTTTTCACGAGTCTATCACTTTTATTTCATTTCTCCTAAAACGTTGAAAACAAGTCTGCAATTGAATTTATTTATTTCTAATTTTTTTTTTTTTTTTTTATATATATATATATATATATATATATATATATATAATTCCCTGCCGTTCTGCTGCTTTCATAGTTTTCAGGCACTTCTTTTGACTCTTCTTTCCTTTGATTCCTTCTTTACCGCTCTAGCAGTTAACAATATTATGGAAAGGACAGATTCCTCCTCACCATAAAGATGATTGATGATGCTGAAGCCCGGCACAATGAAAAGACTATTACAAATTGCAACCTGGACTTTCCATTGACAGCTTTTGTTAAATATGACTTGAATATTTTAAATTTTTGACATTTGACTACTTTACAAATTATGAGATGCAGTTTATTTGCTCTGTAGACATATGAACCATAGACCTTGCCGTGCCTCAGCGAAACAGATAGCCGTACCCTAGGTGCAACCACAACAGAGGGGTATTTGTTTAGAGGCCAGACAAACATATGGTTCATGAAGATGGCCAGCAGCCTTTTCAGTAGCTGCAGGGGCAACAGTGTGGATGATTGACTGATCTGGCATTGTAACACTAACCAAAACGGCCTTGCTGTGCTGGTACTGCGAACGGCTGAAAGCAAGGGGAAACTACAGCTGTAATTTTTCACGAGGGAATGCAGGTTTACTGTATGGAAAAATGAAGATGGCGTCCTCTTGGGTAAAATATTCCGGAGGTAAAATAAGACCCTATTCAGATCTCCGGGCAGGGACTACTCAAGAGGACGTTGTTATCAGGAGAAAGAAAACTGGTGTTCTACGGATTGGAGTGTGGAATGTCAGATCCCTTAATTGGGCAGGTAGGTTATAAAATTTAAAAAGGGAAATGGGTAGGTTAAAGTTAGATATAGTGGGAAATAGCGAAGTTCGGTGGCAGGAGGAACAAGACTTTTGGTCAGGTGAATACAGGGTTATAAATACAAAATCAAATAGGGGTAATGCAGGAGTAGGTTTAATAATGAATAAAAAAATAGTTCGGGTAAGCTACTACAAACAACATAGTGAACGCATTATTGTGGCCAAGATAGACACAAAGCCCATGCCTATGACAGTAGTACAAGTCTATATGCCAACTAGCTCTGCAGATGATGAAGAAATTGAAGAAATGTATGATGAGATAAAAGAAATTGTTCAGATAGTGAAGGGAGACGAAAATTTAATAGTCATGGGTGACTGGAACTCGACAGTAGGAAAAGGAAGAGAAGGAAACATAGTAGGTGAATATGGATTGGGGGTAAGAAATGAAAGAGCGCAACTTAATCATAGCTAACACTTGGTTCAATAATCATAAAAGAAGGTTGTATACATGGAAGAAGCCTGGAGATACTGACAGGTTTCAGTTAGATTATATAATGCTAAGACAGAGATTTAGGAACCAGGTTTTAAATTGTAAGACATTTCCAGGGGCAGATGTGGACTCTGGCCACAATCTATTGGTTATGAACTGTAGGTTAAAATTGAAGAAACTGCAAAAAGGTGGGAAGTTGAGGAGATGGGACCAGGATAAACTGACTAAACCAGAGGTTGTACAGAGTTTCAGGGGGAGCATAAGGGAACAATTGACAAGAATGGGGGAAAGAAATACAGTAGAAGAAGAATGGGTAGCTCTGAGGGATGAAGTAGTGAAGGCAACAGAGGATCAAGTAGGTAAAAAGACAAGGGCTAGTAGAAATCCTTGGGTGACAGAAGAAATATTGAATTTAATTGATGAAAGGAGAAAATATAAAAATGCAGTAAATGAAGCAGGCAAAAAGGAACACAAATGTCTCAAAAATGAGATCGACAGGAAGTGCAAAATGGCTAGGCAGGCATGGCTAGAGGACAAATGTAAGGCTGCAGAGGCTTATCTCACTAGGGGTAAGATAGATACTGCCTAAAGGAAAATTAAAGAGACCTTTGGGGAAAAGAGAACCACTTGTATGAATATCATGAGCTCAGATGGAAATCCAGTTCTAAGCAAAGAAGGGAAAGCAGAAAGGTGGAAGGAGTATATAGAGGGTCTATACAAGGGCGATGTACTTGAGGACAATAGTATGGAAATGGAAGAGGATGTAGATGAAGATGAAATGGGAGATACGATACTGCGTGAAGAGTTTGACAGAGCAATGAAAGACCTAAGTCGAAACAAGGCCCCGGGAGTAGACAACATTCCATTGGAACTACTGACGGCCTTGGGAGAGCCCGTCCTAACAAAACTCTACCATCTGGTGAGCAAGATGTATGAGACAGGCGAAATACCCTCAGATTTCAAGAAGAATATAATAATTCCAATCCCAAAGAAAGCAGGTGTTGACAGATGTGAAAATTACCGAACTATCAGTTTAATAATTCACAGCTGCAAAATACTAACAAAAATTCTTTACAGATGAATGGAAAAACTGGTAGAAGCTGACCTCGGGGAAGATCAGTTTGGATTCCGTAGAAATATGGGAACATGTGAGGCAATACTGACCCTACAACTTATCTTAGAAGCTAGATTAAGAAAAGGCAAACCTATATTTCTAGCATTTGTAGACTTAGAGAAAGTTTTTGACAATGTTGAGTGGAATACTCTATTTCAAATTCTAAAGGTGGCAGGGGTAAAAATACAGGGAGCGAAAGGCTATTTACAATTTGTACAGAAACCAGATGGCAGTTATAAGAGTTGAGGGGCATGAAAGGGAAGCAGTGGTTGGGAAGGGAGTGAGACAGGGCTGTAGCCTATCCTCGATGTTATTCAATCTGTATATTGAGCAAGCAGTAAAGGAAACAAAAGAAAAATTCAGAGTAGGTATTAAAATCCATGGAGAAGAAATAAAAACTTTGAGGTTCGCCGATGACATTGTAACTCTGTCAGAGACAGCAAAGGACTTGGAAGAGCAGTTGAACAGATTGGACAGTGTCTTGAAAGGAGGATATAAGATGAACACCAACAAAAGCAAAACAAGGATAATGGAATGTAGTCGAATTAAGTCGGTTGATGCTGATGGAATTAGATTAGGAAATGAGACACTTAAAATAGTAAAGGAGTTTTGCTATTTGGGGAGCAAAATAACTGATGGTGGTAGAAGTAGAGAGGACATAAAATGCAGACTGGCAATGGCAAGGAAAGCGTTTCTGAAGAAGAGAAATTTGTGAACATTGAGTATAGATTTAAGTGTCAGGAAGTCATTTCTGAAAGTATTTGTATGGAGTGTAGCCATGTATGGAAGTGAAACATGGACGATAAATAGTCTGGACAAAAAGAGAATAGAAGCTTTCGAAATGTGGTGCTACAGAAGAATGCTGAAGATTAGATGGATAGATCACATAACTAATGAGGAGGTATGAAAACAAAAAGAACAATAAGTACCTATTTAAGTAAATTTTGATATTACCAGTTTACTTGAATGGTTGTAAATTGTGATCAGTCAAAATCTTTTAAATAACAGAATGCAGTCAGAAATTGGGCAAATCCATCACACCTGGTTCAAAGTCTTTAGTTGTGACAACTTTTGATTGTGCAAAAAGATTTTACTATAGTCGTTCATGTTATGCAGGTGTGTATGTCAGGAATGATGACTAGGGAAATGAGAAGTGGTGGCAGGATAGTGTGAGGTAGGAGAAGGTTCAAGAAGTGTAAATGGTTAGGATTATGTGGTATTAAAAGTGTGAAGATAAATCTTTATTTAAATAACTTGACAAAATTAACTTTAAAGGTAAAAAAAAACCTAGTTTGCATAAGTAAACAGTGACATTCATTTATAATATGTCATGTTACTAAATTAATAAATTGTTGTTAATTGCTGAGTATGCATTCCTTCATTAGAAGGCTCGGTCCCTAAGTGGCCACACTGCCTGCAAGTGGTGAACATAGTGTTGCTACTGGGTGGGCTGTCAAAGTTGATTATTCTTGAAGTCCACTGAATTCGTGAAATCACATTGGAGAGAAGTATTTTAGTAGGTTCTTGCAAATGACAACTATTGTAACCTTCACTTTAGGACCGACAACATTTATTGATACAAATAAACTTTTGTAACAACAGATTCAAATTGTCTTTTCACGATAGAAATGTATATAAATCCAAGCAGTACTACTTTGTTACGCAGATGTACGGAAATTACAATGTAAAGCACAGTGGTGAAAACCGAACACTCATCAGCTGAAGCACTATCCAGCACAAGAGTAAGTTAGCATAGGTAAACAGCATAGGCGCTCACAGTTCCCTTGTATCGAATAATAGCAACTGAGAAGGAGTCCACAGCAAGATAGCCTTATATTTTCCCACTACAGGAGTGCACATCTCTGGCCTGTGATATAGTCAGCAGTCTGCTGCAGGTGGCCTCATTGGAAGGTGGATGATGTTACATGTATCAGTATGTCTGTACCTTCTATTTGCATGTCTGGTGTGGGTACTAAAATGCCCATGCTGAAAGAACTCGAAACCAACGGAATCACTTAAATACACAATTCACGTGTCCATTCCTCTTCCTTGCCTTTTACAAGGAGTCCTCACACGGACAGTACTGGCCGAGCCCAAGTTGGGACCTGCTGTACTTGTAATAGTACCTCTCTCCTACTTTCCAAAACTCACGTAAGTCTGCTGGCATACTTTTTGGGAGTGGCACTCCTGGAAGATAGGGTATTGTGGAGAAATGTCTTAGCCACATCCTAGGAAATTGTTTCCAGGATTGAACTGTGAGAAGTGGGTGCACTTGTTTCAAACTTCTGATCAGATTAAGACTCTGTGCCGGACTGGGACTCAAAGGCGAACCATGTCTTTAATGAGCAGTACTTACTGAGTGAGCTATCTAAATGTGATACATGATCTGCCCTCACATCTTTACTTCTGCTGCTACATCTCTTGTACTTTGCAAACTGGAATTTAGTGCCATAGGATATGCAGAACAGCTTCTGTAAACTGGGAGAGGAAGGTACTAGGCGAAGTAAAGATGAGGGGGGGGGGGGGGGGGAAGGAGGCGAGGCACGAGTAGTGTAGCTCTTTGTCTGTAACTCTGTATGTGTACCCCTTAACACACTTGCAGGATTAGTACTTTCTATGGGATTAAGTGTTTGGAATATCATTTTTATTCTGTTTATTGACAGTGCTGGAAACAAATCATTAGGCCTTTTTACCTCCGGCATACTTGATTTTGGACTGTGACAGTTAGCAACATCCTCATTCTGTTGTTTTCAACACTAGTCTTCCAGGGATAGGTTGATCATGGCAGTGTATGTAGATTCCAGTGATATGACATTGGTTTGGAGTACTACTATGCACAAAATTACATTTGTGAATAATAAAATGTTCGCAGTTGAGATGCTGTGTAATTTATCAAAAGCATTCAGTTATGTCAGTCATACCATTCTATTTGTTTTTTTTTTTTTTTTTTTTTGTGAAATACATGTTACAGAATGTCCTTGATTTTGTTCTTATATAAGGAATAGAATGCAGAAATTAATATTAGTCTGCTTAAGTATTTCACTAAGGGATGCCACTTTATATGAATGGAGAGAAATTATTGTGGGCATTCTGTCATGTTTAATTTTTGCCATTACTGTTTTTGTGCTGTAAATATCCATCATTTTATTGGAATAACAAGTAAGAATTATCCCTTTTTGTTCATGATTTCACTGTCAATATGCCCAAAGAACCATCTATAGAGAAAAGTTGAGAAAACCGTCCCAAAACACATGTGCTACATAACGGCACTGTTTCCTGCGCATGTACCCCAACGTCAGTATATGATATGATCACAATGCACATGTACACAGGCCGCACAATGGGTTGGTATACTATGGATCATGTGGTCGAGCAGCTGCTGGGGTATAACCTCCCATTCTTGCACCAGTGCCAGTCAGAACTCCTAAAGTGTCGAAGGGGTTTGAAGACGTACAGCGATACGTCGGTCGAGAGCATTCCAGATGTTATTGATGGGGCTTAGGTCTGGAGAACAGTCAGGCCACTCCATTCGCCTGATATCTTCTGTTTCTAGGTACTCCTAAACGATGGCAGCTTGGTGGGGCTGTGCGTTATCATCCATCAGGAGGAAGGTGGGACCCACTGTACCCCTGAAAAGGCGGACAAACTGGTGCAAAATGTCGTCCCGTTACACCTGACCAGTTACAGTTCCTCTGTCAAAGACATGCAGGGGTGTACATGCACCAATCGTAATCCCACCGCACACCATCAAACCACGACCTCCGTACAGGTCCCTTTCAAGGACATTAAGGGGTTGGCATGTGGTTCCTGGTTCACGCCAGATGAAAACCGGGCAAGAATCACTGTTTAGACTATACCTGGACTCGTCCGTGAACATAACCTGGGACCACTGCTCCAATGACCTTTTACTGTGTTCTTGACACCAGGCTTTATGGGCTCTCCTGTGACCAGGGACCTTGCAGGTCTCTAGGCGAATAAACAATGTCTGTCCGGTCGTCTGTAGACTGTGTGTCTGGAGAAAACTGTTCCAGTGGCTGCGGTAAGGTACCGAGCAAGGCTACTTGCAGTACTCCGTGGCCGTCTGCGGGCACTGATGGTGAGATATCGGTCTTCTTGTGGTGGTGTACACTGTGGACGTCCCATACTGTAGCGCCTGGACCCGTTTCCTGTCTGCTGGAATTGTTGCCATAATTGTGAGATCACACTTTGTGGCACACGGAGGGCCCGTGCTACGCCCTGCTGTCTTTGACCAGCCTCCAGTTGCCCTAGTATTCTATCCCTCATAACGTCATCAGTATGAGCCATTTTCAGCACACAGTCACCATTAGCACGTCTGCACACTTACTCGCTGCACCATACTCTGACGTGCACCAACACACCTCTGCGAATGTGGACTGCTGCCAGCGCCACCGTGCGACGACCGCAGGTCAGATGCACCGTATGGTCATACCTCGAGGTGATTTAAACCCCCAAACCGCCCACCGGAGCGTTGTTTCACCATGTACCAGCACTATTCTTAAATTATGGACATGACTGTAGTATTCTACCTTCAGAGGCAGACATTTGTATTGTGTGTTGCACCCTAATAGAAGATCATATGTTGTAGGTTCAGTGTGCATATTGAAGAAAACTTAAACTGGAAAAACCATGTTCAGCTACTGTTGTTACAGACTTTAGCTTCAGAGAGAGATGCAAAAGTAGCAAGTTAACATATTTTTGGTATATTAATAATTTTTATTTATGGACCGTCTGACAGCAACTGAATAAAACACAATTTTAGTGCCATACGCGTTTCGCCTTTATTTTCTGCAAGGCATCATCAGTGACCTGGAATGTGTACATATGTTAGCTATTTTATTTACATTTTTGTCATTGTGCCTATAGGTTATAAACAGTTCTGGTAGTTGGTATTTCCTATTAAGTAGTAATGTTTAGAACTGTACTTACAGGTTGCGTGGACAATTTCCTACATATTACGCTCCTGTTGCATTTTTGGTGTTGTTATTCCTCTTATGAACGCCAATTTGCGGTTTTTTTCGCCATTCCACAACACTATGCACAGAACGCTTGTTTTAAAACAATGTTTTGGTTTCTGTTGACGACTGTCAAATGTTTTTGCCAAAGATCGAATGTTATTGCCAAAGTTATGAGTGTAACTATTGAAGTATCTGTGGTCGGTTCATGTATACATTTGTGTGTGTTTGTGTGTGTGTGTGTGTGTGTGTGTGTGTGAGTGGGTGTTTTTTGGTATGATATATATATTTTTTGTGCTGTGTGTGTGTGTGGACTGCAGACAGCACAAAAAATATATATATCACACCAAAAAAAACACACACACACACACATACACACACACACACACACACACACACACACACACACACACACACACACAAATGTATACATGAACCGACCACAGATACTTCAATAGTTACACTCATAACTTTGGCAATAACATTCGATCTTTGGCAAAAACATTTGACAGTCGTCAACAGAAACCAAAACATTGTTTTAAAACAAGCGTTCTGTGTATAGTGTTGTGGAATGGCGAAAAAAACCGCAAATTGGCGTTCATAAGAAGAACAACAACACCAAAAATGCAACAGGAGCGTAATATGTAGGAAATTGTCCACGCAACCTGTAAGTACAGTTCTAAACATTACTACTTAATAGGAAATACCAACCACCAGAACTGTTTATAACCTATAGGCACAATGACAAAAATGTAAATAAAATAGCTAACATATGTACACATTCCAGGTCACTGATGATGCCTTGCAGAAAATAAAGGCGAAACGCGTATGGCACTAAAATTGTGTTTTATTCAGTTGCTGTCAGACGGTCCATAAATAAAAATTATTAATATACCGTAATATTGCGCGCAACTGAGGAGGACAGGACTATAAAAGTTGAAGATAACATATTTTCATTGTGCAGAAGCAAATAATTTTAATTCTGTATAGTACTCACAAGTTCACTTACGGGTCTCTCTTTAACAGGTGGAAATATTAACTACAGCCCTACAGCACTTTCAGTAACACTTGAAATTTTTTGCCAACAAGCCACGTGATTTTAACAGTAATATAGATATTCATAAATACAATACTAGCAGGAGAAATGATCTGTATTACTCTTTTGTAAATCTAACTTTGGCTCCAAGAGGTATGAAAGGCACTGAATAAAAGTCTGACCGAGAGCGGTAGTGTTTCTTGACATCTTTTGCTGTACCATAGAGAAATTCTTCAATGGAAATAAGTAGCTACTTACAAGCCCATAAATGATCAGCATCTAGTACTTTCTGCTCTTTTATGAAATGTGTGCAATTTATGTGTTTCAGACACCAGTAACTGACAGCAAGTTTGATTTCACAGTACAGCGATGCCCAGTGTTACTGAGGAAAGGTGATGAAACTTCAGTAACTTAAAAATTAGTGGAGACTACCTTCTTCAAAACAGTCTAAAGTAACACATATAGTGTGTTTGTTTTACAGATGTGGAGGAACTGTTCACTGGAGTCAACTTTCGAGGCTTAGAACTTAGTGTTGTTACATTAACATACCACAGAGCTAAGAAACGTACTCTGGGAGGAAATGTCACTGCAGATCCTGAAGGAGAGAGGGAAACTGTTGTCAAAAGTGTAAGAATACTTTCTTTAATGTATCTTATTCAGTATTTCACAAATTTGTTGGCAAAACGATCTTGACTAAAATTTCAGAGCCAATAGTTGTTAATGACAGTGTGTGTATTTTAACAAAGAGCATGAACTCTGAATGTGTTGCTCAAATTGTGGATATTTAGCAGGCAAGCTGAAAGCCTTTTGTTTGAAGTTACATGTAAATAGCATTCTAGAATGGCTTTAGTTGTGCAGGTGTATTTTTACAAGGAATCGTACTTTCTCACTGTTGTGACCCCTCTCCTTTCGCTCCACCATGCCACCTGTTGGAGCCCTTTTGTCAGTCTGCCTTATGAGTTACATATTTGCAATGTAAAAATAAATTAATTGAAATGTTTATGTTAAGGTGGCAGTGGTATATATGGATGAATGCTTGCATTTTCTATAATGTAACTGTTGCTGTACATATTTTATTTGGATGCCCAGGTTTTGTGTGTGGATTGCTGCCTTTATGATCATGAGAGTATTCATGAACTGTGTCATTTCAATAAGAATCCGAATTTTAATGTTTTTTGTATTTTTACAGTTTGTGGTTGTAGCCCAAGAAGTATGTACTAAACTGAAGATGGCAGGGTACTGGGCAGACTTTGTGAACCCTTTCTCAGGACGGCCATATTTTGGCACAGGTTTCGAACTGGGTGGAATGCTGTATCGTGTGGATCCTCGCTTCCGCTGCCTGGGATTCCGTGTTATTGATGCACCCACTGGGTGCAGTATTCTTGCTCACTCTGCACAGGCACCACTTACAGGTAAAATTAACACATCCCCTTCATGTAAAATTAACAAAACCCAATTATATTGTATACCTTCATTCACTTGCTCAACCCTGCATTATTTGCTATAAGACGGCTGCTCAAAAAGTATCAGGCTTTTGTTTATAAAATCAGTTTTTATTCAGGTACAATTGTTTGATGTTAGTCACCTTCAAAGTAGTCCCCTTCCAGAATGAGATTTTCACTCTGCAGCGGAGTGTGCACTGATATGAAACTTCCTGGCAGATTAAAACTGTGTGCCCAACCGAGACTCGAACTCGGGACCTTTGCCTTTCGCGGGCAAGTGCTCTACCATCTGAGCTACCGAAGCACGACTCACGCCCGGTACTCACAGCTTTGCTTCTGCCAGTATCTTGTCTCCTACCTTCCAAACTTTACAGAAGCTCTCCTGCGAACCCCCTTCAGCTTGTACACACCTTTCTAAATGCTGCTGCCACTGCTGAAAGGATTGCTGGATAGCCTCTTTAAGTATGGTGCACCACTTCTCCATTGGGTTCTGCATAATGTCTTCCCTGTTCTGAAATCTGATCACTTTTAGAGTCGTTTCCAGTTTAGGTTAAAGTCAGAAGTCACTCAGTGCTAGGTCAGGGGAACAGGGAGGCAGACAAACCACAGCCATGTTGTGTTTAGCCAGAAAAATGTACAATTAATTGAGAACAATGAACAGTTGTATTATCATGGTGAAGAGCCAACTGCCTGCTGCCCACAAGTCTGGCTGTTTGTGTCTCTGTGCTTCATGAAGGCGACACGGGAACTCTTGGTAGCACTCCTTATTGACCTTAGTACCTTCTGGGGTGTACTCATGGTAGACCACACCATTGACATGTTCCACACCCATGAGAATCATTTGAATTTTTGCTCTACAGAACTAACAGAAGGATGTAGGTTGCAGTAGGTACTGGGAGATGAAGAAGCTTGCACAGGATAGAGTAGCATGGGGAGCTGCATCAAACCAGTCTCAGGACTGAAGACCACAACAACAACAGAACTAAAACTGAATCTAACCTAATCTAATCTAATTGGAGTAAAAAAGATGTTCAGTATGGCTTTCACTTTGCGGCAGACCTGCCTCCCTTCTTTTGGGTTTTGAGGATGTTGGATGCTTTCATTGAAATTACTGGAACTTTGTTTTTGGGTTGTACTCATAAACTCAGGACTTGTCACCAGTGATGACTGTGTTAAGAAAATTTGGATTACTCTTCAGAGTATCCAACGTGTCCTGCGTGATCTCCAAATGAAGTTGCCTCTCCAAAACTTTGGCACAAAATTTTGCTCAGATCCTCCTGAGGTCCACATGTTCTATTAAAATGGAGTGAATGAATCCAGCACTAATATTAACCTCGTCTGCAAGTTCACAGATTGTGATTTGTCTATTCTGCACCACCAGGATCCTTATGTGATCAGTAATGACCTAATTTGCATACTGCACTCTTCACTGCTGAGTGGCCATCTTTGAAGCAGTTTTCTGTGTGATGCCTATTGCTTCATCCAGAAACACTTGTCAAGACTTGTGGATTGTTTCAACTTGAGAATGACCAAGCTTAAAACAAAATTTGATGCAATAACACTGATCCACTTTTTCTGTTATTTTGCCCACAACACAAAATCCGACGACTGCCATTTGTTCACTTGTCAACAACTATCTAGTGACAGGCTGTTTCCATAGTTGTGAAAAACATCAGGTATGCCCACCACATATGTCTACAAATGTAAGACCACACGCGGTTCGATACTATTGTTGGTATCAACAATAAAAAATAAAGATGGATTCTTTTTGACAGCTCTCATATTAATTGCTCATATTCCCTGAGTTAATCAGCTTTATATATCAGTTTTTTGAGCAATAGTGCATATCACATGATTTTTGCTGAGAATATTCCAGTCTAGCGACAAAACAAAAGCCTGTAGATATTACACCTCAGAATTAAGTAACTATTCTAACTTTTCCTGTCTCCTTTTTATAGATTTGTGTGATATATGATTTCTTCTTATCCTATAGTAAAATTATTGAAATTTCACATGGTCTGAGCTCTCCTTTGACACAGATGTGAGAGTTTGTACAAAATTAAATTGCAAATGGATGCTGGAATGTCGAGCAGTAAATGGGTTAAATTAAATTGAACATCAGTTTATCATTTTTCACAGTTAAAGTACTGTGGAGTTTTGACAGAGAAAATAGTTTTGTAACTTGGAGAGGAAGAATGATTGATAAAATTTGTAGGTGAAATTTGATTGTTCGGTGTAGTTTCCGGATATCACTACATGTACTCAAACTGTGAACTTATAACAAAGCAAGGTGGCTCAGTGGTGAAGACACTTACATACATGATGTGAAAGTTTCGACAGAATGTATATAATTCCATCCTGGATTTTCCATTGTTTAATTTAGGAGTAGAGGTAACAACTCACCCCAATGATAGAAAACACACACACACACACACACACACACACACACACACACACACACAAGTAAGCATTCACAACCTGTACAGTTACATAAGAAATACATCATATCAGGACTGTAGTTTGGGGCACAGGGTTATGTTGAGTGGTATGAGTGAGGGGAGAAAGGAGGTGGGAAGCAGGAGGGAAGGTAGGGGAAGGATGGCTGATTGCCTGGAAGGAGATAGCACATGTACAGCATTGAAATGCATGAGGGAGAGGCAATCTGTGTGTGGGACAGGAATACAACCAAGCACTGGCACTGGTGAGTTTGTGCAGCACACAATGATGGTGGTGTGGTGAAATGTGTTGGGGTGGGGTGGTAGAACAGAGGAAGAGGGAACAGGGCAAGATGATGTGGGTGCGGGTAAGTTAAGGTCCTGGGGCAGAGTGGAGGTAGATGTGGGCAGGGGTTAGCAGAGATTGGGGACAGGAGTATTACGGGGCTGGTTGTGAACCAGCCTTTAAAATTTTGTTTGTTGTGCTCATCAGTTTCTGCTGTTGGTGATCAACTTGGCTCTGGCGGTGGCCTTACATTCAGCTGGGCAATTGGTTTGTAGTCATTCCCACATAAAATGCTATACACCAATAGCCGCAGATTCAGCATCTGTCGTATTCCGTGAGTTGTTACCTCTACACTTACACATATCAGAAATAGTGCTCAAATCTCTGTTTTGCAATTCAAGGGGTTTCCTTAAACTGATTAAGATAAGTGCTAGGATATTTCCTAAGCTCTAATCACCTCATCAGCAGGATGTTAAACCTCTCTTCCTTTCCTTTGTAAATGTGGAAGGTCCATATGAAGTAGTAGCCTACAATAATTTTAATTGTTCATAACATTATGTTCTTATTTTAGTTCAGTAGACTCAAGATATGTATGTTATTACTCCCTGAAAATTAGAATACTCTACTCAAAGTGGTTTCTGAGATTTAGGGAAAAATGCAACAGAAAATGTAAATTTTCAGGAACAGCTTCTAAAGTTTCAGAAGACTCTAACTCGCTTAATATATACTTAATTCTTTATTTTTAGTCACACAGAAGCACCCTGCACCCTACTGTATATCATTCTCTTGATCTTTTTCCAATTTTTTCTTCTTTTCTTCTTTCTGGGCTCCTTAGTGGCCAACTGCATACTCTTGCTTTATCTATGCGAACCTTTTCCATCCGTTCAAGTTCTCTGATACAGTTTGCTCCAGGATTAATTCCCTTATGCTGAAGTACTTTCACCCTACCAATGTTGCCATTCCAACAAAAACATTTTTTGGTAAGCAAGTCCTTATAAGATTATTGAACGACTCATTGGGATATTGAGTCTGACCATGCAGACACTTCTTCACGAATTCAGGATTTTCCAGGTCTCTGTAAATAGGTTTTATGATATCCACGACTGCTGCTGGGATGCAATGTTTATGACTGGATGAACTGTTTGAGTACTGAGCATTGCAGTAATTGCACCATGAATCAGGTCCAGGAGGGCAAAGGTGGTGTACTGGTTTTTCATCAGTTGACAGTCTGTGGAATAAGGTAGCCCATACTGCCTGCTTTATTTTCGACAAATTATTTCTAATGGCCATCCCATAGTACTGCTGTAGTTCATCAATCATTTTGTCTGTCAGCCTCATCAATCATTTTGTCTGTCAGCCTGTCTCTTTTGGTTCGATGTACAATGTGTCTTTATACTATGAAACGATATGCTACTGTTTTTGACAGTGCTACCAATACAAACATGTAATTTAACCTTTATAACACAGCCTTCTATATAAAAAAATTCTGATTTTATTAGATCTTGAAGTAATGCAAGTAATAATTTTAACATTTTTCAACAGGTGTAGATTATATTTAAAAAAAGTAAAATAAAATACTTCCCATGTGAGTTTTATATATATATGGAAAGTTTTGACATCTAACTCTGATGCAGAAACATATTTTTTTATTGTTTCCACTGCTGAATTTACATCTGCAACAGAAGGAACCCATTTTCGTCACCACCATCAATAACACTTCGTGCACTGTCATTATTTTCCTGTATATTGTAGCGAAGTGTCATGCGTGCAGTGTAGTGTAGTGAAGTGGTTAGTTTCGCTGTGTGGTGTACTGAGAGTTGCCAGTTCAAGCCTGGTCACCAACAATTATTTGTTATTTAGTAACCATCTTTTCTGAAAGGTTCTTGAAATATGTTTGAAATGGTAGTATATTCTGGACTATTCTGTGTTGGTATAAATGGCTGCATTCTCCATCCAAGAGTTCAGTTCTGTTCTAGCTGTATTTTTGTGTCTGTAATAAATGTGCTTTCAGTTCTTAGTGTCATACTTTATTGATGCCCTGCCATCAGATTTGGACTTCATTGTGGTTTTGACATAACATTGTTAGGTAGAGATGGCTCCCATTAGGCAATGTAAAAGTTATCGTCTACATGGACTCGAACTGGGAAACAAACAACACATCATTCCTAATATCTGTATATTCAAGAGATAAATGGATTCCAAATCAGCAAAAAGTCAGTTGCTTATGATGCACCCCTCAGTGTGTTCCGAAAACACTGGTCATGACCCAGTGAAATGACTGGAAGGATTTGACCAAGTCACCAAATACAGCAGATTTTTTTCAATCTGAAAAGACAAGTTTCTTATTTGGAAGAGTGCTCAGAAAGTGATAGGTTTCATATATGTTAAAGATGTGTTTCAGTTTTGGCGGTTTTATAAGTTCTTGTAATGCACCACTCACCTTTTCACAAACCGTTTTTTTGTTTATACTGTTTTTTCGTCTTGTACAGTTTTGCACACTACATTGTACTGCTTCTTGAACCTGTTGATGTGCTTGTTGGATGTGGAGAAGTTCTTGATTCGAGCACATTGGTCAGAGCCATTTTATGCATCATCATACAGTTCTTGAGGATGTTGGAAGCCTGTGTTGTCTGAAGCCAGCATTTCATAATTTCTTCCAGTTTAGCATATCTAGAATAACTCACACAGTGGTATTCCATTGCCCACCAAACCTACACAGTGTCCTTTTCCATCCGCTTGCCTCATGGCTCATATCCGTGCAAGAGACCTAGATGCAAGATCTGTTCTATACATCCTCCTGCCACCACATACTCCAGTCCAGTCTGAGGCATCACCTATCCTATCAAAGCACAGTCATGTGATCCATAGCTAAGTTGCAACCACTGTGCTCCCTTCTACATGGACATGACAACGAACAAGCTGTGTGTCTGCACAAATGGCCATTAACGAACTGTGGCCAGGTGACAGCTGGTTGCTGAGCATGCTGCCCAGCTCAACATTCTTCACTTCAGTAACTGCTTCATAGACTGCGCATCTAGATTCTTCCTACCAACACCAACTTTTCTGAACTGCATGTATATGGGAACACTCCCTGCAATATATCGTATGTTCCTGTAACCTCCCTGGCCTCAACCTTCACTAACCCCAGTCCTCCACTTACCTATCCCCCACCCTGCTCCCACTCCAGCAGAGCACAATATTGTTTTCCATGTAGTCCTGGTAGGGGAACAGAGAGGGGGCTGGATGGGTGAGAACAGTTACTAATGGAGGTTGAGTCCAGTAGGGTTACAGGAATGTAGGATGTATTGCTGGGAAGGTTCCCACCTGCGCAATTCAGGAAAGCTGGTGTAGTGGGAAGAATCCATGTGGCACGGGCTGTGAAGCAATCATTGAAATGAGGGACGTCATGTTTGGCAGTGTGTTCAGCAACAGGGTGGTCCACTTGTTTCTTGGCCACAGTTCGTCGGTGGCCATTCGTGCAGACAGACAGCTTGTTGGTTGTCATGCCTACATAGAATGCAGCACAGTGGTTGCAGCTTAGCGTGTAAATCACATGACTGGTTTCACAGGTAACCCTGCCTTTGATGGGATAGGTGATGTTAGTGATCGAACTGGAGTAGGTGGTGATAGGAGAATGTATGGGACAGGTCTTGCATCTAGGTCTGTTACAGGGGTATGAACCATGAGGTAAGGGATTGGGAGCAGGGGTTGTGTAAGGATGTACGAGTATATTGTGTAGGTTTGGTGGATGGCAGAATACCACAGTAGGAGGGGTGGGAAGGATTATGGGCAGGACATTCCTCATTTCAGGGCACGACGAGAGGTAATCGAAACCCTAGTGGATGGTACTGAGTTATGTGGGGAATGCTTTTCTGTGGCTGGACTGTGGTAAAGGGATAGGAACTGTGGAGAGTCGGTCAAGGAAATGGTTGGTATCTTTTATATAGGAGGTTAGGTTCCGGGTAATAGGTTGAAGGTGGTCTACGAGAGCAGAGATTCTCTCTGTGGGGGCACAGTAACCGGCCACAATGGGGCATCCTGGGTGGTTGGCTTTATGGACTTCAGGAAGCATGTAGAAGGCAGGAGTGTCGGGACTGGTAGGGGTAAGTAGAGAGATGGAGTCTGAGGAGAGGTTCTGGGATGGGCCTAACAATTTGAGTAGTGACTGGAGATCTTGCTGGATTACTGGAATGGGGTCACTGTGGCAAGGTTTGTCAGTGGAAATATCTGACAGCTGAAGGAGTCCTTCTGCCAGGTAATCCTTGCGGTCAGAAACAATTGTGGTGGGGCCTTTGCCCGTAGGTAGGATTATAAGATCGGGATCAGTTTTAGATGGTGGAGTGTGGTTCTTTCTGCGGATGTAAGGTTAGTTTGCATATTGAGGCATTTGGGGAATGATGGTGAGGCAAGGTATGAGGTTAAGAAATTCTGGAAAGTTAACAGGGGATGGTTTTGGGGCAGTGGGGGTGGATTAAGGTTGGATAGAGGAGTGAACTGAGTTAGGCAAGGTTCAATATTGTTCTTCCGTACAGCCTAGCCACACTGGTCATTGCATCTGCAGTGATGAACAGTCCCTCTCGGAATATACAGGCGGTCTCACTGAAGCCTTCACTGATCTTATACAAAAACACATATGCCGTGCCTTATCTTTCCAGTCTCCCACCACCTCTGTAAGTCCCACAGTCCGGCTACAGAGGAGCATTCCCCTCGTAACTCAGTACCGTCCGGGATTGGAGCAACTGAATTACATTCTCCTCCAGGGTTTCGATTACCTCTCGTCGTGCCCAGAAATGAGAACTGTCCTACCCACTATCCTTCCCACCCCTTCTACATTGGTATTCTGCTATCCACCGAACCTACACAATATACTTGTCCATCCTTACACAACCCCTGCTCCCAATCCCTTACCTCATGGCACATACCCATGTAATAGACCTAGATGCAAGATCTGTCCCATACATCCTCCTATCACCACCTATTCCAGTCCGTTCACTAACGACACCTATCCCATGTCATGTGATTTACAAGCTAAGCTGCAACCACTGTGCTACAATCTATGTAGGCATGAAAACCAACAAGCTGTCTATCCACATGAATGGCTACTGACAAACTGTGGCCATGAAACATGTGGACCACCCTGTTGCTGAACATGCTGCCAAACATGATATCCTTCATTTCAATGACTGCTTCACAGCCTGTGTCATATGGATCTTTCCCACCAGCACCATCTTTTCGCAACTGTGCTGGTAGGAACTTTCCCTGCAATACATCGTACATTCCCGTAACCCTCCTGGCCTCAACCGTTGTTAGTTGCTGTCCTTACCCATCCAGCCCCTTCCCTGCTCCCATTTCAGCACTACACAGCCGTCATTCCACCACCACACCCAGTCTTTTTATTTTATTTTATTTTTTAATTTTTTATTGATTTCTCTCCTTTTCCTGCTACCCCCACCCCACTCCTTCTCTCCTGCCCCCCGTCTAAACTGCAGCACTTTACTGTCTGCCAAGCCCACCATACTATCCCTCCCCTTCCCTGTCCCAGCCTCCTCCTTACCCCCACCCAGTTGCCACTTCCATCATGCACTGGTGCTGCTGCTCACAGCGTGGTTTCAGTTGACTGAGAGTGCAGACGTGTGTGCAAGTTGTGTTCGCATAAGTGTGTGTGTGTGTGTGTGTGTGTGTGTGTGTGTGTGTGTGTGTGTGCCTTGTTGACAAAGGCCTTAATGACTGAGAGCTATAATTGTGTGAATCTTTTTGTTGTGCCTATCACGATTCAGCATTTGTGCCATATGGTGAGTAGCAGCTTTCCTTGTCTAATATTGTTGCATTATTCACTTAATACACTAAAAATAACTCCACTGTATAAACACGAACTCAGTGAAGTTAATTTGTCTACACACATAAGAGAACTGGACAGAAAATGCTGGAGAGATGGAGCGTCTGTAAGCTGAAAAGCAAGCAGTGATCATGGTGGTGGAAGTTGCCTTCCCAGGAAGAATGCTATGACTGTGATACAGGATGACTAAGAACCAATTTCCTCAGCAGTGTGTAGAACAGTCTCCAGAGAATTATGTAGAATTTGTCAGTGTGCTTTTATTGAATTTGTATTGTATTCATATTTGTATTCAAGGTAGTGTTAAAAAAAAAAAACATTTTGTGGAAAATAGACTCCCACCCCCTCATCCCTCCCTCTGGAGTGCCTGTGATTCAAAAGTTGATAAATCAAGCTGTAGAAGGGTTGATATAACTTTGTGTAATATCCTGTAGTTGCTTCTTGTGATGCAATGGGGTAGAGAGAGAGTGTAGAATTGTGTTCTCTTCCTCCTCCCCTTACTTTCCACCTTGTTACACTCCCAGAGCACAAATTATCCCTTAATGCAATTCTACTGCTCTTAGACGTGGTTGTTGTTTTTGTTGTTGTTGTCAGTCCAAAGACTGGTTTGATGCAGCTCTCCATGCTACTCTATCTTTTGTGAAACTGGTAACCTCTGAATTACTACTACAACCCACATCCTTCTGAATCTACTTACTGTTTACTGTATTCATCTCTTGTTCTCCCTCTACGATTCCCCCCCCCTTTCCCCCCCGGTCACTCTTTCTGTCTCTCTGTCCCTCCCTCCCTCCCTCCCTCCCTCCCTCCCTCCCCACCCCCCCCCCCCACCCCACCCCCCTGCAGTAATAAATTGGTGATCCTATCACGTGTCCTATCAACCGATCCCCCCTTCTGCCAAAGTTGTGCCACAAATTCCTTGTCTCCCCAATTCTATTCAATTCTATTCATTATTTACACGATTTAACCATTTAATCTTCAACATTCTTCTGTAGCACCATGTTTTGAAAGCTTCTATCTATGTCTAAACTGTTTATTGTCCATAAAATTTTGGATTTGTGGGGATCCATAGCCTCCAGATGCTCAATAAATGTAAACATAGTCTGTAGTAGGCTGTAATGTGATTTCTCTTGTGATTAGCTAATTTTGAATACTTGTTATTGTCAAGCACTTGTAAAACCAACGTGGAAAAGCACTACATTGTCTGCATGCATGTAATGCCTGACAAGTAGTAGAAAAAAAGCTAATGCCATGATTAAATAAAAATTGCGTTACAGCCTATTACAGACCATGTTTATGTTTATTATGTTTATCATTGATGTTTCACTTCCGTACATGGCTACATTCCATACACATACTTACAGAAAAGGCTTCCTAAACACTTAAATCTATATTTTATGTTAACAAATTTCTCTTCTTCAGAAATGCTTTTCTTGCCATTGTCAGTCTACATTTTATATCCTCTCTGCTTCGACCATCATTAGTTATTTTGTAGGGAGCACATTGTGCTCATGTGAGAGCAATCTAGATGGTTGTAAAACAATAAACTGGTAGCCAAGACCGCAGGAATTCTTTTTAGTCCGTGATTACTGGTTTGGGCGAAACTAAAGCCTCCGTCATAGGATCTTATACATGTTACAACATCAAGGCAGACAATGGTGATATTAATTGTTGCCTATAACACACAGGCCTTACAAAATTGTGATACGTAGCACATAGGTGTAGTACCTAGCTTGCACTTGTGTGTGATGGAGACACTTAACATTTATAATGTCATCTCTCGACATTTTATGTGCTACGTATCACAATTTTGTAAGGCCTGCGTGTTATAGGCAACTATTAATATCATCATTGTGTGCCTTGATGTTGTAACCTGTATGTGTCCTAGGATCCGATGATGGCGGCTTTAGTTACGCCGAAACCGGTAATCATGGACTAAAAAGAATTCCTGCAATCTTGGCTACCAGTTCATTGTTTTATTAGTTATTTTGCTGCCGAGATAGCAAAACTCATCTACTGCTTTAAGTGTATTGTTTCCTGATCTAATTTCTTTAGCATCACCTGTTTTAATTAGACTACATTCCATTATCTTTGTTTTGCTTTTGTTGATGTTCATCGTATATCCTCCTTTCAAGTCATTCATCTTATATCCTCCTTTCAAGAAAATGTCCATTCCATTCAGCTGCTCTTCTAAGGCCTTTTTCATCACTGATATAATAACATTGTCATTGGCAAATGTCAAGGTTTTTATTCCTTTTCCCTGAACTTTACTTCCTCCTCCAAAGTTTTCCTTGGTTTCCTTTACTTCTTGTTCAGTGTGCAGGTTCAACAACATTGGGGATAAGTTACAACCCTGTCTCACTCCCTTCTCAACCACTGCTTCTCTTCAATGCCCATCAATTCTTATAACTGGCATCTGGTTTCTGAACAAGTTGTAAACAGTCTTTCACTCCGTGTATTTTACCCCTGCTACCTTCAGAATTTGAAAGACAGTATTTCATACAACATTGTCAAAACCTTTCTCTAAGTCTACAAAAGCTATAAACATAGATTTGTCTGTCCTTAACCACCTTCTGAGATAATATGTAGGGTCAGTAGTGTCTCATGTGTTCCTACATTTCTCCAGAATCCAAATTGATCTACCCCAATGTCAGCTTCTACCAGATTTTCCATTCTTCTTTAAAAAATTTGTATTAGTATTTTGCAACCATGACTAATTATACTGACAGTTCGATGATGTTCACATGTGTCAACATATGCTTTTTTTGGAATGGCAATTATGACATTCTTCTTGAAGTCTAAGGGTGTTTCACCTCTTGCCTACCAGATGGAAAAGTTTTCTCATGGCTGACTGTAACAAAGCTATCAGCAGTTCTGGCTGAATACTGTCTACTCCTTGTTGTACACACATTTAATATTTATTCTTAACTCATTTCATTTAACAAGAAACTACAATTTTGTATTGTTGAAACACTATTTTTAATAATCTGCAATTTTTCAATCAGTTGTGATGTGTAACATATTAGTCCTAGAGCAAAAAAGGAATAGGACCTATTTTGTTGGAGATTTAATGTAGTTTTTGTACCGGTAAACACTTCCACTAGAAGCCATGGTTTTTGAGGTACTCTGGAAAAACCTAGAAAGGTTACATTTACATTTTAAAACAAATGCCTGCTACAGAGACTGCTTTTTTATTTGAAAATGGTATTACTGTTGCTAAGTCAGTCCAGAAATGGGGTGGAGAAAAATATTTTGACTCGCAATAAGTTATGTGGTATTCTTTCTTCATTGGGCATAGTTGATTTACCATGAGTTATGCAAGCTGTGATGGCCTTGGGCATTGTTAAGATACATTATATCCACTCACAGCCTTAGCCTGAAATAACTGGGCTACTAAGTCTTAGCCTGAAATAACTGGGCTACTACCTTATGTCCTCATTGATTGAGGGGTCTTGATAGTTTCCTCATTGGAGTGCCATTGCATACTAACATCTTCGTTGCAACCTGCAATAGAATAGTCTCCTGTTAACATCCACAATAATTTCAATCATTATTTGAATATTGCCTCTTTTTTCCCTAATTTTTCTTTCAAATTCATTGTAAGGTTATTTTTTGATCATCCCCATGTTACATATTAGACCTTTGTGGTGACAGAGGCAGTTTTTGAGAATGTAGCCTACTAGAGTCTAGATTATACAGTGAATCTCAGGCTGCTTAATGTGATTGTTGTTAACTTTTGTTGTGTTAGTTTAGTGTATGTAATTTGGTCATGTGATCTGGGCAGGTCTGATCTCATCTACGTCTTCATCTACAGGGATACTCTGCAAATCATACTTAAGTGGCTGGCAGAGGGTTAATCGAACCACCTTCAGAATAAGTCTCTTATTATTCCAATCTCGAACAGTGTGGAAAAAATGGATACCTATATCTTTTCTTGCAAACTCCGATTTCCCATATTTTATTGTGATGATTGTTTCCCCCCCCCATGTAGGTTGGCGTCAACAAAATATTTTCACATTCGGAGGAGAAAGTTGGCGATTAAAATTTTGTGAGAAGATTCCGCCGCAATGAAAAACACATTTGTTTTAAAAATGTCCACCCCAAATCCTTTTCATGTCAGTGACACTCTTTCCTCTTTGCATTTTCACTATGTACTTGATTAACCCTATCTGGCAGGGATCCCAGACCGTCCAGCAGTACTCTAAAAGAGGACGGACAAGTGTAGTGTAGGCAGTCTCTTTACTAGATCTGTTAAATTTTCTAAGTGTTCTGCCAATAAAACCTAGTCTTTGGTTTGCCTTCCCCACAACATATTCTACATGTTCTTTCCAATTGATGTAGTTCATAACTGTAATTCCTAGGTATTTAGTTGAATTTATGGCTTTTAGATTTCACTGATTGTGTGGCTGAAGTTTAACAGATTCCTTTTAGCACTCATGGATGACCTCACACTTTTCATTATTTAAGGTCAATTGCCAAGTTTTGCACCATACAGATATCTTTTCTAAATCGTTTCACAATTTGTTTTGATCTTCTGATGAGTTTACTAGATGATAAACGACAGCATCATCTGAAAACAACCTGAGATGGCTGCTCAGATTGTCTCCAAAATTGTTTACATAGAAAAGGACCAGCAGAAGGCCTATAACACTACCTTGGGGAATGCCAGAAATCACTTCTGTTTTACTCGATGACTTTCCGTCAGTTACTACAAACTGTGATCTACCTGACAGGAATTCATGAATCCATTCACATAACGGAGACGATATTCCATAAGCATGCAATTTCACTACAAGTCACTTATGCAGTACAGTATCAAAAGCCTTCCAGGATTCTAGAAAAACCGAATCAATATGAAATTCCTTGTAAATAGCACTCAGCACTTCATGTGAGTAAAGAGCTAGTTGTGTTTCACAAGACCAATTTTTTTAAAATCTGTGTTGACTGTGTGTCAGTAGACCATTCTCTTCGAGGTAATTCATAATTCTGAACACAATATATGTTCCAAAACCCTGATGCATATTGATGTTAATGAGGTGGGCCTGCAATTTAGTGAATTACGTGGTTTGTGAGATCCATCACATGAAAAAATAAGTCTTTGGTTCATAGCTGTCTTCACATATGCGATACTTCCATGGAGATCCTGAAACATACCTGTGGTTGAACTGAAGCATGACACTTAGATTGTTGTACACATTCTTTTGACTCCTGAAATTGCAGCTAAATTATTTTAATAATATTTCTGTTATGCAACCACTCTTAAAAGTAATTTTTTTGTTCTAGGAAACCTATTCACCACTGCCCCTTCGAATGCGGATCTGCTGACGGAGATTTTAAACCAGTTTTCATAGATAATAAATTACCTACATAAATTTGTTGTCTGAGTCTGTGATGTATCTTTAGGTTTGTTGTTAAATAAACTAGAATTTGGACATTAAAAAATCACTATGTTTTTAATCATAATCAGTTAAATTTTGACTCTTACAAATACAGAGAAATTTCAGTGCTTCACAGTATATATATTTCAAAGTGAGAACTGGTATTTTAGAAGAGAAATGCTTTTACAGGCGGCAAGTGTAAGTTCATTTGATATGTTGCGCGCTGTATCTGCTACTCTGGATGTGCCTAGCACTTTTTGTAAACAGTTCATATGATTTTCGTGACTCATGCCATTGACAGTGGCAAGCTGGGCTTGCAAGTATAGAAAATGTCAATAAGAATGTATTTTGTTAATTGTTTGAAGAATATGATTATCCAGAATTTGATGAATGGATAACTCACCTTAAAATATTGCAAGTCCCCTTTGTAAAATATTTTCTCCACTTTCACATTGAAGCACAATTACCTCCAGGTGACTTCCCTTTTTTCATATCTTAAATGATGATGTACACTACATATGGCAATTTTTTCAATATTATTATTTTTATTATTATCTGTCTATGTCTGTGATTTACCTCTTGAAATATTATACAAACATTAAAAGAAATATTGGAAAGCTTGTACAGTGTTGTCTCTGTTGTCAGTTACTGTGCCCCCTAGTACCTCAAGTGACGTACTGGTACATGTGACATCAGGCTTTTATTGACTTGATCAGTCATACGCCTGTGCCCACTGTTACACATTTGTATAAGCCATGCACTACTGTGGAAATTTTATCTTTGGCTATGTTTGGAGCTTCTTAGGGGCACCAGTCCAGATGTTAGCTAGCATCATGTCACACAAAGTTTGCGTGATCCATTGTTTATCATCGAGCGAGGTGGCGCAGTGGTTAGACACTGGACTCGCATTCGGGAGGACGACTGTTCAATCCCGCATCCGGCCATCCTGATTTAGGTTTTCCGCGATTTCCCTAAATCACTCCAGGCAAATGCTGGGATGGTTCCTCTGAAAGAGCACGGCCGACTTCCTTCCCTAATCCGATGAGACCGATGACCACGCTGTCTGGTCTCCTTCCCCAAACCATCCAACCAACCAACCATTGTTCATGAGGATAATGTTTTTAATCAGCACACATTAAACATTTTCTCTCTAAGTATGAACCAAGGGACAAAGTGTTTCTTGGTTCTGTTTATTGAAATGTGCATGAGGCATGAAATGGTGTTACATGAATAAGAGCGAGCATTTAATGTTATGTTCATGAATATGTGCCTCTATGACATTGAAGTATTTTACACTACAGGCCATTAAAATTGCTACACCATGAAGATGACGTGCTACAGACGCGAAATGTAACCAACGGGAAGAAGATGCTGTGATATGCAAATGATAGCTTTTCAGAGCATTCATACAAGGTTGGCACCGGTGAAGACACCTACATCGTGCTGACATGAGCAAAGTTTCCAACCGATTTCTCATACACAAACAGCAGTTGACCGGCGTTGCCTGGTGAAATGTTGTTGTGATGGCTCGTGTAAGGAGGAGCAATGTGTACCATCACGTTTCCGACCTTGATAAAGGTCAGATTGTTGCCTATTGCGATTGCGGTTTATCGTATCGCAGCATTGCTGCTCGCGTTGGTCGAGATCCAATGACTGTTAGCAGAATATGGAATCAGTGGGTTCAGGATGGTAATACAGAACGCCATGCTGGATCTCGACGGCCTCGTATCACTAGCTGTCGAGATGACAGGCATCTTATCCCCATGGCTGTAACGGATCGTACAGCCACGTTTCGATCCCTGAGTCAACAGATGGGGACGTTTGCAAGACAACAACCGATTGCACAAACAGCTCGACTACGTTTGCAGCAGCATTGACTATCAGCTCGGAGACTATGGCTGCGGTTACCCTTGACGCTGCATCACAGACAGGAGCGCCTGCGGTGGTGTACTCAACGACGAACCTGGGTGCAGGAATAGCAAAACGTCATTTTTTTGGATGAATCCAGGTTCTGTTTACAGCATCATGATGGTTGCTTCCGTGTCTCGCGACATTGCGGTGAACGCACATTGGAAGCTGTTATGTCCGCACTATAACACAACAAATATTCCGTGATAACCAAATTTATTTGACCTTCTGTCACTCAAAACAAAACTTACGTTCGACTACACAACACTTCGCTGGCTGTAGTGCCAAGGAGAAATCAGAGTCACTAGTAGAGAATACAAGTCCAAACCACTGCCAACCAGTCGATACCAACGCGTCGCAAGTTTCCAGCCAGGGAGGCCACAGTACGGTTCGGTCGTCGTGAATCCGGCAGCCGCGTAGTAACACAGACATCGGTGAAGATTGAACTGGTTAAATGGGCTCAGGGAGCTCGCTTAAATCCGCAGGTCCGGCCAATCAGAGTAGATGGCGCCCTTATACAGTTGCTCACTCTGGTGGCAAGGGCAGCGCCGCCAGGGTAATCCGTATCGATAGTGGTGTGTACGCTGCCGCTAACTCCGCGATGACGTGTTCACTTGCGCCAGTTGTTGACATCGTGTGCGGCCCCAGTGGTACTCGCTGTGTGCCGTGCGTGTTGTAGCACCCCGCTCCGAGTTGACAGCTGCTGTGCGGCGGCCGATATGACGGAAGCGTGTATTCGTCATCGCCATACTGGCGTATCACCAGGCGTGATGGTATGGGGTGCCATTGGTTATACGTCTCGGTCACCTCTTGTTTGCATTGACAGCACTTTGAGCAGTGGACATTACATTTCAGATGTGTTTTGACCCGTGGCTCTACCCTTCATTCGATCCCTGCGAAACGCTATATTTCAGCAGAATAATGCCTGACCGCATGTTGCAGGTCCTGTACGGGCCTTTCTGGATACAGGAAATGTTCGACTGCTGCCCTGGCCAGCACATTCTCCAGATCTCTCACCAATTGAAAACGTTTGGTCAATGGTGGCCGAGCAAGTGGCTTGTCACAATACGCCAATCACTACTTTTGATGAACTGTGGTATTGTGTTGAAGCTGCATGGGCAGCTGTACCTGTACACGCCATCCAAGCTCTGTTTGACTCAATGCCCAGGCGTATCAAGGCCATTATTACGGCCAGAGGTGGTTGTTCTGGGTACTGATTTCTCAGGATCGATGCACCCAAATTGCATGAATATGTAATTGCATGTCGGTTCTAGTATAATATATTTGTCCAATGAATACCCGTTTATCATCTTCATTTCTTCTTAGTGTATCCATTTTAATGGCCAGTACTGTATTTAAATTTCAGTTAAGATGAAATGTAGGAATAAGAACTTCAACAGCCAAGATCACTGATTATAATTTTATTTTTGATGACTAGTTTTGGCAAACCTAAGTTGCATCATCAGATCTTACACAAAAGATCCAACGATAGCAACTTGGATTTGCTGGAACGAGTCGTCAAAAATAAAATTGCAGTTGACGATCTTGGCTGTAGAAGTTTTTACTTCCATATTTCACATAACTGCAGATCACTTGAATGATGTCAAGGATATATAGTTTCAGTTAAGGGTTGTTGGCATTATTGAGGTTTTAAATAACCCACGTGAAAGTGATTTCTTTGTACTGGATAAAGCTAATGTTGGTGGTGATGAAGGAAGTCTGGCAAATTTTAGCAATTTTTGCAAAGATAGCACACTCCTGAGGTGGTGCAAGAGCCAGCTGTTTTTTGTTCAGTATGTCTTGAGGGTGGCCTAAAAGACACAAAGTTGTGATGAATTTTGGTTACTTTACTCTGAAAACTTATTCAGTTGTGCAGCTTCCAAGAGATGAATCTGAAGAAACTGTCACCTCTTTGGAGTGTGTTAGATCTCCAACAAGACATAAAATGCTAGCACTCATTATTTGACAAATGTGTATTCATAGTGCTTGGAAATAGGGTACATTTACACTGTCTGATCAGAAGTATCAAGACAATTATTAGTGAACATTAATACGGGATGTGTCCACCCTTCACATTTATGATGGCTTGAACTCTGGTGGGGACACTTTCAGTGAGATGTCAGGAGGAATGGCATCCCTTCATTCCTCAAGGGCTAGAACCAGATATGGGAGTTGTGTTGGATGCTGGGGTCTGGAGCGAAGATGGCATTCTAATTCATCCCAAAGGTGTTTCCTTGGGTTGTGGTTGGGACTCCAGGCAGGCCAGGAATGTTATTGTCCACAAACCATTTTCATAGATGCTGCATTATGACAGGGCTCATTGTCAGCTGAGACGTCATCATCTTTGAACAGTTACTCTACTGTACGCAGTAGACAATACTGTACAGTATGTTTGTAGTCTTCTGCATTTTGAATTTTCTTAAGCACAATAAAGTGACAAAATCCCAACTACAAAAAACACCCCCAGACTGTAACACCACATCCTCCATACTTCACTGTTGGCAATACACATGATGGCAGGTAAAGTCGTCCAGGCATTCACCAAACACCCCCCCCCCCCCCCCCCCCGCACCGCCCCCCCACCCCCACCCCTCCCAGGGGGCTCATAATTTTTCGGCAAGTACATGCCTGGCTACCATGGGGCCCCAGCCTTTGAGCCTTTGCAGCGCTACTTCCCTTTCCATGCTATACGTCTATCTCCTGCTCTGCTTGGGACCAAATCATATACCTTCTTTGGGAAACCAAAGTTCTTGGTAAACTCTGTATGAATTCATCCTGTCCACCCATGTTTCTTTCCCTGTCCTTCCTTTTCTTACCCTTCCTCCACTTTGACATTTGAGGTCACTCCTTTTCCTTTTCTTCTTCTTCCTTCCTATCCATTCCTGAAGGCCGGCCCTTGCATTTGGCACATAATTTGCAGCCTGGATTGACAAGTAGGGGTTGTACATCCCCCCTGGTAAATGCTAGCCTCAGGGAGGGGTGATTGCCTGAGATGGTACCTTCCTCTGTGCCAACTGGTCCCTCTGTTTGGAGTCCGGTAGGTGTGACCTGAGGTGTGGACAATCACCTAAGGCAGACAGCCCTCCTGAGGGGGTCACCAGCAGGAGCGAGTGCGCCATCGGAGACGCTGGCAATCGTGGGTGATTTCTCCGTGATGAGTTCATCATCTCAAGGATATAAATGGGTTGAGAAGAAAGAATTTATGCCTCTCCTAGCTGCACCATGATACCTTGTGGTATCACACATGGAAGATGGTCACAACTTCATGACAGTGAAGCCATTTGTTATTCAAAAGGGTGTAGATGCCATTGCTGGTCCTGTGAACTCTGCTCTCGGTTGCATAATGGGACCTTGCTTTTGGAAACTGATAGTGCTCTTCAAGCACAGAAACTTATTAATGTAACACTTCTCCACAGCTATCCTGTTAAAGTAGAGTCCCACACTCTGAATTCCTCCCATGGTGTCATATACACTTGGGTACTTGATGGCCTGACAGAGGCTGAAATAACAGCTTGTCTCACTGATCAGGGAGTGACTGCAGCTCACCGCATCATGAAAAGGGTCGATAAAGAATTAATGCCAACCCGCACTCTGTTCCTCACATTTGACTGTGTGGTACTTCCATCAAAAATTAAAGCTGGCTATGAAGCTGTTATTGTCAGCCCATGTACCCTAAATCCCAAGCATTGCTATAAATGTCAGTGCTAAACCCACACCCATGAATCTCGTGAAAATGGAGCCATATGCGTAACCTCTGGCAGCGGTGCTCATGAGAGTGAGTGTCCACCTCCTTCCCCTCGCTGTATCAGCTGTCGGAGTGATCTTGCTGCTTCCTCTCAGACTGTCCTTGCTGCCATTCAGGAGATACGGATGAAGGAAAAGATTCCTACTCCTATTGCTCAGAAAATGTTGGCTAGCCGCAAACCTTGTACGCCACCCTCTGGCAGTTATAGTACTGTTCTCCCTACACTCTAATTTACGAAGGACATGGCATTGCAGACGTCCAGTTTAGTGCCACAGTTGTGATATTGTCCAGCTCCTAGATTTACCCTCATCTTCACATGCTAGGGGTACACGCCATACCAACAAACTTTCGCTTGCACCAGTGAAATAGGATGCCTTGCAAACAGAAGTACGGAAATTCAAAAAGGAGTTCTCCCATGATGACTTCTTGGTGCACATCTTGCCAGCCAACCTCTGAGTCTGCACCTGACAAATGCCAAGGTTCTAAGCAATCAAAGAAAGCAAACGATCTTCCCCTTTTCCACCTCAGACCACCAACAACCAGTCCACTGGCCAACTGAAAGCAAATACTGACACCTCTGTTGAACCAATAGAGCACGATTCTCCATTCTCTGAACCTGGCCATTGTCCATGTTCGAACTCTGGCACTCGGCAGCTACCACAGGGACTGCCACCTTATTTGATTCATCTCCTGTCTATTGACGGGTATGGTTATCTCCAATGGAACATTTGTGGCATCAGATCCAATATTGTTGAATTACAGCTCCTCTTGCGATCATACTTTAAAGCCTCTAGGAAACAAAATTATGCCCTCATGATCACTTTCACCTCCCACACTTCAGGTCAGTCTGTTCTTACCTTTCTGCTGAGGCAGGGAATCGTGGGGGAATCATGTTGCTCATTCTAGATGTCATCTATAGTCACACCATTTCCTTGCA
Source organism: Schistocerca cancellata (assembly GCF_023864275.1). Classification (NCBI taxonomy): domain Eukaryota; kingdom Metazoa; phylum Arthropoda; class Insecta; order Orthoptera; family Acrididae; genus Schistocerca; species Schistocerca cancellata. Next base: position 199,194,307 of record NC_064633.1, read on the forward strand.
CACCCAGCATCAAGCTGTTACTGTTTGACTTGCCCTTCCCGGTTTATCCTCTTCTCTTTGCAACATCTACTCACCCTCATCTTCTGGTGTCACCAGGGCAGACATTTAGCAACTTATTGCTTAACTTTCTCGTCCCTTTTTGTTGCTCAGTGACTTCAATGCCCACCATCCCCTTGGAGGCTCTTTGCACCTCTGTCTGAGAGGCTCTCTCGTAGTAGATGTCTTCAGCCAGATGAATCTAATCTGTTTGAACATGGGTACACCCATATTTTTTTATGATTTCCTGCACTTCTTTTCCCACTTGGACTTTTTGATCTTTACTGCTCACTAATGTCTATCTCATCTGAGCATCCAACCAACTGGCAGCCTTCCAAAGCTGACTGGCAGCTCTACTCCTCACTGCCCATTTTTAATAAACGCCATTTCCCCTGCGTTGATGACCAGATAGAAAACCTAACAAACACTATCCTTACTGCCACAGAATGTTCCATACCCTGTACCTCTCCCTTGCTGCAATGTGCTTCCATTCCCTGGTGGATTGAGACATGCTGCAACGCAGTCTGTGCTTGGAGATGTGCTCTCTGTGTTCTTAAACTCCATCCCATGATGGCGATCCGTATCCATCATAAACAGCTACATGCACAGTGTTGCTACATTTTCAGGGATAGCAAAAAGCTAGTTGGCTTTCTCGTCAAAGCTCTTTTAACAGTTGTATTCCCTCCTTTTTGTAGTGAACAATGTCATTGTAGACCCTCTTGGTATCTCGAACACCTTGGGCCACTATTTCGAGTTCTACCCAGTGCTGTCCTGCCTTCCTCCCTCTAAAATGGGCAGCAGAGGCAAAGATGATATCTTTCTCCACCCAAAATCATGAATGTTACACTACTGCTTTTAATATGAGGGAGGTTAAACATGCAGTCTTTGCCCCAGTCATGCGCTCCAGGACCATACGGTGTTCACATTCTGATGTTGCAACACCCATCTCTTGAGAGCATATGCTATCTCCTCCTTACATATAACCATGTTTGGACAGATGGCACATTTCCCAGTTGCTGGCATGAGGCCATCGCCATTCCCACACCTAAGCCTGGTAAGGACACTTTCCTTCCAGCTACCACCCAATTTCTCTCACCAGTAACATCTGCAAGGTGATGGAACATATGAAGAATGTTCAGCTGGTGTGGTGCCTTGAGTCTCGGAATACCCTCACTAGTGCCCGTTGTCAGTTCTGTAGGCACATCTGCAGTTGATCATCTTGTCAACTCATACTATGAACATTTTTGCAGAAGTGCCAAACTGTGGTCATGTTCAGTGATTTGGAGAAGGCGTATGATGCCTACTGGAGGATGGGTATCCTCCATATTAAGTACAAATGGGGCTTCTGGGACTGCCTGCCTGTTTTTATATGGGAGTTTCTAAATGACCCTGTTGTTAGGGTACATGTGGACTGCTCTGTTGGACACTTTTATTGAAGAGAATGGATTGCCTAAGGGTTCTGTGCTTTCGGGGTCACCTGCCCATTTTTATATGGGAGTTTTTAAATGACCCTGTTTTTAAGGTACATGTGGGCTCAGCTCTTTTGGACGCTTTTATTCGGGAGAATGGGATGCCTCAGGGTTCTGTGCTCAGCGTTGTCTTATTTGCCTGAGCCATTAATCATATAATGGACTGTATGTCACCAGGTATCTCGGGCTCTTTTTTTTTACATTGATGACTTTGCCATCTATTGCAGCTCTCAATGAACATGTCTGCTTGAGCGGCATTTTCAGCACTGTCTTGATCTTCTACTTGTGGGTCATCAACAATGGCTTCCACTTTTCCACTGACAAGACTGTCTGTATGAACCTCTGGTGGCATCAGGAGTTTCTTCCCCCGTCCCTGTGTCTCAACCCATTCCGTCTTCCATTCATTGACACAACAAAATTCATGGGACTCATATTTGATAGGGAACTCTGTTGGTCTTCCCACATTTCTTACCAGGCAGCTCGTTGTACTTGCTCCCTCAATGTCCTATATTTTTTAAGCAGTACCTCATGGAGAGTGGATCGGACCATCCTCCTCTATTTATACCATTCCTTTGTCTGTTTGAAACTGGATTATGGATGTATCATATATTCATCCGCACGTCCGTCTTTCTTCTTAAAACCATCCACAATTGTGAGATACGTTTAGCCACTGGTGCTTTCTATACTAGTCTCATTGAAAGTCTTTATGCTGAGGTTGCTGACTTACCATTGTCCTACTGATGAGATGTTCTCCTCAGTCATTAGGTGAGCCATCTGTCTTCTACATCTGGTCACCTATCTTATGCTCCCTTTTTTTTGACAATTCCAGTGTGAACTGCCCCCATCCTCTCTGTGCCTCCCAGAGTTCGCTTTCATTTGCTGCTCCGGACTCTATTCGCTTCCTAAGGACACTGATCCTGGCCTGTGTATCACAGCGAGTTTCTTCCTCTTTGCACGTGGCTTGGGGACAGTATCTTCGTCTATACAGATGGGTACAAGACTGACCGTGGTGTCAGGTGTGCCTTTGTACTTTGCTGTATCCTTTTCAATATTGGCTTCTTGACTAGTGCTCGATTTGTACCGTGAAGCTTGACATCTTTTATCAGGCCACCCAGTACATCCAGCAACACGGGCTTCCAAATTGTGTCAGAGCTCTTCAGAGCCTTCGCGCACTGTACTCAGTCCACCCTTTAGTACAATGGATCCAAGAATGCCTCCACTCACTCACTGTGGGGGGAACCATTGTGGTATTCCTGTGGGTTCCTGGTGACGTCGGCATGCCTGGTAACGAGTCTGCTGATGCTGCTGCAAAGGCTGCAGCTCACCTCGCTGTGCCTGCTAGTCATTCTGTTCCGTCACATGGTCCTTGTGTCACTGTCTGTCTGTACTTAGTATCTCTTGGGAGTGCACAATGATCTTGTCTTGAGTGGAACAAACTCTGGGAATTAAACCTCTCCCAATAGCACGGTCGACTTCCTCTTGGCCCTCTTATACAACACTGTCATTTTAGTCACAGTCATTTATTAAGTGGTGATCCTGCCCCACTCTGTGCATACTGCTCTCAACCTTTGATGGTGCGCCACTTTCTGATCTGGTGCCAACTTTCAGATGTTTTACTGGATGACACATGTTATGTCAATTGCATCCTTCTTTTTATTGCAGCACCATGGTGAACTAAATATGACCCCCCCTCCCCCACCCATGGGGATGTCTGCCATCTCAATTATGTTTCGAGAAATTTTCCCTAGGGACATCCTTGTCCTTGGCTGCTCCTTATTTGAGGTTGCTTGGTTGGGTTTTTGCATCAAGTTTTTATTTAGTGCTTGTTTCTTTTTTGTACATTATGATAACGGCAGTTTTGTGCTGTAAAGCATCAACCGACCAACCAAACCCAAACCCTTCCCTTGGATTGTGGTAGGCTATAGCATGATTCAGCACTTCAATTCACTCGTTTCCAGTCATCCACTCTCCAGTGGCGTTGCTCTTCACATCACCTCAAGCATTACAGAGCACTGACTACAGGTGTGTGGCTTATGAAGAGCTGCTTGACCATTGTATCGCATTCTTTTGAACTACCTATGCAGGCATTGTGCTATATGAACTGCTAGTAGTACTTTGCGGCTAAAGAGGGGTACCTTCCATTGATCTCGTGTGAATTTTTAAAACAACCCTCCACAATACATGACTGTCCAGTACACAAGGTTTGCCTGGTCTTGTTTTAGCTGTGGTTGTTACTTCATATTCCCACTTCATAATCACATCACAACAGTAAACTTGGGCAGATGACATCCAAAGGTGAGTCCATGTTTGGAGTCACTCAGCTCTCCTGATAGACCCATTCTACTGTTACTGCTTGTGTACTGACAACATAATATTCCTCACCTCCTTTTATACTGATGAGTCCACCTCTCATGACATTTGGTTGTCAATTCTGCTGTTCATCAGGATAGATGTCAGGAGCGGAAAATTGTGGGTGTTGCAATAATTAAAAGTAATTAAGCTGGAATGGACCCTATTTATTCATGTAAAGATGGTACATAGGGCTGAGCAGCCCCAAGAGGGGTTGCCGTCTGTTCATCAGGAGGTTTGAGAGAGGCAGAGGCTAGAGGAGCGACTACTCGGGGCCGAGGTCTGAAGCTAAGAGAGCGCGGAGCTGTTTCCAAGCCGCCCTCGCCACTCCCGGCAGCGTCCCCATGTGATCACACGACTAGTCTTCAATTGGAGGGTTGTTTCCGCCAATGCGCCTTGCTAGTAGTGTACCCTCGTCAGCACAACCAACCTGTAGGACTAGAGCCTGACTGAGGAGCACGTGGTAGGAATGTGCCGACCACGGTCTTCTGGTCAGCACCTTCCACCACAGTATGACCAAGCTGGCTATGGCCGTACATTATGAATGGAAAAAATTATTTAATAAAATTTTGTCGGCAATGGTCCCTTTTGGGGCGGTCTCCTCCCTGCACATCATTTCCCCTTCCGAAGAAGGCTCTCTGGATGAAAATGAATGAGCTTATTCTAACTGATTATTTCATTTAAAAAAATATATGATCATTATGAAGAGCCACAGAAATTAACATCCATAACATAGTGATATCAATATGTGCAAAAGTTACAAAGTGGCCTGAAGGGAGGCTCTTGAATAACAAACTTGTGAAGTTGGTGGGACGGCAGTGGGGCGGCGCCGTGCTGTGAGTGTGTGTCGGCGGTATCAGTGGTGGTGGGTACCCAGGCAATGATGAGGGACACCGGAGCACAGCACACTGAAACACTCCACCCTCGTGGGGGTGAGAGAATGCTCCCAGGCCTGACAGTCACAAGGGGGCTTTTGCCCTGTAATATTACTTTGAGTTCTTAAATCTAGGATTACAAGGTAATTAACCAAGTGGGTGAATGAGAACATTACAAAATGACAATAATTTAAAGAGAAAACAAAACGACTTACATGAGTGTTAAGACTCGACAATTAAATTATGATTCCATAGACTTTACATAGAAATACAAATCCAGTTACAAAATTAGTTCATTGACCTGACACCTAGAGTACAACTTAATTCTAAGGGGGAGGGTCATGCCTGATCACATGCGCAAAGGTTGGCAGGTAGGTTCAGGTGTGATATTCATCTTCAGGTTGTGGGGGTGGTGCTACTTATTGGAAGGAAGTGAAACATTTGCAAAACCCTCTTTTACATAGTATCCAGGATACTATAATCAGAATCATTACAGTGATGATTACCGAACCAGCGCTGGGTAATACACCGCATTATGTAGGGTTGTCTAGATATTTTTGTTCGGATAGTGTATTAGCATTACCATAGGCGAGCGAGAGCAGCTTTTAGATATGTATTTTTAAATCGGCTTAAGTCAAGTGCCTAATGTATGATGTTATGGGCAAATAAATGTGGCATATAATAGAGTTTCTAATACAGTGGCTTGAAATCACTTTCAGAAATTAGTACCTCTGTTGCATTTCTGTGACAATCTTACTGTTACTAAACTGACAAAGAAAGAAAATAAGATGTGGAAATTTTGACTTTGGCTTACTGTGGTCACATAAGCTTGCCTGAGCTGGATCACCATGTTGACAGAAGAACGATTCCTTTGAAAGGATGCAGCATTCTTTGCCACTATGTTCAAAACAAACAGACCAGATGACGTTTTAAAATATGGGCAAGAGCTCGATGCTCGTGATATTTGTTGTCTACTGAGGTGCAGCGTTTAAGGCAACAAAGAAAATACCAGAAAAGGCCTTGGTTACAATATTGTAATGAAACTAAGTGAACAGTTGGAAGGAAATCACTTTTTTTTAGGGTGTATACAGACAATTTCTTTACATTGTACCATGTTGCTCGGAGCCTGTTGAAGAGGGTCATTTATAATTCAGGCACAGTAAGAGCTGGAAGATCCGTACTGACAAAAAAGAGACAAAAGCACAGAGCTGTGCTACTACAGCTTCGCAAGTTGATACAACTGAGAAATTCATCCTTTAAAATAGTAAATGACAAATTTGTTACATTGTTTCTTTGCTGATCGGAATGGAGCCAAAGGGATAGAACTAAGAAATAGCATAATCTTGTACCCAGACCATCCATTGTACAAATTTATGATTGTAGTATGGGAGGAGTAGTCAGTCATGATGTACTGACATCGCTATACAAATATATGTACAATAGAATGAAATAAATAGTAATTGTATACCTTCTGGCACATGGTAATGATATCTGATGCCAATAGCTAGCTGAAATGTAGAGAAAATTGCAAGGCCCTGGTTGAAAAACATGTTTCTCTTAGAAAGTTTTGGGCTAATCTCGTGATGAATTGATATCTGCTGGACAAGGGAAATTGAAGAGCACGTGACCAGAAAATTCATGAAACCTGCTACTACAGTAAAACTAATTTTAGACTGCCAGTAGGATAAAACTTTCCTCAGTGGAATGAAACAAGGTGCAACGTTTGCAAGACACCAAATAATTTCATTCAGGCTAAAAAATGCAAATTCTTTCTTTGCTTCAACTAAGATAGGAACTGCTGTGAAAAATTCCACTACAAAAAAAAGCATTTCTATAAACTTTGTTATATGTTTTTAATGTGCTTTAACAGTAAGCCCATTGATGAGGCTGAAATTTGATCATACATGTATGTTCCCCATGTTGATAAATGTTACTCAGAATCTGAATGTTACATGTCACACCGCTGCAAGAAAAGTGACAAGAATCGAAAAACTAATTTTAGTTTATGTCAATGTGTGAAATGCCCCAACGTGCATGAAAAATATAATGGAATTTACTGCCAACAATACTTAATAGAAATTTAAAGGGTGCTTATACTATTTCAATATAAGTTTTGTAGACTTCATTCTTTAAGTCCAGTTTTTTCAAGTATTGCATTTTTTAGTTGTGTCCATTCTTGCCAGTGTATGATATGTCTAACAAATTGAATGAAAAAAGCTAAAAAAAGTTTCTTTGTTCTCCAGTCAGTAAGTCACTGTAACTAATTAATACTCAGCTAATAACTGTGTACGATAAATATTAATTATCATGGCTCCTAATAATATGTGGTGTCTACCCAGCATAAATTTGTCCTGTTTTCTTCAAACTTTTGTTATTTGCAGTAGTTTCTATTACCAAATTTCCATGGTATATTCTCCCATCCTCTTGAAGACATTTATGGATAGTTTTATGTAATTCAGTATATTCTGTCATAATCATTTGCCTGGAACTCTCACCCTCTCTTTAACAAGTGCCCATTTATATTTGAGATTTTCTTTTCTTTGATTTCTTCATTCCCACAATATATTTTTCTGTTTGCATAAATACCTTTGTTTAATAATTTTACTTTTAGTTTGATTTGCAGTTGCCAAACCTTAACAGAGGTTAAATTTTGCCATTATTCAGTATTTTCACTCAGGGTAAGAATAAAACATTTTGAGATTGTCAACTTAATAAATGATGGTTTACAAGAGGACATTTTGAGAATGAGTGTTTTTTAAACAGTCATATTAGAGGTATATTTATGAATTTATTCTGGTAGTACGTGAACATGGGAATAAATTTTTGAAACTCCTTGTGCTTTTCACAAAATGCATAATTAACTGTACAGCCATTGAATATGTGTATTGTGAGCATATGCTGACCTCACAATAGCTATTAGTAAACTCAACACTTATTTTCTTAACATATACCATTATATTTGTTTAGCAGACAAATAAGCAAGATTGTAATAATTCAATTTTAGTATCTGACACAGTACTGATGTATAATTAGTAGTAAGTTTTAAACGCAGGTGGCTTTCTAGATTACTTGACGTAGAATTAAGATGGGATCTCAGTGTTACATATATATTAGAGTACCGATCACCACTCAGCAAATAGAAGAGACAGTGAGCAACAGAAAGGCACTTTTTGTACAGTGCAACTGATAAGGAGAGAATGTGATAGGAGGCACTTGCACCAGGAGGCATGAATAAGGGTAGAGCCAATTAGGAGAAATAGGTAGTGGACAGAATGGGGCTATTTGGAAGATCAATATTAAGAGAAATAGGTAAAGGTTGGAAGGTACTGGTTTACTGTGATGGAACAGAAAAGGAACTGTGATTGTGAGAGACTGGCTTGGGTGTGGGTTAGTGGAATTGGGTGAAAGCAGGTGAGGTGGTAAAGGCAGGTATAAGACTGGGATTAGCAGTAACTGAGACCAGGATTGTTGTATGAATGAAAGGTATGTAGCAGGAACAGTTCACACTCGCGCAATTTAGAAAAAGTAGTGTTGAAGTGGGAATCCAGTTGGCAAGAGTTGTGAAGCCGCTATGCAGCTGTTTATCAACCACATGATGTCAACCAGCATTCTTTGAAATTGGGTGATATAGTTGCTCCTTGGACTCAGTATGAGGGTAGCCAACTGAATGGATGTTTGTGGCTGTACCATGTAGAATGTTGTACAGTGTTTTCTGTGAATTTGGCTGCTTTCACACAAAATTTTCTTGTATTGGCACAGAGGAAGAGTGGGAGGAGGAGGAGGGTAAGTGATTTTTGTGTTGTATGCTAAAATAATAACAATAGAAATAAAAATTAGTTCAGTCATCAGTATAAAATAAAAGAAGAAATGGAAAAAGGAAATGAAAATGGTTGCCAAAATAATTGTTTACTTTCTAAGTAGTTGTCTTAAACTTATGTTCAGTTAGAGAGCTTCTTTACTGTCCTCTTCACAGTGCACGCCACATTCAAATAAAGAAGAGCTACATGTTTAAATAATATTTGTTGTAATTTGCTTAAAGACATTATAAAATCAGATGAGTTATTTAATCATAATTCTGAATTTTAATAATTAAATGAAGATTCTATAGTTTTTATTCGCACTTTCCACTCCCCGTGAAAAACTTTTAAGATGAGAACACTGAAGACAAAAACATTTTAAAGGGTTTTGATGGAAGCATCTAGTTACAGGTGATTCTTATGGATGGTACTGCAGCTTTGCAGATGATAAATTTTCAACCAGTATGATTAGAACTACACTAATCATCTTTTTGCACACCTAGGAGCAGGTTTGTCCATTTCATCTCATAGCTGTATGACTTTACACCAGCATTCGTGCTGATTTAGTTCTGATGTGGAGCAGTGTAGAAAGGAGGAGAGAATAACCTGTGAAGTTTTAATGGGAACCATGCCATGAAAAACGGAAGACTGTAATTTTTACGTACACAAATTTCAACTTTTCTTTCCAGTTCATCCAGTGAAAATACAAATTTAGGAAGCAAAATCATGAAGCCATTTGCTGCAGTCATGGATACATTGGTTCTAAATTTTACAGCAAAACATATAGTCCATAGTTCAGTCATCAGTATAAAATAAAAGAAGAAATGGAAAAAGGAAATGAAAATGGTTGCCAAAATAATTGTTTACTTTCTAAGTAGTTGTCTTAAACTTATGTTCAGTTAGAGAGCTTCTTTACTGTCCTCTTCACAGTGCACGCCACATTCAAATAAAGAAGAGCTACATGTTTAAATAATATTTGTTGTAATTTGCTTAAAGACATTATAAAATCAGATGAGTTATTTAATCATAATTCTGAATTTTAATAATTAAATGAAGATTCTATAGTTTTTATTCGCACTTTCCACTCCCCGTGAAAAACTTTTAAGATGAGAACACTGAAGACAAAAACATTTTAAAGGGTTTTGATGGAAGCATCTAGTTACAGGTGATTCTTATGGATGGTACTGCAGCTTTGCAGATGATAAATTTTCAACCAGTATGATTAGAACTACACTAATCATCTTTTTGCACACCTAGGAGCAGGTTTGTCCATTTCATCTCATAGCTGTATGACTTTACACCAGCATTCGTGCTGATTTAGTTCTGATGTGGAGCAGTGTAGAAAGGAGGAGAGAATAACCTGTGAAGTTTTAATGGGAACCATGCCATGAAAAACGGAAGACTGTAATTTTTACGTACACAAATTTCAACTTTTCTTTCCAGTTCATCCAGTGAAAATACAAATTTAGGAAGCAAAATCATGAAGCCATTTGCTGCAGTCATGGATACATTGGTTCTAAATTTTACAGCAAAACATATAGTCCATAGTTCAGTCATCAGTATAAAATAAAAGAAGAAATGGAAAAAGGAAATGAAAATGGTTGCCAAAATAATTGTTTACTTTCTAAGTAGTTGTCTTAAACTTATGTTCAGTTAGAGAGCTTCTTTACTGTCCTCTTCACAGTGCACGCCACATTCAAATAAAGAAGAGCTACATGTTTAAATAATATTTGTTGTAATTTGCTTAAAGACATTATAAAATCAGATGAGTTATTTAATCATAATTCTGAATTTTAATAATTAAATGAAGATTCTATAGTTTTTATTCGCACTTTCCACTCCCCGTGAAAAACTTTTAAGATGAGAACACTGAAGACAAAAACATTTTAAAGGGTTTTGATGGAAGCATCTAGTTACAGGTGATTCTTATGGATGGTACTGCAGCTTTGCAGATGATAAATTTTCAACCAGTATGATTAGAACTACACTAATCATCTTTTTGCACACCTAGGAGCAGGTTTGTCCATTTCATCTCATAGCTGTATGACTTTACACCAGCATTCGTGCTGATTTAGTTCTGATGTGGAGCAGTGTAGAAAGGAGGAGAGAATAACCTGTGAAGTTTTAATGGGAACCATGCCATGAAAAACGGAAGACTGTAATTTTTACGTACACAAATTTCAACTTTTCTTTCCAGTTCATCCAGTGAAAATACAAATTTAGGAAGCAAAATCATGAAGCCATTTGCTGCAGTCATGGATACATTGGTTCTAAATTTTACAGCAAAACATAGTCCATGAGACGCAATAGCATTATGGAAATTCTTTTTCGTTTGTTTATTGCATTTTCATTTCTAACATTGGCATTTGTGCTTGTAATTATATATGTATGTAACTATATGTTAAGTTGAGTGTGGAAATGAAGTCTAGAAAGACACTGGAAAACTTAAGAGCATTTTAAAGTTTATCTTTGTCTTACAAATCTATAAACTATAAAAGAATATCGGTTTTTTTTATTAGAGACAGAGCTAAATACTCCAAATCTTTCTTCTTGACATACAATGTTCTTAAATTACAATTGTTTTTGAAGATTGAGCAACATACATCTCTGTTCCATTAAACATATATTTTCTAACATTTTACAAAGTGAGAAAGTTTGGTAAGTATATGACTGCTTGACAATCAGCAGCAAGTTGTCTTTGCGAAAGAACAAAGGAACAGGGCGCAACACCATGGGGAAACAACACAGTCTTACCTACAGAATGGTTTGGCCCTATGCCATATTGTAAGTCTGAATATGACAGGATTCGCCAAAATTTCGCACTTGACAAAAGGAGTCACCAAATGTATTTACACAGGTCTTCTGGTAAAGGATACCACGATGACAGGAAATCATCAAGTGGTGCCAATGCCTCAAAAAAATGCAGCACGAGAAGAATCAGACGAAAGAAGTATGACCGAATCCTGAATAAGTAACTATGGTTGTTGTGGAAGGCAGCTGTGACTTTGCATTTATTGTACACCATTTATTAAGAGAAAAGATATGGCCATTATAGCGGCTAGGACTGTCACACCAAGTAAGGCAGGAATTTAAAGCCCCACACCAAGTAAGCAAGAGATAGCAGCATTGAATGTCAACCCCATAAGTCAAGAGGTAACAGAGAATGTTGAAGAAGAGGTGTACTGAGCTTTTGAATTAGTCTCCACCGCCAGTCAGACTCTTCAGGAGGGAGGTACATGGCCACTTGTGACTTATGTCAGAGCCATCAAATGGCAACCAAACATATGGCCAAAGAAGGTACAAACAACTCCTCCACCAAGCATAACGCCCCGCAGGGAAGAGACATTTGGAGACTGGAGGACAACATGGCATTATGTTTCCACTGTGGGTACCCTGGACATCTTTTATGGCACTGCAGAGTGTTAAACTACTACCATGCTATCAGATGTGAACTGTCACAACAGATCTAGTGGTAAAAGAAATCTAGATTCCAGTGCTTATCATAAGTGTTGCTGGTGGTTGTTGCTTCAAAATCAATATTGAAGGAAAGATAGACCTAGTGGCCCTTGCTGAAACACCATATCAGCATGGGTGATCATCAACCACTAAGCCAGCACTTGAATAGGGTGTTGCTGGCTGAATGATGGATAACCTGAAAGGGATTTGAGAAGATGCTGCAAAATGACATCATTGAAGCTATGAGGGTCCTTGATCCCTCTTTTGCTCCTTGTGAAGCATTGACTACCAACGACTGAACAAAATCACGAAGAAAGATGTCTACCCATAGCCAAACATTGATGACACCCTAGACTATTTGGAAGGAGCTGAGTATTTTTCAACAAGGGACATGCTGATGGGATACGGGCAAATTGAAGTCGATGAGGCTGACTAGGAAAAGATTGTGTTCATAACACCATATGGCCTCTGAGAGTTCAAAGTAATGCCATTTGGACTATGTAATGCTCCAGTTACCTTCAGACATATTAAATGAATTTTTTTTGCTATCTAGATGAGACTTATCATTTTTTAAGATATTTGGAGAACATCTAAGCCACCTGACGACCATGTTGTGTGTTAAGACTGCTGGTCTCTGACCAAATTCAAGAAAGTGCCTCTTCATCACCCAAGATATAAAAATCTTGGGGCCATCTAATTGATAGCAATGGAGCATGTCCTGATCCACAGAAAATATGAGTAGTCAATGATTTTCCAAATCCTCGGCATGTTCGTGATGTGAGAAATTTTTTCACATGATGTGAGGAGTTTTTTCGGAATGTGCTCTTACTGCTGGCAACTCATCAAGGACCTCTGTACCAGTCCAGAACCCTTCCAAGCACTGCTGCCAGGAGACACCAAATTTTCCTTGAATAATCTTTCCTCATCTGTAAGGAGGTACCAACATTTCTCCAGCCCTAGCATTTTAAGAGAATAGTGCCAATATTGATCTTCACACCGACACTAGCAGGTGTGGGGTAGGTGCAGCTCTACTAAAATTAATAAGGAAGGGGCTGAAAAGGTGATAGCTCATGCATCCAGACTACTGTCCAAGTCCGAGATGAACTACTGTACAACTGAGAAAGACAGCCGTGCTGTTCTACAACTGAGAAAGATGGCCTTGCAGTTATCTGGGCCATTAACAAGTTCTAGTTTTTTTTTATTTGGCAAAGTAGTCACTGTTGTGATGGATGATTATTCTCTATACTGACTGATTAGCCTGAAGGATCTGGGCTTCTGGAGTACAGTGCTACGCAAAAGCGGTCACAACCACTATGATGTCGACCTCGTTTCAAAAAATCCTTTGTGGAGCACAGCAGCACGAACAAAGTTTCAGTCATTGATGCATTAAATGAATTGCTGCTAAACAGTGGAATTGGTGAAAACCATAGAAGCGTCGGAGGAGGATCTGACCTAAGGAGAATTCCAATTGTTGTAGTAAGCAGAACATTGTATATGAGGAACTACAATCCAATGGGACAGGAATGATTGCTCATCATCCCAGTTATCTACAGTCAACTATCCTGAAGTATATTCTTGGATCCATCAAGGGCTTGGGACAATAGTGGATCAAACAATATATAGAGCAAACACCAAACAACAGCTGTATGTCAGTTTCAATTTATTTTTAATTTATTTTTCTTTAAGCTACCATTTTGTCACTTCACTGAT